>NW_004524597.1:15898003-15910258 GCF_000260255.1 Octodon degus | reverse complement strand
GAGCAAAGCCTGGAAGCTGCAAACAACAGCCTCCTCCTCTTAAGACCTCTGAAGGCAGGAAGCAGCTGCCCTTCCAGGCCGGGGCAGTCTATTCTCTTAGCTTCCTGGGCTGTGTTCTATAGCTTTTTCACTGCAACTCCTGGAAGTCTCTTCCTGAAGCTCCATTCACCCCCTACACAGGACCGATGCTAGATGGAAGGGGGCACTAACTGGGATGCTACCATCCTGGGCACACACCACGTGCTCAGCGCTCTGTTGGCTTCATCTGTGTGTCAGTGTTCCTGGCGTCCCTCCTCTCCTCCTCCTCCTGCCCTTTTCTTCCTGTCTTCTCCCTCTCCTTTGTTTCAATGCTAGGTAGAACACATGAACATCTTTCTGCATGCAACTTTGGTGACCACTGAATTCATTTCTAAGGACAAGTTCCTCAGGATGAAATCCTTTGGTCAAAGAGTATGAAGGATTTTGCAGCTCTACTGAACAGAATTGCATGTTGCTTTCCTAAGGGTTCTTTCAAATTACAAAACAACCAGGCCTACCAATGTTACAATCACCTTGCCAGCACTGTGTGTTATTGGTTTAAGCATTTAAGCTAATTTAGTCAGTGTAATGTGGCCCCTCATGTGCAATTACTTGACCTCTACGAAGGATGAACATTTCCCATGAGCTTTCTGCTTGGGTTTCATCCATGAGAAATTATTTAATTATGCACTCTACTTGTGCTTAGGGTCCACATATAAAAAAATTATAACTGAATGAATTATATTATCATCCTATGTTTATCAAATCTTTTTTCTTTTTTGCCTTATCACCCATCCCAGGAGCTCTTTTAGATAATTTTTCCATGAAAACTTAATGGTGCAAATATACTCTATTTCTATTTCTGTACTGTTGATAGGTCTGTACTTTATGTCTGCACAGGAACTAAAGAACCTGCTTCTGTCCCCTCAGGGACAATACTGCCCCATTGAGAATGTGTGTAACAAACTAAATTCATCTACACGGCTCAACTAAGTAATAATGAACTAATGATAATGAACTAAATAATAATTGCACTACATAAATAACTGAGTCCCACATGTATTTTCTGGGAATCTATCATATAAAAACAAGAAGTCACGCACTCTGGATTTGAAAGTGAAGCCAAGGTCCTCCTGGCGTATTTTCTTCCAGCATTTTTAAGGTAAAATAGGTGGAGAAGTAGGAAGAAATACCTTGAAGAGAGGCTTGGGGGCCTTCAAATACACACAGCATCAGTAGCAATGGCAGCAGCTGATGCCATAAGAGGAAGGTGAGCCGCTGCATTTTGCACAGAATCGGAGCACTGGAGCTGGAGACCATGCTAGGCTCTTCTTCCAGCAGAGAGCTCGAGCTGCCTGGAGGCCCGAGAGCGCCCCGTCATCAGGAAGGGCTGGTCAGTCCAAAGCCCCATTTGTAGTTCATGTGCCGTGACTGTGGCCAGCCACATTGTCTTAGCCTCCAAATCCAGAGAATAGAAGAGAATAATAACACTTGCCCCTCCCAGGAGGAGCTGGGAAGAGATGAGAGAAGGCGTCCTGAGCTGTCTGTGCCCACCTGGAGGCAGGACTAGTAGGCTGCTATCGACATTCTTTGTTGGGCTTCAAGAAAGTTGTCTGTGCGTGTTCAGGTAGTTGGGGTGACAGACTATTTAGTCATCTCTTCATTGCTGTTAACTACTGGAGGCAACAAAGACACAGGGTTTGTTTAGGCTCAGTGGCCTGGTCCCAGATCAGAGGGACCCATTGCATTAGGCCTCTGAAAGGGGTGCTAGATGGGAAGGGCAGGGAGCCCGGATGGAGCAAAGTGGCACATGTCATCAGCCAGGAAGCCAGAGAGAGAGAGAGAGAGAGAGAGAGAGAGAGAGAGAGAGACTGGGTTCCACAGTCCCCTTCAGAGGCATGCCCCATCACCTGGAGACCTCCCACTAGGCCCTGCCTCTTAAAAGTCCCACTACCTCCCAATAGTGCTACCTGGGGACCTTAGGAGATATTTAATAAATTATAGCAAACTATAGCAAGAATGGTTCTGGAGAAAGGTCTTTCAGAGATCCCAAGAGAGGCATGACCTTCAGATACGAAACCAAGAATAAAGGCACAGCTTACTGGAAAGGGAACTTACTCCCTCACTGCATTCCTTTCTCCCCGACCTCTTCCTTCTTCTTACTCTCTGGCCCTGTGCTATGTTTACACAGTGCACCTGGAGATCTCACTAAAATGCAGCCTCTGTGTACATTCCCAGGTGCAGCTGCTGGGGCAGGTTAACCTTGACCTTATGCTGGTTCAAGAGTTGGGATGGGTGTGCCGTGGGCGGGCCATCTACAGGCATCAGGCATGAGGAGAGATGAGGGAGAGAAGGAGACTGCAGATCCCACTTACAGCCTCAGGACACAAGCTTAACCTTTGTCTCTTCTATTTGGAAACCGATCTCTCCCCTCCCCAAACCGAGCTCAGGGGATGTGAATCTGCCTGGTGCTGAGGCAAGATTTGCAGCTCCACCAGCACCATGGAGCAGTGTTAGAAATGTCTTCCCCGCTGCACAGGGCGCTGACTCTCTGCAGACACTTGGTTCCTTAGAAGGGAGGCACCCAGCAGCCCTGGCTAAGGGGACGGGTCTGAATGCAGTGCTGATTCATCTCCCCAGGGCTGGAGCAGCCTCGGGTGGGGACAGAGAATGCAGTGCTGCACAGGAAACGCAAGTAGTGTTGGCAGATTTATCAGCTCTTGCAGAGGCTTCCTTGCCCAGAAGCTTTTGGGGTCCAGCTTGCAATGGAAAACTCTGCACAGGGCTCGGCTTCATGACATGCCCTTTGTACTTAATCACTGACACCATGGAAAGTAGGGTCACTGTTTTATCAAGAGGCCCCTAACTTGCCAGAGATAGCAGGCTACCCCCAAGCCAAGCACCCTGTGTCCTTGCTGGAGGCAAGAGGCCGGTAGCTTCTGTGTCGAGAGAGGATCTGAAATGTTGGGGGTCCAAATTGGAGTTCCACCCTCAAGCCCTGAGTGGAGGGCTGCATGGCTGTGTAACCTGGGCTAGTGGTTCTGCCTTTCTGTACTTCTTTCTCAACTGTCAAAAGAGACAATTAGACAATACCAACAGTAGTTCTCACTAAGTATTTCTGCACAAGATCTGATGGTTCCTTAGTCATTCTAATCACTTTCTTTGAGGTAGCAATGTCACTGTTCCTATTTTGCCGATGAGGACTGTTGCAGTTTGTATCTCGATATTCTCTAGAGCCTCACCCGCACACAGGTGGAGAGTTTTGGAGACGGCTAGTTCTAGGGTGTGTGACTATGGATTAAGGACCAGTGATAACTAAATTAATCCACTGATTGCTTTAACATAGTTTGGGGAGAGGATAATGTGAAGAACCACTCTGGGTGTGGTGTTGCCAACCAATAGGCTTGTAGCCTGAATGTAATAAAAGGGAAAGGAAGGCTCACTGCTGGCTGCCTCCTGTCTACCTTGCCATGGACGGATTCTCCACATGCCTCTCTATCATGCTGCTCTGCCTTGGATCTGGCCAACTGTGGACAGAAACCTCTGCAAACTATGAGATGAAATAAAACCTTCCCTTCTTTACAACTTGTAGGTGTTGGGTATTTTGTTCAAGCAGCGAGAAAGTAACTAAGATGAGGACATTTTGGCTGAGACAGGAAGCATGGTGTTAGGGTTTGTGTCTAGTCCCCCCATTCCCCAAAGCCTCATGCAGTCAATGGGGCAGGCTTCTAGAGTTTGTGATTAATTCATAAACCAATGCTAGGATGATGGGCATGAGTGCTACGCCTGCCCAGGGGCAGAGAGCCTGAATACAATATAAGGAAGAGAGACAGGCTTGCCAGCAGCCACAGCCACTCTCCTTCCTTTATTTGGTGTTTTTTGCTGCCATGAACAGCTTCCCTCTTCCATGTGCCGCTCTGCCTTGGAGCTAGCCAAGTATGGACTGAAGCCTCCACTAACTGTGAGCTAAATAAACCTTTCCTTCCTTAATTTTGGGTATCAGGTATTTTGTCCCAGCAATGAGAGAAAAGTAACTGAGACACGTGTGATGTTGAACCCTGGAGGCTGCTCTGAGCATTTAATGTAGCAGACACAATGTGCCTGGTACCCAGTCGGTCTTCTGTGGGTGAGCACAAGCGCCTTGGTGCAGGGGTTGTAGTCTTCCCTAGTCCTTGTCCTGCAATCCCTCAAACACACAGTGGTCTCTTAAGGGTAGTGCTCTGTGCTAGAGGCAGACACAGAGCTCTGAGCAACCAACCAGAACCAGAGAGCTGACGGAAGCTATCTGGTTCCTGAGGCTGACAGAATAGGCAGGGACATCCATCGCAGATGTACAAACATCCAGGGTTCTGCTCAGGCTCTGGGTCGAATGAGGATCTGGTGGGCACAGCCATGGCATCCATGTGCTCTGCACCCTTTTTAAAAATTTTGTGGAGATCATCTCACAAAAACTTCCTAGCCAAGCACAATATTTCCACTGTTGTGACCATCCCATGTTACAGAAAACTAAGGCTTACCGAGGGTAGATCAGTGTCCTGAGGCTGCTGCACCAAATGCCCACCAACTGGGTGGTTTGAGACATTCTCTTGCAAGTCTGGAGACCAGAAGTCTAGAATCAGGGTATTAGCCAGGCCCCAGCCTCTCTGAAGGGTCAGTGGAGGGAGGGTCCTTCTCTGCCTCTTCTAGCTGCTAGCTCCTGGATGCCTTGATGTCCCTCAGCTTGCAACTGTGTCACTCCAGAGTCACACGGGCTTCTTTCCTCAGTGTGTTTTCCCATATCTTCTCAAGACCTTTCTTTGAGGACATCAATCACTGGGTTTAGGTCCCTTCCTCATCCAGGGTGACCTTGTTTCAACTCACCACATTTGCCAAGACCCTATTTGCACACACGGTAGTACAGAGAAGAAGTGAGTTCTCTGAGGGCAGAACAGAACTCCAAGCTGAGCCCGGCTCTGTGGAGCCCATGTCTGTATTTCAGCAATGACACAATTTGGACCTTGCCATCCTAAAACGCTCCTGCTTTACTTGGAACTGGTGTGAGCAGAGAGGACACAATGGGACTCATCTCAAACTGGGTGAGGGGCTGGGGTCTTGCTACGGAGAGGACAGAGCTGTGTCTGTCTCTCAACTCACGCATAAATGACATGGCATACTCTTGGTTTTTGCAAAGCCCTCTGGAGTCTGCACAGTGCAGTCACTGACAGTCCCAAGACAGTGACCTCCCAGGATCTCCCGGGGTTCATATCATCGCCCCCATTTATCTGATGGGAAAATTGAGACTCAGAGGGTGTCATGAGAAAATGCATTGGAAAATGATTTGGAAAGCCCAAAGAACTCTGCTAATAAGGCGGTTATTAATAATCCTAATTAGGAGGAGCCACAACAATGCTCAGAGTCCCTACCCAAGATAGAGTCCGCTTTCTGCGATAAACAATACCATGCATAGTTCCTAATTCTCAGCAAATATTATTTCATTTAATTCAATTAATGACAACATCCTAGGAGAAAGGTTGCAGGACTAATTGGCATTGTTGTAAGGGGGAAGGCTAGCAGGGTAGAAACTGTGTCTGGTATCCTTGTACCTTAGAAATATTATGTTTTCTTCCTTTGGGCCTTGGTGAATTAAAGAGAGAAAGCTCTGGAGCCAGAGCAGGAAAAGAGAGAAGTGTAGAGAAGTACAGGAGGTACATTTGTACCTTAACACTATAGGGCTTATAACAATGGTTAGAATAACAATGTAATCAATAACTGTCCAGATGAGTGGCTGGGATGTATCTGGCTCAGAAGACAAACATGCTTAGCCCTCCTCCCTCCATTTCCTTCCCTTCCCTGTCCGATATTCTCCTGCACTGTGAGTGTTCTTTATGGACTCCACAGTCGCATAGCTAGGACCAGGGCTCGGTGGTCACCTAGGTGACCTGGGAGGAAAACCTGGTTTGGATGTGCACATTTTCCTAAAGGAGGGAAGGGCTGAGTCTTACAAGGGTGTGAACTAGGGACTCTTCATCATATTTAGGGCCATATAGGATAGAAATGGGCTCCCGGCCCAGATCTGAAATGAGAACTCAACAGATTTGGGTCAATTAGTAAGACGAAGACAAGTATATATGGAAGGATTAATTTGCCTAGCACGTATCACTGCCCAGAAGCGAGCCTGTCTTGACATATGGATAACACAGTGCTTCATTTCCAGGAACTCTTTTCCCTGTATCTTAGAAAGAGGAAGGAAAGTTGTGCTGTCTTGTCCACTTCACTCTGATAGCTTCATAGTCTCAGCTACAGTGGCATATTTGTAGAGTGTGTCCTCTTTCTGGCAGAAAGTGTAGTAATAATAGTAACAACACCAACAATGAGGGCAACAACAAGAGCAACAGTAACAGTCTGGGTGAGGAGCCTGTGGGACTTGGGCACGGCACCAGCATCTCCACGGGGCACAGAAGGATGGAGACTCAGAGGAGCAGGATGGAAGAGAAGGGAGGGGACTGTGTCAAGGTCATGATTCAGATACAACGCCAAAGAGAACAATAACCACCACGCTGAGCCAGGCATTGTGTGGGGCACTCGGCCAGCAGTGCTGCAGGTTGTCACAATAGACCTGACAGAGGTGCCACCAGGGAAGCCCATTTTCCAGATGGTGTGGGATGCCTGCCAATGAGGGAAGGAGGGTGCTTGGGAAGAGCCTGGAGGAGCCTGGAGAAAGGCTATGGAGAGGTTTAAGGTTGCCTGGGGGTCTGCACTACCTTTCCAGTAAACAGTGCTTTGTCCCTTGTCCCCTTCTTCATCCTGTTCTAAAATCAGGTTCTCAGCTTCCTCGAATGCAGGGTTTCAAGGTCCACAGGAATGGTGCGGGGAATTTGCATAGCTACCTTGGCTATAGGCAAGCAAAGGTTTCCATGGAAACCCTTCATCTCTCCTCAGACCCAAAGCCAGTTCTTCCTCCCCTGTCACTCTGTCCCCTCCCTCCCCTCACAGGGGCAGTGGGATCAGCAAGCCTGACGTAGGTGGAGCCTGTGGGTCCTGCCCTGGATGCAAACCTCCCTCCTTGCCTCCAGCCTCCCTCTTCCTGGCTGCCCTGAGGATGGTCTCTGTCCAGCTCCAAGCATGCCGTTCCCCTCCAGTCTTCTCTGCAGCTCCCCATGTCCTGGAGGAGCAAGCACATGCTCCTGGTCCTGGCACTCAAGGCCCTCTGGCCTTGGAACATGGCTGCATGTCAGGCTGGGTCCCACCAGCCAGTGCTCATTACAGGGATCAGGACGTCTCGTCCGTGGTGCCCAGTTTAGCTCCTTGCCCACAGTAGGCACCTGGGGAGGGAGGAGCGAAAAGCGCCAGCTGACTGCTTCTAGCATTCCCTGGGTTTCAGTTGCCCTTGAGACAAATCGGAGTTCGGCACCAGGATCATTCTGCCAGGACCTTCCCCCAATACCAGGCAGCTGCAGACCTCCGTACCTCAAGACCAGTTCAGATGCCACCTCCCCCAGGAAGGCTTCCTAGGGGTTCTGGGGTGCAAATGTCGGCCTGTCCTAGAGCTCACACAGCCTTTTGTGTGCAGCACACCTTCTCTCCCCTCCCAAGTCCGTGGGGTGCGGGGAGCCTGTGTGCTTCAGTTCTGCAACCCAGTGGCCAGGACTTGCTACCACCAGCTGCCCAGGAAGCAGCTAACATTTGAATTTATTCTCACCAAAGTCTGCTCGAATTTGCTGTTGCTTTGGGGCTTTTGAAGCAGGCTCGGCAATTGGCAAAGCTCAGCGCATCGACACGCCTACAACCCAGCCCATGCTTCTGCTCTGGCAGTTGAGTGGGTTAAATCATCTAAAACTTTGGATTCACCCACCCTGCCTACAGTGCCCCCTACTTCCAAGCCGCTGGATCTAAAATTTTGATGACCTTCAATGGTGACCTTCCTCTTCTGCGAGTGGCCCTGCGTCCGCCCTAGGCCTGTATAGCCAGCCTCTCTGCCTCTGCGAGTGGGATCTCCCAGCCACTGCAAGGCCACTGCGCAAACCCTCTAGCAGCTCCCTCTAACTGTCTTGCCGAGTGATGGCTACACCTCAGAGGCTGTTAGAGTTTGGGTCCCAAGAGTCCCCCAAAGAAACATGGATTCAGGGGGAGGTGATTGGACAGGCTCTTGCAGTAGGGGGCGCTGTAGGCAGGGTGGGTTAATCCACCATCAGTGGGTGGCTGAATGCACTGTTGGGGCAGAGGCTGGTGGGCAGAAGCAGGGCACCGGGCTGTGACCAGGAAGAAGCGCAGAGCCTCCCCCTTTGGCTTCTCCCTTCTCTCTGCTTCCTGGTTACCCCGACAGGAGTGGTTTCTTCTGCCAGCCGCTTCTACCATCCCATTTCTAGCCTACCAATCCTGGACCAGAACTCCTGAAACTGAGCCAAGGCAAATCTCTCCTTCTTTGGACGTTGAGTATCGGGCTTCAGCGATGAGAAAGTGACCGAGACAGAAGCTAAAGCCTGTTTAGGAGGATTTCCCTACTTCATCTCTTCCCCTACCCCTACTTCTTCACATCCAAAGCGTGGCCCAGCCTTAGGACCTTTGCCCCTGCTCTGTATTTTCAACCTGGACATCCCTTCACCCCCCTGTTCCCTGCGGGGCTTGAGCTCTCACTCACTCAGGTCTCCCCCTCAGTGTCATCTCCCGATGGAAGACTACTCTGCTCACCCATCGCTTGAAATCTCTCTAACCCCTGCCTAGCTTTCCCTGTAGCCATGCGGCCTTCTGACACATCCAATGTGTCCACTTCCTTGTAGCCCTACCCATGAAATACTCATATTTTTTTTTTTTCAGAACCAGAGATTGAACTCAGGCCCTTGTGCTTGCCAGGGAAGCACTTATTCCACTGAGCCATCTCCCTGGCCCCCGAAATACTCATATTTTAACCCCTGTACCTAGCAGTGTGACCTTTTGGGAAATTGGATCTTTGCAGATAGATGTGATCAAATGAGAACTGGGTCCTAACCCAATCATCAGTGTCGTTATTTATTTATTTATTTTTTAAGGGAAAGGTTGGTCCCAGAGCCAGAGGGATGGCCACATGAGATTGGCAGATCGGAGAGCTGCAGCACTGAGCAGAACGCCAAGGAGCTCTGGTGACTGCTGGAAGCCAGAACACAGCACACGTTCTCCTGCATGGCTCCAGGGGGAGGCCAGCCTTTCAACACTTTGGCTTCAGATTTCTTCTGAAAGTTTTAAGCCACTTCCTATGTGGTGCCTGGAATGCCAGCTCCAGGAGGAGAGGGGCTGTGAGTTTAATCCCTGCCGAATCCAGCACTTGGCGAGGGTGGATGTTCCCTCGGTATCTTTCTAGATGAGGGAAATGACTCATTGTGCAAATCTTTACCAAAAGTGGCAGTGGGCCCCTCACTGCGTTATATTCTGGGGCTGCAGATGACTTTCAGGGAACCTGGAGAACGTCCCTGTTCACGTAAGGCTCCACCTACCATTGCCTCCTCCTAGGATCACTTTCCCAAGTGCTCTTAGCTCTTCTTCATCAAGGAGCCAGCAAGCCAGCAAGTGGACAGACCTAAGACATACTATATGTGCTCTGATTTGCCAAACCAGGAAGCCAAGACTCAGGGAGCTGCAGAAGCTTACCCAAGTTCACCCACCAGGGGGCGCTTGACCCGGGGGCAGTCTGCTTCTTATAGAGGTAGACAGAGCCCAGGGCTGAAGAGTACCAGTGAAGGAAGCAGCTCTCAGGAAGCAGCCCAGCAGGCAGCTAGGATGTGTTTATTGAGTACCTACTGCCTGTAGTCACAGCAACGGGTCCCATGTCTTGAAACAGAAGCAGGGAGCCAGGCATGGTGGCCCTGGCAACAAGCACGGGCAGATGAAACTGATTGTAGCTTGAGGGAGAGCTGAGTCATTTGGCAAGATGCCCCTCTCTCTGGGTCTAGGAACCCCTGTGCAGGCTTCTGCCCCCCACCCCCACCCCCAGTTGGTGTGATAGTCCCTGTCAGCAGTCACCAAGCCCCTCACGGCAGCATCAATCTCAGCATCTCACTTCTAGGAGCTCGGGGAACTTGGCCTTGTCCTCGGGCTCCCCTCCGAGCCTCTGCACATGTGACATTCAGACTTATGACACTGATGGAGCGGAACAGTGGCCCCAAGCATGAGCTAAGGACTCTCCTCTTCCAATAAGATGGGAGCCTGGGAGCCCAGAAGCTATTTTTAAAGGAGTTCTAGAAGTGTTTGTTTTTAAAATATCATGAAATGGTTATTACCAACTTTATTTTTTCCTCCTGCCTTCTTCCCAAGCAGGTGCAGTGAGATTAGTGGTAATTTCAAAAGCAGGATTGCCTCCATGTCAATTTCCTGCTAATGAGCAAAACACGCTGTGTAATTGCTATGTATTGAAGGAGGCAACAATGCGTTGTCGGCGGCGGTTTAACAGGCCGGGGCCTGGTTTAGCAGATGTTCTCAGACTCGCTTCCCAAGGCGGAGGAGCTGAACCCAGAGGACAAGGTGATGCTTTCTTTTCCACCCAGTGCTGGTTCCCTCAGAGGACAGCAGGCAGAGGTCAGTGCCTCGGCGGAAGGTCCTCCTCTGCTGTCTGTCATCTGGGTCCCATGTCTGGTCATCAGAAGGTCTTAGAGTTTGCTTGGGCCTCCAGCCAGCCAGGGCCGTCCCTCACTAGCTCTGTAACCCTGCTTTGTGACTTTAACCTCTCTGAGCCTCAGGGTCACCATCTCTGGAGTGGGGATCTCTAGCTGGCGTGTCCGCCACACCCACCCCGTCACCTGGATGCAGGGACTCCACCAGGGCACATCTGCTCCACTTGTGGCTTTTGGCAGAGTCCTTGGTGCTGTCACTGTCTTCCTGAACCACCGCAGGCCGCCCAGTTATCTGCTCCTCCTCGTAACGTGCTGTGTGTCTCCCTTCCGGCTCTACAGAACTTACCGTTTGAGTTTTTCGTTTTCTACCTAGTGCCTCTACTGATGAGAATATGAGCTCCTTGAGGTGGATTCGAAACTTGTATTTTTCCTTGACTGATGAAGTCTCCGTGCTGAGAACAGTGCTTGGCATACAGTAAGAATGCAGTGGATGCTGAGCGAGCAGTGCAGGAGCAACGCTCAGCCTGATGCCCACCACACACTGGTAGCTCCCCAAGTGGCAGCATGTTTGTATTCCAACGACCATGAGCAGAGGAGCTTCACGATGAATTCACTGTCTTCTATCTGCCAGGCATCTACGGGACCACACGCTTTTACTGAATTACCTCTCATCCTCCCTAGGACTGAGGAAGGTGTGTATTGTTGTCATTCTCCTTTGACGGAGGCTCAGAGAGATGGAAGTGACTTGTCCCTGCTCTCACAACTGGCAGGAAGCAGGGTTGAATCTGCATCACTTCAGCCTGGGTACTGAGCCCTCTTTTCAGGACCACCCATGTCCACCTGGCTCCTGAATATAGGAGGCACCTGATGAGTGGGGTTTCTTTGCCCTCAAGGAGTGAGGGGTTTAGGGGCCTTAGGTTTGAGGCTTTGCAAGTAAGAATCAAACATAAGGGAGGCAAGAGGGTCCAAGTCAGACAGCACAGTGTGAACAAAGGCCTAGGAATCAGCAGAGGTATTTCTTGGGCAGCTACTATGTGCCCAGCTCTAGATGAGATATAATGGGAGGGAGAGAGTAAGAGATCATCCCTGGGGAGGGGAGTACCCAGGAGGCTCAACTGAGCAGCAGAAGGGACAGAAAAATAGATCTCACAATTTAAAATCCATTTGCAGCTGAAGTAGCTCCAGTCCTTGGGGCACCCCACCCCCCAATTAAGCCAAAGATGCACTGTAGGCAGGAGCAGGGCTGTCCACCCTGGGGAGGCATCCCTGGTGGGCTCCGTTGCCCTCTGGGTGTGAGGAAGACTTGGGATCAGAGTCTGAGGCCCGGGATCCTGACCTGAAGCGGTGCTCGAGGAGGATACAAGATGGTGAGGAGGGGTGTGGGCTTCAGAGCCCCAGGCACCTGGGTGGAGGTCTGGATTCCGTTGCTCACCAGCCTCAGGTTCCTCCTGCACAAAGCTGAGTTATTGCTGTCCTTCTTATGGATTGAGTGCCTAAAATGGTACTTTTTAAATGACCTTAGGAGAAAGGAACAAGCCAGATATAGTGACACGGGCCTGTAATTGCAGCACTTGGGAGGCTGAAGTAGGAGGATCACCAAGCATTGGAGGTCACCTTGGTGTACATAGTGAGTTCAAGGCCAAGCTGCACTGCAAAGTAAGATCCTGGCAGAGAGAGA
>NW_004524597.1:15895017-15897903 GCF_000260255.1 Octodon degus | reverse complement strand
TCAAGGCCAAGCTGCACTGCAAAGTAAGATCCTGGCAGAGAGAGAGAGAGAGAGAGAGAGAGAGAGAGAGAGAGAGAGAGAGAGAGAGAGAGAGAGAGACTCATGTGGGGTGCTCAGAAAGGCTTTAAAAGAACTTGGTTAACCAGCAAGTATGTGTTGACCACCTACTATGTGCAAGTCCTAGGGTGTGTGCTGGGGGTGGGGTGTCACAATCATGGCCAAGGACCCTCCCACTGCACACCCAGCTGGTGGTGTGAAGCCCGACTGCACTTCTTGTGGTTGCAACCCAGCCATGGACACTAGCTGTCGTGGTTATTTTGAGAGGCAGAGCTGCCCAGGAGCCATCCACAGGGGTTTGGGTCAGATGGACCCGCTTTGAATCTTGGCTCCTTCCTAACTGCGTGAGCCTCAATCAAACAACTAAATCTTTCTGTGCCTCAGGGTGGCCATCTGCAAGCCAGAGTAAAAATAGAACCTGTCGCATCAGGCGACAGTGTGGACGCCCGGGCGTTGTCAGTGCCCGGTCAGCAGCAGGCATTCTTCGTCTGCCTGTTATCGCCGCAGCTGCTCACGGGGTTGTGTGTGCGCCTGCCCTTCTGCCTCTCGGGTAGCTGCCTCCCGGGAAGCCAGAGCTGCATCGTACTCCTGTTTGGCACTGGCAAGGGATCAGAACCACACCGGCTTGTGCTAGGTGCTAATCAATGGTCTGGAGGTGGAAGAGGGGGCATTGAATGAGAGCCATCGCGTGGTAGGGCCATCTCCCTGCCACAGGAAGAATGCACACTTTTAGCTCTCGATTGTTGTCCTGTGTGTCATTTCACAGTGGTGCTCAGGATGTGCCAGCCTACACCCGTGTCCAGGATGTGACCTTGAGGCTCATGGAAGGGCCCAGAGCTGCCCCTCTGCCCCCGACCAATGCTTCTCCTCCTATCTGGTGACAGGACACACACCGCCAGTCCTCGCTGCTGTTTATCCCGGCCCTGGGTACCAACCAGGAAGGCATTTCTGCCTCTTCTGCCTTCTCCTGAGAAACTCAGCCCAGCAGCCCTTCCATCACAAACAACCCCAGGCTGCAGGCCTGATGGTGGAAAATGAATATTCTGTCTGCTTTTCAGCCTCCAGATTGATTGGGGACAAACGGGAACTCACCCCCTCAACCAATCATCCGAGGCAGTCAGCTGTAACTAGGTATACACTTAAACAGTCGGCGTGTGAAATAGCATGCCCGCACTCCGTTGATTAGAAAAATAAAATCTCAAATCATTATTCTCCACGGTGACAGGCTGGGGGTCCTGGGAGGGGAGGGGAGGGGTTGGTGCAGGTGACAGGGTGTCTCAGCGCTCACCCCGACTCGTCACAGACATCCCACCTTCTGTCCGCCCCAAGCCTTCTACACTATGGAAGGCGTTTCATCAACCAAACCCCGCTGGCAAAGGAAGAAGAGATCACCCGGTTCTCTGATTTCCATAATCAAACAATAAGAGTAACACCTACGTTGCGCCTGCTCTGTGCCACCCACTTTATGCACACGAACTCATCTCAGCCTCTCCAGCCCTACCAGGGGGGGACCCTCATGATGCCCACAGTGCAGATGAGCAAACTGAGGCCCAGGGAGGTGAAATCACTGGCCCAGATTTACCCAGCCCCAGAATGGCTCAGCCCCAACTATGGCTTTGGATTCCATGCAAATATTTATAGGAGTCTCCTGGGCTTTTGGTATTGCCACAGATCTTAAGGAGAGGGACCCGAAGGCCTCCCGGCACCCCTTGAAGAAGATCAGGGGAAACAGACTGTAGAGAAAGAAATGAAGCTGGTGGAGAGTGGCAAAGGCCTGTAATCTCAGCTACTGAGTGGCTGAGGCAGGAGGATCACAAGTTCCGGGCCAGTCTATGCAAACTTCCAACACCCTGTCTCACCCTGGGGGTGTAGCTCAGTGTAAAGTCTGGGGTTCAGTGGCCAGTGCCACGAAAAAGAAAATGGAGGAGGAGAAGACATGGGTATCGTTAGTGGACACTGACTCAGAAGTCATTCAGTACGAAACCCCTTTACCCTGATAGTTCTATCTGCTTCTCATGGCAAGGGCAGGAAGGAGAAACTCACTTATCCTTGTTTGACGCACAGGGAAGCTGGGGTCCAGAGGTGGGAAGTCAAGCCTCCAGTTAGCAGCTGAGTCTAGATTTGAACCCAGGTCCTGCTACCAAAGAGCAGGACCTGGTCAGGCAGCCCCTCCTGAAGGTCTGTGGTAGTTTCTGGGAGTACAAGGGGCTGGGAGACCAGGTGCTGATGTCACAGGCACGGGCATGACTAGGACACAGAGGGTGGGCAGGCAGGCAGTGGCCACTCCAAGCTTAGCCCTGGAGACTGAGCTAGGATCTCAAACTGCCAGAGACACAGATGGATTTTAAGCTGGAAAACCCTGACCTTTGAGTTGGCAGATTCAGCTTCAGTTTTGCTAAGCAGAGAATTCCCTGTAGGGTTTTCAAAACTTGTAGCCTCTTCTCAGCCACCTATCCAGACATTGCTTTCTTTTCTTTTTCCTTTCTTTTTCTTCCTTCTTTCCTTCCTTCTTTTTCTTTTTTCCTTCTTTTCTCCCACCCTTCCCTTATCTACCATTTATAAATTTTAAAATTTTGAGATAGGATCTCACTAAGCTTCCTAGGCTGGTCTTGGACTTGCAATCCCCTGCCTCAGCCTCCCAGAGTGCTGGGCTCACAGGCATGCACCCCTGCACCCAGCCCATCACTCCTCTCAAGTCAAGGGTCAGGAGGTACCAAGTTCAGTGGTGGTGGTCTCTTGCATAACTACTTTTCTTTGGTGGGGGGATGTCCCTAAATGTCATGATTGAAATAACGAAGTTCATGGGCTCACAGAGTCCAGCCATCTCCC
>NW_004524597.1:15879128-15894917 GCF_000260255.1 Octodon degus | reverse complement strand
CTCTCTCTCTCTCTCTCTCCTCTCAGCCAGGGATTGAACTCAGGCCCTTGCACTTGCCAGGCAAGCGCTTATTCTACTGAGCTATCTCCCTGGCCCCACCATTCCCATTCTCTATCAAGGACATGCATCCTTTCCCAGACAGATCTGCCAACCACGTTTTGCTAGTGGAATAAGGAATACAAGGCGGTCTGTTTGGAGAGTGGGCATGAGCGCTGGGAGCTGTACCGCATTTGGCACTGGGAGGCCCTCAAGCTCTCCAGCAGTTACGGGGTCGGCTGCCTCCTTTCCCCTCTGGGAGGCCCAGCAGCTCAGGCAGCCCAACTCTCCCAAGATGCACTTTGTATACACTCCAGGCTGTCCTCAAACTCCCCAAGTCATTAGGGCCTTGGGGCAGATCTCTTCTTCCCCAAAGTCCTGTGGAAGGAGTCAGGCTTTCTGCACTGTACTACCCCCTATTTTGAGGCAGGGTGTAGGTTAGCCAGGTCAGGCTTGAAGTTGCCATCCTCCTCAGCGCAGCTCCTTCCAGTGATTCCCAGGCTCCAGATCCTTTACCTCTGCGCCCCTGTACCCCAGCCCTGAAGATCCAGGCTCCAGTGTGGATGGCTGCTGTTCTTTCCCAAGGGCCAGACTAGCCCGAGCTGCGGCACCTTTGCCTCAGCTGTTTTCTTGGCTTAGTCTTCCTTCTTTGTCTTAGAATATGTCCTTCTCTGTCAAGGTCTGCTTGCCTCTTGCTCCAGGCAGGCTTCCAGGATTATACTTTCCTCTCAGCTCCTGACCTCCCACAGCCTCAGAGCCTCCCCATCCTGAGCGAGTGCCCATCTCTTTGCATGTCTGGCCCAGCCACTCTCTGGGGGTAGTGGCTGGGGCTGCATCTTGAACATTCTTGAGTCACCTGCCTTACCACATGCCTAGCCTCTGGCAAGTCCTCAGTCAGTGCCTGTCGAAAGGGGATGGATGCGTGGATACTCTGTGCCAGGATTTCTCAGCCGGGGGTGAGTGTCCGGCAGGCACATTGGCCGATGTCCACGGGCCCCCAGAGTTTGGTAAGCAGCACCATATCTGGTGGGTTGAGACTAGAAGGCTAGTAGATACCCTGTGGTACACAGGATGCAGCTCCCTCCACCCTCCTGCCACAAGGAAGCAGCCAACCTCTGATGCCCCCAATGGTGCCAGGTTAAAGGGAGTCAACTCTGTGCCCAGGTCCTAGGTTGGCTGCTATAGGGTTGTTCGAGAAGGCCATTGCTGCCTCAGCAAGAGCAGCGTCTGGGGAGACTCACAAAGCACCATCTAAGACAACTCCGGGAAGTAGAAGAGGACCTTAACATACACTGACTACCCTTTTGGATCAGGCCTGGGCATTGTCTTTGCCCTGTTAAACTTCTCCTCAGCCTTCAAAACCCAACGTAAGTATCGCTGCCTCTGGGAAGCCTTCCTGGACCTCCACCCAGGCGCAGTCTGCAGTCTGTCCCTTGCCCTGCTACTGCACTGTCTGCTCACACTGTCCTGTGATCCTTCATATGTGGGGCTGCCTCCTGTCCAACCTGAGGACAAAGGCTGAGCCTCCCGTAACATCATTTCTTGGGTGCTTAGAGAATAGTAGGTGATTTTCGAAATGTTTGAGGAAATGAATGTCAGGAAGGGGCCAACTGTGGTGTCCCCAACTCCCGGGTCCTGGGGACAACAGTGGTGCTGAGATGCCAGCAGGAGGAGGAGGGTCCTAGTGACCTCTGCGGAGGAGGAAGCTGTGCTGGGCCGTCACTGACCTTGCTGCCCAGCCGGGGAGCACCAAGCTCCTTCCCAGGGTGCATCAACCAAGCGAGCTATAAATTAAAAAGGAAAAAAAAAAAAAAAAACAACAAAAACCAGCCCAAACCCAGATCTACTAATTCCAACCCACTCTATTTTTTCCTCACAGCTGCTGGGGAGGGAATGCTCTGTGACTTTCAGAGGGAACATTTGTTTGGCGTAAGCTCCCCTCTCCCTGCCTGTCCCATTATTTTCCTTCTCTTGGGGCCAGCCTGGGCGCAGCGTGGGGGACCTTGCAATCACACAGACTTGGGTTCTACCTTGGCTCCGTTGTTTTTTAACCATGTGTCTCATCTTCCCTAAGATAGGATAGGATAGGGTAGGGTGGGGTGGGGTGGGGTGGGGTGGGATGGGATGGGATGGGATAGGATGGGATGGGATAAGATAGGATAGGACAGGATAGGATAGGATAGCATAGCATAGGATAGCATAGGATAGCATAGGATAGGCTAGGATACCTTCCTTATTTTCCCGTGTAAAACCCTACATGACGCAGTTCAGGGAAGCCCTGAGGTCTTGGGGCGAGAAGACCCCGCTGCCCTCCACTTTCGCCTTCCCAGGGGTCCACAGGAGACCCCAGGCAGCACCCTGAAGGGGGCCTGGCTGAAGGGAGGTGCGGCTGACTTCCGCTCCCTATGCCTTCCTCCCTGCCCTAGGAACATCCTCCCTCTTCCAAGGTGAAGAGCTCAGATCATCGCTTGCCCACGCAGCTGCCCCTGCACACACGGAGAGACTGAGGTCCAGAGGTGGAGAGGCCCTGGATGCAGCCCCGCAGAGAGGAGCAGAGGCGCTGCGTCTCCCCACCTCGCGTATGGTGTGTGCGGTTTTTTTTTTTTTTCCTCCCATAGTAAAAACAACGGCAGCTGCCGTTTGTCAAGCTCGCACTGACATGCCAGACGCTGAATTATCCGCACATCCTAGGAGGAGAAAAACACCCATAAAAGGAAAGAGGGGATACACTGAACCTCATTAAAACCAGAACTTCTGCTCTCTGAAGGAGACTGTTAAGAAAATGAAAAGACCAGCCGTGGGATGGGATAAAGCATTTGCGGATCTCAAATCTGCTAAAAGCCTTGTATCAAGAATGTAGAGACTATTCTCAAAACCAGTAACAAAACAAGCAACTTCCTAAAGCATACGGGACATTTAAAGAGGCTGCATGGAAGAGATCTGAGGATGCAGCGAAGAAACTTAGGAAACTGTCCATCATTCATCCTTAGGAAGATGCAAATTAATCTCACAGGCAGGTTCCCCACAGCCCTGCCCAAGTGGCTACAGTTAGGCAAGCCAGTAATCATAAGTGTGGGCAACCTGAGGGTGAACAGGGGTTCTCAGGGCCATTCAGGGGAATAGAAAATGGCCCAACTATTGCAGAAAACAGACTGAAAGTTTACTGAAAGTCAAGCACACGTCTTCCAAAAATCCTGCTACTTGGTATTTATCTCAGAGAAATGGAAACACTCACCTACCCAGATTTGTATAGGCACGTCCCCAGCAACGCCATGCTTCCTACCAGCCAAAGGATGGGAACAACCCCGTCCCCCATGGAGGACCACACACGCTGTGTCAGTTACCCAACGGGACAGTGCCTGCCTGCAAGGGAGACGGGTCAGCCACACTCCAGCCAGCACACACCTGTCTCAATAGAACAGGCCCCACACGGAGCACATTCTGTGTGATCCAAATTCCACAGGCTTCCAGAAAATGCAAACGAGTGGCAGAGGCAGAACACAGAGTCTGGTGGAGAGTGCTGAGAGCAACACTGGCAGAAAAGCCACGGAAACCCTCCGGAGAGCTGAATGTGTTCATCATCTTGATTGCAGTAATGGTTTCATGGATATATATATATATATATATATATATATATATATATATGTCTTGCAACATATCAAGTTGTACATTTTAAACACTGAATAGCATCTTTTTAAAGCTGTGAAAAATCTTATGCTGTAACATTACACTATTCTACAGATTAATAAACCAAGGTTCAGAGAGGTTACATCATTTGCATAATGTCATCCAGGTAGGGAGGCATGGAGCTGGGATCCAGTCCAAGAGGTTGTGATGAACCAGCTCAACCCGGAAATCACTAGGATGCCCTGGCCCTCAGTGGTTTGGTGTTATCTGGCAGAAGGAGGAGGGAGAGAGGGAGAGAGGGGCAAGGGGGGGGAAGGAGGACGGAGGGAGAGGAGGAGAGAAGAGAGGAGAATAAAGAAAGGGAGAAAGGAGGGGAAGGCAGTAGGGAAAGAGAGAAGGCATGGAGTGGTGGAGGACAGAGGTGAGCCCGGGAGGAAGGGACTGCAGGCTCAGAAGAGCAGGGCATTCCGTTCAGGGACCCCTGCTCCCCTCTGGCTGCAGAGGCCCAGGAAGGAGCAAACTGCTGGGAGCTCACTATGCACACCACGCAGACAGAGGGACCACGGGGCTGTGCATGCTGTGTGGCCTCTGCTTGTCCCACTGTTTGTTCCCCACGCTGTGTTCTGCCATGGCCAGCCTGCCTGTCCTGGAGCCTCTGGAACATCAGGGGGGACCAGTCTGATGTGTCAGGAGGAGCCCTACCAGTGGGTTCCATGTTGG
Source organism: Octodon degus (assembly GCF_000260255.1). Classification (NCBI taxonomy): domain Eukaryota; kingdom Metazoa; phylum Chordata; class Mammalia; order Rodentia; family Octodontidae; genus Octodon; species Octodon degus. Next base: position 15,890,534 of record NW_004524597.1, on the reverse strand, counting down.
GTGCAGGCACCCCATTGGCCCAAGTCAGTCGCAGGGGTCCCTGAGGGTGCTAAGAGGATGGCTCTGCCCCTTGCCTGCTCTGGTTTCAGTTGCCCTGAGTGTGAGATCAGACTCCTTCGTTGGACTCAGAGCCTGTCCCTCTGGGCTCCAGTCCCCTGTCCAGCACACTGGCCCGGTGAGGTGGCCCTGGCACTCACTTCCTCTGGGCTGTAGCCCTCTTGCTCCAGGTCCACCAGCTCACACGGCCCCTCCTTGTAGGGCCTGGCCACCTTTCTAGGGAGCTCGCTTACCTGCCCTAACCCTAGCAGTCACAGCCTTGCACAGCCATGGTCCCCGCTCACACTTTGGGGGTCATCTGTTTATCATCCACACTTAAATCAGAGACTGGTAAGCTGGGAGTGCTGGGCACACAGATGGCTTCAGCAAATGCAGGCCCCATCTGTGTGGGACACCGTTGGTGCTGTCCTGGCTGTCTTGGTTCATAGGAGTGTTGTATGGTGTTGGTCTAGAGACAAAATTGCCTAAGGACGTTTCTCAGACTGTGTCCCCTTGTTAAACGATACATGACTGTCTACTTGGAGTGACAAAAGACTCATTTAAGAAATAGTTGTGCTAGATTGGCACTGTGATGGTGGTGTGTGGGGAGGCCCTGAAGGCTCTGAATGCGTATCCTCTTGGGTGGGAAGGAGAGAACGAGGGCATGGGGGAGGCCCTGTCATCCCACCTGTGCCTGTTGGGCCTCTGTAGGGACATGAGCTGGGCAAAGCACTCCTCTCATGAGGGCTGAGGCCACCGGCTCCACTCGGGCTGGGTGAGGCACCCACAGAGCCACAGAAGCATTCTCCAAGGAGGGCCGAGGGCTCACACCCTAGAAAGGTAGCAGTCAGGGGCCGGGACAATGGCTGTGAGGGAGAAACCATTCGATCTGTGACTGAGCACAACAGTCTATGTGCATTGGGTGGAAGAGCTGTGGTTCTGTTCCTGTGGCAGATGAGCCTGGCAGCCACGGCACATGGGGCGGCACAGAGCGACACTGAGCAACGTGACGAGTGCTCCTCTGTGGGCCCTCAGAGAGCTCTGAATCTGTGCCCACCCTCACCTCAGGGCCGAGAGGCCAAGGCTCAGAGCTTGTGCAGGGTTGCAGGTCAGAAAAGGCGAGGCTGAGGTTGGAACCCACTCCTGGCCATTTCCAGAGGGACGGCAGGGTTCAGCTTTCTGGCCACTTCTTTGCATAGATGGGGAAACTGAGGCACTGTTCTTGATCCCTGCACCCACAGAAACTAGAAGGAGAGGAGATCTGGCTGACTGAGCACTTGGGAGGTGCTGGGCTCTGTGTTCAGCCTCAGCTTTTGTGTCCTCATCCACACCCCAAGGATCCACCTAAGCCACAGAAAGCTGGGGAAACTGAGGCTCAGTGCGATGCAGCAAGTAGGTAGCAGAGCAAGGATCAGAACCTGGACCTGTCACGTGCCCCAGGGAGAGCTGTTTGCGAACCTTTCCACACACCTATCCCTCACGTCACCAAGATGACAAGCTGGCTTTCCGAGTGACCTCTGCTGTGGCGAAGCTGTCTTGAGGGGATCTCAGGGGATTGGGCCTCTGCTTGTACCAAGCTTCAGATCCTGGGCTGAGGCAGGCAGCAATGACTGACACAGAGCTGAGGTTCTGAGGCTGCTCTGAGGGGTGGGAGGACCAGCACGGGCCCCAAGTCTGCCTCTGAGTAGGGCCTCCGGGTCTGCCCACGGTTCTGACAGAGAGCTTCCTGAGAAAGAATTCTGCATGCATGCCGCCCACTGTGTTCAGGAAAAAGCAAACTCCTAGCAGGCCTGCAAAGCCCCACACTGTTTGTCTCATTGCACACTCAGCCCTGACTCTGCCAACAGCCACCCTGTCCTCTGTACACTGTAACCACATAGCGCTGATCGTCTTCTGGTTCCACGAGTACATGAAACGTGGCCTTCCCTCAGGGACCTCTGGTTCTTCTCTCTCTCTCTTCCCTGGAACATTTCCACTCCCCATCCTGGTTTTTCTATGGCTCCCTTCTGCCCGTCTCTCCAGCCTGGGCTTACCTTTCCTTTCCCAGGGAGGTTTTACTCTGGTCAGTCCTTACGATCATTTGTCTGAAGGATTTTCTTCTTACTCGTTGTCCACAGTGTGTGCTTCATGGTTATTATCTGATTGATCTGATTTATTGCAAGCCCTGTGACTGGTTTTGAGTTAGTGGTCAGTAAGTATTTGTTGAATGACCAAATGACTACTGCACACCTAAGCCGGCATAATCATAGCAGTCGGCATGAGGGAAACGTCCTTTTCCGTCCCTTCTCTTTTATGATCAGGGACTCAAGTGGGTTCCTTTCTCCAGCCTTAGTTTCCTCAGGAGTAAAGAATAAGCAGTTAGCTGTGACTCGGGTTTTATGGAGCAGCAGCTTCGACTTTTCTCTGTCATCCTTGGCTCTGCAGCCTGTGAGCTCAGCTGGAGCACCCAGATTCGGGCACAACCTCTGCAGAAGTCTCCTCACTGCACGACCCAGTGCCTTGTACGTTAGGAACAGCTGCAGGGCTGGGCTCAGCAGGTGGCTTGGGTGTTCATTTGCTCCTGAAATTCCTCCAGCACCCCGCTTCTTCTCCTTGCTCCTGGCTTCCCGCATCTCAGATGAGAATCATCTACCTCAGTGGGGTTCTCGGTCCTGACTTCATGTGTGAGTCTCCTGGGGACTCTTGGGAAGTCACCTGTGGCCAGACCCTGAAGAGCTCCGGGGTAAGTCCAGGCTTTGGAGTTCCTTTCAGAGCTCTGAAGCGACACCAAGAAGCAGCTGTAGATAAGGACCCACTGGATCCACAGCTGGAGACTGAGTCAAAGTCGCCTGGAGGATGTCTGAGAAGCCACGGATTGCAGACTCCACCCAGACTTGAGGATCAAAGTCTCTACAGGGAGCAAGTGGGCCCAAGATTCTCCATCTTCAATAGATAGCCTGGAGCATTATTATTCATAGTCATTGTTCTGATTGCTTTTAAAACTAGCTCCATGGAAGAACTAACTGGCTTATCATAAACTACATGTTTAAGAAGTATAATTTGAAGAGCTTTCACACACAACCCTCCCTGAAGCCATCACTACAGTCAAGACAGTAATTGTAGTCATTCAACCCCAAATGCCCTCAGTTACCCCTTAAATTTCAAGCTTTACTGGCTTCGAGTAAAAATCCAAGCATACAGAAAGCACAGGAATGGAGAGGCCGGTCTATGGGATACTTAGGTTCCTGTTCCAGTGCTGGTGGGACCTTGAGGAAGTTGCTCTGTTTCTCTGAGTTTCCATCTCTTTATTGAAATGATCCCTGATTCCTGATGTCTGTAGGGTCATTAAAGATGACTGGAGCACACTTGGCTCAAAGTGGCTGCCATTGACCTCAGCTCTGCCATCATTTCCTTCTCCCGTGGCAGGCTGAGAGGAGGGAGAGGGACAAGGAATGGGCTTTAGATGGCTTTCTGTTGCTAATAACACAAACTCACAGAGTGGAGATGCTATAAAGAGTCTGCTTGTGATGTAAGGTTCTAAAGGTCCAACAGGGGAGGGTCCACCTAGCAGTGGCCTCCTTGCTAGTTGGGTCAGGAGATGGCTCAGGGTGTCACATAGCCCAGCTTTGGCCACTGGAGATGGAGGACACTTCCATCCTCTCAGTAGCTCCCAATAGGGATTAGATGACAGGGGCTTCAGATGGGACAAATGACATACATGAGCCCTAGTGGGAGGGAGGGAAGTTATGCACCCAGCAGCAGGGAGGAGCGAGGTCCCCCATACCAGCCTAGTAGGAGAGAGACAAGAGAGGTTTGGCAGAGTGAGGAGGTGCCAAGGGCTTTGTCTTCTCCATCTGAGCCCTTGGCCCAGCACCAAGCCAGTGCATACTTGGCTGACTGCAGTAGGTGGAGCAATGCCACACTGAAGCTGAGGGGCTGGGTGGGGTGCTTTTGGTAGACACCACTTTCTCTCCCGCCACTGGCTGGGGTTGCCACCTGAAGCTGGTCCCTGGCTCTCCTCGCAGAGTCTCCCTGTCTCTTCAGAACACCCACATTTCTTTTCTGGCTCATTTGTTTTTCTGCTGAAGTTCATTGTTCGCACATTGGCTCACTTACTTCATTGTCCGGGCAGGTGAGCGCAATAGTCCCTCATGCACTGGCTGTCTGTGGTGCTGGGTGCTGGTTAAGTGCTTCCTGATAGAGGAGACAGACAGGACGCAGGCTCCCTGCTCCTGCACCTTCCCAGGAGTGAGTTCATCAGCACAGTTGAGTTTGTTCTTTTCTGTGCCTATCCCTGGAGAGGTCAAGGCCCTTTCCTGGCTATCAGTCTGTTTCTACGGAGTGGCATTGTGAGTTCTCCATGAGTTTGTGCAAATTTTCCCTGTCCATTGAGCTGCCCCACCTTGGAGGGTGGAGGCCACCCTGCAGACATCTGCTTTACTCACCTCAGGGTACCTGTCATAAAGCTTTGCACATCATGAGCACTTGGGGTGACAGTTGGAAGTGACGGAACCCATCACTCACAATCATGAGAACAAGAGCTACTATTTATTCAGCTCCTAGCCAGGTCAGTAGTGACTTCCTGCGTGTCACCTTATTAAACCCTCAGAATAACCCACTGAGCATGGTGGCACTGGCCTGGTTTTACTCCCGAGGAGCTCACAGCTAGGAGAGGTTACATGGCCACACAGACGTTAGTGGCAGAGCAGAACCTAAGCCCAGACCTGTGGCACTCCTGAGGCAGTGCTCTCTCCAGCTGTCATGCAACAGCTGCTGGTTGTGCAGACCCCATGCCCCAGGGGACACCTGGGAAGCAACTGTAAACCCAGTGCACAGCCTCATGTAGATCATTTTATTTAGAATTTAACTCAGCCCCCAGGATAAGAAACTTCATCCAGTGGCAATAAAAGGTGGGTGGCAGGCAGAGAAAAGGGGAGTCAGATCATCTTCAGTGACAACAAGGACCTCAGTCTCTCTTCCTATCTCCCATCTTGATTTTGTGGTTTTACCTTCATGTCTGGAGGATGTCACTGAACCTGTCTGCGTGGCTTCTGGGCTTTTTAGGCAACAACAATAAGAAAAACAAAAAGGCAAAGGGCACCCAAACTGCATTTGTCCTTGTTTGAAAACTTTCTCCATGAACATCTTTTGCTTGCATCTGATTGGGCAAACAGTGTCATGTGACCATCCTTAGGTGCAAGGCTGGCTGGGAAATCAGCCATAGTAGAGGAAAGCTAGACAGGCTGAGAGTGGGTAGGAAGTTCAGCAAACCCACTCACAGTTTCAGTCATCCAGTTTACAGGGAGCCAGGTTTCAGCCACATAATGATGGGAAAATGAAGAGACAATTACTAGCTGTGAATTGGCCTCTGGAAAAAAAAGAACTTGACTCTTGGCATCTATTTAAAGTCTGATCTCAAATGTCATGGAGGTTGGTGGCTCTGAAGAACAGAGGTTTGAATTGAAATTTGAGGAATGATGAAATGAACTTGGTGGGAGTTGGAGGGACGCCGGTGCCAAGTTGGTGGAAGGGAACAGCTTGTGCAGTGGTGAGAGGTGGGCAGGCAACGAGCCCTTGCTGGGCACAGCAGATCATGGGGATCATTTTGGTCTTTATTCCGAGAGCAATGGGGAGCCACAGCAGGGCTTTGAAAGAGGGAGGTGGCGTGGGCAGATCCATGTTTTGCAAAGATTACTGTGGCAGCAGGTGGAAGGTGCATTGAAATGAGGCAGAGCTGGGAGACAGAAGACCAGGGAGAGGTCATTTGCAGTTGACTGGGAAAACGCTGGGGTGGCAGCTTAGACCAGTCATGGTGGCAGGTGCGGAGCAGAGTGAGGTGGTGCAAGAAATGCACGAGAGGTCAAATCGACAGGACTTGGTAATGAGTGGTGAGCAAGGGACAGCAGGAGTAATGGATGACTTCTGAGTTTTTGGCTTGCTCAGGAGCACATACAGTAGCACTTTTCACCAAGCCAGCAACATAGCTGAGAGAGGACCGAGCCAGTGGCCTGGAGAAATGGGCATTCAGGAGGGTGAGCCAAGAGCTTTGCTGCTGCGTGCAATTAGACGCCCTTCCTCTTTTCTAAAGTCCTCTACTTTCCAGACAGCCCTGCTCAGTCCCACTCTCCTGCAGCACAGCTGCTTCAGGCTTCTTGTCCAACACCATTGCCTTACTTTTTGTCCAGATTGCAAATTGCCATTTGGGATGGCAACAATTCTCCTCAAGCACCTCCCCAATTCCTCTCTCTCTGTAAGAAACACGATACACATCTCCAGTGTGGCTAGAAACATCAGCTTGTTGGGTATCTTCCTTCTTTGAGTCATCTAGCTCCTCATCGGGGGCCCAGGACATTATCAATCTGTTCTTCTGTGTGATTGTCTTATCTTGGAAAGGATCCCTACCCTCTGTCTCAAAATCAGCCCGCTCTGGAGTTTCACGGCTTCTGACAGACTGAGGGGTCCTACAGCTCCAGGCCAGTGATGGAGGAGCGGGCACTGGCTTGGCAGTGGCTCTGATTCTTGTGTGTCGTGAGGATGGCATTGATCAGGGGAAGTGAGCCAATCTTTCCAACTGAGTTGGCTCCCTGACCAGTGGCAAGCTCATCCTGCATTTGGCATAAGGAGCTATTTGCCTGATAAAGCTCCTGCTGGTACACAAAGCTAATCAGAAAAACAAAATTGCCTGAGTCTGTGAGACTTTGGACCACACTCCTTTCTCTCAATTCCCTGAGTTATGAGGTGGCTGGGACACATATATTTTCCCCGTTGCTTTAGAATCATATCAGCACAAATTTCCTTAACCGTTCTTCTCTTTTTGCTCACAGTGGCTTACTTGTTCTAGTAATGTTTTGTGCAGCTGCCAAAGTAAGCCAAGTTCATTGCACAATGTACATAATAATCATTATAATAGCACATGGCATGTCTAAAACAGGGGTTTTAATTTGAATTGGTTTAACTCACAGGTGAAAAAAGGCTTATGCTGTTTTAGCTCTGCTTCCCAAGTTGGGGGTGGTGTCATGCAGCATCATCGGAGCTATGACTGACCGAGGCAGGGGTCACCTGGGACTGCCCACCCTCTCCTTGACCCTCTCACCTCCAACCCAGCAGCACCTGCTGTGATTTAGATGTGAATATTCCCCTCAAGGTTCAGATGTTGGGAGTTTGTCTTGCTCAGTAGGGTGGTGATCTTGAAGGCTGGTGGGCTTTGGAGGAATAAGGCCTATTCCGAGGTGACAGGGTCATTGCAGGCACTGCCATTAAGAGGAGTTAGTGTAGTTCTCACGGGGCCTTGGGTGAGTTCTGTGAGGCTGAGTTCCAGTAGTGCAAGAGAGACCAACCCTCCCCGTGCTGAGTTGCTCTCACTGTGTACTTGTAGGAGTCAATGTCCATCCATCCATCCATCCATCCATCCATCCATCCATCCATCCATCCATCTTATTAGTTTTGTTTCTCTGGAAAACCCAGATAATACAGCATTGTTTGCCAATCTGACTTTCACAGCATCCCCTGTGCTATGGTTGAATACACCTCTTCAAACTTCACACACTGATACTGTCTGAGAGGTGGGCCTTAACAAGGTAGTAGGTGACAGAACTCTGCTTGTATGATCAGTTTATTCCTTCATGAATTAATGGGTGATTAAAGAAGTAGTCATGTTAAAAGGATGGCTCTCTCTGGCAAGCTGTCCCTATCTCACCATGTGGTACCCTCTGCCAAGTTATGATGTGGTGAGAAGGTCCTCATCTGATGCCAAGCAGAGCCCAGTATATCAGGTTCCTAAACTTCCTAGCCTCCAGGATGGTGAGCTAACTAAACCTCTCTTCTTTATAAATCACTCCATCTGAGGTATTCAATTATAGCAACAGACAGCAGACTAAGACACCCTGTATCTCTGTGCTTCTCCCCACCCCCTACCTGAGTCTTGTGTTCAGGCTCTGTAGATGTCCACCCAGATGATGGCGGTGACTCTCTTCTGCTCCCTTGCTTTGATCTTCTTCAGTCTACTCTCTAACCAGTAGCCAGAGAGTTTTAAACAATCATATGGAACTGCTGTCTGCTCTGGTCCTGGCAGAATTCTCATTCCCTGTGGAGTCATCCCAGGCCCTCCCCATTACTTGAGAGTACCAGGTGACCTGCCCCTGCTGCTGCTCTGATACCCCATATTTCTCTTCCCTCACCAGGAGCAGGAGCTAGACCAGTGCTTGCTGTGCTGACTCCCAGCTTGGCTCTCTTCCACTCTACACAATGTTCCCCCCCTAGGGGACAGGTGTCCTCATGTCTCCCTAGTTGTCTCTTGGTTACTGCACCTCCTCCTACTTAGCAACTTCCAAGAAAGCCAGACTAAGTTGAATTCTTGCTCATTTCCCCTCCTACCTTAGTTTCTTTCTCTAACTCTTGTGTAATTTACAGCCTCCCTGGATTAATTGTCAACAGCAGCAAGTGTTCTTAGGGATTTTTCAATTGGATCCAGGATGGTACATTAATTCAGCTATTTTTCTCCCTGCAAGACATTTTCCTCAGTGATGAAAACCTACTGAATCTGCCAGCGATCCCTCAACACTTCATAACAAGGCCACTTTAATAGTAATTAATTCCAATATTGGCTATACTGTCATTAAAAACAGAAATGACAGGACAGATTTAGAGAGCTATGAATTATCAGATCCTCATGGTACCAGCTCTGCTTTGCAAATGCTACCCAGTCTCCAAACTCTCAATTTCCTACCTTCTCCCCATGTCGAGACCTTAATTATGATGGTGATGATGATCTAATGATAATTATTTTTTATCAACAATTATTATGCATATTCCATATGTCAAACACTAAGTGAAGTGTTTTCCATGCATTAATAGAGTTAAACCACATAATAATCCTTTCCACTGGATCCTATTATCCCCAAGTGACAAATAAAGAAACAGAGCTCTACAGAAGTGAAGGGACTTTCCTAGGGCCACACAGAAAATGGTCAGTAGGGTTATGATTCATCAGACAGGCCATAAAATCTGCATCCCTAACTCTGAAGAATACCTTTCTCCAACCAGCAGGAAGCTGAGGGGCCACAGGTTATGCTTGCGACTGAACTTGGGAAATTCTGTTAACAATTGTCATTGAAAATGGACTATGTTCAATTGAAGGGCATTTAATGGCTTAGATCACAGAACCTCAGTACACAGGGTTTCACCTACCAGGCAAGGAGATGACTGGAAATATCATTAACTTTGGAATCAGATTGTGCAGCTAACTCTGCCTCTTGGCAGTTGCGTGATTTCTGCCAGGGAATTTTGCTCATGCATACCCTGTACTCCTCTTCTTGCATTCACCTCCTCCAACATCATGGTATACCCATTTTGCGGATGGAAGACAGAGTCAACATGCAGGACAGAGTCACAGAGACTCCCACAAGCTGCAGAGCTAGAAGTCACACTACCTCCTAGGGGTGGAGGGGCTACAAACTGCCTTATCCAATCTAGGAGAGTGCGCACTTTAGGACAACATTGGCACCCATTGGCATCCATGGCCAATAATTCCCCATTGCAGGGACTATCGTGGGCAATGTGGGGCATTGAGCAACCCTCTGGCCTTTGCCCACTAGATGCCAGGAGCACTTCTGGCTCTAATCATCAGATACCTACCTCCTGGAGGCAGAATTACTCCCAGATAAGGACAATTGCTAGGGATAAGATTCTAACTGCAATCATAAGCCATGGGTTATTTCCTATAGGACTCTGGTATATAGTATACTCTGTTTACATGAATGAAAAGTATATATATTCTTCATACTGAATCATTTTTAGATCATTTTCACCACATGCTCAATGAGAAGAGTTTGTCCAGTTTTTCCCCAGGATACTGGGATTTGTTTCAGATAGCAGCATGTTCTGTTTTTCATCAAATATGGTGCTTTCAGATTCCTTCTCCAGAATGATGGGCACCGTGGTACCTCACCCCCCCAGACTGTAAACAGATCCTATGGCACGTCCCTAGTACACAGCATGAGCTCAATAAAGGGGAGCAGGTTGGCCTGCTCATCTTCCTCTCTGAAGACTGCAAGGACTCCTTCCAAGAGAAGAGGTAGCTGGTATAGTAGAGCAGATGACCCAGCAGGGCAGTCAGAATTTTATTTCATGTCCCAGCCCTGATGCTGCCCTGCTGTTTGGATTCACAAAAGTTGTTTACCCTCTCTGAGCCTCATTGGCTCTTGTCTATAAAGTAAAGAAGTGAAACCGGAAGTTCTCCAATCTAGAGTGCTAGAGTCTAGGTTTCCATAAGGTGGAGCATGACAATGATTCCATAACTGAGCTCAGACTAGCAACATCAGAGGAACTGGGGGTAATGCAGGTTCTCAGATCCCAACCTCCTGGGTTTCTATTGTGCTCAGTCTGGGATGGATGCTGGAGCTCCTTTTGCTCAGCTTCTCACTCCTACCCTATCTGAACCTGACCCTGGGCCCCTGTGTGAGAAACAGCATTCTCTCTGCTACTGATAACCCAGCAGGGAAACAGCATCAGAGAGCCCAGAGGCTTGTGGAGAAGATTCACCCTAACTGCTGTACATTTCTCTCTGATTTCCTAGAAGACCTTTCTGGAAGGTTGGCTGAAAGAAACCACTGGTCAAATGGGCCTCATCTAACATGGATCTTTAGCAATGAAACATCCCACCCGGGATGCACATCAACACCAGCCTGTAGACATGGTGGGCAACCAGTCCTAGGCTGGAGTGTGTGTGTGTGTGTGTGTGTGTGTGTGTGTGTGCACATGCCTGCTAGGAAGGAAAGATGATGGTTGTCCCTGAGAGCCTCATAATGCTGTCATGAGGTAGAAGAAACAGTGACACATACAGGGCCTTTATGTGCAGGGTCTCACAGGAAGCTCAGATCACACTTCATCACAAGCATTGTCCCTAATACCTCCAGGGGGCATGACCTGGACTCCATCATGGATGGGTTGTCTAAGGCTCTAAGAGTTAGAGCAACTTCCTGTCACTTTGTCCGGAAGTGGCAGAGCCCCCCTTCTCTGGGCCAGCCTCCAGTCCTGTGAGATCAACCACACTGACCGACACTAACAAGTGCCATGGTTGGTCTCAATTAGGAGAAGAGAGAGTGTGCAACCAAGATGCTAATTGGCAATTAGACATGGAGAACACCGCAAGGTTAGAAGACAGACCAGTCTCTGTGGGCCAGAACAGACAAAAGAGCAAAGACTTAATTGGCCCTTCCAGGCTGCAAGAGAGGCTGACCAGCAAGGGCAGGGGAAGCAAAAATTCCTTCCTTCCTTCCTTGTTCAACATTTACCGAGTCAGCCAAAGGAGGCTTGTGTGTCCCCCTTCCTTTTCATCCACACTTTTCCCCTTTTTCCCACCATCTCTTCCTTCTTTTATCTCCACACCTCCAT
>NW_004524597.1:15875829-15878756 GCF_000260255.1 Octodon degus | reverse complement strand
TATTTTTAGTACAGGGTCTACAGGGTCTCACTATATAGATTGGACTCATAGTGATCTGCCTGTGTTCAGCCTCCCAAGAGCTGGGATTACAGGCAGCACCACCACGTCCAGTCTCAATTGCCACCTCAGGGCACCCTGGTGGGGGGGTTCATGGCACTCTGGGGATCGAACCCTGGCCACTGTGTCTGCACACAAAACCAGACTTTAATGGACCCTCCCAGGGCTATTCTCCTTTGTTCTTCTGACTGTTTTCTTAGGGTACAGATTAAGGGACATGCTTTTAGCAAGCAGTGAGTTTGCTGGCCTAAGTGGCTGCCCTCGGCTCCGGCTTGGGGTGGGTTTGCATTGAAACAGTTGGAGTCTTGGACAAGAGTCTATATGGAAACAGAGTAGGAAGCAATCTGCTCAGTAGCAAGTTTCTTTTTCCTGGTTCTTTCTAACTGTCCCTGTACGGGTGGTGGAAGCTGCCTTCTGTCTGGCAGGACTAGGTGGAAGTCCTCCACAGAGGAGATTCCCACAGCAGCAGGCATTCTGGGGTCCTGCAGTCCATCCTAGAAGAGTTCTGGGGCCTTCTCATCTCTTTCGCATGCCCAGGGAGAGGATGGTACTTGCCACTCAGAGAGGCATCAGAGGAGCATGGATGGAATAACTACCTCATTAATGTAGTGTCACTACAGGGGGAGGGAGGGAGGAGCTGTCCTCAGGCTGCGATCTGGAGATGTGGAGGTTGGTGAGGTCAAAAGGCAGGAAGGGACTTACAAAGATATGTAGAAGGGGCAATTGCAGGCACACAGGCCCCGTCAGGAAGGGCAGTTGGCTAAAGCAAAGACAGTGAGGGAGGATGTGTATGAGGTAGAAGAATTAAGAAGACACCAGACTGTGCACATCTTGTTAGTCCCAGGCTGGAGCTGGGCTTGGTATTAAGAGTGACACTTCCAGGAGCAGTGGGTTTGGAAATACCACAAGGGTGGCAGGAAGAGAAGGATGGGTGGTCCTGAGTCCCAGGACCTGGGGTGTGTGGGTTCTCACGTAAATTCATAAAGCCGGTGAGCAGAGTGAGAGCAACGGGTGAATCACGGCACCATTAGGCAAAGAGCACAGTTCATGGGCTGCGAAGTCCTGGGTCTTAGCTCATTTGCCAACCCAGGAGGCAGGCCAGCCCAGGGGTCACAAGCTCTGGCCTTGACACCAGCGTCAGGCTCAGGCCGAGCCGGGCCACTTAGCCCCTAGCTGTGCAGTCTGGAGTGAGTGACTTAGCTCTGTGTGCCTCCGTGTTTGCACATGCCAGCTGGGGGACAATAATGCAAACTTCCTAGTGGGTGGTTATATGCATTTAATGAAAATTAGTAGCGTGGTGTCCGACTAACAAGGACCATTGTTATTCTCCTGGTCCAATTGGTTTTACTCACATCAGGACAATAAACCAAATGTACCCTCAGGAGTAGAGTGGTGTCTCACAGAAGGTTTGAATGATGCTCCAGGGGAAGACTGAGGTAGCAGGAGAAGCTGGGCTCCATTTGCCTCCACCCATGACCACATGGGCTCGACAGGACATCAGCCCTCCCAGCTCTCTGTGTCTGTCTCCCTGGGCTCTGCTGCCAAGAGCTGCTGTCCTTTTCAACCTTGAGGCCTATGCAGGGAGAAACATGGAAACTGCTCACATCCAACTTCCAGGGCTTCGCTGTGGCTCCAGTCCCAAGATAAAGAGCAGCTGGCTGCTCACCTGCTGGAGATAAGGACCAGGTCACCAGGCAAGGTGCACACGCCTGCCGCAGAGGCTGCCCCACTGCCAGGGCCCTTCCTCCTGAGGGGGCGGTGGAAATGATCCGTGCATGACAAGTTACTGGAACCTGGACTTGATCCACAGTATGACGGGCAACTGAGAGCAGTCTTCAGAAGACTAAATGGAGCCTTGTTTTGGTGCTGGGAATCGAACTCAGGACCTTGCACTTGCCAGGCAGGTGTTGCACCATACTATCCCCGGCCCTGAAGTGGAGTCTTAAGGAACTCTTTTCATTCACTCATTTCTTCCTTTTGGGTTTTTCTCTTTGCTACCTTTTAAAAATTTCTACCTCTCGTAAGGAAAGTGGCTGTCCAATTACCTTATGGATGAAGCCTTTTCTTCTCTTTCACTCTTTCCCTGAGTCTCTGTGAGGGATCAATTTTCTTTTGAACACAAGAAAAGCAGCCAGCACCAGTGTGTTCTGCCATTCCAAGACGGCGGGAGAAGTCTGAGGAAAGTTCTTTAAGCGAGGAAAAGGAAGACTGAGGCCTCACCAAGAGCACGTGGATGTACATCTGTGACCTCCAGTGAGACCAGTTAGCCTCACAGTTGAATAAATTTAAGTAAATTATAAAAGATATTCACACATATGTATTTCTGTTCTAACCAAAAGCTACCCATGTAAAAATTGATGGAAATTTAGTTCTTAGAGACATTTTTTTCCTCGAAATTTTTTTTCTCTTCTCTTCAAAGGATGCTTTACCTTTGGTTCCACAAACACTTACTAGTACTCTCCCAGTTAATATCTACAGCTTATTGAGCATTTCTAGCCATATGCCACTCACTGTGCACTATTTTGTCTAGTCCTGTATGCATTGAGACATTTCCGTTTGTGCTAATGGACACTTAAACTTCTATGAATTCCATCTGCATTGCTAAAACCAAGCCCCTGAACGTGTCTATTTCTCAAATCACAATTTTACATTCTACATTTTTTTTTCTTCCCTTTCAATTTTGCTCTAACTGCAGCTTCCCCCCTTCTCCTTGCCTCTCCACTCTGGCCAACTGGCTCCAAAGCTCTTTTGTTGCAACTTCTTAAAAAACAAGATGTTATGGGGCCGGGGAGATGGCTCAGTGGAATTAGCGCTTCCCTGGCAAGTGCAAGGGCCTGAGTTCAATCCCCGGTTCCGCAAAAAAAAAAAAA
>NW_004524597.1:15827942-15875729 GCF_000260255.1 Octodon degus | reverse complement strand
TTTTTTTTTTTTTTTTTTTTTGCCCCTGAAATTTCCCAAGCTCTAGCCAACGATTCTACTCGCAGATAACACTCCACATGATAATTCTTTCTTGGTATGGTTCTGGGTCTTTGTCGCCTTAAAGTTTTTATCTTCCTCGTCTTCCTCACCAGGGAATCCATAACCTCTTGAACCAGGATCCTAAAACATTTCTATCTGGGAAAATAGTTCTAGCATGTTACATGTGCTGCCGAAGTGAGTGCTAATAGGGGTCTAGAATGGGAGTGACTGAGAACAGCTGTCATTTCTTTATTCTTTCCCCTGCTAGGTTCATTTCCATGCTTCTGTACAGGAGGCTTCTGGTGTTCTCTTTTGGAATTGTAATATTGTATGGATAAGTGAGAGACACTTTCTTATAATGAAGCAGCTATGTTGCATTTTTTTAAAAAAAAAATGTGGTCGAAGAAGGAGTTGTGTGACAAGTGTACCTTGTGTCAGCCAACCATGTGATTCCCCATGCGTGATTCTGACTGTGGCTGGGAGGGATCTGAGGAACCTCAGCCAACCACATTCGTGATTTGGGATCCTGCACTCCTGGATACTCAGCTGGCAGGCACTGGACAAGATTTCTGTCTCTAGGTGGAGTCTCAGCCTACATGTCATCAGATCTTTTCTATTCTTGCCCATCCCTGTCCTAATAGCAGGACTGCTGCTCCTGCAGGCTGAGGCCCTGCTTCTCACTCTTCCTGCCCAGGAGCTTGGCCACCATTTGCAATCCCTCAGTACCACATCTTGCTTTCCCTTTGCTGCCAGCAGTTTGCTCTGTCCCCACCCACCACCTCTCCATCTCCAGGGGATGGGATCATCTTCAAGGCTTATAAGCCTTGAGACACTGAGGGAGCAGTGGTTTTTCCAACACTTTGAAGCTGTAGGATCTTTTATTTCAATAAAAACAGATCATGAACTTCAACATAGAAGATAAAAATAGGATTTTCTGGATGACTCGCAAGGGCTATAAAACCATGGCATTTTTCTTAGGAAAAAGGCTGGGTTCTGTCTCATGCTCTGAAATGCCCTGTGTGCCAGGAGCCTCTCCATCCTCCTGTCTCATCTAAGCCCAGCAATTCCTTAAACGTCCTCACCCATCCTGGGGCTCTTAAATCTTCTACCCTCTTTCTTTGCCTGCTCGCCTTCACCTATTTTGCTTTCACTCGCCCTTCACATTTTCTTACTTTGCTGGGAGAGTATCCCAGTGCTGGGGAAAAAAGAGGTCCCTGGTATGGCAACACGTGGCCTCAGACCCTTCTCTCCCTTGTGTCTGATTACTTTTGTGAAGCATGGATGCACCCTGACTACTTTTGCTTATCAATTTCTCTGTGTCATAAAAAAGGCTCTTGATAAATATTTGATGAATGCCTGACAAGGATGGGAGTTTTGGAAGCCTTGTGGCCTAGCCATACACTTCCTGGTTCTTGTTCAGTCCTGATGGGAAAACCACTGGACTGACGTCATTCCCAAGGTGTCTTCTGAGCCTGAAGTACTTTAGAGCTCTACTGTGTACTCATAGAAGCCATATGGGAAGTTGGGCAAAGTAAGATCTCCTTTCTTATTTATTTGTTTATGTATGTATTTGGTACAGGGTCTCGCTACACAGCCTGGATTTGTAGTACTCCTCCTGTCTCAGCCTCTCTAGCACTGGGATTACAGGCATGCACCACTACACCTGGTTTTTGTGGCCAGCATTGCATGGTTGGTGTTCTGGGGCCTGCACGGCATGCAATACAGGGGATCAAACCTTGGTCCTTGCGCTTGTGAGGCAGGTGCTTAGACTGCTGAGCTATTTCCCCAGCCCAAGTCTCCTCTCCTTTAGATTTTAGCCCTGACATCTGTGCTGTGGAGTAAGCCTTGCTTCCACATGGCATTGCTCTATAGCAAAACAGCTAAGAGTTATGCCAAGGCCATTAACAACCCTATTTCATTCCAGTAGGTGCCATTAACCAGATCCCTTGCCAGGCTTGAAAGCTGATGGTAAGCAAAATCTCTTGAATAAAATCAAAAATTTTGAGCTCGATTCTTCCTTTCACTAAGTGGAAATTTCCAGTACAACCGTTTGGACTTCATTAGCTTCTATGGGATATTTTTCCTCCAAGAAATAGAAAGACCTGAGAAAGTTCATGGGTGAGACTAGGACTTGGGGTATTCCAAAGCTCAGAGGTAGAATTGTCAGGGTCACATATCCACCAAGGCTGGGAGAAAGCGGAAGCGTGGGGGTTGTTCTAGCGGAACGCAATCTACCCATCATGCCTAGTGTACAGGCACGTGCATTCTGTTGGGAAACCTGCTGATTTTTCTAGAGATCCTGGAACTGGAATTGTCATGCAAAAATCTTTAATGTTAAATATTGGAATAGATAATTTCATCATGTGGTAAAATATTTCCAGGCCAAAGCCCAAAATACATGTGGGCTAGTTTTGGCTTGTAGACTGTCTTCTGATTAAAGATTTGGAAAAATTTCCAACTTCTTGCATCTCCCCAGGAGTCCTTTGGATTGTAATCAGAAAGCCATTCTGAGAACGGGGATGAGAACAGAGGAAATGTGTGTGGTGGTGCTGGGCTGGCAGGGATGGAGGAGCGCATGCACTGCACCCACTCTCAGGCGAAACACAAAAGAGCCGCCTCCAGGGACGCCGACTAGGCCACTGTGGCCTGCCGCTGACATCGAATTATACAAAATTATCACCACATGAGTGCCTTCCACTGTTGTTATTTGTGTTTTAAAATGTCCCAGTGAATTCTAAAAGAAGCACTATGTTCCCTTAAAGGGGGGGGGAACACCATCAACGTTCTGTCCTTTATCAGAACCTACTCAGGAAAATATGCTTTCGGAATGTGAGCCCTCCCCACTTCTCTCTGGGGACAGAGAAGGAAAGAGGGAGAATTGATTAATGCCTTTGATTAGGTCGTTGTAAGCTTTTCCTTTGTTTTTATTGTGGCTTTGTCTTTCCTGAAACAGAAATTGGCTCAATAGGTCTCAAATCAGAAGCCACAGGAAGATGGGGTGCAAGTGTTTGCTGGCTGGTGGGACAGGGCTGCTAGTTCTTGGGGTGTCTATTGAGTGGCTTTGCAGGTGGATGAATGAAGGGTTACCCTTCTGCTTCCCTCCTGGGTTCATAGACACATGTTATATTTTGCTACCATAGGTGTGTGGCATCCACAGCTTCATGAGACACATGCTTTTCATTGATCCTTGTTCTCTTCTTCCCTCCTTTTTCCCCTTCTTTCCTCTCTCCTTTCCTTCCTTTCTCTTCCTACTCCATTCCTCTTCCTCCTCTATCCATTACTTTATTCAGTGAACACTTACTGAGTTTCTTTTTCTCTTCCAGGCATTTTGCTAGGTAGAATGCATGGAGTCATCTAATGGAATTGTTTACAATGCATGTTAAGGCACAGATGCTCTTTGGATTACTATGGGGTGATATCCAAGCAAACACATTTTAAGTAGAAAATATCCTAATATCAAAAGTGCATTTGATGTACCTAACTTACCAAACTTAAGTCAGCTTAGCCTAGCCTACCTTAAGCATGCTCAGAACACACTAGCCTACAGCTGGCAGAAACTATCTAACTAAAAGCCTACTTTACAGGAAAGTGTTCCGTATCTTGTGTCACTTATCCAACATTGTACTGAAGTGAAGAACGGAACACTCTCACACCATCATAACTTTGAAAAATTGAAAGAGAGCTGTTGATATTCAGGGTTGTCTGACAGGAATTCATCAACACAGGCTCAGGATGAAGTTAAGAAATTCAAATGATTTGGCTTAACAATGTAAAAATCTACTAAGGGGCAGCGAGCAGCAGGCAGTGGGCATTGGCTGTGCTCCGTGTCTTGGTGCAGTCTCACCTTTCAAAGCATGAATGTCTTGCTTTATTGAGTGACTTTAGGTGACAACTAAGACAAATGTGGCTAAGACTTCTCGGTTTCCACGCAAACATATTTCTTTTTCCTCTTGGATTCAAAGCTAGATTGCACATCTCCCTCCCCTGTGGCTTGGTACTGACTTTACTTTTAGAGTAAGATCAAACATGATTGTGCCACTTCTGGGGCCCAGATGCCTACGAGCTCCTGGGTCAGCCTCCAGATCTCTTCCTCCATGTCTAGATGAGTACTGAGCTCTCATCAAAAAACCCCAAGACCCACGGATGGTGAAGGGCTAAAACAGTAGGAATGCAAGAGCCTGAATCATTACAAGAAAGAATCTTGTTTATTTATTTATGTGTGTGTGTGTGTGTGTGTGTGTGTGGCCAGCTCAGCCCACCAGGGGCCGGGGCTGGCTGGCATGTGGTGCTGGGGGATTGAACCGTGGTCCCTGGGCTTTGCTAAGCTTGTTCTAAGTAGGTGCTTTAGACCACTGAGCCATCTCACCAGCCCCAAGAAAGAATCTTGTTGACTGGAAATGTCTGCAATAAGCACTTTATAAGCAAGACATAAACTTTTATTGTGCTAAAGCACTGAGGTTTAGGGACTTACTTGTAGCACCTGCATTACTTATCTGAACAGTTCAACTATTTCTACAAAGTAAAGAAATTACACACACACACACACACACACACACACACACACACGTGTATATAATCTACTTCAAGGCTGGATTACAGTAAGGCCAGGTTGTGTTGACAGAGAAGAATTATATGGTCCTCTTCTATGGCTCTAGGATATTTTTTTTTTTTTTTTTTGCTTGGGAACTGACTTGGTCTCAACTACACATCTGAGGTGACTTTTTCAAATGGACTATACTTGGAATAGGCAGTGTAAGCTAAGGAAATTATTTGGTAAATATGTAAATGTGTCAAGTCCTGCCTTTTCAGCTCACATTACCCATGACAATCTCAGTCCCATGTATCATTTCTGCTCAGTTGGGCTATTCGCTTCACCTTTGGTGGCCAACAGTTTACAGTAAGAAGTGGCCAAGCATTCTTTCACCAGTCCATCCAGTCTTGCCCTGGGTCAGTGTGGGAGTCAGTTCACAAACAGATCCAGCCTGAGTGGCTTCATTTAGTCATCTTAAAATAGAGACAATAACACCAACCCCAAAGATTTCAGGTTATAAATGAGAATCTCTCATTTCTCTGTCTCTGTCTCTGTCTCTGTCTCTGTCTCTGTCTCTCTCTATCTCTCTGTCTCCCTCCCTCCCTCTCTCTCCTTCTGTCTCTCTTCCTAGTGTATGCTTAGTGGATGGTACCCTTAAAAAATCTTGTAAAGCCAGACTCAGATTTCAAGAATGTTTCTTCAGAGATCAAAGACAAGGAAGCTTTCAAAATATATAAATGTGACAGTGAGGGTGGCCTTCACTCTCCCTGAATAAGAGCTGTCTTATTCTGTTTCTACAATAAAACATTTTTGTTTAGTACCTTATTAAAGACAGAGGTTTATTTATTTATTGCACAGTGTTGAAGGCTGACTATGCTCAAACAGCATGGCACCGGCTTTGGTGAGGCTCGCCTGGCTGCGCCATATTACAGAGAGTGCAAGAGAGATCACATTCAAAGTGCAGCGAGAGCCCAGCCTTGAAACCTCGCCCTGGGCTACGCCTCTTAACATCACCTTTCCCACTGCCACACTGAGGAGACCAGGCTCCTAAAACATGCACCCGTGAGCAGCACGCTTGAACCATAAATCACAGCACCAGCTCGAAATTCTGAAGGCCCTGGAAGGGGAACAGAAGTAAGCAGATTTTGTAAGGCAGTCAAAGATTAAAAGGAGTGAATGGAGGGAGGTAAAGTATTTGTTTTTGAGGCTATGTGCTTTAGAGGAAGCTGAAGTCAGCCCTGTTTGAAGAAGGTAAAGCTCCAGATAAGTGACCTAAAAACAGAGTAACCACAGCTGATAAAAAGTAAAGGAAAAATCACTGAAAGGAGACAGAAAGGAGGAGCCTTGAATTCTGTGTGTTAAATGCCAAGGTCGTAGCCTTATTCCAGAAATTTACTCAAATGATAGCAAAGACATTAAGAAGCTCAGTGAAAGACAGGAGAACTGAACTGAAATTTGTGTTGTCACATAGAAGCGGGAGTTGGGTTAGGGTCCAACAAAATCAATTGCCAACTGAAACCAAAACAATGCTCTTCACAGGAATATAGCAGAATCTAAAGTTTCTACAGTCTGAGAGTAACAACATGTGGAATACACCCTAAAATGTCTTGACATAAAAGAATGGAAAATTTGAGACAGGCTGAAGGAAAACGACAATCAGTTGAGACCAAACCCAATGTGGCACAGAAGCTGAAATTGAAAGACAGACTTTGAAGGATGGTATTGTAGCGAAGCTCAACAAACTAAAAGAAAACATGGTTAAAATCAGTGGAGAGACAAAGATACAAATTCTTCGAGACAGTGTCTAAATTTAAAAGTTCTTCGAGATAGCATCCAAATTTAGAAATTCACTGAATGAGTATAAAAAAGCAGAATGGAGATGACAGGAAAAAAATCAAGAAGTTTGAAGATAGATTGACAGAAATGATCCAAACTAATGAAGAGGAAGAAGGAAGCATTTAAAATAATATGATATCAATGATCATAGGACAATGTCAAGTGGCATACTGGAGCCAAGTAGGGAGGAGTGAGAATGATATAGAAAATATGCTTAAATATATAATGGCTGAAAAATCTCCTAAATTTGGTGAAAAACACATGCATTTAAGGGTTTCAGCAAATCACAAATGGGGGAAAGAAAACAATGGCTATGTACACCATGGTCAAACCACCAAAAGCAACTTTGAAAGCACCCAAAGAAAACTGCATGTCTACAGAATGTGTCTGAGCTGTGTAGGCACTGTATGCAAATATACTACAAGCACATGATGATTCGAAACATGATGGATTTCTCATCATAGAGTATGGAAGCCAGACGTCAATGGACCAATATTCTTTGAAGTGCTAAAAAAAGAAAAGAAAAAAGAAAACTTTTGGAAACAGAACTTTTGTATCTAGGTAAAATGCCCCTTAAAAATGAAAGTGAAGAGATTTTCAGATAAAAGTAGCTAATTTTTTTTTAACATTCTTCAGGTTGAAGGAAAATAGCACCACATGGAAATTACGTTTTTATGAAAAAAATTAAGACAATTGAAATCATTAACTTTTTTCTTTTAATTTCTTTACATTATATATGACTATTTAAAATGAAAATTTCACCATGTCCCATAGGCTTCAAATGCAGGTAGACAGCAATTATAGCATACAGGATGTGGGCTGAAGGGTTAAAGAAAAGGACAATGGCAGCTCAGTTTCTAAGTAGAATATGGAAAGTTAAAGACATTGTATAATCCCTAGCATAGCCACCAAAATGCAAAGATCTATAGTAAAAATCGATACATGAATGTAATTCTAATTCAAATAATTAGGAAGAAGGTTGGTAGGGAAAACACAGGACAGAAAAATAGGACAAATAAACAGGTGGAAAGGATTAAATCTACCTATATCAATAAATACATTCATTGTTTTTTATGATTTTTAAAAATATATTTAGGACAGGGTCTGCAGGTCTACAAGGTCTCACTACATAGATCAGACTTGCAGTGATTGTCCTGTTTTCAGCCTCCCAAGAGCTGGGATTACAGGCGCATGCCACCATGCCCAGTATCAACTGCCATCTCAGCTCACCCAGAGGATGGGCCAGCGTGGCATGCCCTGGATCAAACTATGGCTGCTGCACTCTGCCTAAGCAGGTGCTTTAGTCTGCTGAGCTATCTGGCCAGCCCAATACATTCAGTGTTAATTAACAATAACAGATAACATTTACTGGGGATGCTCAATGTATCATCTATCTTATCATAATCATTTCATATAATCCTAATAGCAACTTTGCAAGATAAATATTAAATTTCATTGATGAGGGAAATGAAGGCAAGGGACACTAACTACCTTGGCCTAAGAGGATGATGTTAGCGATTGGTATAAGTAAGATTTTAGGTCTTACTACAGAGTTTATATCCATTCTGTACTATCTAGCCTCTAGGGGTATGTATTCATTACCTTTCTGTTTCTGGGACAAAATACCTGATATAAAGGGGGAAAGGTTTATTTGGCTTGTGATTTCAGTCCGCAGTCCGCTGGTGCCAGGGCAGGAACACCACGGCAGAAGGGTGGGGCAGAGCAGAGCTGCCTGCCTCAGACATCCAGAAAGCAGAGAATTAGAAAGAGCCAACGAGGAAGGCACCGATCTCCCTTATCTATAACTCTAGCAAAAGTGACCCATATGCCATCCTCACCTAGCAAAGTTAACATTAAAGTTTATGCTTTTTTCCTTAAACAAAATTTTAAATGAGTTAAGAAGAAAATAAGGGTTGTCAGGTTCACAAAAAAATACTAGATTATTCTAGAGGTCCCTTTTAGGAATAAATTATACCTGAAACTTTCAAGGAAAATTACTGTGGCTTCATAGGCATGGAAGAAAAGCTTTAAATCCAGTGTTTCAATGCCATTCTCAATTTTCTATTCTGAAAGAGATGGCTTAGTTTCGCTGAATTCATCCACCGTTCTCCGATAGTTTAGATTAAAACTCATTCTTTAGGTTATGTGACGGTACCTCAGCTGGGCACTGTGTCTTGCTTCCTAGAGTACTCAGGTTTTCAACATACCATAGAAGCAAAGGAACATTGTCCTGCTGCTTCGGCACAGAAAAAGCGAGTCTGTGCTCTCTAGAAGTTGGGGATTTTGCAAGTTATTGATACCTGTTCAGTATCAAATGACTAAGATTTTGGATCTTGGCTCTTCGTCTGATCAACTATATAACCTTGCATAAGTGATTTTATCTTTCTGGGTTTTAATTTCTTCATTTTCAAAAATGAGGATAATAATGATAGCATTTAATGCAGGGTTTTGAAGCATTAGGTAAAATATTATACTTAAAGCTCTTAACAAAGTGGCTGGCACTCTTTAAGCATTCCATTAAATGTTTAATTATAATTATATGCTATGCAGAACTCTTAGGTCCAGAGGATCAAGCCACTATCTCTTCTCTGGAGAAGGAATTGGGGTAAAGGACATGGTTGTGGAATTTGTCTCTGAGATGTAATGATGTAGCTTAGGTCCTAAAGGGGGAGCAGTAGTTTCCTAAGAGGGCAGGACAAAAAGATTATTACAAATAGTAAGAACCCTATTGTAAGGATTCCTTGGGTAGAATACTAGAAATAAGGCTAGAAATTTCTGCTTCTGCAAAGCTGCAACGGGTGCTGTGTGGAATAGGAAGGATTTGAGGACTCTGTCTATAAGAGGTCACTGAGCCAGGTAAGGCAGAGAGTGACACACCTTTGTGAAGAAGGCTACTCCAGCTACACATTGGGGGTGGATGGCAGAGGGATGAACTGGGGAGGTCTGGGGAATCTGGAGGGTCTGGAGGGGTGGGTTCCATGAGCATTTGTGGTGGGCTGGGAAGAGTGATGGCTGTGGCAGTTGCCAAGGCAGACAGCATTGAAGACCATCACAGAGATTATAGCCCACTGAGAAGTGGTACAAAACAGATTCATTCCCCAGAGGAGACAAGGTTCAACTGCATGAATTCTTAAAGAGAGTCTCAAGAGCAGTAAAATTAATTCAAGAGGAAAGTGACTTGGTCAGTGCAGAGCAGTTGGTTTACAGAAGATGCTAAAATGCCAAGCCCAGAGTGCCTCAACCTGAAGACCCTGCTGTGGGATGGAGCCGCTGAAGCCTCAGATGACTCTGATGAAGGGAGATCTGAAATCTACACCTTGAGCAATCCTGGTCTAGGGAAACAAGAACTGCCACCATAGTGTGGTTAGGAAGCAAGAGAAGATTGAACCCAGTTGATGCCATGCAAGATGTGCAGGGGCTCTGGGCATTAGGCCACAGGGAAACCCCAGGAAGCAGCTCAAGTGTGAGTTGAAGTTTAAAGGTGAAGAAGTAGACTCTCAAATGAGAGTTTCTCACATTTTGTGAGAGAAATTCAGCAAAAGGTGAGGAATGATTCCTGTCCCCTCGAAGTAGGAAGATCAGTTTGGTCAATGGAATTCATTGAAGATAAACTCAGAGAGCAGAAATTAACTAGACTTTAAGGTTCTCGAATGCCAGGTAAGCATAGCTGGTGAGTACTATTTCAAGTGTGGATGTGTCATAGGCAACCTCTTCTTCACAAGGCAGGGAGGGAAGTCTCCAAAACGAACTGAGCCCCACGTCTCTCTGGTTCTGACCCTAAGATGTCTTTGCTAATTACTTCTTTGGGCAGGAAAAATGAGGAGGAAACTGAAGACAAAAGGAAATGGAGTCTCGTGTGACAGAACATGGGAATGGTGAGTCGCAAGCCCAGCAGGCACACGTCATGATGGTTTGAAGTGAGGTCTTTTATCAGAAAGAGAGAGGCCTGGGCAGGGTCAATTCACAGAACCAGTGTGGGTTGCTATGATGTCTCTTGAGAAGGCTGTCAAGAGGTCTAGCAAACGAATCCTGCTCATGACAGCCTTGATGCACTTGCTGAGCTCCAGCCCACCTGGAGCCTTTGCTGCAGGTCTCCCCTCTTCCACCTCCTACATCAATTCACCTTCTTTTCCTTGCAGCACAAAGATGCTTCTTCAAGGAAGCCTCCCCAAGCCCCTGAAGCAGATAAGATGGTGGATTTAGATGCTTTTGAAGCAATAGACTATGATTGTTAAAAACCCAGGCTATGGAGCAAGAGTGCTTGGATGTAGGATATGACACTTCCCATCTCTGTGACCTGCAGAAAACTCCTCTACCTCTGATCCTCAGTTTCCTCATCCATAAAGATGCTGATGTTAGTGGTGCCTACACAGTAGTACCTGATTTTTAAATTCCCCCACTCAGTGTGCTGAGAGTAGCATCCTTCTTGCCATATGAAATGCAGGGGAAGTGACCAGGAGAAGTCGAAGCATCTTACACCTCACTCTGTCTCTGCAAGTCTCAGCTCCTGGGTGAGCTGTGTGTATGGTGGCCCTGGTCTTCAGCTCTGATCCTGACTCAGTGTGGGACAAAGCATGGGGGTAGTAAAGAGTCTGTGCAGTAGGGTTGTCATGAGATTCAAGTGGGCAGGATGTTTCCAAGTTGGCAGTGTGCGCTCAGTGAGTAAGCGTTCCTGGTCACTTCCCCTGCATCTCATATGGCAAGAAGGATAAACTGGTTTCCATGAAGGAAAGAATGTGACAAGAGACCCACCCACTCCAGAAGCCTGTGCCATCCTCTGCTTGGCAAAAGGATGCAGAGAAACAGCCCTCACTGTGAGGGTCTTAGAGGCCAGAAGAAGAGGAAGAGACACAGCTCAGCAGTCATCCTGTGCATCATTGCTCCATCCATGGAGGGAAACACCTGAGACAACAGGAACACAGAGGTCTCACCTAACCAGTCTTGAGGGCCCAGGAAAGGCCAAGGGTGCACCAGGCAGAGCAGGACGGCCAGGAGGAGACGATGCACACATCAGGATGGTCAGCTTCATTTGCACCTTCAGCACAGGTCTCCCTGAATGCTAACATAGCTCTAGAGACAGTCTAGACTCTGGTACATCAACTTGAATAGATTAAATTTTATTTATTTATTTATTTGAGAGAGAGAGAGAGAGAGAGAGAGAGAGAGAGAGAGAGAGAGAGAGAGAGACCAGCTCAGCCCACCAGGGGGCAGGGCTGGCTGGCATGTGGTGCTGGGGGATTGAACCGCGGTCCCTGATGCTTTTGCTAAGCTTGTTCTAAGTAGGTGCTTTAGACCACTGAGCCATCTCTCCAGCCCAACTTGAATAGATTAAGAAAGGCCTAGCAAATTAGGAAAGCCCAGCTCTGGATGTGTCTGTGGGTGGTTAACACAGGGGCCAGGGAACCTGGTGAAGAAGCTCTGCCCCAGATGTGAGCAATCCCAACCAATAGGCTGTAGCCTGGATGGAATAAAGAAGAAAAGAGAAAAGCCCTGCACCCTTTTGGAGGAGCACCAGTCTCACCCGTCGACTCTGGACATTGTTGTTCAGCCCTTCCACCGCCCAATGTGGACTTGCACTCGCGACTCTGCAGCGAGCCTCCAGGCCTCCAGCCCTGCACTGGTACTGCAGCCTTGCTGTGTGTCGTTTTGTGGCTGCCACCCTTTTGGGCTCCGTAGCCTGCAGATGGCCAACACAGACTCCCCTATTTCTGGCCTTTAAGCCTTCCTGATAAACTCCTCACATAACTAAACATATATTTGTGTCAGTTCTGTTCCTCTAGGGAATCTTAACTAGCACAGACACACTGACAGTTCACGCATAGATGTTGAGGGCAAAGGCTGGGAGCCAGAGGACACACTGTGCTGGACAGCTACTTCTCACTAGGGCATAGGCAGGAACTGCTCCACCAGAGGGCGCTGCACAGACTACCTGGCCTCAGCAAACAGAAAAGCGATAAAGACGTTCTGGAAACTTCATTACCAACTCCAAAGGGTATTACATGGAAGGAAAGTGATGACAGCCTCGCGTTCCTTTTTTATCCTTTCTATTAAGTGTTAATGATGATTAACGATTTGTCACATGCAAGCTTGATACTACAGTTGGGGAAGAATGTTCTAAATTACTCAGGGCCAACCATCCTGCTAGGGGTTCGCTCTATTTTGGTGTGGCCATGATTGAAGGCAGGTCTGCCCTCCCGCCCACATCGTCATTAGCTCTCCCTCTCCTCTGCCGCTAAGCTCATCAGAAAGAGCGTAAGACATAAAATTGATGAACTGTTTACTGGGAGAAGAATATCAGAGTTAACCCCTGTCACTTTCCTGTCTCTCTAGCTCAGGATTCGGTGTCTGATGATGGCCTCAAGAGAGAGACTTGGAAAAGAAGCTGGGCAGTCTTCTCATTCATCAATCTCACAGGTTGGGGACAGTCCTCTGACAGCGCGTTCCACCTTCCCTGTCTATCAGCGTGTGTGCCCTTGTGAGTTTATGGAGCCTGAGAGAACTGCTGTGCCTCCTCAGAGGTGCCATTCTGTAGGCAAGGAGTGACCTTTCTGTCTTCTCACTGGGGTTACCTTGCAATAATTTCTGCTTTTCATGATTCAGAAATTTAACCCTTTGCTTAAAGGGAAACATGCTCACGTAGACACAAGTGTGCAGAACAGAAAAATCTTTTTCCTTGACTATGTCTTCTTTTCAGAGAATAATAATTATGATGAGAGTTACTGTGTATTGGGATCCTTCTGTGGGTCATGGAAGTGAGAATGTTCAGTGGTATTTGCTCATTTAACCAACCTCAACCAACAAGCAAGACACATAGTGTTCTTTCCATTTTAAAGATGAGGAAACCGAAGCTCAGAGATCTGAAGGAAACTTCCACTCACAGTGCTGTCGGTTCTAAATACAAATGTTCGTGGCCAAAGCCTGGCTTTTAAACACTACATTCTGCTACCACCTCTAGAGACATCCTAACCAATTACATTTACATTTAGTGAGTGTTTAATACATGCCAGGTTCTGCCAGAGTTCCAGGATCAGAGTGGAATAAAAGGCATTGTCCCTGGAAAAGCTTCCAAGCCCTCAGGAGAAAAGGCACATCTACCTGGGAGCAGAACTGGCACAAGCTATTGAAAAGGGTGCAAGAAGCCAGAAGCCTAGCGGTTTCAAGGAGAGCTCTGGTTTTGTTGAGGGGTCCAGGAGAGGCTTAGGGATCTGAATGGGGTTGAGATTCTGAGTGGGGTTTCAACTGGCAGGCAGCAGGGAAGCTCAGCCATGCAGAAGGCCCCCATTGAAGAAATGCTGGATTCAGGAGATAGTGATCCACCCTGGTCCTTTCAGGTGGGAAGCAGAGATGACAAGGAGGTTAGTCACGTCACCCACAGCTCCAGGATGGGCAGAAGCTAGGAAGCGTGTGCTCAGTCTGGACAGAGGCACATTCTTTTTAATCAGAGGGCGGGCATGACCAGACAAGATTTTTCAGCCGACCAGAGGCTGGGGAAGCCACAGAACACGGGACACAGTGGTCAAGCTGGCTTCAAAGTCACAGCAACAGGTCAATGCTGGCCCAGTGAGGCAACACTGGCAAGGGTGAGAGGGGACAACACAAGGCCTGGCCACTGGCTGCTATGGGACTAGGGAAAGAAAGGGGATTCACCATCCACTGGCGCCCCAAGGAGGCAGGGGCTGTGTCTCCAGTGGGGACCACCAACACTTGCACATAGCCAGTGCTCAGCAAAATTATCAAAAAGAAGTCGCATATATACATAACCCCCCCCACTTGCACAAAGCACACTATACACATACACACACACACACACACACACACACACACACACAGAGCCACCATTTGAATCTCTGTGTCCCCGACCCCCCATGTTCACAAGCTGAAATCTTACCCTTCAAGGTGATGATGTTAAGAGATGGGACTTTGGGTGGCAATTTGGTGGTGAGGACACAGCCCTCATGAGTGTGACCGATGTCCTTGTAAAAGAGACACCAGAGCGATCCTTTGCCCTTTAAATCTTGTGAGGCCCATCCATGAATTTGCTGTCTATGCACCAGGAAACTGGCTCTCCTAGCCCTTGACCTTGAATGTCTCAGCCCCCAGAACCATGAGGAATAATGTCCAGTTGCTTGTAAGCCACTGGCTCAGTTGACAATGTTTTGTAATAACAACATAAACAGACTAAAACATACACACATGGAGACAGAAACACACATACAGGTACAAACACATGTGCACGATACACTCATCCCCAACGTTTCAATGGCAGAAGTGAGGAGGGGAGTTACAAGGGAGCGGATTCCTCAGGGGGAGGAGGTGATTTGAGGGGAGGCACAGGAAGGAAAACACCTGATTGTACTCTCTAAATGACTATAATTATCTTTTGTCAAATAAAAACAAACAAAACTAAAAAGAATAATGGCGCCAAGTTCACAGGGCTGTTTGAGAGGTGAAGGTTGTACATTGATCTATGCAAAGCCATCAGCCCATACCTGGCTCCATAAAACAGATTAACTCTAGGGCTCACTTCCCACAGAGGTGCTCTGGAGATGACAGCTCTCTCTCCTCTATGGAGTCTGAAGTCCTAGCGGGCTACAACTACTTCCCCTTCCAGTCTAAGGTTGCACATTGTAGGCTCTTCCCATCAGCTGAGACAACCAATTAGCAGAAGGGAATTCACCAGTCTGCCGAAAGGCTGCAGCGATCGTTGGAAATGAATCCTTGCCTCTGGCTCTGGTTGTTCCTCTTTGCTTAAGTTTTGCCACATAAATATGTCTAGGCAGCATCCAGAGGTAATGAGACTTCACATACAAGAGAATCAATTAAATTAATCTCTCTCCAAAAGTATCAGGTAGATGATCAAACCACTGTAATTAAAAAGATTGCTTTTGCCTCTCCCTTAAGTTTTCATTTTGTAGAAAGTACCTTCCAACATCATCAAGCCGTGACCTCCTTCTGGATAACAGACACAAGGTAAATAATTCTGTTCTTAGATATCCCTTCCTCCCTCCCGCTTGCCCAGTCTTTCTGTTCCAGAGCAAAGAGACCTCTGATCAGCCCAGAAGACAAACATCAGCCAGAAATCAGAGCTACCTACACAGTCCCTATGCAGCAAACAGTAATGGCTTCCTCCAGAACGAGGCATGGACCCTCATCCTTATTTGTATATACCAGGCTTTAGCATGATCAGTGGAGCCGCAGCTTGACTGGTGATTGGCCATGGCTGTGTTATGGTTTAGATCTAAAATGTGCCCCCCTAATTCTTATGCCTTTGCAAGGTGCCTGGATCTTCATCAGTGGGTTGATCTGTCGATGAGCTCAGCAGCTGACCTGGAAGACTGTGATGCTGTCCAGACCCCTCTTTTCTTTCTCTGCTACTCAGCTGACAGGGGTTGAGCACCTTTCCTCAGAAAATGTCCCTGTTGTGAATGACACATGGTTGGTCTACCTACCATCCCCTACCTTACTTTAGGCTAGAGATGCCATGTGGCTGTGTGCTGGCAATGGGAAGTGAGTAGAAGTGATGCTTATGACTCCCAGACGATGTCCTTGGAGGAACTGCCCATCACTCATTCTTTACCCTTTCCCTCTGGGGAAGATTGGTGTCAGGACAGAAGCTGGAGTGGCCATCTTTGTTGATGGAAAAAGGCTTGCTGCAGATAGCAGAGAAAATAGTTAGAAAGAGCGTGTGTCCCTGACTCCAGAGTCACCTTTTTAGCAGAGGGCTATCCACATTGACATGAAACGGATGCTTATCTTCCCCACATCACACGTACATGTTTTTCTCCCTATTACGGCAGTTACTTTAATACGCAAACACAACCCAACTGGTAAAGTTGGCTCTTGTTTTACCCAATAATAAGAGTCTGGAAATGTGTGAATAAATGGAACTACTGGGCTGTAAGTCACATTTCTAAGAGGAGTGTGCTTCTGGAGAAGCAGTGCCTTGCGAGAGCTCAGCATAGAAGCTTGGAGTTGGAGTGGAGCCCTAGCTCTACTACTAGCTGCATGGCTTTGGGCAAGTAACTCACTCTCCCTGTGTCTGTTTCCTTCATTTATAAAGTGGAAGTGGTTGGACTAACCTCAAAGGATTCCAGAGTTAATTGAGATAAGAAATGCAAAAGCCATGCCATGGTACCTGGTATGTCATAAGGACTCTACATATACTTAATGAAATTATGTGGAAGTAAAAAAAAAAAATAAGCTTCAGAATCTATTAGCAGGGATTCTGAATTCACTGATATTGAGTGGGATGTGGAGATTGGTGTATTTTAAACCTTTTCCCATTCCTAGAGTAGTTGAAATGACTGAATTAAAAGACTCTAGTAGGAGGGCTTTCTATAAATCAATTCCTAACTTACCCCTTATGCAAATCTGACATGAATATTCACAGTCACCCTTCCTGGCAAATTTCCCTTATCTTGTGGTTCTTCCTTGCTATGACTTAAACGTCCGAAATTCAAACCTAAAGCACAGTGTGATAGTACTAAGAGGTGGGATTTAGGAGGAGATTAAAAATGTGATTAGAGCCCTCATAGAAGGGATCAAGGAAATGAGCGAGGCCCTTTCTGCCCTTCTCAGCTCTGCCATTTCCCCAGTATTTGCCACCTTTCACAACACAGCTACAAGATGACATCTTGGAAGCAGAGCTGCCGTCATCGGACACCTCTCCCCCACCCACCAGCAGCAGCCTACATAACCATGAGAAGTGAATTTCCATTGCTTCTAAATGACTCAGTGTGTGACATTTTTTCATGGCGGCATGACCCAAAGAAGACACTTTCTGTTTGCGTTTCATGCTTTTCCCATTGTTTTCTGTACCTGTGTGCTCCTCCCATGACTGCCTCCACCACGGGCTTCCAGAAGAAACCCCGGACCCAGAGGGATGCTCTGCATGACTCTCATGACAATGACATTTAATCTAGCTTCATGGGGTTTTGCACACATGTTCACATATACTGCCCCCTAATCTCAAATGTGGCCTTGCCCATTTCCTAAGACTGGATTTATGACCAGCACACCACTGTTGTCATCACCTCCATTTCACAGAGGGAAAAAAAAAACTGAGATTCAGGGTGATTAGGTAATTTTGGAAGAGCCAAGGTATAGACTAAGCTATGTCTGATTTCTGTGAGTTGCCTCTGAACCTTGCTACTTCTCTGATCCTGCTCTGCAGTCCCTTTCTCTGAGATGAGTCATTTATTCATTTGTTCAGTACACTTTGTAGTCTCAAAGAGCAAGGAAGTGGGTAATTGCATGAGCTTATGAAACACTTTAGAGATCATCAACTTCTCCTTTCTGCCCAAATTTAGCTGTGAATTTAGTCAGACCATCAGGGAGATCTGATGTCACTAAAACCCTCCGGAGAATCCACAGAGGGAGATGGAACCACCATGCCAGAGTTTCCTAGGAAACCATGTGACTGAAAGAGAATTACTCAGATTGGTCACCTTTTGTCCCTGTCTCTAAATTCCTTTCTTTTTTGAATTAGGGCAATTCTTTTGTGGTCAGAACAGCTTGAAAGCTACTCTAAACCACTGTCATATCTAAGTCACCCAAGTGCCCTGGCAATCAGCAGCATCAAGGTGAAATGCTTCTCTAACATAGGAAGCCTGCATGCCATTTATGGGGAAGAGAAGTGTTTCTCTTACATATTATATAACTCCAGGGAGGCAGTTGCTTAGCAACTGAGCCCAGTTGGCTGGTCCAGGAGTGGTTATTAACTCTTCCTGCAGCAGTCAATTGACATTAAGTCTTCCTGGAAGGCCACCAACCACTCCATTTCTATAACAGAGAGGTCTGCCAATGTCTTTCTGCCAAGACCTCTCCTAGCTCTCTCTGCCCCAGAGCATGGTGCTCTCCCCCTAGGAAGGAGGACCGCAACCTGCAGGAGGTCACTCACCTGGTACCAACAGCCTCAGGGAACAAACCCACTGAGAATTCATTTGGTCCCTTAAGGGACAAGAAATGGAACACCAAGCAACACTAGAATTTGGCTATGTGAAAAGTTACACTTATAATTTCAATAGGAACTTACAAGCATTTCCTACATATCAAGGCCAAAATCAGGCACTGGGACTCAGCCAGGAATGAGGTCATCAGTGCTCCTTAGTGATGAACCTTACGTTCTCTTGGGTGAGGTAGAATGAAAAGAAATCAACAAGAAGGAAGGAAATGAATGTGATAATTCTGACTGTTGTGCTTTGAAGAAGATAAAACAAAGAGATGTAATAGAAAAGGTCTCTGTGGAGAAGGGCATGCCTATGAGGTTTGATAAAAATATGGTGAATGTTTAAATTTTTAAACTACTTTTGCAGTAAAAGACAAATTGCGCTGAGTTATGCCATTGCAGCTGTTTTGATGTACTGAACTAATTCAAAACATTTACATTTCCTGGTCACTTTGATGTTGAAGAAGAGCCCAAGGTGGCCCTGTGCCAGATCCAGGACCTGTCATATTTTTACAACTCCACCTTGCTGTTAATGACACCCTGCAGAGGCATTCACCATGTTTTTGATCAATGAAGGTATTCATGAAAAGACCTCATAAAGACATTCGTGAGAGAGGACTTCCAGAACTGCATCAGAAAACAGCAAGGAAAACGGGACAGGTGTGTTTGAAGCAAGGGGATCAATTTGAGAGGATTTAATAATAATGTATTTTTTTTTTGTCATAATCAGTTTTTCAATGGGAGCACTCACTGTTGTTTTTAATCCTGCTCTGTTTCTTTCTGGCTATCTCTGCACCTCTTGATACCTGTCTGCACAGAAGACAGGTCTACAAGCCACCACGCACACTGCTGCTCCCAGTAGTAGTTCCCATTCCAGGGAGTGTTGCTAGAGGCCCGGGGCTGAGCTCCTTGTGTGTCACAATTTTTGGCTTACAGCAAATGGGGCCACTGATGCAGCTGCCACTTAAGCACTAATTGTGGGGGATGTCCATGACTCTGTGTTCTTCCTTTCCCCACCTTCACTCGAGTTCATGGCCAACTTCAAGTCACCCGTGGGACATCCATGACAGTTTCCCTGTATATTCTGAACCCAGCAGCCAAACAGAACTTTCCAGAGGAGCCCAGACCCCAGGGCCCAGCCCTATCTTGATGCCTCTCAGCAGCTCCCTTCTAACCACACCAAGGCTGCCTGCAGGCACTTGCTGAAGGCCTGCGTGCTCTGTAGCCTCTGCTTCCATGCCGTTTCTGATCACTTTTGCCATCATTTGCCATGTTGTTACCACAGAGGCCTTGGTTGTCACTCAAACAGGACAAACAGACTTGGTTCTACCTCAGGGCCTTTGCACACGCCGTTCCCTTTGTGCCTGGCCGCCCTCCATTTACCCATCCGGTTGTAGTTTAAAGGTCACCTCCTTACACAAACCCTTACCAACTATCTGATCCATATACTCTCATTGATGCTTTCACAGCACTTGTGTCTGTGATTGCACACACACACACACGCACACACACACGCGCGCGCACACACACACATGCTTATCATCTTCTTTGGTACATTGAGCTTCATGAGGATAAAAACAATGCCTATTTTATCATAGTATCCATCCTGGGGTCTGGCACATATAGATCATGGTTAGATATTTCATTTTGTTCAATAAATCAGTAACTGTGACATAATAAAATAGCTGGATGTTCCCAAGTGTTTACTTCATCCCAAGCATATTGAGAAAGCTTTGCTTAGTGTGATACAATTAAATCTTTAGGATGCCCTCATGAGGTGGGAATTACCACCCCATTTTAGAAATGACTATGTGGAGTTCCAGAGAGAAAGGAGCTGGTAAGACTGAGGTCACACAGCCAGTCAGTGGCTGAATGGTGATTAGAACTTAGCTTAGTTAGACTCTTGCAACCACCACAGGGCTTCCTCCTAGGCCCCTGCAGAGTTTGCCAGACCTCTTCCCACCCCCCACCCTGCTCCATTTCATGTGCACTCTCACTGGCAGTGGGGTGTCACAGAGAGTAAAGAGTTTGCAGCAGATGTCCGCTGAGTTTGGTCTGACTGGACTTACAAAGTCAGGCAAAGTGCAGTTTTCTGAGCAACCAGAGTGGAGCAGAAAAACGTGACCCGAAATAACTCTCCACACTGAGTCATTGCTGTGCAAGCCCGGGAGGCTGGGCAGGGCATTCAGGGATGCTCTGCAGTGTGTGGCATCTCCCTCTATCTTTGTGCCCAGCACCAGCTCTTATTAAAAGGAATGTGTGTATGTGGGTAGCTCGCCCAGATGGTTCTAGATGCTGCAGGGACTTGATTCAGATTAAAATAAGCTAATGCAAGCTGCTACCATTTGCCGGGCACTTGGGATGAGCCAAGCCATGGAGCCAGATCTCTGCAGGCAAGTGCACGTGCACAGACTCCCTCCAGGTGGGAACTACTCTTGTTTTACAAGTGAGGACTAAGAGATGAGGTTGCTCGGTCCAAGTAGCAGAGCTTGTGAGAGATGGAGCAAGGATTCACACCGAGGCAGCTCAAGGCCCAGAGTGCGAGCTCTTACCAATTTTGTTCTATTTCCTACATCGCTGGAGTCACCCCTGCCTCAGAATCCCCAGCCCTTTACTTGAGATTGAACCCAGGGTCTTCACACTAAACTATACTTCCAGGCCCCTTCGTGTGTGTGTGTGTGTGTGTGTGTGTGTGTGTGTGTGTGTGTGTGTTTAAATCTGGAGACAAGATCTTGCTGCATTACAAAGTCACCCAGGCTGCCTCAGCTTCCAAGAGTGCTGGCATCACAGGTGTGCGTCTCCTGGCCTAGCTTCCCAACCTCCTTTCTAAGACTGGATTGCACTGTGTCGTGTGTCTGACTCCCACGCAAATCCCCAAAGACCACTGGCTCGGCCAGGATGGATAATGGCTGAGGATACCAAAGGCTGACGTGCAGGCCAGTCTTGCCCACCAGTGAGGGTAGAGCCAGGGTTTTGAATTCAGGGATGGAGGTAGAGCTTCATGCAGAGGCGGTCCCAAGCACCTTAGCTTCAGGATACCGTCCTACCGCAAAGACCTGCAGGATAGACATCCTGGATGATACTACTAGTCTCTGTTTGGTCCAAGAAGGACAGCTGAATGAGCTACCTTGTGCAATAGCATCATGGACCACAGCAAGACCTTTGTTTCCCCATCTGTGACACAGGGGTATGTCCTGGTCACATCTAAGGTTGCCTTCACTTCCATGGCTCTTGTCTCCTCCCTTGGGCTTGCTTTTTCTTGAGTTTGCCATGCCGTTCTCTCATTCATCTGTACTAGGCTAAATCTTATTTATCTTAGGAATCACTTTCTCCAGGAGCCCTCTCCTGGCCCCCAGCCTGGGTCTTGTGTGTCCCTAGATTTCGGTGACTTACCACAATTACAGACCACAGTACTTTTGTCAAGATGGTCTGATTACGCATCCAACTTTCTATTGACTTCTGAATCTCCAGGGGGGATGGATACTGTCCTAGTTAACTTCTTTCTCAACCACCAGGACAGTTCCCGACACCCTAGAGTCGCCCAATGTGGTACATCAGACACTCAGCAGGAACATTATTTCTAGGACAATTTGAGCCAAACAACCACAGAGAACTGAGCAGAGCCGAATGCCATCGAAAGCCAACACATCACAGAGACTCAAGAAAGGCAGAAACATAAAGGGACATTGATTTTCAAAATTGCAACAAGGAGAAAAAGTGCTTTTCACAGGCTGTTCACATGGTCTTCTTTGGTGAGACAGGGTTGGGATATAATTAACTTTCTATATATATCTTCCAAATGTTCAAAAATATAAAAAATTTTAAAAGCAAATTTTTAAGAAAATGAATACCTTTTCAATTTACACATTTTCTGCTATTTTAGGGAGGTGTGGCACAAGGCTACAGAAGAGAGGCATCTGGCCGGGCTCTGCTCTTGGCCCCAACCAAGACTTGCCCTGTGCTTCTGGGTGCATTGCCGTCCCTTTCTGAGTCACCTGCCCTTCGTGGTCAAGCTAGAGAGAGAGAGACTGTGATTCACCCAGGACTCCAGTGCCTATGCGGACTCAGACATGCAGCCATGTTCTCCTAACATGGAATTTTCTGGTGACAAACTGGTTCTTTTTTTCCCCCCTCCCTGGGGAATTCTCTCATTTCTCCATGTTCAAAGAAACACAAACTGCTCACAATTCCCTGCTGTTGTAAGAGCAATTTGCCATCATTATCTTAAACCTTTCAGCGTTTCTTGAAACCTCTTTTTATATGGGGGAAAAATGCTCCCGATGCGATCACAGGAAATAAATCTGTGATTTCACATTTCAAAAAGTAATCAAAATGTTCCCTGCTAGAGTAGGTACTCATTACAATTTATGGTGAGCGCTTGAAACTGCCTTTATCTTCCTCCTTCATCTGTCCAGAATTATTGTTTCTGTTTGGGACAGGAATGCTGAAGGGGTGGGGAGTGGGTGGGAGAAGTCTCCTTGCTGTGATGCTTGCGGTTCTTGTGTATTGCCTGCATGCATTCATCTCATTTCTTTTGGTTGACCATGTGGCTCTTTTGCATGACTTCCTTTCCTGCGTTCAGTGAGCATGCAAGACATGGAGACTAGGGGAAGAGTTGGGAAATGGACCTATTTCACCCCTTAGGACCTGAGGCCTACAAGCCTCTTAAAAGCCCTTGAAAATGCCTGAGAGCTGAAAAATGATATATTGGCTCCAAAATAATAAAAGAAACCTGCAAAAGTAAAATTAATAAAAGCTTAAATTAAATGCTTCCAGAATGTACCATTATGTCAACCTCAGTGTTTTTTGAATTTAGTGTTCATAAAAGTTTCATTATATATAAAAAGAGTTGATGGCTTAGTCTCATTTTATAAGAGCTCCTGAATAAACTTGATGACTTCTAAGAAACTACAAATAAATATAAATTGGCAAAGTGACCAGTAACAAATTAATTTCAAAAACATAACTTTAATGCTCTAATAAAAATGCTTTTAATTTCTGTGGTGTGATGTGAGTGTGGAGCCCTTAAACAAAGCTGTTGAGGATGAGAGTCTTAAAATGACCTTGCATGAAATGAGTTGTTGAATGGAAAGATGGATGGACAAATTACAGGCAGATGGACAGACCACTGCGTGAATTCAGGTAGATGAATGCAAATGCATGATGAATGTGTAAGGAGGGATATGCAGGAATGTCTTGATGGAAAGAGAGGGACTGATGCATGGATGGACAGATACATGGATGGACAGATGGATGGATGGACGGATGGATGGATAGATGGATGGATGGACAGATGGATGGATGGACGGATGGATGGATAGATGGATGGATGGACTGATAGATGGATGAAGTGACTTGCTCAATCTTTCTCAGTGTGTCAATGGATATTTTTTGACTCCTCATTTTCACTGGAGACATTTAAACTTATTTAAAATTCCTTTTGCACAAGGACTGGAAATGTCCTAAGAGACCATGTGGTACTACTTGCTCATTTTGTAGATGGAAAATCCAAGGTTCAGAGAAAGAGAAAGATTCAGCTGCTCCAACATTTTCTTTATCCACATTGAACAAGAGATTTTTGCTTTAATATCTGCTTCTTAGACCTGGCACAGGCCTATTTATTAGGTACTCTACGAGTTAATAGGACAGCATTTCTCTAATCACAATGACCTTGTGCTGAACTGAGCAGCCTGTCTTTAAGGAGGTTAATGGCAATGTGCCTTTATTGTAATAGATCTCAAAATTTAAAAGTTCACTGTATTTCTTAATCACCTCTTGCAGCTCACAAAATCAGAGTGAGGGTTTGATCCCCAGGCCTGCTGTGCAGGCCCCACCCCCAGGGCATGCTGAGATAGCAATTGAGATTGGGCATGGTGGCGTGCGCCTATGATCCCAGCTCTTGGGAGGCTGTAAACAGGTGGATCACTAGGAGTCCAATCTAGTAGTGAGACCCTGAACACTCTGTAGACTCTTTCTTAAACACACACACACACACACACACACACACACACACACACACACAAAAGCAATCAGAGAGGCTCTTCTTTGAGGAGCTCCCTCTGGATTTTCAGCCCATTCTTTGCAGCATTATTTACCCCTTGGAAGCTTCTATTCTGCACCTGCTCTAACATATTCACTCCCTACTCTCTCCTGTGGCAAGCAAGGTGGTGAGCGGAGGCATTAGGTGTGGCCCAAGACATTCTGCAGAACTTACTGAGGATAAAACATCTGTATCAGCTTAACTTATATCACATTATTTCATTATTAGCACACCAGCAGTCCATTCCCAAGTCCTTCAGATTTTGACTGAGATATGGCAGGAAAGATGAAGGTGGGGGAGGAGCAGAAGGAGGAGGGAGAAGGAGAAGAAAAGAAGGAGGAAAAGGAGGAAGAAGACAAAGAGAAGCTGCTGTTGCTTTTGGTTCCCTCACATACTGACTCCACTGTGGCTTGTCACTGAGGGACATCATTCTGCTTTTCCTTTGAGAAGCCCCCATTTCCTACCCAGTCCATGCATCCGGAGAGTCCAGGGATGGCCAACCAGGCCTTGCATGGACCTAGCCTCCCTGATGTGTCAAAGACGAGTACATGACCGAAGTTGTCTATAGAGGACACATATTAGCCTACTTAATCATCTTCCCGATCCTGTGAAATACGCACTGCTATAAATTCTCTATTAAAGCTAAAGAAATTGGGATGTAGAGTGGTGAAATGATGTTCCCGAGATTATGTGCTCCATAGGTGGCAGGCAGGGGTAAGAACTCAGGCGGCCTGATTTCAAGTCAGTGCCTCTAACCCTGTTCTATCCTCTACCTTTTAGAACTTGATGTAAAACATGTCCCCCCAAAATAACTCCAAAATGACATAGATGCTGAGAAATATTTGGTCTCATCAAGCCGTGAACTTACAACTTCAAAGCAAA
This sequence comes from Octodon degus, assembly GCF_000260255.1. Taxonomy (NCBI): domain Eukaryota; kingdom Metazoa; phylum Chordata; class Mammalia; order Rodentia; family Octodontidae; genus Octodon; species Octodon degus. Next base: position 15,850,454 of record NW_004524597.1, on the reverse strand, counting down.
CTAATCCTTAGGAGACCTGGGATCATCGATTGTTATGTAATTTTATACATGTGACAATTTGCTTATCTGGAAGTGTCCTTTGTGGTAAGCTCAGTTATGTGGAATCTACGAAGAACTAAGAGCATGAAACCCATGCACATAGTAGGTCTTCAATAAGTGTTCTTGATTATGATAGACCTTTGACAGGTGGAGGCATAGATCCCAGTTTAGCCTCAGCATCCTCTTTTGTAAACTATGGATTATCATAGAGGTCCTCCTTGGGCACTTTACAAGCTGGCGGGATAGAGTAATAAGGTAATGGAAATAAAAGTACATTTTAAGTGGTCAAATGCCACTTAAATGTAAGGCAGTATTACATTTATTAATGCCAGAGCAGGAAGGAATTACACTGTTGTTAATCCTTACTACTATTATTACTCATCATTATGGTAACGGCCATTATTATTTCTCCTGCCATGCTAGAGGAATACTAATATTGGCCAGTAGGTTCCTGCCATATTTCACAATCATCTTAGGTTAGGAACGACTCCACTTGGTGTGCATACCCAGGCTGTGGCCCTTCTACTGAACCAGTACCAACTGCACCTTCTTTGATCAGAAGCGAATTAGAAAAGGGATCCTTTGCATAAGGAAATGGAGATGTAAGCCAACAGATGAGTGTGGAGTGTTGAGTCTCTGGCACCGTGCCTGTCTTCCACACAGTCAGGCTCTGAACCACAAATGAGAGCAGAGGAAAAGGAGTTTGGAGGTAGCCTCCAAGAGGTTACCACTCCCGAACAGGCGGCAGAGCCCATTTCTCCTTCCCTTGGAGCCAAGCTGGCCTTGAGGCGTGCGCTAGTGAAGACGACTGAACATGCAGCTTGCAACACTGGTGCTTCAGCTTCGCCTGTGCTCTGAGGACCCTCTGTCCTGGTATCCGACTCTCGTGCTGCAGAAAGCCCAGGCAGAGTAGGGAGCCCACTGTTGGGAACCCTCTGCTGCTCAAGGGATAAGCATCTCAGGCTGCCACACTTGGGAGGGACCCGAGGACCCTGCAGCCTAGGGGCCCTCCCTCTGCCCATGCACAGGGCAGAGCAATTTCCAAGCTGCACCCAAACCAGACACTCCTATGATAGAATTAATACTTCACATGTATTAATGTCCCTTCTGACAATGTCACATGTACAATGTAATGTGTTAATATCACAAGTCTCTTCAAATAATAGAGTTATTAGTTTTTTCAAATTAATTTTGAGAAAGAAATAGTGATGAGACAGTTTCAAAACAGGTTAGTAGGACAGTTACAATAATTAATGCGTTGCATATTGTTGTCTTCATAGTAGTTATTCATAGTACAAGATGCAGACATGATATCTTGTCTAAACACTATTAGTACAAATCTTTCTTCTCATTGAACTAAGAGAAAGTAGCTGTATATCTATCCTAACTAATATATATATATATAGTTTTTTCACTACAAAATGGTTCTTCATGTATATCCCCCTTTTTTTGTTTAGTTTTGTGAGAGATGGATGTTCCATTGCCATTCAAATATTGTAGGTGTGTGAATTCAGCAAAATAATCTAATATAGTCTAGTAGTCCATAATAGTAGTGGGTTATCCACAGAACTGGCAGTGTCAGAAGTTGTTGACTTGAGCCTTTTACAGCTCAGCATATTAATATGGCTTAACTTTTAATACTTCATTTTTGTACTTTTCTGCTGGATGGTTAAGGCCAAGATAAAGCAAGACCTATATAATAAAAAATGCAACCTTTGTATCTGAAAAGGTCAGGCAAATCCCCTCAGGATTTACCCTGAAACCATGTACAGCAGTTTGTAGATCTTTTGTCAGTATCAGCCATGTGGATGAGTCGCAGTCATTGCTTGACCAATTTTCTCTCTGTAAAAACCTGAGAGAATATTTTCTCTCCAGGTGACTCTCCTTAGGTGCATTATACACCATCGATCACTTTCCTCTGTGGCCCCATAATCTCCTTGATCAGAAAATTTGGGACACCTCTGAGTTACAGGATGTTACAGTACAGGTTCTCTTATGTCCTGAATCCTCACTGACCTTGAAGGGCTAGGGCCAAAATGTTGGCTATCCTTGTAGCACTTCTTTTTTAGACTTGTTATCTGAAGCACTAAAGTGGGGGGTGGTTTGTTACCCAGCAATAGCTAACTGAGACAAAGCAGAGGTGAGCGCTTTAATGTAATGTTCCTGACTCAGCTGAGATGGGCAGGGAAGCCTCCTTGAACGAGGAGAAGCTTGTACGTGAGACAGCCTCCTGGGTTACACTGGTGGAGCAGGGTTTCAGCTGTCCATCCTGGGCCAATCCTCTTCTCCACATGATGCATTGGGTGCGAGGCAGTTCAGGGATGAGCACCAGAATTTTAAACTCCTCTTTCCCTTAGATAATTGTTCCTTCTCTTTAGGGATCAGCTCCACTTCCCCGGCTTTAAATCAAAATGTCAGGGCCTCCAAATTGGTTCAGGTGCTCATTCATTTGCAACAATGTCTTTTGCTGGAAAAGGCTTGGTGGGTCTAATTTCTGCCCCAAGTACATTTTTATAGTTAAGCTGTACTATAAGTGTTGCTTAATGTACCCAGTAATGTCAGGTCTATGTTAAAAAACTGAGCACCCATGATGTATATATGCGCTGCATTCTGTCTGATCAGGGCTTGGGAGGAGGGGAAGGGCGAATGCAATCATCGTTTGCTGAAATTTATATTCTTTTCCTCTCTTCTCCGCTGCTGTTTCCCCAGCGTTCTAGATGCCACGGGGAGGAACAAAGCAAGGCTTTCAAAGTAGCTGCCGGGTGGGAGAGGGAGAGTCTGCGAGGGACTGGAGGCTGGCGACACAGGGGAAGGTTCAGGGCTGGGAATCTGTGGGCTCTTCAGTGGGCTCTCTCCTGGTGCAGGAAGGATTAAATGGGAAGCCGTGGCAGCTGAGGGGAATCTACATGGTGCCGGCCCTTAGGGGTGCAGGGGCAAGAGGAAGCAGGTGGGTGTCTCATGGTGGGGGAGGGGTGAAGTTAACTCCTTCAAGCCTCATCTGTGAGGGCCTCCATCTTTAATAGCTCTCATTTCCATGTAGCAAGTAGACAGTATTTTTAAACCCAAATGGTCTCCTCCCCAACTCTAAGCACAGCCAGAGCACACTCTGAACATCTGTCCTGTAAGATTTGGACGGGTCCACCTTGGCTCCTGGACCTTCTCCCAAGCCACCTGTGCACTTCCTTGTAAAATCTTGTTTTAGCAAAGAATTCCCCAATTCTGCTGTATCATTTGTGCAAGAATCACCCATCCCTTTTATTTTCTTCTTCTTTGAAGTGAAGGGGTGGAACCCAGAGCCTTTGCATGGAACTAGATCCCCAGTCAGCTCCCCCAACCTGGGTTTTTCTTTTGAGGCAAAGCCTTACTAAATTGCAAAGCTGCCCAGGATACCTAGGCTTGAGCTTGTAATCCTCTTGCCTCGGCTTTCCAGCATGAGGGAATTAGAGGTGTGCACCACCATGCCTGTATCTTTCTGTCCTAGATGTCCTAGACGGCTATGTCTGGTCAGGGTCTTCATCCTCCACCACCTCCTGGTAATCTCTGGTCACCTGGCCTGTCCTAAGCTAGAATCTAGTTAGGTTGGTTTAGCCAAGACCCACCTCCCTCCACCCCGACCCCGGATGTTTCCTCTTAGTCACTCTCTGCTCCAGAACCTCACCCTGCTCTTTGTAAATTGCCACTTGTCCTTGCTGAGCTCCACCTCTGGTCCCTACGGCAAAATTTGATGGGCGTGGCCCCTGTGCCAGTGGTGACAGTCATGAAGAAAGCCTGCCACCCTGAGTTCTAAAGGGAACCACTGAGCCACACGGCTCTCTAGCACCCCTTCTGAACGTCATTTTTCCCACTTGCTGCTCCGCTGTTCGTATCCCGCCACATCGGGTTCGTGTCAGTGGGTCAGATGACCCCAGCTTTGGCAGTGTATCCCTGGCCATGTGCAAGGCTGAAGCCTGACATCCTGAGTGCCCCCACACCCCCGAGAGCTGGAGCAGAACGTCGGGCTGATGGCAGCAATATTTCATGTCAGCGCGGCTGTCTCCGGTGCGAGGCAGACCTGCTCCCGGCTCATGGGAAGCTGGGGCATGATCGATCACATACTTCACAGGGCACATTTATTTGGCTCATTAAAAGAGTTAACTAGATTTTCAGGGAAGAGAGGAGCCAGGAGAGCAGAGAGCCACCTCTGCGAGGGGACATGGTGGGCTGAGCATGGCCTCCCACCCGGATCGGTACCACAGAGGCAGCGACTTCTTTTAAAGTCGCAAGAACACAGAGATGCGTCCCAGCTCTGGGCCTTAGTAGTTAGGTGACCTTGAGCCCATCACTCTGCCTCTGCACGTGGCAGTGGCAGCTGCTGTGAAATGGGAACATCTGTCCAGAGCCCCCTATGTGACATAAGTGTGACAACATGTGCCACGGGCTCAGCATGAGCGTGGGATAAATGGTCAGCACAATTATCACAAGCCAAGAAAACAAGCAAATGCTAGGGCTTAGGAATCAGACCAGCCAGGCAGGGCATCAGCAATACGGAGGAGCAGGATGCGTGGCTCAGGCCTGCCTTCCAGGCATTGGTAGGGTTGTAGCCAGGGCTTTGGAGCCTCTCAAAGCTCCCCATGTGGTGTTAACTAGCAGCCCTGTTCTTTTTTTTTAACCCCTTCATCTATGCAGTCCCTGAGAGAATGTCTGAGAGTTTTGGGAATCCCCCTGTTTACTGTCACATGTTAAAAAGCCTAGCTTCAGTGTCACTGCAGGACTGGGCCCTGTTTCCAGGTCAGTATGCAAGTATTAAGGGGTCAGCATGGGCTGGGGGGCCTGCCACAGCGCTGAGAGTATCCATGAATATTAAAGTCAAGACGAATGGGTAGGTGGGATGACTAACAAGCTGAAAGATAGATTTCAGGGGCTGCTGGCTCCTTGAGGGCTGGCACGGCCCATTCTTGTTCCAGGCCCCAGAGCTAACCCCAGAGTGTGGACATTCAGTACATTTTGTTGTTTGCAGTTGAATCAGTGAGTCATCCCCTGAATTTCCGAGCGTCTGGTGGGAAAGACCAATGCATGAACAAACACTCAGGCCAGAACAGCCTCGTGCTGTCACATAGGTGGGTGCCTGCTAGCATGACAGAGGGTGGAGGCACATCTGAGCTGGGCTGCCTGATGGGAGCTGTGGTCAGCACTGGTCACTGTGGAGTTAAGGAGCCAGGCAGACAGCCCGACCTGGGGAATTCTGGGCCTTGTTCCAGGCGGAAGAGAGAAGCCTGCCAAGGAGGAAAGCAAGTTATAGCTCACTGGGGGCGGCATGCTTCCATTGTATGAGAATCAGAAGTGGAAGGCAGGTGCAGTGGTGCATGCTTGTAATCTTGCCCACCTGGGAGGCTGAGACAGGAGGATCCCAAGTTCAAGTTCCACCTGGGCAACTTAGTGAGACCACATTTCAAAATAAAAAGTAAAAAGAACTGGGGACATAGCTCAATGTGAAGGCCTAGATTCAATTCTCAGCTGCAAAGAAAAAAAGAAAGCCCAAAACCAACAACAAAGAATCCTCCACCAAAGTCTATCTGACTACACCAAGGTCATTCTATAAAGAGGCTGCATTCATTAAAAGTTTCTACCTCAGAAAAGTGAAGACCAAATGCTTTAGTGCCTTTCTCATCAATACCTGATGCCTACCATTTAAAAGACAAGAGGTTTATTTTGGCTCAGGGTTGCAATCTCTGGTCAGGTGGCCCTGAGGCAGACACAGCATGGAGGAGAGCCCCGGGTTGGAAGAGGGCTGCTCACACCATGGCTGTCGGGAAGCAGAAAGGGAAGGGAGGAGCAGGGAAGGGGCCCCATCCCTCTAGTCATGCCCTGGCACCCGCCTCTTCCTAGCAGGCTCCACCTCCTCACAACCCATTTCCCTATGAACTCATCAGTGGCTTACTCGGGGGGGGGGGCAAGTGTAGCACTCGTGTGATCTATGCACCTTCTAAAACACATGAGGTGTGAGCCCCAGGTCTGCCCCGCACCAAGCTTCTGTTCCATCATGGAGTCTCTCTGACCCTCACAGTTTTCTCATCTGAAATATAGCTCAGAGTTTCCTCAGCTCCAGCTCCTCAAAATTATTTGTGACTATCTAATACAATAGTGGACATCTTCTGCCATGGGGGAAACATAAGAAATGACTGTTTTCATTACTACTTGGAATAAAACTATCCCAGGACCTGAAGTAATTAATTTGTTTTGGGGAAACCTCATTAACTGATTGTCTAAGTGAATGTTTTATGGAAATAGTGTGCCTATTATTTATGTATATACACACACTCAGCTGCATCTATATAACTCTATGCAGTTCTGCTCGGGAGATATTTTCCCATATGCACAAAAGAATGAAATGCCAGCATAGTGTTGCGATAATTGAAGTCAGTAGCTCCACTCTGGCCAGACCCTGTTGGAGCCCTCCATTGTCTTTGTGAAGTTTCCAATGTTAGTGGAGGTTCTCTTAAAGTGTTACATTTATTTGGCCCATTAGAGAACATAAACTGGATGTTATTTTCTAAACATGAAAGTGGGTACGATCAAACCAGATTGCTTTGATTAGCTACCAACCAGAGGAATAGACAGTGGTCCTGGGAACTCACAGCTTCCCAGGCCTGGTCTCTTGGAGAGAGTTGCTTCCTGCCTGGAAGTCACCCAGGCCACAAAGGGGCTGGAGAGGGGAGTGAGAAAAACACACAAGCCAAGAGTGTGGGTGCACACCTGTAATTCCATACTCTGGGAAGCTGAGCCAGGAAGAGCGAACCTATGAGCCCAGTCTAGGCAGTTTAGTGACTTAGCAAGATCTTATCTCAAGACAAAATAAGTTGAAAGAAAGGGTGGAGGATGCAATGCAGTGTGAAGGCCCTGGGTCCAATTCTCAGTAGCACACACAGAAGGAAAGAGAGAGAGAGAGAGAGAGAGAGAGAGAGAGAGAGAGAGAGAGAGAGAGAGAGAGAGAGAAAGAAGGAAAGAAAGAAAGGAGAAAACACCTGCATTTAGGAATATGCTTGACTGTGAAGAATGATTAGGTATTAAGTTATCTGATGGCAAAGATATGACTTTCTCACCCCTGTGACACCGAAACCTACTAAGGACTTTGTACAGAGTAGAATGGTTTGAAGTAAAAGCAGGTTGTAAATGAATGAATGAACCCTAACTTTGCCATGTGCAGGCCACCTGAGCCTCATCTTTCTTATTTATCATTGAACAACTATTAAACAGAAGCCCTTGAAGATTCTAATAATTAAGTGCAATTTTGTGAATGAAGCCATGGCAGGATGTTAGTAGATTCCAGGAGTTCCTCTTCTTCTCCCCATCACTTTGGAAGCAGGGAAGGGACATAGTGAAGAAAGGACTTTGGCCCTAGAAGCCCTATGCTCGGAAGCTGCCCTGAAGCAGACCACACTGGGTGGGGAGGCTGGGGAGCCAGGCCACACCCATCTGGGGGCTCCTCCAGAGCTGTGTCCCTGACCTGAGATGGGCCCTGGCATAACCATGACCCAGTGGGTGACAGATCCACTTACCCGGAGCCCTGTCTTCTGTGTGGAATCTCAACTGTATTAAACAAGATAACAACATACCTTATGTTGGCAGAGTGGAGCATATATGTGGTTGTCTCTTCAAATTCCCACAAAACATTTCATCTATGGGGGTGGTTCATGAAATTATAAATTCTGCTCCAGCTGGTGATCATACACCAAGGCCTGCCTGCTCCTCTCTCAAGACTCTCAGGAAAGGTCACTCACTCAGTTATGCATGGCAGCATCTGTGTGGAGCACCTTGCTTGATGGCAAGCGCTCTGCTCAGCTCGCAGTGGAAAATTCCCTTCTTTCCATCCCTCATCCACTCAGTGAACAAGGCACAGCTATTTCCCCTGTGCATAAAGCACAACTGACTTGCCCAAGGTCAGGCAGCTAGGAAACAGTGAGGATGAGACTTGGACTCTCTGTAACACTAAATACTGAGCTCCTGGTCACTGTCACACACCCAAGCGGCACCTGCTGGTGGCCCTTGATCCACACTCTGAGCCAGAGGCTGGCGTGAAGAGGTGAAACACTTCCCACCAGCAAGGAAGGCAGCCATACATTATCCCTGTGCATGCCTACTACAAGTATCTCCTATGTACTGAGAGCAGCAGTGCTTTATTCAGCAATATTTCATTCCAAATTCATTCATTCCTTCAGCAACACCACACTTCCCAAGCCTCCACTATCTGGGAGAGTCAATGAGGAGAGGTGGTGACTGAGAGAGACATGAGACAGAGTCCCTGCCAGGGAAGACCTCAAGTCCAGTATAGGAGACAAGCATTTAACACATGCCCCTCCGGCGTGGTGACTGACGGTGATGACAGATGACAGTCCCTTTGCTGGAAGGCAGTCATACATCCCATAAATGGGCACCTGCTAGGTCCCAGTACAATCCAGGTTCTGGAATCCAAATGATTCTGTGTGGGTTGCATCCTTTGGAATTTTCTGTAAGATCAAATATAGGAGCAGATCCATCGTTTGCTTAATGATGAGGATGAACTGTGTTATGGATGTTACCATAGTTACTGAGCTCCTAGTATGTAGGTACCAACTGCTGCTCCATGAGTTGTACACGAATGTCTCATGACTCTGCACTGCAATCTTATGATGTGGTCTGTTTATTATTTTCATTTCATAGCTGGAGAAATCAAGGCCTACAGAGGTTAAGAAACTTGGTTAAACTCATACATTTGGGTTAACAAGCAAGATCTAAGGCTTTCTTGATAAACAGCAAGAATCATAGAAAAAATTAAAAACAAACCCCAAACTTCGCTTTTAACCCCAATTGAAGTAAAAGTATGCAAATTAGCCTCTGCACATCATTTTTTATTTATGCCATAAATTAAGCAAATTTCCCTTCCTGAAGCCCTGAAAAATGAGGCTTAATTCCACATATTGTACATTAATTTCCAAGGCAGTTGGCCCCAAATTAGCTTTACAACTTGGTAAACCTTCTATAAAAGGGGGCATAAAAAGTGGAGAACTGTTCAGAAATCTTTAGGGAATGAGATGTGGGAGGTTGCAAATTGCTTTGTAGTCCAGGGCTGCACATCTGTATCCAGAACTGCCACATACAGCTGCATAGGTTTGTATGGCTTAATTCTCAGCACTCCTGTTCACAGACGCTGCAGTAAACAGTCCCTCCTGGAGCTGTGCAGGGAGGTGACAATGCATTGTGCTTCTCTCTGCACACCCTGCAGAGAGAGCAGCCAGGAAGAGTGAAGATCTTTTTTTGCAGATGGAAACTGAGGCTTGAAGAGATTAAGTGACTCCCCCAGCATCACACAACACATCAGTGGCAGAGTGAGGAGCTGCATTCAGGCCTCTCTCAGTCCTGGTAGTGGGCAGAGTCAGCTCTTCTGAGAAAGTTTGCTCAGATTTCAGTCTTCTCAGCACTTGCTGCCCTGATCTCTGTTCCTGTAATATTAAGGTTTTGGAGAACTTCGCATTTGCTACGCATTTGCCAAGCTCACCTCATGTGTCCCTGCTCTTACTGCACCATCACCACCCCAGATGCGCATTGCCTGGGCTGAGGAGCCCCCCAGGGCTCTACCTTGAAGCTTCTCTCCACTTTCCATGGAAGCCTGACTCTCAAGGACAGAAGATCACCTTAAGTGTCTCAGTGTGCCTGCAGCCCTCTGCTGTGCCCTCTGTGACCTCCACCCCTGTGGATTACTTTTACCTAAGTCTGGTTTATACAGATGATGTGAAAGTTGCATGTTTTCTGCAAATGCTTTCGTGTCCTGTGCCCAAATACTTTGGTTCATGGTTGAAGACACCATGCCATTCATTCATTCACTCATTCACTCACTCACTCACTCATTCATTCACTCACTCATTCATTCACTCACTCATTCATTCACTCACTCATTCATTCATGCACTCATTCATTCACGCACTCATTCATTCACGCACTCATTCATTCATTCATTGATTCACTCATTCATTCATACATTCTTTCATTCAGCAAGACAATTGAGAATAGGAAGATAATAACAATCAACTGCTAATCCCAAGGATCTCATTGTCCAGAGGGAAGCAACACAGGTGCATAAAGCACATGGTGATTCTTCCCAGCTCTCTCAGATGTGGTTTGAGTGAGGCCACAGCCTCCTGACTATATATAGATTGGAAAGGGAGTCTAGGACCACATCCTAGGAATGCGAAGGGAAGAGGAAGCAGCTATGGGAGCCAGCAGCCATTGTCAGTGATTGCTCTTTCCAAGGTACAGCCTCATGGCCTGGATTTATGCCACATGGCACAATTAGCATGCAAGCTATAGATGACTGGGTCAAGCACATTCAGCCAATCTATCACCTGGTACAAAGTGTTGAGCAGACCTAGCCCTCTTCTCTTTTTAAACATGCATTGGGCAAGACAAGGAGGCTAAGTGTTGGCCAGGCTCTGGGACAGCACTGTCCACTAGAACTTTCTGGGAAGAGGCAAACTCGAGCTCACTACATGTTCTCCAACATGGCAGCCACTGGTCACAAAGGACTACAGAGCACCGGCAATGTGGCTGACTGGGGAAACTCAAACTGCAACTGAATTTAGTTTCAATTACTTTAAATTTAAGTAGCAATGTGTGTCCTGCAGTTATCGCATTAGGTAACAGGCAAAGGTAGAAAAGTCATGATGTCCCAGGAGGAAGTGGGGGCGAGGGGAACTGTCTGTGAGGAACAAGTAGGAGGTGGAACCCACAGACACAGAGAGGCAGACACTATGGAAAAGAAAGATGGCAGGAGGAGATGGTCTTCGGAGCACGCCAGGCTTAGGATCTGTGGAATTCTTACAGCAAAAATACTTCAGCATCATTGAGTTAACTCACATACACTAGGGATTTATTTCTCAAAGTTCTAAAGTGTTCAAGATTAAGGTGCTGGCAGATTCAGTGTCTAATAAGGGCTTGGTGCTCAGTCATTTTTTTTTTTCTCCTCCTATGGTACTGGGAAATGAACTCAGGGGCTTGGCACTGAGGTATGCCCCAGCCCTATTTATTTATGCTTTTTATTCTGAGACAGAGAGTCTTGCTAAGTTTCCCAGACTGGGACCCTCCTGCTGCGGCATCTCCGAGTGCCGGGGTTGTTGGCTGGTGTTCACCACGCCTAGCTTGCTGCTCCCATTTGGTGCCTCCTTGCTGCATGGTCTGCACAGGGTGGAAGGGGAGGGGCTTCCCTCTGACCTATTTGTAAAGAAGCCAATCGCATTCCCAAGGATTCTGCCTCCAGAAACCCAGTCAACCACCTCACTGCCATCTCCTGCTGGGAAGGCTAGGTTGTAACAGTATAAATGTTGGGTGGTCCCGAACAGTCAGACCACAGCACAGTATAATGGAAAGAAGTATACTGGAGTATACTCCCTCTCTTGGAAGCCATCACTGACCTGAGAATCTGTGGTTCCACTCTGCACAACACTGACAACTCAGGATCACTGTCTTCCTTGCCACCACCAGCCCATTATCTCAGGGTAAGTGACTCGTCCACGGTCCCACAGTGTGGATGGAACTGGTCTCCCTTTGCTCCAGAGTCTATGACCTTGATTGTGCTCTCCCAGCTGGGCTCTTGCCCCCAGCAGGGCTCTATTATGAACTCTTTTGTTTTTAGTGCGAACAGCTTTGGCCCTTCCTACCTCCAACCTAGGAATGGGTGGGACCAGATGAAGCAGCTGCCACTCAGAACCTCACACCCAGCTCCCTCCCCTCCAGGCCTTGCCCCATGCCCCAGATCCTGTGTCTCAGGCTGCATCCATGCTCCTTGCCCTAATCCCCAGCCCATGAGCATTCCTGGTGTCTAGTTTCATGCCCAGAGCCCCCACAGACCACATCATCTACACCTCAGGTAGCCCTTTCCTGGCTCCCTACACCCCAGTCCCTGCAGCTTTTCCTATCAGTCACAGCACTTGGCCCACAATGAGGGCGGGAAAGCCCAGCAGGAAGACTGGGCTGGGGACCTGGTCTCCGTGAGCCTCCTTGATTTCCTCTGACCTGCTTGACTCGGGCCATCTGCCTGGATGGCCCGATTCCCAGGTGCCGAGCTGGGTCGCTGGTGCATCGACAAGTCAGGTGCCAGCTCAGCACAGAAGGACTACGGCTTGGTTCCAGCATCTCCTACGGCTCACTTGGTGCAGTTTCTCTGCCACAGCCTCAGAATGTGAACACCAGCGTGGATAATGATGCTCTCAGTTGAATGGAAACAGATGCCCACAAGTCTGTCATCATCCTAGCCCCTGGGTCTCAGAATGCGCAAGGATAAAACCCAAAATAAAAATAAATGAAACACAAAAAAGTAGGGTGTGGTGGTGCATGGCTGAGTCCAGCACTTGAAAGGCCGAGGCAGGAGCATTATAGCAAGTTTAAGGCCAGCCTGGGGTACATAGTGAGTTCAAGGCCAGCTTAAGCTACATAGCAACATCCTGTCTCAAACACCCTACGCCCCCCAAAACATACATGGGGAAGAGCACAGGTTTCATTTCTCCTTAAGGCACTTATTTATCTATTTATTTTAGTATAATCATTTTCCGAGATTTTAATAAGGCTTGTGTTTCAGCAAACTAACTAGTATAACATGTTAATATGTTAATTTCCCTCAATTACAGATTTATTAAAAGAGCTTATCAAATATTTCTGCACAATCTACTGTCTAAGATTTTGAAGATCATAAAAATGTATAATTGAAGTTTTGAAAATATGTTATTAATTCAAACACATTGGCTTTCTTCAGTTTAATGCTGAACAAATTACACTGAATCTTATCATTCATGATATCTCAAAATCAATATAATTCATTTATAAACATAATACAGTTACTTTAAAAATTGTGTTTTGTAAATTCTCATACGATGACTGGTATGAGAGTCTCATATTCCCTGAAAAACAGTATATCAAAAGAAATTTATCTTTATCTAACAGAATATTATTTTCACATTTTCTTTTTTTAAATCTGTGGAGTGGAGGCCTTACAGGGTCTCACTACTTAGATCACACTTGTAGAGACTCTCCTGTTTTCAGCCTCCCAAATACCAGGATTACAGGAGCGTGCCACTACGCCCTGTCTTAGTTGCTGTCTCAGCGCGCCCTGGGGGCAGGGTTGGCACAGCACGTGTAGATTGAATCCTTGTCGCTGGGCCTGACTAAGATGCAGTTTAGTCCGCTGAGCTGTTTTTATATATTAATTTTAATGAGAAACAAGTAGCAATGAGACAGTTTCAAAGGCACTTCACAGTGGAAGTCAGAAGAGAGGAGCAAAGGGGAGTGGGTCTGGGCTTTGTCAGTCATTCGCAGTGGGATTGGGAGAAAGTTCTTTCCCTGTCTCTTGGCTTTCCTCAATAGAAGGAAATTCTCAGAGATAGACTGCAGGGGTTCTAAAGAGATGCTAGGACCACGCTGCCCTGCAACATCAGACCTCAGGAAGGTCTCCTGCAACACCATCAGCCCCTGCCCCACAGTGCGGCATGGGGAGGGGGCAGAGCACAGATCGTCAGCCCACGTGAGGTCCAAAGCCAGCTCCAGGGTTCAGCATGGTTTGCCCAAGCACACACATCTAACAAGAAGCATCAAGTGAAAGCCTAGGCAGGCAGATTCTATCCCGACCTCCGCCTTGTCTGCAAAGTCCCTGTTCTGAGACAGATTGAGCAGTAGGTTGAATCAAGTGTACCCGCTATTACTTTTGCAGAGAAAGGCGGCCTCCTTGAGCACTTGCTGAATGGTCCATCTCATGGGCCTGGCTTTGCACAAAGGTGTGTTTTCTCTCGCTTTACCAAGTGCATCTTGCTCCATCTTCATCTTTTGATTTTTCTTCGTCCTCCTCTTTTCTTTGTAGAGTTCCACAGTGATTTCACATCTATTATCTCATTGATTTTCCTCCCAGCCAGCCTATGAGGCAAGGTCATCCACTTACAAGCTCTTCAAATGGGGAATTGAGGCTTAAAGAGCTACCTAGGACTCCACAGATGCAGGAGGAAGAGTTGAGAATTAAACTCAGCTATCAGATTCCAACTCCACTTCCCCACAGGAAGATGAAGACCAAAGGAAATTTAGCATAGAAAATTCACAACATTTATGAATGGATCAAGCACTTATTAGACCGAGGCTAGTGAAACATGGGTAGTTAGCATTCAGCTAAGTCTCTCTTATGGTTGATTGTCTAGGAGGAGGGAGGCTTTTGGAATTGCAAATGCATGACTTATCCGTAACAGAGGAATCAAACGTGGTGGAAGTCCAGAGGAAGAAATAACTTGCGTAGGTGAAGGAAGGCAAGATGAGCTTTCCCAAAAGAGAAAATTAGAGACTGGGTTTTGAAGGATGAGTAAGAGCTTACTAGGTGAATAATTATAACAATTGCTGCAAAATGTTAGAGTGCTTGTGATGAGCGAGGAACATCCACACATACTATTTTTTTTTTAACAATCTTGCAAGGTAGATATGACCTCAGGGTCACTCTACACATCATGCCAAAATAGGCTCGGAGAACTAAAGCAAACAGCTAAATCAGTCAGCTGGAAATCCCATCTTGAGCTCTCCATAACAACCAGCTGTAGGTCTACTACAACAACCCTCTGGGCTGACCCTCTTGGCTATAGGACTAGATAAGTCAGAGCAGAATGATGCTTTTTCCAGAAAGCATCAAAGTGCAGACAGAAGAGCCCAAAGTGGACTGTTTTCTCTCTTGCAAACTTTTTTGAGACACCTGACATTTGCCACTGGGTGAGAAAACCTGCTCCCTCTAGCTGGGCTGTGGAGATAGCTCAGCAGTCTAAGCGCCTACCTGGATAGTGCAAGTACCCAAGTTCGATCACCGGTACCTCATTCCTTGCCGGCTATGGCATCCTAGGCGAGTTGTGCTGGCCCTGAAACCAGATGTGATGGCACATGCCTGTAATCCCAGCACTGGGGAGGCTGAGACAGGAGGCTCACTACGAGTCTGAGGGGCACTGTGGGACCCTGAACCAAATACATAAATAAATCAATAATTAAAAAATTAGAACACCTCTCCCCTCGGCAGCCTAAGGAGACCGCTCTGCTTTCCTTTCTGCCACTTGTCCTCTGATGCCTGCACTCTTGTAGCCCCAAATCTGGAACATTCCTGGGCTTTGGAGTCACACAGAATTGGGTTTGAATCTTGACCCCACCCCTCGCTTCCCAGGAGGACTGAGCAGTCCCCTAAGCCTCTATTCCCTCATCAGGGGAACCTGGGTAGTGATGTCACCTGACGGGTGTGGACAAGGACCGCGTGAGTGCACAGAGCAGCATGCACACGCCGTCCCCACCCAGAGCAGGCAAACGGCAATGCAGCTTGGTCTCCTTCTCGCAGGATGAGCCCAGGAGGGGGAGTGCAGGGTCTTCAGCTTTCCAAACCAGCACCCGCTTCCCGGAGGCCCGATCTCCCGGTAAGAGTGAGGCATCTTTACTCACTGGTCTCATCCTAGCCCTGGGAGGATGGCTTTGTGAATGTACTGGTGATTGTTGTGATCCATCTTAGAGATGGAACAATTGGGGTCCAGGTCTAGCAAAGGCCACCTGAATTAAGGGTCCCACCAAGGTCAATTTTGCACAATGCAGGTCCTCTGCATATGACTGGGTGACCTTGAAGCATAAGAAATCACAGGCCTTCAGAGTTTCATGCCTACTGACATGCCAGCTGGACTCTGCTCATCCTTTGGCCAAAGCCGTTTTCTTTTCTTGGCTGGGAAGAGTGAGACCTATGCTCATCTCTGGGAGGTGTTGAAGGCTGGGCAGGACTCTAGTGGATTCTGGTCTCTGTCCTGAGTTTGGGACCTGGAGGCTGAGCCCACCCCGGTGACAGTCCACTGACAATGAAGATGCCTTTCCCACGCATTCCACTCCACAGTGCAGCAGTCCCAGCTTGGGCAGGCTTGTGGACCCCAGTTCCCAGCCTCTGCATTCCAGTCTCACCTGCTACTTCCTCATGGGGAGCACAGCGTGGGGGGTAGGGCTCTCTAAGCTTCATTTTGTTCAGCTGCCTGGCATCTATGAAGTGGAGGGGCATTGTAAAGACTGGGTAGGACCACCAATGGAAGGGCCTGGTGTGTAGCAACTGTTCATTAACTGTAATGATTATAAATTAATTTCCTACAAATAAAACCACCACAGTTCCACTCTTTGACTTGCTTTACTCAAAAGCTTGTGTATGACAGGACCTGTGTTAGGAACACATTGGGTGCACACTGTCCACATGTGGACAAGTATTTCTCAGCTCTTCCCTTATGTATGGACGTGGGCAATGCAAGAAAGAAAACACTAGAGGTGTTTGGTGTTGTGAGATTCTTTAAAAAAAACCCAACAAATTGTATATGTGTGTATATTTAAGGTAGACAATAGGACATGACAAGATACATGCATAGAAGAAAATAGTTACTACAGTGAAGCAAATTAAAATCTCCATCGTCTCATATAGTCACCCACTTATCCCTCCAGTGGCAAGAGCAGTTATAATCTCATTTAGCAAAACTGAAATACAACACACACACACTTGTTGTGAAGAGATTCTGGGGCAGCTCTGGGCTCCATGCTGGACTGCAGCCTGTTCTTGGTTTTGTGATGCCAGACACGTTCCTCATCCTCTCTGTGATGTGCCTCAGCTTCCTCAGTGCATGCCATGAGGATATTAAAGAGGCTACCTGCATCTCTCCCAGGGAGTTCTGGGAAGGGTTCTCTATATAAACCACTTCTCTCAGGCTTAGAACAAATTTAGCACTTGGTTCTGGTTGCTTACAGACAGTCCCCGCCCTGTTCTACTTAATTAGGTCCACAGGGCTCTTTGGACTCCTCCCACCTCTCCATCCTTTTGCCTGCCCTCAGCCCAGCCTGTTCCTGCCCTGCTCCCAACTGCCAAAGCCCCAGTGAAGCTGCTTGGAAGGACCTCCAGCACCAGGGAGTTGTGCACATCTGCAGGTTCCACAGAGCAGTGCTGACCCAGGGCTGCTCCTTGTAGTCAGCGCCTAGCAGCTGGGCCTCGCCGCCTCCTTCCCAGAAGCTTCCTTCTCTGTCACTGCAGCCTCTAGTGGACAAGAGCAGCTCATAGTCCTTTCTTTGCTCCAGTTCTCATCTAGGGAACTCCTGGTATCCAGGAGTTTCTCAGGAAAGAGCGTGCGCACCTGCCTCCCTTCCTCTCCCTCTCACTTCTCTTGTCTCTCTCTCTTCAGAAGTTCTGAGAGTGGAGCTTCTTTGGGATTTGTCACTATCCTACTGCAGTGTTCTCTCCTGGCTGCTGGTATCTGTCACATCCCTTCAAGGCCAGATCAAATGCTACTTGTTCTGGGGTAAGAAATAAACTCACCTGCTTGTGGGGTCCCCGAGCTCTATGTCTTCCCATGGCACAAAGCCTGGACTTGCAGAGCTCCCTTGCTAGGCTGCAGATACCAGAGCAGGGGTCTCAGAATGCAGCACAAGGTTTGCTACGTGTGCAGTACAATGGACCAAAGTCTAGATCTTCCCCAAATTTATAGCTTGAAGCCTTAACTTTCAGTGAAATAGCATCTATAAATGGAGTCCTTGGAGAGTAATAGGTTTATCTGAGGTCAGGGGGTGCGACCTCTGTGATGGACTTAGTGCCCTTAAAAAGCAAGGGGACTCTAGCTCTCTTTCTCTGCCCTGTGAAGATTCAGCTAGAAAGTGGACATCTGCAAGCCAGAAAGAGGGCCCTCATCAGATGCCAAACTTGCCCAGACTTTGATCTCAGATTTCCTAGCTCCAAAATTGTGAGAAATAATCGTCACCATTCAGGCCATCCCATCAGAGGTCTTTTTTTGTCATAGTATTCTGAACTGACTAAGACACATGGGTAATGCCCAGCAAATGTATGCAAATGAAGGAATGAGCAAATAAGAATCCTTTCCCAGATAATTGTCCTCTTAAGTTTTTCCAGTCTTTAACCTGCCACCCCACATTTCCAGCACAGTGGACTCATATTCCTGATGGTGGCATTAAGGTTCAAAGAGATACAGTATGAACATTTGAAAAGGAAAGGCCACTGCACCAGGAAATGTAATGTTATTACCTATCGAAGACAGCAGACAGGTAACTGGGACCACGTACTCCTCCTCCACCACCTGCTCTACTTTGTTTTTATTTTATTTTCTTTTTTTATTTTTCAACAAATAATACACTGCATATATTCTTCTTAGTGGTTAATTGCTGTACAAGATGCGGACTTGTGATCCTATTTACAAACACCATTAGAACAAATCATTCTATTCATTAACAGAATGTAACTATATATCTATCCCAACCACTTTGAATACACAGATACAAAATGGACATTCATCTGTATACCCTTTTTTTCTAAGTTCCGTTATTGAATATTATAGGTGTGTAAACTCAGCAAAATATTCTAAAAGAGTCCAGTAGCCCATATTAGCATTGGGTCTTCTGTTTAACTGGCAATGTCAGAAATTATTGACCTGAGTCCCCCACAGCTCAACTTAACAGCATGGCTTTATTTATTATAATTTCGTCTTCATACTTTTCTGCTGGATGGTTAAGACCAAGGTAAAGCAGGACCTATGCAACAAGAGTTGTAGCTTTTTGGTCTGAGAAGGTCAGTGAAATGCCCTCAGGATTTGTCCTGAGATCCTGTACCTCAGACTGTAGAACCTTTATCAGTGCAGCCATGTGGATGAGTCACGGCCAATGCTTGGCCAATGTGCTCTCTGTGAAGGCCTGAGAGAGTGTCTTCTCCCCATGTGACTCTCCTTAGGCCCACTCTATGTCATCGATCACTTTCCTCTTTGGCCCCATAATCTTCTTGATCAGAAAATTTGGGACACTACCTCACCTGCTCTACTTTGGTCTAAACTATGTCAATATGTATGCCAACATCTACCTCACTCCAAATTTTGAGGAGCCACTCTCATGGTGTCTATGCATAGGCTTGCTTTTGAGAAAGCACGAAAACATTACCTGAGTACCTACTGTGTGCTAGTCACTTTTACAGGACCTATGCAATCCTTGTAACCGCACTTCCAGGCTGGTACCATGGCCCCCCTGTCCCCGTGTCACCGACGCAGAATGAAGGCTCAGAGGACACTGTCCTACAGAAGGTCACACATTCCTAAACAATGGTGCTGGGTCCTAGCCCAGGTTGCTCTGGTTCCAAAGCCACACTTCTTTTCTTGAGCTCTGTCAACCTAATTCCAGTACTCAGCTCAGTCAAGCTCCCGCAGAGCAGCCTAGCCACAGGTTCTCTAATGTTTCACAGTTCAGCTCCCTGGTGGAAACCACGAATGGGTAAAAAGGGGACAGCTGGGTCCTGCACTGTAAGATCCCTTCCTGGAGCAATCTTCTATGCACTTTTCACTGTTTTTATTGCATGAATTAAGAGTCATCAAAACATTTCTCCTGAGAAATAGGATACAAGTGTAGCAAGTTGAATGAAGGAGGGCAGAGAGGATGACAGGGCCACTTCTAAAAAGAGATCTCAATTCCGCAAGCTTTGGCATTGCACACACCTGGCCCTTCCCTGCGTGAGAATTTGCCTCTCCTTTGCCCTGAGCCACCAAGGAGAGCTCTGAGCGCCCCTAGTGGTGGTCTGCACCATGGGCGTGCAGCAGAAATGCAACCAACTTGGAGAACCGATACCTTGAGCCTATTTGAACAGCCTGAATGAAAGGATGTGCCTGCAAGATCCTCAAACAAGCCCCTCTGACCGGGAAACATCCTTTTGCCTTGGACACAGAAGGAAATGAATGTTACATGATTTTTCTAATGCTCAAGTGCACCGTGTGAGCACAAGAAGAATCCCTCAAGCTTGGATATGGTAGTCCCTGGCAGAGGCTACCAAAACTCCATGAAAAAAGAACACTGTCAGGGAAAGAATCCTTAACAATGACTCTAACAACAATGCACATTAGAGACTAGGGGGGAGCAGGTAAGTTGGAGCCTTATGGAGCAATATTGAATTTGCTTTATTAACTTAAGAGAAAAAGAAAAGAAATTACACCCAGTCTCTGTAATCTTAGCACGTAGTTACAATTATTCCCCATGTGCATATCTTAGACAATAAGAAGTCTCTTCAAAAACAAGTTATGCTTTATACTTATTCATGCCTTACAGCAAAATGGCCCAGAGAATCACGTGCTCTGCATTAGAAGATAGCAACAAGTCCCTTTCAAGTGGTTAGAAATCCGCTCACTCCACTAGGAACGGAAGGGCTAGTTTGTAACACTGAATTAGGTGGCCATCTCTCCACCTGACATTAGTGCATATTGAGCTCCACTTTAAAAATAGAATTTATTGTGGAAGGTCAATTGTTTCCAAATGCACCACCAGAATTGGGGATGTTCATTGGCCCCTCTTGCTTCCTCCTTATGACTCAGAGTCAGGGAGGCAGAGCCACATAGTTTTTAATGAACCTTCTGAAGCAAGACATCAGTTGACTTTAATTTGGTGGCAACCTGAAGTTAATATATATATATATATATATATATATATATATATATATATATGCCATAGTGCCAAACAGTTGGTAAAAATAATGTGAAACATCTTAAAATTCAAAATACACACACAACACCCTCCTACTCATGCGTGCGCACACACACACACACACACACACACATGGGTGGGGAGAGAGAGAGGTCACAGTGAGCGAGAAGAGAATCCTTGTCTTGGGTAACGATTCAATATGTGCCATTAAGACATTTTTCCTGGAGGGTTGTGTATTGGAGAGTATAGATTGCAGAGGTAGAATCGTTTTAGAAAAGCCAGCAAGCCTCTGGGTAGCTTTGAATTGCGTGTGTGTGTGTGTGTGTGTGTGTGTGTGTGTGTATGTGGTAGTCATAACACAGATTCAAAAGGAGGGTAGGGAAGGGAGATCTGGACTCAGTTCAAGGCCACCAAGCACTGGGAGACAGCTAATTAAGAAAGGGCATGCTGTGGTGGAAACGATTTATTTAAATCAAATCTGTTCTCCCATCTTTCCTAGGAAATTGTCCAGACCTGGTGTAAATCGTGAGTATCAGTGCCTCATAAAGGTAGCTTCTCAATGATATGCTTTGTTAAACAAAAG
This sequence comes from Octodon degus, assembly GCF_000260255.1. NCBI lineage: Eukaryota > Metazoa > Chordata > Mammalia > Rodentia > Octodontidae > Octodon > Octodon degus. Next base: position 15,829,354 of record NW_004524597.1, on the reverse strand, counting down.
GTGATGAATTGCTTCCTTTTCTCTGCACCCTGGGCTCCACGTTTAAAGAGAAGGGGCTGGGGGATAAATGCCTGATTTATGCGGAGGAGGGCACTCCATGCCTTGGGGAAGCAGAGTTGGAAGAAAAAGGACCTGAGCTAGGGCCCAGGGCACCAAGAGCTGTCCGGGGCCTTTGGTGCTGAACGCAGGAGCGCGAGCCAGGGGCCCGGACACCCCGCTGAGAAATGACACTGCCACCCTTCCCCCAGCTCCAAGTCTAGATGGGCTAAATGAGACGGGCCTCGCAAGGGCAGGGCGTGCGCCCTCCGGCTGCCTTCAGCCTGGGTAAGCACTGCAGTCGCCTGTATTTTGTTTTTCCAAGTGAGGAGTGAGTTTCTGGGCCTCCTAAGAAAGCGAGGCTGAGTGGTCAACAATGCCACCCCGACACACGCACACACACACACACACACACACACACACACACACACACACTCCTAGTCTCCTCGGTGCTTGCCCAAAGTCCCGCAGCTCTTGCGGTTACTCTTCGGTGACTTAGGTGTCCCACTTCTTGCTCCATCCCAACCCCCTTGTAACTTTTCCTGGGGGACTTGGCGGCCTGAAGAGAAGGTGCGGCTCCAGGTCCGCAAAGGAAGAACTGCCGGCCTCAGTCGAAGTTGAACCCTTCTTCCCACCCAGCAAGCACGTGGTGGGGGAAATCAGCGCCCCCTCCCCCCTCCCGACAGCCATCAGAGAGGCTAGGCTGTGGGGGGCGGAGTACGGAGAGTCTGCTCAGGGTCCCACCACCACCTAACATCTCCTCTCTACCTTGCCAAGTTATGGCCCCCTGAGCCCCTCTCCACAGCCTCATTCGAAAGCCACACCCAAGTCCTGAGGCTTGGTGGGGATCCACCTAGTGCCAGCCGCAGGAAGCCAAGAGTCCCCCAGCACTAAGTCCAGTCCTCTGGTGGAGGGCAGCCCCCTTCTTCCTATCCTCTTCCCGAGAGACAGCAATATCTGGCACCCAGCCCCGGGTGCGGTTGCAGAGAGCTCCGGGAATCTAGGGTTTGCAGGCGACCCCACTCCAAGGAGCTCCTCTGTGGCTACAAAGGGGCCAGCCAGCTCCACAGTCGGGGAAGCCGGAAAGGGAGCCCGCGCCCGAAGCAGGGGAGCGCGGAGTGCTCTAGGCTCATCCCAGCCTCCACACTCCTATGGCCCGGGCCGAGGGGGACGCGGTTCCAGCCCCGAATTCTGGCAGCCGCCTCCGCCAGCCAGGCTGCCGGGCGCCGTTGGAAACGGCGGGGTCCTTCATGACCCCCGGCCGCCCCGCGCTCGCGACAACTTTGCCCCCTCCCCGGCCCGCCCCTCGCCGCTTACCTCCCGCTAGGGCTGTCGCTGGGCTCCCCAGGAGCAGCGCGAGGAGCAGCGAGACGCCG
>NW_004524597.1:15819136-15827472 GCF_000260255.1 Octodon degus | reverse complement strand
TGTCCAGAGCAACTCCGGTTCTCCCCAGGCCCTTTGGGGTCCCCACTCGCCCTCTTGTCCTTTGCTGTTGGTGAAGTGAACCCCATAACCTAGAAAGTCTACAACTCAGTGGGCCCCAGGAGAACTGTGAATCTCCTTGGAACACTACGGAGCTTCAGAACTGAACATAGAATCCCAGGTGGTTCTCTAGCCCTCTCCAGGCTGATCGCAGGCTGGAAGCTGTGGTTCGTCTCCGTCCTGATGTCCTTGTCTTGCATCGCAGTGGTCAGAAAGGCACTGGGGCCAGGCCACGCTTCCTCTGCACCCATCCCTTACCCTTGCTTTCTGTCTTCCCCAGAAAGTCGGTTCCAGGCTTACCTTTGACTATGCCCTCATCCACTTCTGATTCTCAAATAACCTGTGTTTTCTCCTCAAATAGAGGTGATGGGGGAGACAGGCAGCTACTTGGGAACAGACTTTAGCCAAAGGCAGGGTGGGGGACACAGTCCTAGAGATCTGTTGCCTTTTGCTGCATGCAGAACCTTGTCAGACCTGGGTGCCTGGGTGGTTCCTAGGTCTTGCCCTGATGTAGAAACCCGCCCCCCCCCCCCGCTGCTCCACTGTGTAGACACCGGCCCTACTGTCTACACGCTGCATCCTGAGCAGGCAGAGAAAGCAGATGGAGGGGAGTTTGGGGCAGCACTGGGAGGAATACGTCTTCAGCAGAGTGGGAGAGCTGAAAGTCCCTAGAAAGAACTGGTGGTGGTGGGGACAGGAGGGAAGCGGGGCCCAGAGGTCCCTAGGACCTGCACACCCAGGCTTCTCAGTTCATTCATGCAATGCCATTATCTCAGTAGTCACTGAGGGCCCAGATCCCCATCAAGCTCTGGCAACAGAGAAACTCCCATCAACTCCAAGCCTTGGCCAAAGGGAATTTCTGTTGCTGGCAGCAAAACCAACTGGGAGGGTTGAGGAAGGGGTGCGGAGGGCATGCAGGAACAACTGATAAGAAACACAAAGAAGCAAAGAAGGTAGAGTTCACAGTTCTCCTGGGGCCCACTGAGTTGTAGACTTTCTAGGTTATGGGGTTCACTTCACCAACAGCAAAGGACAAGAGGGCGAGTGGGGACCCCAAAGGGCCTGGGGAGAACCGGAGTTGCTCTGGACAAGGGAGAGAGGGACAGTGAGCAAGGGACAGAGGTGGATCAGTTCAAGGGAATAAGCACCTCCTGCTTGCCAGGTGCTCCACTATCTTGGGCACAGTTTTGTGTTTCAGTTTCATGACAATCTTGACAATAAGACATGGTCATCAGCATCTGACCACTAGAGAAGGTCCCCAACTAGCCAACAGCACTTCATGGCAGGTTCAAGGACAGTTCAGAGGTCGGTGCCAGAAAACTTTCCACCTAACATGCAACTTCCCAGGAGTTTGGTGGCTGCCTGCACACTATGATCTGGTGACCTTCACCTGGCTCTTCAGCACCTCCTTGTCACAGTGACTCCAAGACAGCCAGACAGCCACTCCTTTCCTAAGGGCACTGAGCTTCCAGAAAGTATCTGAGGCAGGGGAAGCGACACCATAACCCATTAACCCACTGACTCCATGGGATGGAACTTACTCTGAATGGAAAGGGATGGCCTGGGAACAATGTCAGGGATTTTTGTCCCCCCTTTTGCAAGAAGAAATGCCATCAAACAAATCATATTCTTCCAGCAATCAGAACAGCTTGTACTTGAAAATCTTGCCCCATTATAATTTTTATGCCATTTTCTAAATGAGGACTATGAGGTTTAGGGAGACAAAGTGGCTCACTCTGTCTCAAACACTTGGTTCATCTTTGTCCTAGGTTTGGGTTCTTTCAACCATCACAGTGTACTCTGGCCTACATTCGAGTGATAGCTCCACACTGCTGCCTAGGGAGAGAATCCCAATTTCTCTGCAGAAAAGATGATGTGTGGCCCCAATTCTGCCCCCCTTACATGGCGCCATGTGTTCAATCAGCTCTTATGCAGTTAAAATTAGTCCACTAGAGACAAAAGGTTAGAACCTGTCCTCACCTTTCCTTGTGGGAAGACAAGGACAAGTTACTTAACCTCTCAGGTTTATTTTCCTCTTCTGAGGAGTAGAGATAAAAATAATGCCAATCATGTGACATGATTGACAAAAGTGGATAATAATATCCTTGTGGCATGAGCAGATACACTAGCATTTATTTCATAAAACTATGAAGAAATTATCATGAGGTGTTGAACTGAAGCAGTTGGCTCACATTTTAGTGACCAATTCTCATCACCAACATCCTCATTACCTAAGGAAAACACCTAATTTCATTCTCAGATGTTTGGCATTCTGAAGGAGTAACAGAGATAGGAGATCTGGTTTCTCCTCTGCCAACTCTCTATGTGATATTAGGTGAGTCACCAGCCTCTCTGGGGCCCTGTTTCTCTATCTGTTTATCCACCTATCTGCTCACCTATCTACCTATTCAACCATCTGGATATCCATCCACTCACCCCTCCATCTACCCATCCCATTCAGCCACCCACCCACTTATTTATCCCTCTACCCACCCACCCATCCACCCACTCATCTATCACTCTATCCATTATCTCTGCACATCTCCTATCCATGAAATGACTCTCAGCTGCCTAACTCTGCGCTCTATGTAGGATTGTAGCAGCTCCTGTCTCCTGCTCTCTGGCACTGACCATGCATGAAAGTGCAGCAGCACAAGGCCCATCCTCCACCCCACCACTAATGTTCTATGCCCAGGGAGGCAATTCAACACAGTGGTTAAAGCCTGGGCTTTAAAATCCAGCAGACTTCGATCTGAATGGCTTCTCTCCTACCAACAGTTGTGTAATCTTGAACAGCTGATGTAACCTCTTTGAAACTTTTTAAATAGAGGCTTTCATTTAAGAACAAATGTTATAATTATTATAAATCACTTTAGTATAGTGCACATATCACAGTAAACTGTCCACCCATCCATTCACCTATGCATCCATCCTTTCAGCAAATAGATTTGGAGCAGCTGTCTATGTACCAGGCAGTGTTTGGGGCACTGTCAATACAACACTGAATAAGAAAGATGAAATTTCTGTTCTTTGGAGCTCACCTTGTACAGGTGAGAGATAGATAGTAACATGTTTACTAAATAAGAATTTTGAAGAGAGCTCTAAGTTCTATGACAATGACAAAACCATGATGATTTGAGAGTAAAGAGGGAGAGTTTTTGGAGCACTGGAGGATGACCTCATCGAATAGGAGGCATTTGAACAGAAAAGGGAGTGATGAGAGGACATCTAGGTACAGGTGGAGAACAGTGACTTCCAAGTAGAGAAGCAGTATGTGGAGGACCCTGAAGCAGAAACAGAAGACTTCAAAGCATGATAGCCATTGTCCCCAAATGTCTGTGATGTCATTGCTTTGTCTGCTCAGGTCACATTAGTCAGAGACTTGATTCTGCATTCATTAGGTAGCTGGTGCTTGGAGACTTCTCTTTCCACCAGAGCCCAATTCCCATCCACACTGCTTTCCCACCCAAACACAGCATCACATGTGGGCCTGAAGAATACCTGGGTACTGGGGAGATTTTAGTCATTTTAACCTAGACAGACAGTGTAGAAAATATCAGTTTTCTCAGAGAAAAAGATGAAATACAAAAGACATCTTGAAATAGAGGGGAAACAAAAAGGAAAACAGAAAGTATCAGCTGTGGTGTAGCTCCTGAGATAAACTCACCGTGGGTCTTTGAGGGGAAGGTGAATTTTCAACCACTAACCTTCTGTGTCCTGTGCCTCACCAGGCCTTCTTCGCTTCCATGTAGGTCTGTGCTGCCAGCTCCAGGCAAGGTGCCCTGTCCTCACATCAGTCTTCCCAGATGCTATCAAGGGAACGATCCACTGCGGTGCAGCCCATTCAGCCTAGTGCTGCCACATTACATAGAGAGGAGCGATTAAGTCCCTTCAGTTTCCTTGGAAGTGTTCCATCTGTCCGTCCCACCTGCCCTGGTTTTTGAGAAATGCCCATACATGGCAGAGATGAGACAAGCAGACAAGGCCTGTTTTCCAATGGAAAGTTTCCAGAATACAAAGTGAGCCTACAAGATGGATTTGCATTCTCCAGAGGCCTGCCTGGCCCAACAGGAAGGAAAGCCACAGTGCCATCAGGAACTCAGAGATGGCTCAAAGACAGGGACAAACACATCCCATCATCCTGAGCCCAATGGCCACATTCTTTTTTTTTTTTCCAAAGTTTTATTGATAAACATATAGCAATGAGACAGTTTCAAATCAAATCGAAAGTACAGTTTCAACAAATAATACACTGCATATATTCTTCTTAGTGGTTAATTGCTGTACAAGATGCAGACTTGTGATCCTACTTACAAACACCATTAGAAAAAATCATTCTATTCATTAAGAGAATGCAACTATATATCTATCCCGACCACTTTGAATACACAGATACAAAATGGACATTCATAGTTATACCCCAATTTTTTTTAAGTTCCGTTGTTGAATATTATATGTGTGTAAACTCAGCAAAATATTCTAAAAGAGTCCAGTAGCTCATAATATCATTGGGTCTTCTGTTTAACTGGCAATGTCAGAAATTATTGACCTGAGTCCCCCACAGCTCAACATAACAACATGGCTTTACTTCCTATATTTCATCTTCATACTTTTCTACTGGATGGTTAAGACCAAGGTAAAGCAGGACCTGCGCAACAAGAGTTGTAGCTTCAATGGCCACATTCTTGCAAACCTAGTCTTTGGTCCTTCTAACTAAGGGATCTGTGCTTAGACCTCAATGGTGAGAAAAATCAATCATAGATACTGTGTGCATTTATATACCCTGTTAGCATTACAAACCATGCCACGTACATTTTTTTTTCAGATTGTGAAGAACCTTGTACGTCAGCTCAAGAACATACACACGGATTGTTCTAAACCCACAGGTTTCAGGACCTGGTGAACCCTGGCACCCTCTTCATCTGGCAGGTTCATATGGAGTCAGACATGCCTGAACTTGGGTCTGAGTTGTCTTCTGGAAAAGTAGGCTGTAAACCTCAGTTGCTTTGTCAGCACAGGTGAGGAACACAGTTACTACTTCACAGGGTTCTTAGGGTTCCGGTATTCAGTGCTGCGCTGAGCAGCTACCCTATAGTAGGCAGGTGCTCAATAAATGCCACAGTTACAAGGTCCTGTACAATGCCCGGTGAAAGTCAGAGCTCACCTTCCATAAAAGTTTTCTCTTGGAAGGTTAAACTCCAATTACTCTAGGATGTTAGTGTTATTATAACCCAAAACTCCAACTTCCTATGGAACCCTCCTGACTTGCCCTTTACTTACCTACCTTGTGACCAGAAGAAGGTCCAGCTAGGACTAAGGACCCAGAATAAGTAATGCTCCCGAACCCACCAGGGACCTCGCCGTCGAATCCACTTTTCATGGGAGTTGCTTCATGTGCAATTAACCAAGGCAGCACTCTTCTGTTGAAATCCAGCAACATTCTTTAGTCTTCCATCTTCTTCTCCAACCTCACTACACATTCTGGAATGGGATATTGTAAAGGCCAGGCTAGGGAAAGTTCCCACGGATCCATCTCTTGTCCTTTGTCCCAGGTTGCCAGCCAAAGTCCAGCCTCTGTGTCCTGGAGGACAGAGCAAGAGGTCTGTGGTTTGCTTCTCATCCACACTGTCCCAGAGGAGGGAGCAGCCCTGAGCACCTTCAGGAGCAGAAGCCAAGAAAGGTCCCTTTAGAGATCCTAGCTTGAGCTGAAGTTCATGAGTGATGGATGTCAGAAATCCCAGAGCCTCTGTCATTAACTCCTGTGTGACTTCCATAAATCCTTTGTCCCTTCTGATATGGAATTTATCCACTTGAAGAGTCAATTTAATTCCCCTGTTAAAAAAAATGACCAGTTCTGAAATTCAATGATATTGTGGTGTCCACTTCACACCTAAGAGAACAGGGGTTCTTCCAGAGCCTTCCTAGTGTGAGCAAAAGCTATTGCTTGCATGCTGCTGGTGAGAGTTTACAGGCTGACATTTCATTCGATCTTCACAACCACTCTAGGATATTAGAATTATTATAACCCAAAATTTCAACCCTATGGAACCCTCCTGACTCGGCCCCTCTTTTCTGTTCAAACTCATCCTGGGCCTCTCTTTACAAAGCTCCAGCTTCAAACATTCTGTATCAACCTCCCCTGGACCTTCTTGCTGTGTTCTGCCTGGAAGGTGTTTCCTCCTAATTCATAAATATCTGGCCTTTCCTATCCTCTGTGGTCAACTAGAATGATGTATCTCAAAGGAACTTCCTTGGTTTTAAATATTTCCTCGCATAGCAAACAATCTCTTATTTATATGTGCTTTTTTTTTTCAGGTATATTTATCCAGGTTCTCCCTCTAGATTCCAAGCTCCATGAATGCAAAGACCTTTTTCAGCACAGAGCACATCTCAGGCTTGCACCAGTCTTGTCACAGTTTGAATGAATCTTTGCTTTGCAGGCGAGCACATAGAGGCTTGGCAGGTGACGCACTTTAGCCTCAGTGAGCGATCTGGGAAGGGGACAGAGCTGCAGGCCGGGGGCCAGGGACAGGCTCACCTGACCTCCAGCTAGAGCTGTAACCACTGGGTCACACAGCCGCTCACCGTGGAACAGGTGATGCTCGCTGGCATGACATTCTGAAACAGCAGGCGCGCCCAGCTGGAGCCGTGATCTAAGTGCCAAAATCTGAATGTCTGACTATTTCAAGTCAGCTCAAGAAAAGGCAGCCTTCAAGGTACTACCTAGGCCTGCTATTCTCCAGCTATCACTGCCATTCCCCATCTATTAAAATAATGGTATGAAAAACAAACAGTCTTTCTGTACGATTCTATACAACGTGTGCACTGTTTGTTTCCCTTACGGTTGCCATGGCAGTGATGTGCTCTTCAGATAACTTCTGGTTTCTATGTGACAGAGATGGGAGGAAATGGGATCAAATTGCTGGGGGGTGGGGGGAAATTGTCAAACAAAGGCTTTTCCCTCTTCAGAAGGGCCCTGCCCAGGCGTCTACCAGCAGACGCACCCTGAACTCTTATGCATGGATGAAGGCTGACTCTTCCCCTACAGCCTCCGTGGCTCCCCAACATCCACGCTTGGGAGGGCGGTCACAGGCCTCAGCCTGGCTGCATGCATCCTTTGGCCTCCTCTCCTGCCCTTTGTTCCCTGCCACTCTGGCCTGCCCAGGAGCCGTTCCAGTCTCCAGCTCCTTCCCTGCTCTAGCTGTTGACACCTGAGCCACCTTTTTTTTCTGCCAGCCTGATGCCTAGACATTTTTTTTCACGTTGTGGGTCCAGAGTGACCCTGAGATCTGATCTTCATTCTCACCCATGCTCCCATTCATGTGAAAGTCTTCTTCGCCTCTCCCATTCCCAGGCCTTCTCAAACATATTTGCATAGCAACCCACACAGCCCCCGAGTTCCTCAAGGAAGAAACAGTTTTATTCAGTATCAGACAACAGGCAGGGAATGTCATACCGGTATCCCTGGGCCTCTGCGGGCCATCAGTCTCAGGCCCCCTTCAGATACCAAAATCCTTGGGTGCCCAAGTCTCATATATGGTGGCACAGTACTTCTCATATAACCTAGCCGCATCTTCCCGTAAACTTTAAATCGTCTCTGGACTGTTTCATTTCCCAATGCGATATTAACATTGAACTTGAAGTGTGAGGGAAAAGTCTGTACCTGTTTTTATAGGTGCAATTTTCTCAAATATTTCATTTGCATTAGTGCATATTGGTTATTCAGAATAATGAATTTTGCTGTGGCATATACATGCATGCACACACCATGCTTTGAATGTACTCCCTGCCATTGTCCCTCCCCTCTCCACATCCCTTTCCTCTCCTCTAATAGTCTCCCTCATGCTTTCTTAATATCTTCTCACCCAAGGGTCCACATATGAAAGAAAACATATAATACTAATTTTTATGAGTCTGTCTTAGTTCACTCAATGTGATAATCCCCAGTTCTTTTCAGCTGTAATTGAATAGTACTCAATTACATCTATGTACCCCACTTTCTTTATCCATTCTTCACTGATAGATGAAATATTGATCTTGGCTATTGTGAATTGTGTCATAATAAACATGGGCACACAGCCATCTTGTAGTATGTTGGCTCTAATTCCTTTGAGTGTATACTGAGGAGTGGCATTGTTCAGTCCTAGGACAGTTCTGCTTCGAGTGACTTTGAGAGACCTCCGTACTGATGTCCATAGCATCTGTATTCACTGGTATTCCCACTAGCAATGTATAAAAGATTCCTTTTCCCCTGCATCTCCACCAGCATTTATTATTTT
>NW_004524597.1:15810369-15818991 GCF_000260255.1 Octodon degus | reverse complement strand
GAAATATCTATATTTCAAGTCCTCTGAGAAGCCGCCTAAAGACATGATGCCTGAGTGTATGTCATTCTTTGGAAATAAATGCAGGGGATTTAATTCAGTGCCCTGGGTATTGATTCTCAGCCTTACTGTTAGAATTCCCAGTGCCCAGCTCAGTCCAGAGCTAAATAAATCAGGCTCTCTGGGAATGGCCAGACACAGCTCTGACTCTCAGTTTCCCAGGTGGTTCTGAGGGGCAGCCAAGGCTTAGCACCCCTGGGTCACAAAGGTCCTGCTCAGAACTCCTCCTATGGCTCCAGGTGAATGTGTAGAGGGACTGTAGGGCCCCCCACCTCGAGGGCTAAGACCACTCCAGAATGCTAGGACCCAAACCTGAGACTCAGCCCAGACTTACATTGGGTTAGAGAGGAAACAGCAGCATGTTAGGTTGATTAGGGACCTACTTTGTGGCCAACACATGTCTGGGTGCTCTCTGTGAATGATGTCATGACCCTATGACTCCATGAAGTTGTAATGATTACATTGGGACTCAGAGAACAGTGAGGTGGTCCAAGGTCACTGGTCTAGGCAGTGGTAGAGACAGAATTTGAATCAGGTTCGCCCCTATCCCAACCCATGTCCTTGAGCGTTTCTCCAATGTAGGTGGCATGGGGTGGCAGGGAAGAGCTGGAGATGTGAGAAGCACGTGACCCTGAAGATCTACCTGCTGAGGGCCTGGAGTCCCAGCTGCCTCTCTTTGTCCCTCTTAGGGGCCTGTATCTCTTTTCTGCCCCCTCCTTCACCTCACCACTCTCGCTTCCTCTCCCTCTCTCCTTCCCAATCTTCCTGAGCCATGGACAAATGTCCAAAGCCCAAATGTGTGTGTGTGTGTGTGTGTGTGTGTGTGTGTGTGTGTTGGGGGTGGGGTACCAAAGCCCCAGCAGTTTTCCAGGCCCAGAGGAGAAGGGGCTTCACTGAACCCCAGGCCGCAGCCTCCTCTGCTGATGACTCAGGCCTAGAAGTTAGTGCCAGGTTCCCCACCTGTGCTAGTTAGCGTCCACTTGGCACCTGCTTGGAGCCTCCTTGGGTAGTGTTTTCCTGGTGGTGTTTATTGTAACTTTCTTAAAGTGACAAATCACCTGCAGGATGGAATTTGGAAACAAGAGACCCCAAGACTCCTTCATGGAGATTGTACTCAAATCTTGGAGGGTCTCTTGTCATTGGGTTTAAAGCTGCAACCCCTCCTACCCTTCTCTCCTGCTGTGTTCCTCCTAGACTCCTCTCAGCATCGCACCTGAGTACAGGAGATTTTGACTTATTTTCATTGCTTATGTCCACCTCTTCTGACTAGGATGTTATGTGCAGGACCGGGATGGTGGTCTGCTCTGTTTGATGTCTAATGATCTCAGCTCCTAAAGTGGCACTTGTCCATTGTTAGCACTCACAGTATGTTTATTGAGTGGAAAAGGAATCACCTTTCCTCATCTTCTGAACTCTATTGATTTGGTTTACTTAGTTAATTTGGTTTGTGATCATGTTTGTATCAAAAATAAAATGCATTCCAGACCTAGAATAAGGCAACAGAGTCCAGTGAGGCTCACCTGCATACAGCAAGGGCTTTGTCCATAAAGGATTCATTAATACGTGTTACTTAAGTCTGTAAAGGAACTCAAACTGATTACCTGCACTGTGGAAAAGGTGGGAGGGCTTCATTAGAGGGGTAGGAGTATCCAGAAACTGAAGGCGGTTGGAAAGCAGGCCAGAGATAGCACCCAAGAAGTCTTCAGGCAGTTTCCTCGGGGAGCAAGGATGCTTCTCAGTCCTCTAAAGGAGTTCTGTTCACTATGAATCACAACGAGGTTAGGTTGTGCCCCTGGGGTGGAGAAGGGTGGGCATCTGATGGACAGTCCACTGGGCTAGCCATTCACTAGGTGGCTTTCAAGAGAAAACTAAAGGTTTTACAACAACATAACAACATGGTGGGTGACTGTGGTCAGGAGAAACCAGTAGACCCATGGCATTCAGCACACTAATTTTGCTTGGCACTCCCTTACACCCAGGGAGCTACATAGCTGTGACTGAGCCAGTGGGGCCCTGAGGTATTGGACCCTCCCAGTTCCTTGTTCTCAGGCATCTGATTGGTCAGGTGAAGGACTAGCTGCAGGTTGCATTAAAAAGCATGAGGACTGTGGCAAATCCCTGGACTCCGAAGATCCAAATCACTCCATCCTAGAAGCAGACCCATCTTTTCAGGGTTGCACAGTAGCCACCAGGCTGCTCATGCATTTGGAACAAGGGATGTGAAGAAAGAAGTGGGCTTGCCAGTAAGAACCGACTTCTGTAGTCAGCACAGGCTCGGTTATGCGGCTGGAACCAATTTCAAAGCACCAGCGGTTCGACGCAGCAGTGCTTTCTCTTTCACTCGCAACGTCCTTTAGCTTCAGCTGCTCTGCAGGACACCTGTCTTCCTGCAGTGGCTTGCTGATGGAGCCCACTTCCATCTTGTAGCTTTGCCATCCCTGCTAATGTCCACTGCTTTTTTCCTTCCAAGCAAAAGTGCCATCTTCTGCTCAGTCTGTTGGTCGCTCCTTGTGACATGGCCTCACTCAAGCCACAAGGGAGGCTGGACAATGCACTTGGCACTTGGAATTGCTGATGAATTCTGCTCTCTCCTCCACATGTACAATGACAGATTCGCTCCCCAGCAATTAAGGCCATGACAGTGGAACATCGGTCTTACAGCAGGCGACGCTGAAAAGCCAGTGGAAGGCCTCTGAGTAAAGGCTGGTGATGAGAACCTGGCAACTCTGTGTTTTGTATTCTATACCTATCCAAGATCTAGCAGCGTCAAAGCCATCTGTCAAGGGGACAGCAGCACAGAATACTGGAGACAGGAAGTCAGAAAAGGTTAAATGTGTAGCTCCATCCCAGGCACAACTCATATCCTTCATCTCATCCCCAATGCCCTACGCAGAGCTCCGCTCAGTTTCTAAATGGGGAGACACACTTGGAGAAGTTGCATGATGTTTCTGAACTGCGTAACGTACGATGGAGGGTACCTGAGTCCAAGGTCAGGGTGTCTCTGCTGTCCGATGAAGTGGATGGGCTGTGGCAGGCACTGAGGGGCTGATTTTATTGTATGACAATAATAGCAATGAGTTTGGCGATAATGAGGGCGGTGGTGATGGTAGCTACTCTTAATTATAATTAAGAGGTAGTTGAAGGCATGCATTAGAGACTGAGCATTCTTAATCTACATATACAAAGGGCAAATTGCTCCAAACTCCAGAGCCTTTTCAGCACTGAAAAGATGCCACTGGCAGAAAATGCCACACCTGACCTCATGGGATAGGTCATCATCAAAACACAGGTGCCTGAAAATATTACCTAAATTTACTTTCAGGCTAGGCATAGAAGGCATATGTCAAACACAAGCGACTTTTGTGTTTAGACTTGGGTCTTCCTCCAAGATATTGTGCTAGGGCATACACAATAGTTTGGAAATATTCCAAAATCTCCCCAAAACTCTGCTATCCAAAACAGTTTTGGAGCTCAGCATATTGATACAGCTCTATTTTTTATGTCCTGGGGTTACACTTTTCTGCTGGATGGTTAAGACCAAATTAAAGCAAGCCCTATGTAACTACTTCGGACAATTTCCAGTTGTGCTGGTAACTCACTACTATTATGGACTGTTGGACTATATTGGGTTATTTTTTTGAATTCAAGTACCTTCAATATTTGGACTGGCATCAAGTATGAAAAGGTCCTTTAAAGACTTCTCTAAATACAGCTTCTCTAACAGCAATGGAATGCCCATCTTTGACAAAACAAAACAAAAAAAGGGGATATAAATGAAGGATCATTTTGTAGTGAAAAAATATATATGTATATACAAGATAGGATAGGTACACAGCTACTTTCTCTTAGCTCAATGAGAAGAAAGACTTGCACTAATAGTGTTTAGACAAGATATCATAGAATACATCTTGTCCTCTGAATAACTACTATGAAGACAATATGCAATGTATTAATTATTGTAACTGGCCTACTAACCTGTTTTGAGACTGTTTCATTGCTATTTTATCTTTTTTTCTCATTAAAATGAATAAAAACAAAGCAATATACTTTTGGTCCTAAGAATTTCAGATAAGGGATTCTCAATGCATACCATATGCAGAAAAATTTGTAATCTCATGAATCCTTTCAATTACCTCAGGAGGTACCTTTTATTATACTTCCATCTCACAGATGAGGAAACCGAGGTGAAGACAAACAAAATAAGCTTATTTTAAGATCACCTAGTTGGTGGGTAACCAGTCATAAAATAATCCCCAGATGGCTTGATTTCAAAGCCCCTCCCCCCTGGGAAGCAGAACAACTCAGTCATTCTGTCGACCTTCCTCCAGTCACCAGGTTTGAGGAATTATGTTCCTTTAAGCCAAACTTTTCTCATCTGAGCATGTTTTAGATGTCACCATGACTTGTATATATTTTCAAAACAATACTTAAAAAGGCCAAGAGCATCATGGCTTGCCCCACATAAGCTCCAGAAATATGATGCCTCGATGATGCTCCGTGTAAACAATCACCTCTCTGCCTCGCTGTCCTTAACGAAAGACAGATGCTAGGGTGAATTTTCACTGGCATGTACAGGCTCAGTTTTAATTATGCCAGTTTTATCTGAATTTACTGTAGCCCTCTGATTAACAGGGGAGGAAAATCAATAAGCACACCAAAAATTTGGATGTGTTATACAGCTAATTCCAATTTTATGTTATAATCATGTTTTAATGTGGGTCCTAATTACCATAATTAAGCTGCCTGTGACAGCACTGGCTGGGACAGAAGCTGTTACTATTCTAAGATGACTTGTGGAAGGCTTTTCCCAGATTTTGGGTGCATTTTGCCATTTGGCTGGTTAGGGATGCTGTGAGGGTGGAAATAGCATGAATGTGGGTGAAGGTTCCTGGAACTCTGACTCTTCCCAAGAAAGTGTTGGACCTGAAGTTCATGCTAAACCAGGAGCCAGGCCTGTGTCGCTCAGTTGCACATTCCATAAATGTTTATTGTGCACTTACTATGTGCCAGGTTCTGTGATGAGCACCATGGGAGAATATGCATAAGTTTTCATTTCACTAGAAGGAGTCAGCCATTAAACAACAAATTACAGAAGTGGGGAATCCCAGCCACTGTGAGAATTATTGTAGCTCTGTGTATAGACCTGCCACAGTGGAGACGTCTGACTGGGCTTCCCTGAGGAAACCTATTCTTCCCTGAGATAGGCAGTGAAAAGAAGCACACAGTAACAAGAGTTCATTCCTGGTGAAGAAAAAGGCATTTGTTAAGTCCGGGAGCCTAGAGGAGGCTGGTGTGGCATGCTGTATAAAGAAGGCTGGATGCTGCAGGGGGAGCCTGGGGCCTGTGCAGGGACTATGTGGGATTTTATAAAAGCCTTCTTGCATGCTCCATGCCTGCGTGCTTCAGGCTTCCAGCCTTGGAAACTCTCTTCTCCCTTTCCCCTCTTCCCTTCCTCTTGTCCTACTTCCTCCCTTGCTCTCCTCCTCTCTTCTTCCTTCCTTCCTTGGCTACAGGAGCATTGATTGAACGCTATGTACCAGCCTTCTAGTCCTTGACTCGGCTCAATTCCTACATTCACTTTTTCAAAAGGTATTTATTTTAGTATCACAAATTCAAGTACCAGATTTACAGAGTTCCATCTTGAATTCTGTCCGCTTGCTGAGTTTTGCCCGTGCTCAGCCTCCACCCAGGGAGCCTTCCTGTGCACTATACCTACAGAATGGTGGCCCTGGAACTCTATGTTGATCCCGTACCCATTGTAGTCTTCCAGGCAGGGGGCCACTGAGCAGCTGGCCCTGAGGAAAGGACTGAGGTGACAGTAGCTGGCTTGGGAGCTGACCCTGGGGCACAGCAGCAGTGAAGTACAGAAATGAAAGGGAAGAGGATGGCGGTCAAAGAGAGCAGGCCACCACAGAGAGAAGGATCCTGGGTGTCTGGGGCTCCTCCCCACTAGGGAGCTCAGAAAGAGTGGAGTAGCCTGGTCTTAGGGCTATCACACCAAGAGACAGGGGCTTGGGGCATCAACTACTGATTCCAGTCAGTCCTTGCTTGGTTCCAGGATAGCTGGAGGCCATGAGCCCATTCTCCAAGACTGTGAGCTGCCAGGCTTGTTAGAAATGGAGAAAACACTCAACAAAGAAATGTAGATGCTAACAGTTGGCAGCCAGCACCATGAAATAGTAAGAACTGAAGGCGCATGGGAGAGGGAGTAGATCACAATCCGTTGTACCCATACAGCAGCATTTGAAATACCTACTATGCACTAGGTGTTTGAATTGCATTCAGTGTCATGCATTTGCCCCATAGGTACTTAGCTACCATATCTACCTTGCACACAAGGTCTGTATTTGTGTGCCTTACTCACTGGTCTGTAGTTGTTTATCAAATATGCACTGGGCTTCTGGTGTGTGCTGGACACGGGGTTTTAGCACAAATCTCAGGCTCTTCTCGGTCCCCATAGAGTCTGCAGAGCCAGGGTGGACAGCTTGCCTCCTGCAGATCCGAGGCACAGCCAAAGCTGGAGCAGTCTCTTGAGGGCTGAGCTATTATAGGGCGGGCTAGCCACTTTAGTCTGGCTTCCAGCTATGACTGGTGCGAGCCACACAGCAGCTAGGCAGGTGTCAGTAGGACTCCTCACTGGAGCCTGGAGTAGCTCCTGCAGGTGCACAGGGAGCAAGCAAGGTTAACTCCTTCCTGTCTGAGAAAAACAGGAGATTCACCTTGAAGGTTGCCTAGTCACTGCACATTGGTGATTCACAGCTTTTTCCATTGTCAAAGAGCAGCACTTGAGGCTCATGAACCATGAAGCTGCTGAGCCTCCCCCAGGACTGTGATGCACAGATCCAGGTTGAGACTGGGGATTTACCTTTAAACTAATGTTCAGGTTGTTTTGAAACAGATGGCCCTGAGGCATGCTGAGTGAAACACTGCTTTAGCTAACTGTTAACTTTTAGGGATGGGGAAACTGTAGACCAACGAGACGCAAGATGCAATAATTTGTAGCACCAGGATCTGAGCCCTCTATCTGCCAAGGCTGAAGTACCTCTGCTAGAGGAGAGGAAGCTTCCGGAGCTCGCAGGGACTTGGGCATTTCAGGCACATGCTGTTATTGACAGGCACTAATGGTGGTAATGAACTAAGGTGACCCAAGTTCACCTGATAATTGCAGGTGAGGCTATAAGAGCAAATAGGATCCTCATTAATGTAAAGCAAGCTTCTCTGCTAAGATGTCTAACTTGAAGATTTAAGAATAGTCATTGGCCAGTCCATCCTTTTAAGTTTGCTCACTTATTCATCTAACTTTCAGAAAAATATAGTTCGGAGTCCTTAGAAAACATACAGAGTAAGAAAAACCAAAGCTATGTCAAGGGCCCCACATGCAATGCATGGTTATGTAATAAGGTAGGTGCATGTTAGTGCTCAAAGGACTGAGGAATGGTTTTCTAAAGGGACTGTGCATGTATTCACTTGTCCATCTGCTTCATCCAAGTCTCATTCACTTAATGAATACCTGAATTCTTACCTCATTCCCCTAACTCATATGTTCTTTTTGAGTTTGTGTTTGCATCATATTTAGAAAATCCTCTTGCAAATCTAAAATCACAAAGACTTTCTTTTATGTTTTCTCTAGGGCGTTTTATAATTTGGATCTTAGATTTAGGTACAAGAATGATATAGGAAAGTAATTTTTGTCTATGATTTGGAATAAGACTATTTTTTTTTTTTCCTTTTTTGGTGGGAAGTATGGCTATCCAATTGTTTCAGCACCATTTAATGAGAAGATTGTCTCTTCTCCGTTGAATTGCCCGGCAACTTTGTTGAAAATCAATTCCCCTTGTTCTTGTGGGTACATTTCTCAATTCTCTGTTCTATTCCATTGATCTATCTTTGTATCTTTATGCAAATATCACACCAGTCCTGTAGTGCATCTTAGCATCAGGCAATGTAAGCCCTTTGATTTTGTTGTTTTCTCAAATTATTTTTGTTTTTTAAATTCCTTGTCTTTCTGTATGATTCACAGAAGTTCCTTGTAAATTCCCGAAAAAAAAAGCCTGCTCTGGTTTTGACGGGGTTGTATTGAATCTGTGGATCGATACTTGAGAGCTTTGGCATATTATATTAACAATCGTAAGTCTTCTTATCCATAAGCACAGTTTACTTCTTGATTTATTTTTGCCTTCTTTAATTCCTCTCAGCAGCATTTTATAGCTCGTAAGGTATATGTAGCTCTTGAATATCCCTCATCAAGGTAATTTTTAAGTATTTCATAGTTTTCATCTACAGTGGTAGCATTTCTTGATTTTAATTTCCAATCGTGTGTTACTAGCTTAGAAAAGTATGATTTATTTTGAGCATTAAATTTGCTGAACTCAATTTTTATTTCTGGTGACTTTATCTCTTAGGATTTTTTTATACAAATGATTTTGCCTTCAGTAGATGCAAATACTGTTAGTTTTACTTTCTTCATTTTAATATATGTGCATTTTTTAATTACCTTGTATAATGCAATGTTGAATACATGTAATGTGGCTGGATAATTTTGCTTTCCTTTCCATTTAAAGGACA
>NW_004524597.1:15799206-15809169 GCF_000260255.1 Octodon degus | reverse complement strand
CTCTCTCTCTCTCTCTCTCTCTCTCTCTCTCTCTCTCTCTCTCTCTCCCTCCTTCTTTCAGTTTGGCTAGAGATTTACTATTTTTATTTTTTTTTTCCAAAGAGCTAACTTCACTTTCATTGATTCCATTGCATTTTGTTTTCTATTTTCTTGCTTTGTGCTCTGACTTTCACTCTTTCCTTTCTTCTTCTTATCTTTTGGGGTTTAATTTGGTCTTTTAAAAAAAGTTTCTTAAGGTGGATAATGGAGTCAGTGACCTGAGGCTTTTCTTCTTTACTACAGGGTAAGAATTTAACACTGTCCATTTTTTCCAGTACAACTTGGGCTGCATGCGATAAGTTTTGATACACTGCACTTTTAAAAACATTCACTTTAAGTGTGTTTTAATTTTTTTTCTTATTTATTCATTGCCCTACTGGTTGTTCAGAAATGAGCTTTTAGTTTCTATATATTTTGGACTTTTCCAGTTCAGGAATCTGTCATTGATTTTTAATTTAATTCCATTGTGGTTAGAGAATATGTTTCGGATAATTTTTTAATCATTTTTCATCTACTATGGCTTGCTTTATAGCCCATGAAATGATCTATATTGGTAAAATATTCCATAGAACTTGATGAATATGTATTCTTCTGTTGTTAGGCAGAACATTCCATAAATGTCAATTAGGTTCTGTTGGTTCATTGTGTTTTTCAAGTCTCTATATCTTTATTGATTTTATGTCTGCTGCTCTATCAATTATTGAGCTAAGGGTATTGAAATCTCTGACTCTAACTGTCAATTTGTTAGCTTTTATTTAGTTCTATCAGTTTTAGGCTCATATACTTTAAAGCTTTGCAGCAGAGATACACATATTTACAATTGTTGCACCCTCATTATGAATTCATTATGAATTGGGCCACTTTATCACTACACACTGACACCGCCGCCGCCGCCGCTGCTGCCACCCGAGTGATGTCTTTTACTCTGAAACTTCCTTTGTTAAGATGCCAAGTATTCCTCAAGACCACCAGGAGATGTTATCGAAGGGCTGGGGATTCACAAAGGTCCAGAGATGTTATGGATAATGATGACAAGGAAAAATACTTGCCATTGGTTGACTATGTACTACCTTCTTGGAACAGCTGGTGCTTGGGCTACTGGCATGGAAAGGTGAATATAAGACCTTCCTGCTCTCTTCTACACCCTGGTTTTTGCTCCGAGTTCTTGATATTCCAAGTCGTTCTCTGGTTTCAAAATAGGACAGAAGTTTCTTTCTGTTTCTGCTGCAGCCCTTGACGTTTGCCCTTGAGCCTCATGCCTCTTGGCACTCTCAGATGTAGGAGGGCTCAGTTTCCTGACATACCCACTAACTCTTGTTATTTCCTTTTCTGAGCAGCAGCTGTTTTTGTAACCTACAAAAAAAAAAGTATTATATGTAGTTCAATTTAACATCACCATCCCCATTTTACGGATGTGGAATTGGGACACTGAGATGAGAACCACCAAAAATAGGACTGAAGCACACCTGGGTCTGTTACGCAAACCCCAGCGATCCTCCAGCTCACTTCCTGGAAGCTCAGCTGCACCTCCTCTGCATGTCTGGGGAGGCTTTCACCTGCCGTAGACCACTTCCAGCCTTCCTCCGGCAATTCCACAGGCCAGCAGGGATGACAGGGATGGCTCCACGTTTCCTTCCTGACCTTATTGCAGAAAAAAGGCTGTTCTGTGCCTACTGCCCTTGGACACAGGACACATGCAGAAGGAAAACAGCACCTCCTCAGGTGTGGCTGCCCAGGGGTTATTCTCAAATTGGCATTCAGGTCAGAGCTGCTCAGCTTCTACTTAACGCATCCCCTATAAATTGCAAGATAAGCTTGTTGGAATCTGTTACTACATTATTGTCATGAGAAATCCTCTTTTAGATTTGTTGAATTTGTGCTGTTACCTGGAGAAGAAAAATATATACATATCTCTATATATTTTCCTCTAGCTATTTATCAGCTGCCACCTTTCTAAACACACAGTATTTTAGAAATGTGTTCTGACACCCAGGACCCCTATGCCACCTTGGCAGAGTCTGGGGGCAGGCAGTAGGCCAGCTCTGCTTTCAAGTGCTGACCTGAAATCCTGAGCTGGCATCTGGTGGGCTTCTGCTGGCCTTCAGGGAAACGAGAAGAACAACGTTGAGAGAGTGCCCAGAAAACCACACGTATTTAATAGAAAGATCTCTCCTCTGTCCTGCGATATTTCCCCTTGACTTTTAGGTGTTCAAAAGCTTTTTCTACAGGAAATGATGGTAGTCAGGGATGGTAGTTCTGTTGGTAATGTGTCTCATTTGATACAAACGGAATATGCTGCATCCGTGATGTCTATGTGTTATTGCATTGCTATTGCTGATATAATGACAGCCACACTGACAAGCAGTGTCTAGATACCTGAGGACAGTTGCCCTGTTAGGAAGGACACAGAGGTGGGGAAAGCAAAACTGAAGCACCACGGAAAGCTACGGCTCTGGCTTCAGTGTGGCACGGCTGGTTATTTTGTGGTGGTCTGAGCTCAGACAGCAATGATAGATGGCGGTTGCACGAGGGCTGGCCAAATAGCTCAGCGGATTAAAGTGCTTGCAAGCAGGCGCAGGGCCTGCCCTGCCGGCCCCACCCCCGGGGTGCACTGAGATGACAATTGAGACTGGGCGTGGTGGCGCCCACCTGTAATCCCAGCACTCGGGAGGCTGGAAACAGGTGGATAGCTATGAGTCCAATCTAGTAGTGAGACGCTGAACACCCTGTAGACCCTTCCCTAAAAGACAGAAAAAAAAAAAGACAGCAACCACAGAAGTAGACAAGGGCAGGACTCCTTCTGTGTGTCCAGTGGGTACCACTCCAAGCCCTAGATGCTCTTTAGCTCATCCAGTCCTCACACTTTGGTCAGGTGGGCTCCATGGAGGTCCTCATTTGCAAGCCAGGACTTGGCACAGTGAGGGAAGCCATTGACCCCAGACCCACGACAATCCTATGCTGACCACACTGCAAGCGCCTGAGTTTCTTCATCAGTAAAATGAATTAAAATGACTTCCAGTTGTGGTTAATTAATGTGAAAAGACACTACTGTGTCATTCAAGCCTTGGTGTATGCCTGGTTGACCTAGATTTCTCTTCTGTTTTCTTCTCCTGGGTTGTTCATCGAAAGGTTAGGAGTAGCAGCTTGGGTCTGGGAATCCAGCAGACCTGGATTTAAATCCTACCTCCTCTGCTTCTTCGCTGTGAAGCCTTAGGCAAGATGCTCACCCTCTCTGTGCCTCCTTGGCCTCTGCTATTGCAGCCTGAGAGCAGCTGAGGTCATTTTCCATTTCATGTCCAATTCCTTCTCTGCAGGGTGTGATCAGAGATGAGCATCTGGGTTTCACTTCTCTTTTCCTTCTCCTGGACCAGACCCATCACTGCCTGCAGGGAAGTGTGACTTGGAGTCTTCCTCCCTCTGCCTGACAGAACCAGCTTCCCCCAGCCCTGCACACCCTGCCAAGCTCAGCCGCCATGCCAGCGCCAACCCCAACAAAGGCAGGCCTGACCAGCCGCAGCGGAGCGTTAACGAAAGCCTGAATCCAACTTCATTTCCTTTCGCCCAGGGAGCCTTGCCCGATGCAGGCCAGGTGCCAAGCCAGAGTGCCTTTGGCAAAAGAACAGCTGCTGTGTGATAGCCCTGCTCACTATGCCCGGCAGGAGCAGTCACTCAACCCGTCACCCTCCCTCCCCTGCACTCAGGGCCCCCATAGGCATTGTCTGCAAGCTCACTGTGGGAATGGGGGACCTGAGGCTGGGGTAGACCTGGGAACGTGTACAATACTCTGCCTTGGAAAGTGTCAGCTGGGGTTTAATTCCCAGGTCTCTTCCAACGCCAACTGTCTCTCCTTCTATGCCACTTTTTCCTTGCTTGCTCTTAGGCACAAATGACTCATTAACAAAGCTTGAAATGTAGTGCCCTCCTTGGCAAGCTGCATGCAGACAAAGACGTTGAGAGCTGCTGATGCAGGGGAGGATTTCACTGGCACAGGACCTGTCCTGTAGAGCCTAGGATGTCACTGAACACAGTTCTGTAAGCATCTCAGTTGCGCCAGGGCCTGGACTCTTCATGTATTATCTCACTCAGTCCATAAAATGACTTCAAGGGGTCAGCATCAATGGTTCCCAGAGAAGTATGTGGGCCTCAAACTATGTAGTCAGGAAATGCAGGGGCTAGGATTAGAACTCAGGACCTAATGAAGCTTCAGAACCAATATCTTGTGCCTCCTGAATTCAGCCCATGTAGCACCAACTGTCCCTCCTGTGGCTAGCCCAGGCAGCTGCACCTGCTGGTGTGACTCTTTGGCTCCCCGTTTCCTGTATACATGAAACAGGACACTGGTTGCAAAGGAACTAGAGATAACAGCAGAACAGCAGCGTTGGCTCCTGTGCTGGACCTCAGGGAGGCCTGGCTCTGTTCTCTTCACTACCACTCAGTGGTTACCCTTTTCTTCTTTCAGCCCCAAATGGGGTTCAGTCAGAAGAGTAATTAATTCCAACTTACACATCACTTCAATAGAACAGTAGATAATTGCCACCCAAAGGGCTGTAATGAATTGTGAGGCTCTGGGACTGATTAGTGATGTCTGTCTCTAAGGGGTAGGGGTGTGGGTTCAAGGACAACCTAAGTGTTTTGCACTTGCAAATTCCAAACCAGAGAATCCATCCCTAAGATCCATAAAAGGAGGCCAAGCCCTAGCTCAAAGATTAGATTGCTTCCATTGGGTACCAGGAATTTAAAGTTATCAGATAAAATATGAGCAGCCTCTTAAAATTAATTAATTAATTAATTAATTTGTTGGGGGCAGGGTCTTCCTTTGTAGTTTACATTGGCCTTGAACTCACTATGAAGCCCAGGCTGGCCTTGAACCCACAACAATCCTCCTGACCCCGCATGCTGAGATTGCAGTCTTGTGCCACCACGCCTGACTACCCATTCTTTCATTCTCTCTCTCTCTCTCTCTCTCTCTCTCTCTCTCTCTCTCTCTCTCTCTCTCTGTCTCTCTTGCTCTGTCACACATCACCTAACGATGGCATGTATTCTAAATAACATGTATTTAGGTGACCTCACTGCCATGGGGACATCATAGAGTGAGCTTGTCCTATCTTAGACCCAGCCAACTTCGCTGGATCCAGGCATCGTATGCACGACCAACATCATGCAATACAGACAAACTCCACAGCCATTTCAGGATTTGTCCTCCTTGTCCCTCATCCTCCCCCTCTTTGGGTGACTCCAAGTTGAAGGAAGGTATCTGCCCAGGCTGGCTGTCCTGATTTCTGACCAGGACTCAGGAGGCAGCCATCCCCTTGAGAAAGCCCACAGCGCATCCAAACCTGCTGCGGCCAGGCTTTCCCGCCTCACCCTGCTCCAGGGCAGAGGCCTCTTCAGGCAGCTTTACTGTATGCAGGGGGCTCAGAGTGGTTTCTGATCCATGCCCATGGGATATTCTAAGGCCCAGGAGCAACTTGGTGTTGCTCAGGTGTCAAACTCATCAACCTCTCTTAGTCTGAGAAGCCAGGAACCCTAGCACGCAGCCCAATAGGTGGGCCTGGTGGCATCCTCCCATCATTCCTTCTGCCAGAGGACTCGGGTTTGGACCTCAGCAAGGGGTGATCGGCAGAGTTGTGCTGCCTGGCTCTCTGTCTGCCCTCTAGCATCAGAAATGGTTGGTGCCTTCATACTTGCTTCTCTACTCTCTGGTTTCTGTTCTGGGTCTTGATGTTTAAAACCAGCTGCTGGCTTTTTTTTTTTTTTTTCCTAAAGGGAGGGAGCATTTCTTTTCTCTTCCTGCTCAAACATTTGACATTTTCAGTTGAAATCCGTGGCTCTTGATACCATGGTTTCTGTTACAGATGCATAAAAGCCCACTTAAGAACTCAAAGCCAGTACTTTGATTCTTTCTCTACTTGCCTCCCTTCTCCGAGGGCTACCTGATAGCATCTGTCCCCACTGAGAGGAAGGTAAAAGGCAGAGGGAGGGAACCCAGGGATGTGAATATAAACGTGGCACTTAATAGCAATCCACTGAAGCTCCAGTGGCGCAATCTGCTAGCGCGGGGTACTTATATAATAACAATTCATCACAGCCACTGGGAGCATACCTGCAGGAAGTTACAACACCACAAGCCAAAACGGTTCCACCCCATATGAGTAAAGATGACGGCCCCCACAGTGCGCGTCTCCGCCGACCTGCTTCCAGGGTGTGCACCGATCTGTGGCCGTGGTCCTGCATCCCTGGGTGTTGCTGTCCACTGCTCATCATATTCTTATCTCATCCAAACTGGAGGGAGACAGCAGCATCTTGTTCTCTATTCCTGTTCCAGCCCTGCTGACTCTTCACTCTCTCTTCTGTACCGCTCCATCTACTCACTTATAGTCACTTTCTTCCTTTCCTTCTTATTTGCATGTTAAAAGCTAATTTTTATTGTTAATTGGCACACTTGTTTATGGGGTGGAGGGGATGTTTCAGTACATGTAAATCATTTGCGAGGATCAGGCTGTCTTTACATCCGGCCATTTGTCAGTAGTGGAAATATTGAAAATCCTCTCTACTAGCTCTTTTGAAATAATTAATTGTCAATCATATGCAGCACCAGTGCCCTACATACCTTTAGAAGCCACCCCTCCTACACAACTGTACCCTGGCCCTTGTGTACCATTCTCTGCCCTTCCCTCGGCTGCCAGACTCTTCCTAGGCACTGGAATCCACTCCTCCTGTACTCTTTGCTCCACTGAAGTTAATGCTTTAACTTCCACTTGGATGTGACCACACACTGTGTTCACCTTTCTGTGCCTTACTGTTCCATTGGCCCCAACACCACCCATGCTCTTCCTGTGTTTTGAGTTGGGGAGCTGGAGCTGGACAGACATGATAGCTCGGGGCTCATGGAGCTCCCCTGCAAGTGTGCAGCTGGCAGAGACATACTTCTTCATGACACACACACACTCACACACATATGCACTCTCTCTCTCTCACACACACACACGCACACCCCCCCACCTGTGCTTGCCAGCATTAGAGGGTTAGTGAATGTACATCACATGCAGGGGAGTGTGTCAGGGTGTTAGTGTTTGTGGGCAAGCATGAGGCTGTGTGTAAATGTAGCACGGTACACAGTTTGTGAACATGAGTGTTCCTGTATGTGAGGGTGAAACTGTGTTGTGTGAGTACATGCGTGAGCAGAGGGTTGTGCATGCATCAGCTTGCTTGAGTGATGGATGGTTGCATGAGTGCACATGTGTGTGAGAGAGAGAGAGAGAGACACAGACAGACAGACTGACAGACTGACAGGCAGAGAGAGAGCACTGTGGGCATGGATGCAGATGAATGTGTGTGTGTGTGTGTGTGTGTGTGTGTGTGTATGTGTGTACACACACGCACACGTGCAGGTGAATAAACGTATGTGTGTGCATGAGTGTGGCAAGGAGTGACTCCCTCGGTCTACCTAGATGGGTACACCCTGCTGAGCCCCATTTCCTGTGGTTCCTGTGGCCCCAGGAACCCTGCTTGGGGCAGAGTGGAGGGAGCTTGTCCCCGTGCACATGCCTTTTGTTCCTCTGGCCAAAACATGCTGTTCTTTCCCCAGATTTCAACCTAAGCAAGAAGCTCTCGAGGCTGAGGACAGGGCCCAGGTCTGCATGTCTGCATTTTGTGTCCAGGTTTGTAGCAGGAGAGTGAGGAAGCTGGGAGGATGAGAGGCCCCCCGCTCCTAGGTGGCCCTTTCTGGGGTGCAAGTGATTGACTTCAAAGGCCCCTGAGCCGCAGGTGGAGCAAAATTCTGTTAGATTTTTAAAAATCTCAACTCTGGTATTTATGATCAGTAATTAATTGCAGGTTAGGAAGTTGAGAAAAGGGATGGACACACATTTATATGGCAGGAGTGCCCTTCCAGCTGGCAGCTTGTATGCTCCTGCACCCTTCATGTAATTATGCCCTTAACAGACTTTTAATGAGCACCCATTCTTTGCCAGGCCATGAAAGAGGTGCTGGAGAGATAGAAGTTGGCACAAAAGAGATCTTCCTTTATTCCTCCATTCCAAGTTTCATTCATTCATTCATTCATTCATTCATTCATTCATTCACCACGATTCTAGCCCTTACTTCCATTGTAGACATCAAGGCTACTATACGGGTCACACAGACACAGGTCCACACAGCCAACACATTCTCACTGAGCTGCTACTGTGTGTCAGAGAGGGACTCATTCATTCACTCGTTCATTCATGTTCTCAGGAGCCCACACGGTGTCAGAACAGTCTTAGGCACTGGTCAGACCTAGTCCTCACGTTGGACTGTCCTTTAATCACTCTTGTATCAGTAACTTTAGGGGATTAGCAGGCCCAAAGGAAAGATGCCATTGCAGGTGATGGAACAGACAGGTCACAGAGAGGGCACCCGAGGGGCTGAGGGTGGGGATGATGAAGAAGACTGTATCTTTCAGCTGCTCAACTCATCCTTGACTGCCTCTTTACACTCAACCTCCTCTGCCGTCCATGAGAACACGTGGCACCCACCAGAACCTCTGCCCACTAAGAGCAGCACCGTTTCCCATCAGCCCTCTCTTCCTGTCACTCTCTTGCAGTGAGCGCTTTGCCTCCAGCCTAATGCACTGCCTTTTCTGCTTCAAAAGCACTGTCACAATGCATATCCACCTCATCTCTCTCCTCCCAGCATCATGCAGCCGATGTCTGGCCAAGGGGACTGCACATCCAATAACAAGGCCTGCTGTTGCAGCCCCAGATGCTCCTGCCCCCTCCATGCAGGGCGCACAGCAAACCTCACTCTGGCCTCTCTGCCTGGCCTCGGTGTTGCTGCAGGAGGCTTGACTGCGGGTGACTTCTCAGGGACTCCGTGGCTTAGTTTTACCTGACCAAGCTGATTTTCTTCCTCTGTCTTATTCTCTCAAGGTTTTGTTCTTGGCAGACTTGTTGGAGGCGCTCCGGCTTGCAGCGAACCGAAATGTTATTCATTGCAGAGAAAAAAAAACCTAGCAAAGTAAAGACTGCAGCTTCCCATAAAATAAGATTTTGGTCACTGGGGAAAAGCTGTGTGAGAGCGGAAGTGAAAACTGAACTCTTATGGCAACCTTCTTGCTATTTGCTTAAGGGAGTCCACTTGGATCCTCGACATCACAAGGCTTCTCAGCAACAGAAGCCAAAGAGGGCACTGAGCCCGGAGGAAGCTCAGCTGGGGGGGCCTCCACACAACACTCAGTTCATTCATTTGCTCATTCATTCATTCATTCATTCATTCATTCACTTATTCATTCATTCAATAAATATCTTCTGAGCACTTTTAAGTAACAGGTACCACACTAGGTGCTTGCAGTCCATGGATGAGTGGAACAGACAAGCTCCTGCCCTAATGAATGCTACAGCTGTGGAGTCAAGAGAAGCGATACAAAGTTATCCAGAAAGCCATACAATGGGAGAAAATATTAAAAACTGTATATCTGGTAAAGAATTCCTACCTCAACAACTGAAACACCCCCGGGTAAACAATTCAATTTAAAAGTAGGCAAAGGGCTTCAATAGACAGATCTCTAAAGAAGACATACAGATGGCCAGCACACACATGAGATGCTCAAATGAGTAATCGTTAGAGAAATGCTGATCAGAACCCAATGAGATTGTACCCCCATAAGGATGGTGACCAAAGTCGGGTGTGGTAGCGCACACCTGTAATCCCAGCACTCGGGAGACTGAGGCAGCAGGATCATTGTGAGTTCAAGACCAGCCTGGCCTACAAAGTGAGCTCAAGGCCTGTTTGGACTGCATAGTGAGACCATGTCTCAAAAAAAAAAAAAAGACAATAATAAAAAAGAAGGTGGTTACAGCAAAATGTAAACAATGTTGGCAAGAATGCAGGGAACTCGGAACCCTTGAGTGCTCTCAAAGAAGGGAAATAAACCAGCCCCTAAAG
>NW_004524597.1:15794685-15798786 GCF_000260255.1 Octodon degus | reverse complement strand
TCTCTCTCTCTCTCTCTCTCTCTCTCTCTCTCTCTCTCTCTCTCTCTCTCTCTCATTGCCCAGAATGGTTTCAAATTTGTGAGCCTCCTGCTTCATCCTCCCAAAGTACTGTGATTCCAAATCCTATTTAAGAATGGCCAGGGGAGACTTCCCGGAGAAGTGGACACTTCACTTTGGAGAGGGAGAGGTCAAGAAGTCAAAGAGGGAGAGAAGAGAATTCCAGGCAGTGGGAACAGCATGAGGAAGGCACGAGGGGGAAGCAGGATGTCTGCGAGGAGATTGAAACACCGGATGTTACAGCAGGAGCCGAGGTCAACAGCGGAGAAGACCAGAGCGCTTGGACAGTCAAGCGGTGAGTGACTAGAGGCTTACACCAGAACTCCTTGTGGCTTTGTTAAAAAGATCGCTGTCCTGCAGAACAGATGGAAGGGGAAGAGGGAGGGGGCGGGCAGCTTGAGGTGAATGCCCTGTCCAGGGAAGCGAATTACTGGGCCAGTGTGCAGAGGCAGCCAAGGGAGTGGAGAGACAACAGAGACAGCAGCTGGCTACCACCTGTGCTGGGAAAAAGCCAGCTCCCCTGGGGGACGCTTGTACCAGGATAAGATGTGAGGAGAGGGGCTGGAGATATAGTTCAATGGCTCAGCACCCACCTGGCAAGCTCTAGGTTCTGACTTTGACTTCTAGTTAAAAAAAAATCATCCAGCTGGTGACATAGCTCAGCAGACTAAGTGCCTGCTTAGACAAGAGCAGGGACTGCGGTTTGATCCTGGTACCACATGTCCCACCAGGCCCATCCCCAGGCATGCTGAGCTGGCTACCAAGCCTGGGCATGGTACTGTGTGCCTATAATCTCAGTGCTGAGGAGGCTGAAAATAGGAGGATCACTATGAGTCTGAGCTGTATAGTGAGACCTTGTACCAAATACATTAAAAAAAAAAATAATCTGAAGGGAATCAGTCTATAAGATGGAAATGAATCACAAGGCCAGAACTGGAAGTAAGGAAGGAGTCAGTGTTCCAGCGACAGGATGAGGAATGAGGCCCCTGGCTCTGGAGTTCGGCTTGCGTGGGCTTCGTGGCCCCAAGGCAGACCTGAGACCCAGGAGGGCTGCAGTAGCTCTGTCCATTCACTGTAAACACAGCCCTCGGTGCGCAAGTTAGTGGACCAACACAGGAAGCCATTGTTGCAAAATTCTAAAGCCTGGCTCTCCGAGGTGGATGTTTTAAGTTTCCTGTTCTTGTCTCACAATGCTGAGCCCTCCGTAGCTAATGCTCTGCTTTGGTTTCCCTTGCTGCTATAGTAACCTGCCCAGGGTGAGGGAGACCTGCCCCCCCCCCAAGCCTCCAACCCGCTGCATTGTCAGGATCTGAAAGGAAGATGGATCGAATGACCTTGGGGAAGAAACCTCTATTTAAGTCTATTAAGAACTTACAGAGCTGTTCTGGGATGCATGAGGCTTACTTGTGTAAGGGAATAAAATCAAGAGAAAACACATTGTTGGGCTCAGTCATTGCCAGGGGCCACAAGTATTGATCTATGCAAAAACAAAAACAAAAAAAAAAAAAAACTGCAGATAGTAACGGGGGTGGTGAGATGCTAAAGTTCTTTGAGTACTTTATGACTCTTATTGCAATAACTATGTCTGGGATCCCTTCTTTATGAAATAACCCTAAATAGAAATTTTGTGGATAGAAGCATGTTTGCAAGAGTGTTACTTGTCACAGGTGAAAAATTAGAAACATCCTAACTGTCCAACATTATAGCCAATAAATTCTGCACCATTCCACTCCATGGAATATTATGTAGCCATTGACAGTCAGGGCTATAAAATATGTACACCAACTCCTGACAATGTTCATAACAGTTGAGTGGGTGCGTACTTAGTCTCATCTACAGAAAGGCAAATTCACAAGCAGATAGAATGTTCTTATTCTTATCCTTCAGAATAAGAAGGATACCGCAGCGTTCACCACCCCTCATTGCTGTCAGGGACAGTTAATACTGTTCCTCGCTCGGCTTAAATTTATCACCACAGTGTGACTAGAAGGTATATGAGATTCTCCTGCCCGAATGGTGGTGCCTGCCTAGAACCCAGCCTGGGGAGGCTGAGGCTTGGGGCTGTGGATTTTCTTCCTTCTCCTGCTCCAGATTTCTCACCTTTATGATGGTGCGAGAGCAGTCTGTATCTAGGAAAAGCCATGCTTGGAAATTTGAACTGTAGGCTTTTCCAAGGCTGGTGACGTTCCCTAAAATGCCCTCGTGCCATGCTAGGAAGTGACAGTCAGTGAAGCCCAGGAAGCACCTCTGGGAAAGGGGAAAGATCTGTGCCCCGCCTTGCGTGTGCTGCCACGCTAGGACACCCCCTAGGCCACTTGGAGGTGTTGCTTTTGTGTGTGTCTTTTTGAGACAGGGTTTCATTATGTGGTTCTGGCTGGCTTTGAACTCACACTGTAGTCCAGACTGTCCTCAAACTTGCAAGCCTTCGGCCTCAGCCTCCCAGGTACTGGGATTACAGCATGCACCCGCACCTCCAGCCTGGTGCATTTTCAATTTAATTTTGGTATACTTGGACACAATGCTATCATGCATTGAGGAGCATTTCTATTTGATAATAGAAAAAGTTATTTTTTTATGCAGTAAAGGCACTTCCTGTTAGCTTACAGCTGGAGAAATAGCCCGAGCCCTACGACAAGCTAGGCCTTTGAATTTCACTTAGGCCTCCAAGAGAGGGAGGAGGAAGAAGCTGCGTAGGGTGCTGCATGCGTGGGCTGGCTTGGGTGTTGAGTGCCGATCCGGCTGACTGTGTGACCGTGTATAACAGACGCAGTGTTTCTACACAAGCCTTTTCCTCTTCTGCAGCATAGAAATAGCAGCGTCTCTGCTCATGGCTTGTTAGGACTCTTCAAAATGATGTAGGTAACCATTTAATAATGTGCCTGGAGTGGAGACTGTCCTCCATAAACATTAGATATTATTATTATTGCCAAGGGATTATTTTAAAGAGACGTTTGTAGAAACTGTTGACAGCCAAAGAATCCAGATTTCATTGATCAGAAAGAAGCAGGCATTTTAGCAGAGTGATGTTGTCACTCAGTCCCTGCGGAGCTCTGTGAGGGACTTAATGGTGCGTGCCTGAGGCAGCTGTGCAGGCGAAGGGGACTCTCCCCTCAGGAGCTGTGCAAAGCACGCGCCACAGGGTTTGTATCTACCAGGCTCCTGTGGGGGTGGGGCACTGCTCAGTGGCGAGCATGTGCCTACCACTTGCGAAGCCCTGGGTTCCACCCCCAGCACTAAAACCAAAAAGAAAAGAAGAGCAAAGTAGCTCATGCCATTGTTGTCCTGCCATGGAGAGAGGACCAACTGAGTTCAGTTTATTGTTCTCCTGGCTGAGCAACAGTGGCTACTGAGGAGACACTGCCATAAACCCCTCAAAGTTTGAGATAAACTGGGCATGTTACATACCTGCAATCTCAGCGTGCTAGGGGGCTTAGGCAAGTATGAGCCCAATCTGGGTAACTTAGTGACTTAGCCGGACCCTCTCTCAAAATGAATGAATGGATGCATGAATGAATGGATTATGAATGAATGAATGGATTAATGGATTAATGAATGGATGGATGGATGGATGAATGAATGGATGAATGGATGGATGGATGGATGGATGGATGGATGGATGGATGAATGGATGGATGAATGACTGAATGCATAAAGATGCACTTCTTGCTTGCTCCAAGTCTATTCTACCTAGTAGTTTTTCTTAGAAGCTGTCTGGGTCACCATAGTGTCCTTCAAGGTCATTTCACAGGAGACTATCAGGGACAAGTTTCTGCACAGCCATGCTTTCTCTTTGTGGTGCTCTGGGTGGTTGAACCTCTGCTCCACCACTTCAGAGAGATCTTAGCTGCTGAAAGCCACTGTGCATTAACATTCCTACCCTGGGTGGCAATGATCACAAAGCCTGGTTGTTTTGGCCAATTCCCATAGTGTTGAAGAGACAGCCCAGCTGCAGGGCCTCTTGGCGGTGGCCGGGCTGGCTTGGTCTGCATGGTGGCTCCCTTGTCTCTCTGAGATCTACCATCCCTCCTGTACCCCTTTCCAGTG
>NW_004524597.1:15785323-15794585 GCF_000260255.1 Octodon degus | reverse complement strand
CACAGGTTCTACCTCTGAAGAACTTGACCTGACTCATGCTAAGTATTCCCTGAGGGAACAGACATAGGCTCGACCCCCTCTTGGGGTAGGGTGGCTCCCTCCATCTCCTCTCTGCCTCTGCTGTACAGAGACTGCACAGTGGAAACACTGTGTCTTTCTCCTGTCTGTTACTTCAATGCGTACAGCAGGTACTGCATAAGTGCCGTGGGAAGCACGGATGGTGCTTTCCTTAGGAGGACAGATTTAGCTAAGAGAATGTGCACGATTCCACACACACGTGCTTCCAATCTCAGGCCTTAAACTAAAGGAGTGCACTCTCTGCACCTGCTTTGGCAAAGGTGGGCCAGGAACATCGTTTCCAGAATGATCAGATAGAATTTCTGAGCCCCCCACCTCCATCACCTTTCTTCTCAAAGACCTTTTCCTTGTTGCCAGTTTGAGGAATGGAGCCTGGCCCAGAACAGTGAAGTCTCCTTTAGAGATGATTTCTACATCTGTGTTCAATTCGAGGTCTGCAGGACACAGAGATAGGTCTCAGGAGGCTTGGAGCTGTGAGAAATGGGCACAAATTGTTGTTGGTAATGAACAAAGTTCTTCAAAGGCCAGACTCAGGAGAGGTTGCCACTCTCTGCTGGGCAGGCCCA
Source organism: Octodon degus (assembly GCF_000260255.1). Lineage (NCBI taxonomy): Eukaryota > Metazoa > Chordata > Mammalia > Rodentia > Octodontidae > Octodon > Octodon degus. The sequence continues at coordinate 15,793,941 of NW_004524597.1, read as the reverse complement.
GTGACAACCAGATGGCTGGGGGCATCAGAGCTGCAGGGATGACTGTGGGCCATGCTGAGGCAGTGTCCACAGGTCCCACAAAGCCTCATGTGGCTTTTGCAAAAGTGGCTAGATCTGGAGTGTGGGATTGATTCGTGGTGCACAGCTGGGATCAAAGGCGCTAGGACTAAGGGTGTGAATGTTACTCCTTCTACATGACCTGGAGAAAACATAAGAGCTGAAGAAGAGCTGTGGTTGCCCCTTGCTGCTTTGCTGCCTTCTGCCTACCATGAACTATGTCCCCACCAAGAGGCCAGTCTGCCACACTATCCTGCATTATAGCCAGATGATTAAGAACCAAAACTGCTACAAATAGTGAGCTAAATAACCCTTTCCTCCCTTAGCTTTGGGCATTGAGTATTTTGTCTCAGCAATGAGAAAAGAAACTAAGGAAGGTCATTTCCTAGTTAGGGAATCTCAGGCAAAGGACATCACCATCCACAGCCTCAGGTTCCTCCCCTGGAAAATGGGGTCACTCTAGGCCTCCCCGCCCCAAGCAGAAAAGAGCAATAACATCTCAGTGCTGTCCGGAGAAATGTGGCTGATTGTCTTCCAGTGCTCATAGCCACAGCGTGGGCTCCCCAACCAGAGGAGCTGTAAGAAGGCTTAGCCTCGCTGAGTCAAGCTAATTCTTGAATCTCATCGATGTGATCTGAATTCCAATATTGCCCTTACTAGCTGTGTGACCTTGAGCAAGACACCTTCCCTGAGCCTCAGTTATCTCACATATAGAATGAGACTAATAAAGTCACCTTGTAGAAGTTATTGAAAGAATTAAGGTGACCCACTTAGTGCACTGCCTGACACCGACTCTTAGGTTGCTACTGTGACCCCCCTGATTAAGGGTTCAGTTCTATCATTGAGGCGTTACTTGGGGGCTTCCATGGAGTCCACAAAACAGCTGTGTCATGTCCCGATCACCAACAGGCCTAGTTTTTTCTTACCAAGCTGCATTATTTTTTTGCAATATTATATTTCATCTTCTTTTTGTGATTACATAAGTAGCACATGTTCATTGTAGTAAATTTGGAAACCACAGAAAAGCACAAAGAAGCAAATAACATTACCCAGGGATAAACACTGGTAGCATTTTGGCTTATTTTCTTCCTGTCTGTATTCTGTACTGCATCTACATATGTGAATGTACATAAACATTGGTGCTTCCTTCTTCATAGGGGTCAAATGGTATCATCTGGTACCAATCAGATTGTAACCCAGCTTTTGCCCTTGATATACGCTGGGCATTCTTCTGCGCAATAAAGCATCCTTCTGCAACATGACTTGAGTCATTCATGGCCTTCTGGTTTTCGGAAGTGTTCTAGTTTCTGAGTATAGCCTACTTTCTTAACCATTTTTCCCTAGTAAGTTTTCCCCTTTCCTTAAATTTCATTATCTCAGACAAAGCAGTGGTGGATGTCTTTGTGCCTAAATCTTCACAGGCCCTTTAGATCCATTCTGTGGGCTAAATTCTTCAAGGGGGGAATTGCTGTGGGAAGGGATGCACACGTTTTTGAAACAGGCTTCAAGCATTCCAGAGTTTCAGTGGTACAATATGATCCATTTACACAGTAGAAACCAATGCAACTTCCAAGCCCACCCACCCCTCTCTCCGCAGAAGGCTTACAGTGTGTGTGGCTTCCACTTCATGGATGGCTGCACGCCAACATGGGCTACCAGCATTTTGTTTTAAAGTGTGATCTACTGGTATGTTTCTTTGGTTTCTTTTTTGTAGTGCTGGGAATCAAACCCAGGGTGCTGCATGCACTGGGCAGGTGCTCAGGCACTGAGCCATGCACCTCCAGCCTGAGGACATGTTTTTAAAACACAAAAATCCAAGTGAACTCAAGTTTTCACATCCATACTAGAGTCTGCCACAAGCTTGCTGGGTGACCTTGGGCCAGTCACTTTCCCTCTTTGGACTGTGTCTTCACCCATCATTGTGAAGGGTGTACTTTAATTGGGATTATTTTATTAGCAAGTGACAGAAACCAAACTTAATTGGCTTACAGCAAGGATTAATAATTGGTTCATATAAATTTTAGAGAGTAGGCCTTCAGGCACAGCTGTATTCAGCATTGGGATGATAGCAGCAAGTATTCATTTGTTTTTCTGTCTTTCAGGGCTTCTGGTTTGGTTTACACTTGCGTAAGCTCTTTCCTGCTAATCAGTTCTGCTACTTTAAAGCCAGCAGTCTTTCAGCTTAGATGCACCTCTCTTGGGCTAGAGTTTCAATGTTCTTTCTGATTGAACGAGCTCAACTCATGTGCCCATTGTAAACCAATCACCATGGAGAAGAGGGCTGGCCCATGCTAACCGATAAGACCTAGACCTTGGGCTTTCCCTGTACTTATAAAGTGATGATTCTATAGTGAAAATCAGGGTGGTGGGGCCAGAAGCATGTGGAAGTGCTGGGAAAGAGGCAGGCACACTAGCAGGGGCAGTCTTTGAGGGCTCATCCTATAATGCTGGCTTCCAGGACCTGAGGCAAGTGCTTCCACAGATGCCTGTGGAGGCTTTGCCTGCCTGGCGTTTCCATGGGTGGGGCCTCCTGCCATGAAACACGTGAAGGTGTCTTTTGGGTTGTCTTTGCTTCTGGTGTACAGGAAAGGAGGGTAGGGTAATTGCTATATAGATTTATAGACCTCTGCACAACAACACGGCCCTTTCCCTGCCAAAGCACAAAGCCAGCGTCATAAATATTAACCAGAAGGAAGTAGCAATCAACTCAAGTGAGACAGGAAATGGCAAATTGCTTTTTCCTCTCTAGGACGGAAAAGCACCATTTGCCAGAAGACCAGAGGCTGCTGGTCACTACCAAGTTTCAGGTTTCAATAATAATAATGATGATGATGATCATAATAAATAATATGTAATAGTGCTAACTCCCACCTATGCAGTATCTGCTACACATGGCGCTTGAGCGCATCTCCTTGTACATACTGATTTTACAGAGGAGGACACAGAGGCTCTAGAAGATGAAGTTGTTGGCCTGGGAAGCCATTGCCAATAGAAAAATACAGTCAGGATATAAACTGGCCCCAATGTCTGACCTGTTCCCGAGATAGAGCCAAGCTGCCAGAGATATTTTCCCGAGGGAGAAAGCTGATTTTTCTCTTGTCACTCGAGTTTCTGGGACACTAAATCACTTTTCTATTTTATATCTCTGGGACATCAGGGAAAGTATCAAGGGGTCCCTGGGTGCTTTTGTAAAAGGGAACTCTAATGGTTGAAACACGGTGTCAACTTGGAAGTTTAGCTGGTTAAGGGACTCAGCAGGGGGCCTTGGGGCTCACTTTGTGAACAACTCCGTTCTGTGCAAGAGGAAGACGGGCAATGTCAGGAGTTGTTGACTTGAGCCTTTTACAGCTTAGCATATTAATAGGGCTTTACTTTTAATACCTCATTTTTATACTTTTCTGCTGAATGGTTAAGGTCAAGACCTATATAACTAAAAATGTAACTTTTGTATCTGACAAGGTCAGTCGAATCCCTGCAGGATTTACTCTGAAACCTGGTACCACAGTTTGCAGATCCTTTGTCAGTGTCAGCCATGTAGATGAGTCACGGCCATTGCTTGACCAAATGTCTCTCTGTGAAAGCCCGAGAGAATGTTTTCTCTCCATGTGACTCTCCTTAGGTGCATTATACATCGTCGATTGCTTTCCTCTGTGGCCCCATAATCTCCTTAATCAGAAAATTCGGGACACCACTGAGTTACAGGATATTACAGTACAGGTTCTCTTATGTCCTGAGTCCTCACTGACCTTGAAGGGCTAGGGCCAAAATGTTGGCTATCCTTGTAGCCCTTGCCAGCCCAGCAGATAACCCACTACTATTATGGACTACTGGACTATATTAGATTGATTACTTTGCTGAATTCATGAACCTACAATATTTGAATGGCAATGGAATACCCATCGCTGATAAAAGCAAAGAAAAAAGGGGGGACATAAATGAAGGACCATTTTGTAGTGAAAAAAAATATATATATATATATACAAAATAGTTAAGATAGATATACAGCTACTTTCTCTTAGTTCAATGAGAAGAAGGATTTGTACTAATAGTGTTTAGACAAGATATTATGTCTGCATCTTTAACTACTATGAAGACAACAATATGCAATGTATTAATTATCGTAACTGTCCTACTAACCTGTTTTAAAACTGTCTCATAGCTATTTCTTTCTCAATAAAATTAATATAAAAAAGAGGAAAACAGGGAGGTAGTGGGAGCACTGTGCTGGCCCTGGGGGTGGTGACCTGCTTACAGTACAAAAGGAAGAAAGGCTTTCTCTTCCTCTCTTTCGCTCTTGTTGCTTTTGCTGTCTGCTGCTGCCTTGAACTGTTGCCCCTGTGCCGTGCCACCCTGCCTTGGAGCCAGCCGATTAAGGTCTGAAACCTCCATAATCCATAAGCCGAATAAGCTTTTCCTTCCTTTTTTTTATGAGCAGAGTATATTTATTGAGAGAAAGAAAGCTCCTGTCCCGAGAGAGGGATGGGGGGCAGGCGAGCAGGTAGATCCCCCCAGCTTTTCCTTCCTTAATGTTGAGTGTTGGGTATTTTGTCTCAGCAACAAGAGAAAAGTAACTGTGACAGCAGCCACCTCATACAGCGCAAAGGCAGAGGGCAGCTGTGCTGCAGCTCCAGCCTTAGGCTTAAACACTTCGTCCGCTTGTTATGCCCATAAGGACCTTGCCATTTGCCCAGTCTCAGGCCCTCTTCACAGATAAGGACATAGAGGACAGAGGAATGACTGAGGGTGAAGGTCCACTTTCATTCATCCGTTCTGTGACTATTTAAATAAATATGTAAGTAAATACCCAGAGCTTGGTTTTTGTCCCCTTACTCAACTTGCTATGGTCATAGACTCTCAACCTCCCTCCGCAGCACAGTGTCCCTGCCCACAGGTGCCTGGGGGACATCGCTGTTGTCCACCTGAGCACTGGGATACCAGTTGAGTCACACACTTAGGTCAGTTGGGTTATGTTTTTTCCTAATCTTGTTAGACTGCTTGTGTTTGTTATCATACTTACACAGTTTGTTTACACAGGCCAATGAAATTAAATTTCATGTGAAAAAAAAAGGGAAATGTTTCTGTGAGTAGGAACCTGGAAGATTCAAAATCAGGGAATTTTGGGGGGCAGGAATAGCACAACTATCAAATTAGGTGTGGGAGTGACCATAGGATGACCCCAGGGGTGCTGTGAGATCAGGCGAAATTCCCATAGCAAGAACTTGCACCCCTAAAATAAAATCCATTTTTGTCTTAAGATGAGTAAATCAGTGAATAGGACTTAAAGCAAAAGAAAGACGTGTTCAGGAATTTCTTATTTTCATTCTCAGTTTCCCCCGTTTTCCTTCTGGTGAGCCGATCCATGACTGGTGCCACATCTATGTGGTGAAAGGGCTGCTTTGTGTGACCAGGACAGTCAGCTGCCGAGGCCAGGGGCCTGGCAGCGATGGGGACTCCCACCTGTGGACGATGACCCTGCACTTAGCCCTTTCTCCGGTGGCACACTGGTTCCTTCTTTGAGAAGGGCAATGGCAGCAGCACTTGCCAAGATGCCCAAGCCAGGCCAGGTGTTGGCCCCCTGAATCCACAGCCGAAGTCCTGTGTAGCTGCCTCTTGGACACCTCCTGCCCACGTTCTTCTCTTTGTCCTCCTCTCCTTCCTTCTGTCATTTCCCCCTTCCCTTCTGCCCCTTTCTTCTCCTCACTCTAGCCACTCATCCTTTCTTCTTTCTATTTCTCCTCCCACTTGTAAGAGTTAGCTGAGTGTCTACTCTGTGCCGCTCTGTGGCTGATTCTGGGGCAGGGTTCCTGCTCTCAAAGAACCCACTGTCCAGTATGAAAAAACGATAATCACAGGAATTGGGCATTTAGAAAACCCACTGACAATCACCTGTGACTAAGTGCCATGAAAGCCACCTAAGGGCTGTGAAAGACCACTGTGGCAAGGCCTGCCCTGGGGGCGGGATCAAGGAAGGCTTCCCTGAGGAGGTGTTGTGGAAGCTGAAACCCAAATGGTGAAAATGAGCCACAGACAACAGAGGCTTGGAATCAGGATTGAAAGCAGCCCTGGGTAACAGGAGACTGGAGAATGGGGTTCCTGGGGTGATCTGGGAGCTGACTGGTGCCTGGGGGTCAGCTGAGGGCCTGGGCTGCGCTAGAAGGTGACTGGAAGCTTTGGGAGGAGTGTTTAAGCAGAAAGGTGGTGTGTGCACACACGTGCTCTCTCTTCTTTTTCAGCTAAAAAAAAAAAAAAAAACCTTTCTTCTCTCTATATTTTGAGAGAAGAAAGGTTTCATGTGAGTTGTAAGAAACAATGAGGAGATGCCATGTAAGTTTTCCTCAGTTTCTCCTGTCACGGCGTCATGCAGACCCGGGGGGCAGCAGGACAGTGTCTCAGGGTGGGCACTGACTCAATAAAGGCAGGATGCAGAATGTTTCTGTGCCCACTAGGCCCTCTCACGCGGCCCTCAAAGAACACAGAGCTGCTTCTCCCCCAAGCCAGCTCTTGCGCAAGCCCTGGCGGCCACTCAGCGTATTTGTACTTCCATAGTTTTGTCATCTCAAGAACGGGTAAATAAATGGAACCCTGTGGCCTGTCCTCTTTGGCAACTGGCTTTGTTTCCCAGAGCAGAATTCCCTGTAGATCCATGGAAACAACAGTGGGCATCAAGTTTTCATTCCTTTTGATTGCTGAGTAGTATTCTGCCATATGGTGGTGGCGCAGAGAGCTGAGCTATTTCTAGGCACAAGCAAAGCTGCCAGAAACACTTGCACACAGGTTCTTATGTGACGATAAAATGTTTATTTCTCTGGGACAAATGCCCACGTGGTCAACTGCTACATCTCGCTGTCTGCATATTTGGTCTTATGAGGACCCACAAAACTTTTCCTGCTGGCTGTCCACCTTACATTTCCATCTGGAATGGGCAACTGATCCAATCTTTCCCACCCGCAGGCTGTACGTTCTGTCTCAGCTGTTCTGATGGGTGGCTCAGGGGGGCGCCCTACAGTTTCCACTGGCTTTACCCTGGTGCAACGATATGGTGGGCATTTTTGCACGTGCTTATGTGCTGTCCACGTGCCCTCCTTGGTCACCTGAGGTCTTCCACCCATGTAGTGCTCTGTGTTTATCTGTGATCCCCTCTTCTGTAGCAGACTACGAGCCCCACCGCCCCCACCCCAAGAGCAAGCTCTGGTTGGCCCTTGAATGATCAGATTCAGGATAAGGGCCTGCTGAAAACTTGGGCCTGGCTCGCTCCAGCCCGGGTCCCCTTTCCTGGGTCAGTCTTTGCCACCACAGGTATGAATCTCGGCTCTGCACATTGGCCGTGTAGCAGATGGCGCTAGTAAATTTCATCGAGAAAGGATTTGCTGCTCAGAGACTTGTACTCGCTGTATAATTAGGTCTCGCAAAGCTTAGGAATGTAGTCCCAGATTATAATCACTTTTTAATTATATTTACCTTTGTCGGCAGAGAGGTGAGGTGCATTATTGGCTCTGGGAGGCAACAATTCAAATCTTCATCCAAGGAGGCAGGGGCCCTGGAGGAGGGAGCCCGGGCAGGAGACACTGCTGCGGAAAGAACCAAAGAAATTAAAGCAGATCTGCAGATGTAGCGCTTTGGCCTCCTGGCTGAGCATGGGATTCTGAGGCCGGCCCACTGGGGGTCTTACGGGTATTATACTCAGCACATCAGTGCAGGGAGAGACTAATATCAGAGCCTGATTCTTCAGCGCTGGCTCTATGTTCTGGGTGCTATGCTAAGCTCTTTCTGGAAGGATCTCATTTAACCTACAACAGAAACACTATTAGCTATTGTTATTATTACTGCCATTTTATAGAGGATACAGGGGCACAGAGAGAGCAAGTGATTTCCCCGAAGTAGTCACTCAGCCAGGAAGAGGCAGGGCAGAATTCAAATTCAAGTTCTGCTCTGCTGGCTATGAAAGCCTTGTAGGGAATCGCAGTGCTGTAGAAGGCTTCGCCAGTCCTTTCTCACAGGAGTTCACAGTCTTCCCATTCTTAGCCTCTGGGCTCACCCTCTGGTTCAGAAAGTCTCACTTCCAACAGGTCCTTGGACTCCAGTTTCCTCGAGTTTCGGTCATTTTTCCCGGCAATGATATCCAGAGTCTCTTATAGGAAGCTTCTCAGCCTGCAGGATCATGAACTGTGATGGTGCTGACCCTGAGCCTGACTGGCCATGGTTTATTGAGCACTGACTGTATGCTGGGCCTTTGGTCCAGCTCAGCGCACCCTGGGAGCAGGGCTTCTGCTTGTGGTGCAGGATTTCAAACCGTGGTCCCTGAGCACTTGCCTAAGCAGGCGCTTTAGATCACCGAGCTATCTTGCCAGTTCTGGGCTGTGTTCTTTAAATGCATATCCTGGTGGTTTTTAGAATGGGGTCCCTGGGCCAGTGGCCTCGATGGCTGAGACCTATTAGGAGTGCAAACCCCTGGGCCCCACCAGAGACCGGGTCTGTTGCCTCAGAGAAGCTGATGCTCGCTTTCTTGGGAAAGCACCACATGAGCTTGTTGGAGTCTCACAGCTCTCTGAGAACTCGGCACG
>NW_004524597.1:15775172-15784928 GCF_000260255.1 Octodon degus | reverse complement strand
TCTCTCTCTCTGTAGTAGGGATAGAACCCAGGGCCTCCATGCTACTAGGCAAGTGTTCCGCCACGGAGGCATGTCACCAGCCTTTTTAAATTTGTTTTTCTTTAAGGCAGGATCTTACTAAGCTGCTAACTTGTCCCAGCTGGCTTTGAATTTGTGATCCTCTTGCCTCAGCCTCCCGAGTGTCTATGGCTGCAGGTATGGGCCCTCACACCAGGCCTGAAGGAAGTTTAAGCTTCCTTGGCTCCTATTTACTAGGGTCAGTAGCTCCTTCTGCTGCACTCCAGATGTGATCGCCATAGATGTCTCCAAGCATTGCCAGATACCCCTTTGGAAGCAAAGCTGTCCCTGATGAAAAAACCACTGCTCTCAGTACTTACATCACCTGCTTCTTTCTAGGGCAGAGGGAAGGAGACACCTGCATCCTGCACCCCGTACTTCCCTACCACTGCCCTGAGCTTATTGCATGTCAACTGAAGCTGCAGAAATACGAGGGGCATTGGAGTGAAGGTATACTTGAGCTCAATCTTGCCATTTCTGTGTGATATTTCATAACTTCCTGTACCCCTCTGAACCTCATATTCCTCTCTGTAATGTGAAGAGAGGTGGTGAGATTTGTGCCATTGGGTGATTGGGAGTATTAACTATTTTGATATAGAGAGACAATATTCAGGCTCTGGTGTCAGACAGAGCTGGGCTTTATTTCACACCTCATCATTACTACTTGGTGTGAGCTTGAGAGAGTCACTCACTTGCCTCAGTCTTGTGTTTCCTCATCTTTTAGAGAGATATTTGTATCCTTCTTCATAATGAGATTAGCACATGCCCAGTACATAGAGGAGGCTCAACAGATGGGACTTGAAGGCAGTGCCAAGCACACAGTAGACCCTTAATCATGCCACCACCCTAATCCAGCAGTTGGTCCTGGGTCTGGCTTCCCTGGCTGGGCTCAGTGGGGACATGAGTTGCTGTCCCCCTCAGCCTGTCAGAGCTGAGCTGCCCCGCTCAGACCACTGTGCTGCAGATTACAGCTGTTCTCATTTGAGGCTGGTCATGCGGGCCTCAGAACCACAAACCACGACCCTGGCCAGTGCCCACTTTCTCCAGATGTGGGGAAGAATTTACACTCACTGCTTCTTTCCTCTCTGGCTATGTGTAGATCACACACATCCCCCACTGAGGCCGTACAATCTGGGTCCAGTGCCACCTGGGGAGTGACGATGCACATGTGGGTAATGCCCACCTCTCTCCACCTCACCTTGACTTTGGTTTCCCCAGGTGTAAAGTAGAGCAGATGTGCATGTGTCTCTTTGATTTCTCTTCCTGGAAGACGAGCTCATTCCTCTCCATTTGGGAAATTTCTTCCTGTCTAGTACACCTATGCTGGGCTCCTTTGCACTCAGAAAACCTCCCCCACTTCCTCTTCCCTTTAGCCCCCCTGGTGTGTGGGCTGAGTTCCTTCCTCATGTCAGTTATACCTCTGGACTCATTATCATATTAAGCCACCACATCATTGATTCTGGACACACTTGATTCTATGGTAGGTCACTGGTTTCTTAAGGGCGTTGTCTAGGGATCTCAACCTACTGACCCACCGGCCCATCTCTGCATCCATTTGTTCATCTCTACCCATTCATCTTTGTCCTTTCATCCCTCCTTCCACTCCACTGATCTATCCATTCAGCTACCCATCTCTACATTTACTTTTCTATCATCCTTCCATCTAGCCATCCATTCACCCATCCATTTCTTCATTTATCACTATATCTATCTATTCACTGTCTTATTCATATATTCATTCATTCATTCATTCATTCATTCATTCATTCATTCACCAACTTGTTCATTCACTTTCAGAGTCAGGAGAATTTATTGGCCTTTTCTCTAAGTGATAATTAATTTTCTTTCGAAGCTTGGGAATGCATCTGTTTCAACACAAGCCTAGGTGTTGCTACAAATGCATTTTATTTTTACATTAAAGATTAACATTTGAGTCAGTAGATTTTGAGTAAAATAGATCATCTTCCATAATGTGGGTGGGCCTCATCCAATTAGTGAATGCTTTTATTGGGTTTAAAAAATGAGATCCCTCAAGAGAAAATTCTGCCCCTAAACTGCTTTCAGACTCCAGCTGCAACATTAATTCTCCTCCCTGAGTTTTCAACTCAGGTTCTATACTGCAGATTTTGAACTTGCCAACCCCTTCCCTTCTCCATAGTCAGTTCCTTAAAATCAATCAAGCTCTATGCCCCCCCCACCCCTGCCCCAAGTGATCTCTTATCTGTGGTTTTATTTTACTTGCTTTGAGTTAATTGGAGTCAATTGTGGTTAGAGATGATTAAATGGAAGATTCCAGAAATAAACAATTCATAAGCTGTACCTCAAGTCATTCTGAGTAGCATGAAGAAAGTACGTTCTGTCCTGGCCAGGGCGTGGCTCATTCTTTTGTCCCACACACCCATCTGTGCCACACACAGTCATGCCTGTTAGTCACTCAGGAGCCCTCGTGGTTATATGGTCATTGGGCCAACTGCTGCTGCATGATGCATGAGAGAGAGAGAGAGAGAGAGAGAGAGAGAGAGAGAGAGAGAGAGAGACAGAGACACAAAGACAGGCCACATCCACTTAATGATATTTACCATTATTGTTCTATATTATCATCAGTTATTTTCATTCATCTCTTTCTGTGCCTAATTTAGAAATCACATTTTATCATAAGTGTGTATGTGTAGCGACAAACATAATATATGTAAATGGTTTGGTGTAATCTGTGGTGTCTTGGACATATCCCCCGTAGAAGGGGGACTCTTGTGTGTATATCTATAAGTATCTGTAGGTATGGATGTACAGATGCTCATGTGGGCAGCTGAGTGTCCTCTTGGTGCTGCTGATCTCAAGAACCCTGAGGAAACTCTAAAGCCAGAGGTGACTCCAGAAACCAGAAGTCATTCCTGCCTTCATGGACCTGTCACAACTTATTGGAGAAAACAGGACAACAAACCAAAAATTGCTCTGTACATGTTAAAAGGTTGTAACAGAAGGCATGCAGGGTTCTTTGTGCACCCAGAAAATGTACAATAGGCATAGAAGACCTCCCAGGTATTCAAGGGATGTGTTCGTCACTAATCTGACTGACTGGTCATCCAACATATTAGCAAATTAGACTTAGGGAGTCAAAAGGAGAGGCAGTATGGTGAGTAAAAGGCCTTTCTTTGAAATTTGCAGAGAAGAAAATTCCATGCACAAGGAGGGGCAGAAAAGCAGGTAACTGGGTGTATTTAGAAAGCCCCAACATTTTGATGCCCCTGTATAGAGGATGTTCCTTGGGAGAACAGAAGAGAGGGAAGAAGGCTCTGGGCAAGCCCACAGAAGGTAGTTCCTAAAGGACTTCATAGCCCATATGAAGACTTCTGACTTTCCTCAAGGCCAATAGGAAAAATGGAAGCTATTTTAGTAGAAAGTGTCATGATAAGAATTGCATTTTAGAGAGATGACTGTCATAAGTGGAATGGGCCTTTATGTCTTACCAGGGCACAAAGTACTTCAAACATAGGTTAAAACAACAAACATTTATGATCTCAGTGGCTGTGTGTGAGAAATCTAGGGGCAGCAAGGGTCTGGGATTCAGGCTAACGATGTCGTGTACAGTTGTGATCCAGATGCCAGCTGGGGCTAAAGTCACCAAAAAGTCTGGCTAGGGCTGCGGAATCTCCCTCCAAGATGGCGCCCACACTCAGGTGTTGGCAGGAGGTCTTCACTTCCTGTCATGTGAATCCTGCTGAAAAAGCCACATGAGTGTCCTTACAGCATAATGACTGGCTTCTCCCAGTGAGCGAGAGAAGAGGTTGGGGGTTGAGTGGAATACCGAGAAAGAAGAGAGGACAGAAGAAGGAGGAAGAAGAACAACAACAAGGGAAGAAGAGAAGGATGGAGGGAAAATAATTAGCTTTATATTTTGTTGGAGAATTACTACAGAGTTTCTGGACACATTTGAACTCCGCTGTGGTGGGAGGCAGTTCCACCTCTACAGGGAATGGGTGTGAATGGAAAAGAGAAAGCAGAGACAGAATCTGAGGTTTGATTTTTCTCTGTGTGTCAGGAAAAGGGGAAGACCAGGGTCACCCTCCAGTCTGTGACTTGGGCAGTGGATTATGTAACGGCATCAATTTCCAAACTGAGGACTGTAGAGGAGAAACAGATTGGGCTGGCACATATGTGTGTTGGGGCGATAGTCTTTGTGTGCTCTCCAGGGAGATGGACAGGAGATATGTGGGCTCCCAGCTCAGGTAGGATGTCACAGCTGAACCTGTGGACTGGGAAATCCTCAGTATGTGGTGGAAACTTGAAGCTTGGGTGGGATGCTCTAGAGAAAGTTTGGAGTAGTGAAAAGAGCAGAGGATAGAGAAAATCCTCAGAGAACATTTACATGTAACGAGACATCAGTGGAGAAAAGTCTGGGTTGAAAGGGGAATTAAAAGAAAGGACCATGGAAATAAGGGAAAAAAACGTTGGTAGGGTGAGAGGGCTTTCCTGGATAGGCATTGCAAGAGTACAAAGTGGCAAAAAGAGGTCAAATCATAGCCTGGGTTTTCCATTGCAGTTCAGCAGAACTGCTTTGGTAGCTCCCTGCCTGTCTGCAGCTTGGTATCATCATCCAGATACGGCAATAAAATCCCATCTCACAGCTGTTGTGGAGTCAGACACTGTGGATGGCCCAGCAGCTCCCAGCGCACAGTAGGTGCTTACTTCGGGGTTGGCTTTACTTTATGCCCCCACCATATGCACATCAAGAAAGCCTTCTAACTAGAAGAGAACCAGAGTTCCTCTGGGTTGTCCCGTGTAAAAGGGCACCACTGCAGGTGAGGCAGCGCAGGGGGCTTGAGTGATCATTCCTGCTCCTTCCTAGAGTGGTCTTGGCTGTGAAGGGCTGACTCCTTCTGCTCAGCCCCACAGCAACTGAAAGCCATCTCCAAGTGAATCCAACAGTGATGGTGACAAGGCTGCCACCATGCCCTCAGCATGCACCCTGGGCTGCTGCTGCTGAGAGGGCTGGATGTCAGAGCTGTCAACCCAGCCTCTTATTCCCACAGTGAATTTCCAGCAAATAGGGTGTGTGTATATAATTATCAGAGATGTCGATCCTGACATTAAAACAAACTGTCTCCATCCCCGTCATCTCCAAAGGATGGCAGGTTAGGAGGGAGCCAGGGGGGAGAGTGGCATGTCAGCAGTGATTAGGAAAGGCATTCAACTCGGCACGCTGGGGAACACACACAGCAGAAAAATGGGGGAGGAATTTAATAGCACAGATTATGTTTTTAATTACTTTAGCAAACGAACTGTTCTTGTGCTTGAGTGGAGTTATTGGAGGAGCCACCCCCGGTGTTCCCGAGCTGCCTCTGAGTCACCACCAGGAAGGGGGCTGGTCACGGAGCCGGAGCACTCCCAGGCAGCATGATGGATGGGGCTTACGCGCTGTGTCTCCTTCCAGGGAATCCTTTGCTCCAGCCATCCAGGTTATGACGAATGGCAGGTTCAAGGGCACAGATGCTGCGCCAGCCTAACCGGACATGAAGGCTACTGTCACTGCTCATCAGCTGTGTGATGCCAGACAAGATGACCATTGTGGGTCAAGCTGTGCCTAGCCTGTGTTCGTGTGCTGAAGCCTTCACGCCCATATCCCAGCATGTGACCTTGTTCAGAAATGAGTGTATCCCAGATGTAATCGGGACGAGGTACTATTGGGCAGAGCAGCTCCCTAATCCACAAAGACTGGTGTCCTTAAAAGGAGAAATTCAGACACAGCGAGGATGCCCTGCAAGGCCGAAGGCAGAAACTGGGGCGATGCCTCTGGAAGCCCTGTCAGCAGAGATTGCAGCCGAGCCCAAGAAGCCTGAGAAGATCCTTCCTGAGCACCTTCGGAGGGAACACAGCCCTAGAAACACTTGGTTTCGGGCTCCAGGTTCCAGAACTGTGAAACAATACCTTTCTGCAGTCCTAAGCCTCTTGGTTTATAATTCTTTGCTATGGCATCTAGAGGACACCAATGGCAGAATTCCATGTCACTGTGTCTCTATCTTTTCATCTTCAAAGATAACAATGGATCCAGGCATGGTGGTGCACTCTATAATCCCAGAACTCTAGGGGGCTGAAGCAGGAGGATAACAAATTCAAGCTCACCATGGGCAACTTAGTGAGACCCTTTTTCAAAATAAAAAAGGGCTGAAAATGTAGCTCAGTGCCAAGAACCTGGGTTCAATCCCTAGTACTGAAAAAAAAAAAAATCACTATGGCATCTAGACTTCACCTGTTGTGTAGCTTGCATGCAGTTTATATACAGCCCATGAAACAGTGCCCAGCACAATGGAAAATGTCCCCTTTAGCCCTGAAAACCTTTGTGATGGAGGAGTCTTTGAAGGAGGATCAGGAGAAGAAACCAACTCAACTGCCTGTCATTTGGTGGGAGCTGTGCTAGGCCCACTACACACCTGCTTTATTTGAGGCTCATGCCCAGAATGGCTTCGCTCCAACTTTATTGACAACAGAACTCATGCCCAGAGAGGTGAGGCGATATCTTGCCTAAGGTCTCACGGGTCACAAGTTGCAGATGAAATATTTCAAGCAATGGCATCTCTGTCTCCAGGCACATCAAATATGCATGATGACATCAACTGAGCCCTGAGGGTGGGGACAGCAGGGAGTGGCAATGAAGAATGAATAGCACCACTAGGGAGAAGCTGCCATGGCTGGACAAATCTGAGTTCTGGACTCAGCACCATCACCTCCTGGCTTCCTGACTGTGGAAAAAACTCTCCCCTCTTCTCGAGACTTAATTTTATCATCTGTGAAATGGGAATGCATGCCTCTTGAAGGAGCAAGATGAAGATATTTAGTAGAGAGGGCTCCTGCTGCACACTGGATTCCCTGTAGGTTTTCATTGCTGTTGTCACCAGGAGAGAAGACGCATATGTCCATCGCATGTCCAGTGTCGTGCATACCTGGGTGCATGCATCTCTCTGCCTGATCATTTAATGGGTCTTCCTGGGCTTCTGTTTCTTCACCTATAAGATGGGGTTATAATGCCCCAGAGTCCTTTAAGGAGGTTACCATGGTGAATTCTACTCAGTTGATGAGCTCTACCTTTGAAGCCTTTGCTTATGCAGAGATAAGAGGCTGGTGGCTGCATAACCTTGGTGTCCACAGTTTTTTTGTGTCTCCATCTAGCCAAGGCTCCCTGTGCGTGCCTGTGCCTGGCAGTCAGGGCCAAGGACAGGCTGGCACCACAGCCTTGGGGCACAGCTCCTCTCTGTGGCCTCTCAGAGTGGCTGGGGTGGGTTCCCGACAGCATCGTAGAGGGACTTCCAAAGGGAACAAGACACAGAAAGTCTGGGGCTGAGAGGGAAGGAGAAGAGGGTACTCCAGGAGAAAACTGTTGCCCTTTTATGGCCTCCCCTTGGAACTCCCACAGCCTCACTGCTACCTTCCTTTCATAAGCATTTGTTCTTGGAAAATACAACCTGCCAGGTTCTGTCACTGTTCTTAGGTAAAAATGTATCATCAAAGGGCCCTAGACAAGCCAGTGTTTGGATATCGGTAGAGAGAAAGCTTGCCTGTTTCCACAGAAGAAAAATGGCTCCTGAGACCAAAGCCGCCATGGTCTGTGAGGACTGAAGTTCTAAAGGAGTTGATGAAAAACAAACCCGTGGTCCGCAGGCCCGCACCCCAGGCTCCTAGCCGAGATGAAGGGGTGAAGTGCATTCTCTGGCTGCTCTTGGCCCAGGGATGCAAAGCCATGGCAGCCTTAGGACTGGGATGAGAAGCTCGATCCCTAGAGCATCCCCCACCCCGCTCTGCCTGTCCAAGCCCTTGGAGGTTTTGCCCTGGACCGAGCCGGTCGGGAAGAGCATGGCCAGCACTCAGCCAGGTCCTTGCCAGCTCAGTGTAGCTGATGCATGGTGAATCAGGAGGCTCAGAGCTAGCGAGACTGTCTCTGGGGCTGGAGGCGGCTTGGGGAAACGTTCTGGAAAATCACCCAGAATCACACAAATCATGTTTTGCCAGGGGAAAATAGTCTTATTTTCATCACTCATTTAAAAAAAAAAATCAATTGCAGGCCTCCTGTATTCCAGACCCCAAAAACAGCAGGGAGAAGGCAATGGGGCGCCACCATTAGGCAGCTGTAATCCAGCACACTGAGCGCTGCGATGTAGAAGCTGAGCCTACAGTGCTGCCTGGAGGGACCCTGGCTAAGGCTAGGAATCTGGGAGGGCTGCCCAGAGGAGGTGACCTCTGGGAGGAATCTGGGGAGAGTCTGTAGGCAAAGAGGAAGCGGGGCTGGGGACGGGTTGTATAGGATGACATCACAGAATCAAGGCCCAGAAGCCCAGCAGTGGGGACAGCGCCCCAGAGCCACAGCTTCCAGCTCTCAGCATGGACAGTGTGAGGTTTGGATTCCACACTGCCGATGCTGTGCCCACCAGAGACAGCCTCTGTCAGCTGGCAGCTCCTCTCCAGCTCCCTGGGGGCAGTGACTTTGCCCCTCAGCCTAGAGGGTGGAGCATCTCTAAGTGTCCTTTGTGGAGGGCTGAAGACAGTGGGGCATTCAGGAGTGGGAAGGGAAGGGAGATGTTGGGGGGAAACATGGCAGTGGGTTTGCAAAGGATCTGAGGCTTTCACACAAGGCAACCGGAAGAGCTGGAAAGGAGGGAAGGTGCTAATGGCAGAGATGCGGAGCAGAGGTGGTTAGGACAGAGTGGGGTACGTGCATGGATGAGTGTGCATGTGTGTGCGTATGTGTCTCAGTGTGTGTGTGTGTGTGTGTGTGCATGTGTGTGTGTGTGCATACATGTGTGCATGTGTGGGTGTGGGTGATCCTAGATGGGATTCAGGCATGGACACACACACACACACACACACACACACACACACACACACATGTCACACCAGTCATTTCAAATCCTTAGGATGGCCTTTGACTCACACTTTGTTCTTTTGTAGTCAAGGAGAGGACCCCAGATCTCAGTCCTTGGAGACCACAGTCAACATTGAAAGCAAAGCAAAGTGAAACAAAAGTACAGCACAGAGCTGTTCTTGTGGCAAAGACCAGGAAATGCTTACTAGCCAGGAACCTGGGCCTGGATTGTGCTTGCGCTTGTCCTGCACCACACTGCCAACCCATTTGCAGAGTCCAAGGTTGTGACTTCACCCCACCTCTACTCTAAAGTATGATCCATGTGATCAGACTGTACCAGACCCCTGGGACCTGCCAGATCTGAGAGCTGCTTGCTCCTTGTAGCCCTCGAATTGTTTACATAAGGCTGCCTTTCAGAGAGAATCTATAGTCTATGCCCTCACCAGGCCACTGCTCCAGGCATCCAAAAGCACCAGGAGAGGAGCATCCTGCAGCAGCACCCTTATATCGGTGACCACACCTGAGGGGATAAGGTAGGGCAGTGGCCATGGGTGCCTGGACAACTTCTCAACCCTCTCTTCAAGGAATCTAGAAACTCTACTCTCCTGCATCTTCAGAACAGCCTTGTGAGAGCAAGTAACCCCACTATCAGACCCATTTTACAGATGGGGACATTCAGGCACAAAGGGTGAAACCACTCAGACACGGTTACACCCATAATTAGCATGTGGTGGAGACCAAGTAGGGGCTAAGGAGTCTGAGTCAGTAACTCGTGCACTTATCCAATGCTCCAGTCTACGCAAACTGGTAAAGTTAGCCCAAGTTGGGGTGGACTATTCTGAGGACAC
>NW_004524597.1:15770107-15774252 GCF_000260255.1 Octodon degus | reverse complement strand
GCATTGAATAAACCTGGCCCTGGTTATTTAGCATCTAGTCTGTATTTTTAGTTGCCAAGTGGAACTCCAGAGATTTGCCACAGTGGCAGACATGGGTCTCTGCCTGAGACTGTTTATCTGGAGACTGTAATGGGGACTGAACACAAATTGTCCTGGCTGTGAATGGAGCTCATGGAGTCCAGAGCCCTGGGTGTGACTCCCTTGGGCAAGTATTCGACCTCTTTGTGTGTCCTCTTTGGCCAAATGTATATAGCTCAGTGTGAGGGTAGGAGAGAAGTTGAATGTGAGCACATTATCACTACCATCACCAGCATCAGCACCACCATCACCACCACCATCACCAGCATCAGCACCATCACCACATCACCATTATTATCACCACTACTCTCATTGCCACCATCACCACCACCACCATCACTACCATCATCATCACCATCACCACCCCCATCACCACCTCCATCACCATCACCATCACCACCCCCATCACCATCAACACCACCATCAGCATCACTACCATCATCACCATCACCATCACCACCATCACTACCATCATCATCACCATCACCACCCCCATCACCACCACCATCACCATCACCACCCCCATCACCATCAGCACCACCATCAGCATCATTATCATCACTGCTATCATTGCCACCATCACCACCACCGCCACCAGCATCACCACTACCATCATCACTACCATCATCACCATCACAACCACCACCATCACCATCACCACCAATGTTATCATTGAATACTATGGATCATGGAAACATGACCCCTATTAGTCACTCTGAGGATAGAATGACTTAGAGACAGTCACATTTTCACTCAGTGTATATGGAAGAACTGAGGTTCAGAGAAGTGACACATCTTGTCCAAGGCCTAAGCCTGTTTGTGTGTCTGCATCCTCAACCAGGAAGTGAGACACTGTATTCACCTGCAAGTCCAGTTTTGGAAGTACTCAAAATATGGGCTAAATGACCATTTCCGTGTAAAGGAATAAATAAATGGAAGCATGAATGAATGAGTGAATGAATGAATGAATGAATGAATGAATGAATGAATTCAGTGGTTCTAAAGGTGTGGTCTGAGAACCCCTGACAGTCCTTCCAGAAGGCTCGGGATGCCTTCTCCTCTCTAACTACATACTTGTATGAAGCCTGATTTTCTTCACAGACTTTACCCCAACAACCTCACAACCAATGGAGTGCAGGAGGCAGGAAGATCCAGGCTTTTCTAGGTCTAAGAAAGCTGCAAAACTGGAAAGCAATCCCTTCTCTGTATATTTTTGCTTTGCAAATGCCTAGTGATTATTCCCCACAATATGCTACTTGGTTCATTTGTAATGGTTTTATTATTGTTATTTGTAAATTAAAATACACATTTTATAACCATTATTCTTGTTTTAGCTTCTAATGTGATGCATTTTATTGAGAGAGGCTACATAACAGACCTCTCTGAGGTCTTCCACTCTTTACCAGTGCAAACAGTTCTGAGACCAGCAAGCACAAGAGCAGGTCGGAGCCTGGGAACTTTGGGGACAGGGAGCACACAGCTCTGGGGTGCTTGAATTGGTTCCAGGCTGAGGCATCCTGGGGCTCCTGAACCTGGCCCTATGGTGAGGGCCACAGACTCAGGCTGAACAGGGCTGCTGTGACCCCAGAGGATACCCTGAAGAGCCAGGAAGGAGCCTGACACCCCCTCCATCAGCAGCTCCACACCACTGCAGCCCACTCTCCACCCCAGAAGCCACAGGCCAGCCTCCCAGCCCTGTGCTACTTTCTGGGTCATTAATCTCCGCCCGTCAGCACCCAGCACTTGGCGTGGGGCCACTCGCCTGTCTGCTCTGAGAGTTGCTTTATTGCCTCTTTTCTTTGGCCCCAAAGAGCACCATGCTGCTAATTAAGGCAGCCTTTATTCCAAAGCTCTCTGGAGGCAGGATACAGAGTTATTACACAGCAGACTGAAGCTGACCCTCCTCCTAACTGTGCCCTTTTGTGGGACCAGAGCACGAATAAAAACGTTTAAAGTGCACAACTAGGGGTGGAGCCTCGTGTGAGGATGTCTCCCCGTGAGGTGTCAGCCTTAGTCCCTGCAGTGTTGCACAATTGCTCTGGAACCTTCAGCCACTCTCCGAGTCTCTTGGCATTTACCCCTGAGCAATGGGACTTGGAGGATGTGATGAGACCGGAGGGGAAACCTGGCCGCAGGGTGCTTAGCAGAGTCAGAAGCGCTAAGCAGTGCCTGAGACATCCTTGAAAAATGACCATCACTGCTATTTTAATGAATCTTCCCATCACCCCCAAAGAGTACCAGAGAATCCAAGGGGTAGAGATAGGATGCTAGTGTTCAGGGCTGCACAGCCATAGGCAGTCCCCAGGGTGGCTGTCACTGTGACTGGAAGCGCTGACTCCAGTTGCTAAGAACAAACTGCTTGGCCCGTCTTCTCTTTTTCTCTGAGATCTCACTGTCCTGCTCTCCACTTTCAGGCGACTTGCTACTGTTTATTTGATAGGAAACCAGGAGGGGCACAAACGCGCGACATAGGATTTGCGTAATCAGTCTGTTTCCTCAGCTCACTGTATTTTGCTGTCCCTGCGTCAGGAGGGGATGGGTGGGCAGGCTTTCCCACCAGAATAGCAGGCCTACAGCATACAGCCGCAAAGTGATCCAAAGGTCTTTCAAAGCATTATTTTTTCTATGAAAGATATCAATGTGAGGACCAGGATATGAGGAGAAAAAGGCCCTATTTTGCTTTGCACTGCTGTATGAAAGATAATATTATGAGAACCAGGTGCAGACTGCATAGGGAGGAGAGGGAACCCAGGAGATGAGGCCTGGGAGGGACAATGGAACGAATATTTCCAAAATCAAGCTGCTGAATCAAGGAATCAGGAAAATGGCTCAATTATAGTATCAAATGGAGGGAACAAAGAGACACAGAACTTACCTTGAAAATGAGCGAGGGTGGGGACATCTAACACCTACCCCACCAAGGGCTGCTTCCAGCCAGGAGAGAAAGAGCTGCCTCATTTCCTGGATGTCACCTGGTGCAGCAGGGAAATGTTATCTGGTGAAAAGACAGACAGACAGACAGACAGACAGACAGACAGACAGACAGACAGACAGACAGACGGACGGACGGACGGACGGACGGACGGACGGACAGGCAGGCAGACAGGGAAGGAAGGAAGGAGGCAGGAGGGAGGGAGAGACAGAAAGGCAGAGAGAGGTACTGACAGGCATGGAACAGAGACCTGGGAGGTGCAGACAGACTCTCTGACCCCCAGATCCAGGCCCCACAGAGGGGTCAATGGCCTCTGAGCCACCATCTGTTCCAGAGTCCTCTTTCCCTGTCCACCACAACCCTCTAGGAAAGCCAGCACCCTTGGACCACCATCCAGGCAGAGTCCAAGCCATTTCCTGACTGGCTCCCCCTTCCTGGTGTCCCACTTGTCTCTGGGCTGGCTCTGGGCTGAGGAATGAGTGGATTCCTATCTTCCCCCAGTGGAGGGGACATGTGGACAGGCCAGAAGAACAGCCAGAGGCCTGAGTCCAGCCCTGCAGTTCTAGCAATTGTGATGCAACTTTTGGGCTGATGTCCAGCCACTCTGAATCTCAGTTTTCTCACCTGCAAAATTCTCATCCTCCCTGCCTACCCCGGGCTTTTGTGAGACCTGACTGCAGCTGTGGTCTGAGCAGCCTTCAAAAAGGCAAAAGAAAACAATATGCAACAATTAATGGACTCGGAAGTAAGAAATCCCCACTACTATTCGTGGGCATCAGGCCCCCTGGTTGGTAGCCTGGCTGCCTCTCTGCCTCTCCTCTTACTCCTGGGGAACCAGTCTGTCCTAGATAAAGGATCACTGTGTTCTCAGGCTGCGGGAGGAAAAGTATTCCGAGAATTGATGTCTTACTCCACTGCAGAGCAAAAGCCCTTCCAATGGGCCATGAAACTCTGTGGGGAGAAAAATGGTAATGAAGATATAATAGTGATGATGATCATAAAACAGGAAAAACAAAGCCATTCGGATCAACCAGCACAATGGATGGAAGGTTGCAGCACCCTGAGCTTGGCCTGCCCCATCCTTAGAGGCCTTCTCTGCATCTTCACAGGGGTTCTGCTGGGGCTTGCATGCTGG
>NW_004524597.1:15763519-15769001 GCF_000260255.1 Octodon degus | reverse complement strand
GTGCTTACCTTGAATGTTGCTTCCTAGCTCCGGTTCAGCTCCCTCAGCCTGCTAGCACAGATCTTTCATCTGACTCACATAGCCTTTCTAGCTTCCACCACTGACCCTTGGGCCTTTCCCACACAGATTCAAGAAGTGGACCTGCATGAGACTTTGTTGTGGGCTCTAGGCCTCCAGTTGGGCTTGCGGGAGGCCTTGTTATGACCTCCAGGTTTTCAGCTGGACTCATGCAGGATAGTAGGATCCAGGCCCTCAGTTAGAGTCTTCAGTGTTTATGTGTGTGGATAGATCTCCTGCACTCTTGTATATGATTCTTGGGTGATTCATTATAAAATACTACTATAAAACATGCCCTGTATTATATAGTTTCCATTTCAAAATCCCCAAACCACTATACCCATGGCTCATTGACTGAAGCTCCAATAATTTGTCCAGGGAAGCATTCCTCATGGGTTGGGGTTGGGTTTGAACTGGATTTCGTGCATTTTACCTCAGCAAGGACACTAAAACATCAGAAGAGAGGTAGTGCTCTAACTCTATCCTATGGTGCCATGTAGTTTCTTACCCAGAAGGTCCTTTCTATGGGACCACAGGTGCTTTACCTTCCCTTCATCCAAACATGCTTAACCAGAATTTCATCATTTCAGACACCTCTTCAGATTTTTGCTTTTTTATCTCAGAAGCCAGAGATGACCTTGACAATCTGGTACTAAAGTCAAATCACTGCTGGGCCAGGCAATGGTGATCATTGTGATAGGTGGCTGGATATGAGATACCAGGGATCACCGATGTCTGGGTGTCTCAATTTCCTGTCACTAGGACATAGTACTGAGCCCACAACTTAAAGGAGGAGAGGTTTAATTTAGCCCACAGTTTCAGAAGAGTCAGTCCAGGGCTCTAAGGAGAAGCATCATGGTAGAAGGGTGCAGCACAGGACAGCTGCTTAGTTCACAGGGGCCAGGAGCAGAGCAGAGCAACAGTGCCAGCCAGGAAGCGGGGAGGGAACACACACAATACTCCAGGCCAGGTGTCGTGATTCCTCCAGACACTCCCAGGAGCATCCTCTGTTGATCTGCTGGGTGCTTTTTAACCCAAGGAAGTTGATCTATCAGGATTAAAAGTCATATGGAGAAAATCCATTCTAAAATTATTCCAGTGAAATTTAGTTTTTAAAAAGATTTGTAAAGACAAATTAGCTCATGGAGTACTTGTAACATTTGGTCTAGTTCAACTTCTACAGAGTGCATGAGACAATGCCATTTACCCGTGGCCATGGGACTGCTGTAGTCAAAGCCGTTGCGTTATAGCTCGGTGGCTTAAGCACCTGCCTAGCAAGTGCAAGGTCCTGAGTTCGATCCCTGGTACCAAAAAAGATCTACTTCTGTGCTATGAGCTCAGTGATTTTGTACTTTGAGGTCTAATTTATGTTACTGTGGTAATGCTAGTGAAATCTTCATGCTATTCTTAGAAAGCCGAGAGTCATGACAGACACCTGTGCACTATGTTGCTGCTTGCTCCAAGTCATGTACGTAGGTTGTGTCTCTTGCGTCACTTGTTTCCCAAGGAGAACACATCCCGTTCACTTCTAGGTGTGGGAGGCTTGCACATCACCAGCCACTCCCCCTTCCCCAGGTCTCAGCCTTTTCCCTGGCCCAGCAACCGACCTGGAAATGGGCACACAATCAATGTTATCTTGCTGTTTTCTTCCACTCTGTGTAGGGGTGGGGAGGCATCGTACACTTGATTTGAATTCCTTGACCTTTGCAAACAAATGTCTGCTTCTTATTTTGTGCATCGTGGGGGGAATGTGAAAGCCCATGTGATGGGGGGAGAACATGGAGGACTCAGAAGTTGCCCCCAGGCTCTGGCTGGGTGGTGTTCATGCTATAAGGCCCTACTTGTGCAGACAGAGTAGTTGACCACAAGTGTGGCTTGTGCCACATGCAGATTTGAGAGGCTGACTGTTTTCCCACTTGGATGTGGGAGGGGATGGTGGAGTCAGGGTGACACAAGTACTGATATGAGAATAAAGTGAGAAAATGCAGCCCGCTCAGCTATGGGGGACATTTGTAGGACTCGGAGTTCAGGGAAGCAACATGCAGCTCCAGGCACAAAGCCTGGCCTGAGGACCTCAAATGACATGGAGCACAAGTGTGCTGTCCCCTGAAGTGCTGTCATTGGCTGCTTCCATGCTGCAGGCTTGGGGCTGAGCCCTGAGTCTCCATGTTTTCTTTTCTTTTCTTTTTTTTTTTTTTCGGAACCGGGGATTGAACTCAGATCCTTGCGTTTGCTGGTCAAGCGCTTATCCTACTGAGCCATCTCCCCAGCCCCTCCATGTTTTCATCTCTAAAATGTGCATTACGATTGATTAAGGGGCCATGGTGGGGATTGAACCCAGTGATATGCTACATCCCTGGTACCTGACAACCTTGTTATAAAATGATTTCATCTTGAGACAGGGCCTGACGAAGTCATTAAGTCACTCAGGTTGGGCTTGAATTTGCAATGCTCCTGCCTCAGCTTCCCAGGGAGCTGAGATTAAAGGCATGAGCCACTCAGCTGATAATTGGACCTTCTTACAGGGCTGTCATGAGAACCAGAGCAGACAGCCTGGCACACGCAGGGACTCGACTGTGAGCTCCCTTTCTTCCCTGCACCACAGTGTCCTGGCCCTGCATGAAGGCCCTCTGAGGTCTCATCTCTCTCCAGGGCTCTGTAGCAGGCCAGGCCAATGCCAGTTGTCTAGATGGCCAGAGATGGCTGACATTTGCCAAGTGGAGCCCCAGCCTTGGACTTGCCAGAGTACAGTGACTTCCGTCGTGTGGCACAGCGAGACCCTATCATTCCTATCCAACAGACCAGGTAGTGCAGATCTGGAGAGTAACTGCTTGGAACAGAACTGAGAACCTGAGTTGCCCTGACTCCAGTGGCCACAGGCTGGGACCAAGGGACACAGGCAGGGATGGAAGGGTCTGCTGAAGGCCCCGAAGGCAGACAAGAAATCTAATCCCTCACATTGGAGTGGGAAGGGAGCTTGTGGATTACAAACAGGACCAATGTGTCACTGACCAGCGTGGAGCCTGAGGTCCCACAGGGCACAAGGACTTACCGCAGGGGAGCTGGTGGCAGAGTAGTGATTGCCATTGAGACCCTGGGGTCTTTCTTGGCTCTCCTCATCCTGTGCCAGCCCAGCCCCTCGCTGCAGGCCCATGATTGCCTTTCTGCAAGTGCCCTGTCCTCCCTCCCTCCTCACCTTTGACAGGTGGATACTTCTATTTCACTAGCCCTTGCTTCATCTGACCAATTCTTATTTATCCTTCAAGGCATTTTCTATGTGCCACTACCTCAGAGAAGTTTCTTAAGATCCCCTAAATGCACTGGGTACTTTCTCTGGGCTACTGGAGCCCCTGCTGTTTTCCTTATAGATAATGATCTGTTTTTGCCAGGAGGACCTGAGCTCCATCAGTGTTTGTCAAATGAATACATGACTGAGTAAATGAAGAAATGATGCTTGTACGGACCTCACAGGGGCAGAAGGAGGGGGCTAGGCAAAGCAATCATACATTCACAGAATCTGGAACAATTCTCTGTTGCCTTCCACCCTAAGGCTCCTTCTGCATTCTTGCCTCTTTCCACCTTGGAAGGAGCGTAAAGGAAGAGAGCTGGGGCTGTTTCAGGTGTAAACTCTGCTGCAGACCCCGAGGAAGCCTCTCACAGTTCCTGGCCTTGCCCACGGGGTGAGCTGCCTGCTGTGATCTTACTATTGCTGGGGTTTCCTGGGAGCTTCTGCAGGGTTTGTGATCTGGCTATCTTGACTTCCATCCAAATTGTATCTGGAAGGCAGCAGCGCCCGTTTTCCCAGTGTGTCACTTAAACCCCTGGGATGATGTAGGAGAGGTGGACAGCTTGCCACCTGGGCCCCAGGCCAGGACAGTGACCCCAAGAGTAGCTCAGCTCCCCTAGGGATGGCGTCAGGGGTGGCAATGGACACACTGGGCCCCGGTCACAAGGTGTCTCTGCCATCTAGCAGCTGGGTGTTCTGGGCCCTTTCCAGGTCCTCTGTGTGACCCCATCTCTCCTCTGTCCAGGGAGGATGGATTGATGGT
Source organism: Octodon degus (assembly GCF_000260255.1). Classification (NCBI taxonomy): domain Eukaryota; kingdom Metazoa; phylum Chordata; class Mammalia; order Rodentia; family Octodontidae; genus Octodon; species Octodon degus. The sequence continues at coordinate 15,764,895 of NW_004524597.1, read as the reverse complement.
GCTGCTGTGGAGATCAGCGGAGATGGCATTTCTGACATTTGCAGAGCAGTGCCTCAGATATGACTGGCTTCCTCAAGGCATGGACAAAGGAGCTTTCCTGAGGAAGTAGCAGGTGAGAGCGAAGGTTAAGGACTGGGACAGCAGGACTGACTGGGTGGGCTTGCTCTGCCTGGGTCCCCACCCTTAGTAGGTCTACAGAGGCATGTTGGGCTGGCAGAGAGTATAACAGTGATGCTGGTGAGGGACTATGTAGGAGCTCTACTTCAAGAACACGATGAATGTACAAATTAAGTCTCCAAAGGAAGCATCTGGAGAAGCAGTGGCATTTCTGAGCACTAGAAGGAGTGAGGGTGGGAATGGCGCTTATTGCTCCAGGTACACCACACAAATTTAATCCTCATGACAATCATTTTTAACAGAAGAGTCAAGTGACCCAGAGAGGTGGAAAACTCCTCCAAGCAGGAAGGTTAGCAGTTTACAGAAACCTGACTTGGGAGACCTTGATTTTCACAGTTGCATTAGGCTAACAGTTGCAAGTCAGGGCTGAGGAAATTGGAGCTATAAAGAAGCAAAGAACAACCAAATAAAACACTAGCACCCACAAAAGTATCTTAAGGGAGATGCTGAGAAAATATAGGGGCCCTTTTATCTCAGGGAAACGCAATCCCAGAACACTGAAGAAGGGCACTCCACTCCTGGCCTCAGTTTCCCCATCTGGACTATGGGGAGGAGATATCCAAGTGCGCCCTTTCATGCATGGGGCCCTGTGCAGCCCCTTAGCGGCCAGCTGCAGAGCCCGGAGGATGGGCTGTGGCAGGATTCAGGGCCTGGGTAGAGATATGCAGCTCTTCTCCAGCAAAGCCTTCCTCCCAACACAGAGGGAAACCAGAGATACTGTTCACGCTCCTCAGAGCTCAACTCTGTTGGATGCTAGGAGGCTGCATGGCTGGGGAGGCCCATCAAAGGCAAACTTGGAGGAGATGCTTAGCCGGGGGAAATCCCATCCTGGTGGCCAGGGTGCCGTGGCTCCTTGGGGAGGTACAGAGCACAGCTGAGATCCAGGTCCGCAACTGTGACAGTTGTCTCAGAACACAAGCGGGACAAGGACCAGAGAGTCTGGGCTGGATGATTCCCCTCTCTTCCTGTCTTGTTACTTTTCTCTTGGTGCTAAGACAAAATACCTGATGTCCCAAACAAAGGAGGGAAAGGTTTTTCTAGCTCACAGTGTGGAGGTTTCAGTCCATAATCGGCTGGCTCCAAGACAAGGTGGTGTGGCTGAGGATAGCCATTCAAGGCAGCAGAGGACAGTCAAAGCAGCAAGAGCAAAAGGGGGTGTTGCAAGCAAGCCTTTTTTCCACCCTTATGTAGTAAGCAAG
>NW_004524597.1:15762669-15763354 GCF_000260255.1 Octodon degus | reverse complement strand
AAGGGCCCATCCTCTACACTCCAGTATGCAGAACTGCAGAGTTACTCAATGACACTTCTAGACCTCAAGTTGACATGATGTATCAATCACAACACCTCCTGAGCTGTTTGGGTGCTCCAAGAAAGGTCCCACACCCTCAGATTTTATGTGGGACACTCGGAAGGAGGCGGACTTACATTTTATTGTTTCTTCAGTACTAATCTCTCTGTCTGTATGTCTTTCAGCATAGCTGATGACCCGTCAGGATATACTAGATTAGTTTGTGTCATTGACCTATCAGTATCAATCAACCAATCTACGATCCACCTATAATATGCTAGACTCCATTTTTCTCTATCATTTGTCTGTTTATAAATATATATCAGATGTGTGTTATAATCTATCAATTATGCACCAATCACATAGAGAGAAGTATATATTGATGTGTATTAGATTCTGTCATCTATCTTCCTATCATCCATCTGGAGAATCTAATATGTATATATAAAGTATAAGTGTGTACATTAATATGTATATGTACACTACCTTCCTCCCTCCCTCTCTCTGGCCGTTCCTTCCTTCCTTCCTTTCATTTTTCCTTCCTGTCTTCCCCATCCCTCCCTCCCTCCCTCCCCCCTCTCCTTCCCTCCTCCCTTCCTTCCTTTCATTTTTCCTTCCTGTCTTCTTCCCTCTCTCTCCCCCTCCC
>NW_004524597.1:15758534-15762552 GCF_000260255.1 Octodon degus | reverse complement strand
TCCCTCTCTCCCTCCTTCCTTCCCCTCCCTTTCCTTCTCTTCCCTTCCTCTTCCTTCCCCTCCTCTCCCCTCCCCTCCCCTCCCTTCATTTCCCTTTCCGTCCTTCCTTCCCAGAGCAATTTTTGGAAATGTACTTGTACCATAATTCAACGTGAAAAGTTTGAGGACATTGAAGTCTAGAGGGAGATGAGCCACACCAGGGACTGAATGACGAAACCAGAGTCCAGCAGATGCAGCTCAGGGAAGCAACTGAGGAGCAGCAGATCAAGGCCCAGAGGCTTCAGCACCATGCTGTCCAATTCCCTCCTCCTCAGGGCCCTCCCTAACCCTTTCCCTCCTAGAGTTCAGTACAGAGTCCTTTGCTTTCACCTGCTTTGAATGCTTTGTTTATTTTATTTTTGGTTGATACCTAATAATTTTACATATTAATGAGCTACAGTCTGAGGTTTTGATGCACCTAAGCTCCAGGTCAGGACTAAGTCCGGGCAACTGACATCTCATCATCTTCCACTTTTATCACCTTTCTAGGGTGAGTTACTCAAAGCCTTCTCTGCTAGTTATTTTGAGATCTATAAACCATTACTGGTAGGTGTATCCACCCTTCCATGCCACAGAAGAACCAGAATCTCCTCCTCCTCCTCCTCTCTGATGATCTCATTGTTCTCACTGATCGGCCCCTCCTCCTGCCTAACTTTCCAGGCCTTTGAGGACCCACACGGAATCTTCCATTCTCTCCTTGTATCGATCTCGCAAACAGTGAAACCACGTGATGATTGTCTTTTTGTGACTGGTCATTTCACTTACTATGATACTCCCTGATGCATCCTCTTCATTGTAGGTCTCTTCTTAGGGCCGCATAGTGTTCCATCGGTGTATGTACCGCATCTCTTTGTCCATGTGTGTGTTGACGGCTATTTCGGTTGATTCCATACCCTCGTGCTGAACAGTGCTTCTATAGCCGTGGGAATGCTAGTGTCTCTTTGACCACCTGACTTTGTTGCCTTCCCATGGAGGGGCTTCTGGATTTTACAGCAATTAGAGGAACCTCCATACTCCTTTCGATAATAGCTGTGCTTATTTACATTTGCATCTGAAGCTACTCTGAAGGATCATACACTACAATCCTTCACAGGTCAGACAGGCATCAAAGATGAACCCAAAAGCCCAGAGCCAGCCAAACAGGAAGTTGGAGGATGAAGGCTGAGTAAACACCGGAGCTGGGAAAGGAAATAGAGGCCTTCTTCTAGCTGCTGATGTGCTGTGGCATCTGCTCTCTGGATTCCCAGGGTTCTTTTGATTCTTCCTTGGAACTACAAATATGGATGTTCAGGCGTGCGTCCACGTGAGTCTGGGCCACGTGAGTCTTGGCCACAAGTTCAATTTTCACGGGATCCTCAAAATACACTGGGGGCTGACTTGGACTCACAGGGCTCTAGTTAGATGTCCTGCGGTAGAACTGCCTCCGCCACAGCATGGGCTCCTCCTCTTATGTTTTCATGTTTATGTTTCTTACTGACAACTGGACCAGGACCCCTTGGTGGGCAGGTGTGGGACTTGCTCATCTTAGCATGACTCAGTGCTCCTGAAGGGCTGGGAGATCAAAGCACATGACTGTTAATTGAAGGAAGCCTCTCTCTCTCTCTCTCTCTCTCTCTCTCTCTCTCTCTCTCTCTGTCTTCTATCATAGCTGAAAAAATATATAATAGCTCTTAATTAAAAAGACACAAGATGCAATATACATGAGAATCCAATTCTTTGACAGGAGGTTGTGTGTTAAAGAGAAAGACTTTCAAGTTGTGCCTGCCAGAGAAGCTCCCAAAAGACTAAAAAAAGTTTTCTGGGCACGCGGTCTTGCACGCAGTCTCGGCTGGTAAAATCTCCTTCTCAGCTCTGCATTGCGACGCATGCCTGCAGTGCCTGGAGAGCTCTCAGAAAGTCCAAAGGTTGCCTGTTAGCGTAGGTTACTGCCCTCATCAGCGCTAGCGACAAGGTGCTGCTGGGGCATCCCGACTCTTCCTGGCTGACCTCAGCACCGCCTTTGCCAGGTTCTCCCTGGAAACCTCCTCCCCACAACGACAAGGAAGTAACCACGAGTGCACACTGCCTTGGGGAGAGATGTGGTGAGGCAGGCTGAAGTTTTAACCAGGCTTTAAGATCAGACCCACCTGACGCCAAGCACTGTGGTGCATGCCTGGGTGTAATCTCACCATTTGGAAGGTGGCGGTGGAAGGCTTCCATGCTTAAGCCCAGCCTGGACTGCACAACAAGACCCTGTCTTAGAAACAAAGAGGAAAATGAAAGGATAATCAGGCAGATTGGAAATGGAACCCAAGTTTTGGCACAACTGTCAAGGTGACTTTGAGCCCAGGATTGAGCTTTTCTCAATCTCAATTTCCATTTCTGATTTTAGTATATGTGCTGCCGAAGCGAGCACTCGAGTTCCATTTCTGAAAAATGTAGCTAAAATCTCTACGTTGTTGTTTGTTACCGAGGGCTGGAAATAGCATGCGTGGCAGCCTGGTGTATACGAAATTTGAATAAATGACAGTCACTGCCATCATGGAAGATGATGCTCTCCAAATTTCTATGTAGCCACAAGACCCCTTTTCCAATTAAACCACACCTGGATCTCTGCTATGGAGAATAGAGTGAATGAGAGGAGCTCTGGTTGAGTGGAGGGGGCAGGTTAGAGACTCAGGGTTCCCAGAGTCTCTTTACAAAGATGTAAAGACTGAGCTCCCGTTGGGGTGGGACCACAGGACATGCAGCAGGAAGCAGAACAGGGAAAGTACACCCAGAACTTGGAGGTGGACTTATTTATGTCTACAGGCACTGATTGGGGTCATTCCCAAAATACCAGGCTCTGAAGTACAGAGGCAGAGCAGCTTGCCAACTGGGGACTGGTTTCTACAGTGCACATCATAGAGACCAGCTATGCATCGCAGTGACTAGCCATTTCTAAGAGACCAGAAGCAAGTGGAACTGGAACAGGAACTAAGAAGCTGAAGTACACTGGCTGGTGGGGGGCAGGCATTTTCTGTTACAGATGCACAGTGAGTCCTCAGAGGAACTGGGCTATGGACCCAGGCCACTGGGCTTCTTGGTGAGAGATGCAGAGAGATCAACAAAGTGGAGATGAAAGTGACAGCTTTGAGATCTCTCCAGTCTGGTTTGTGCACTAGGCCAGTTGAACTTTCCTTGAACAGGGCCCTAGGAAACCATTTACAGCGGACTGTGGCTGGGATCAGGAGCAGCCACGCTTTGTCCTACCACTAAATCTCTGTCCTGTGAGCTCAAGGACTCAGGGTCCTGTTCCTTGCCCAGCACACAGGGCCCCAAGTTGTTTGGGTCACTGGGACATTTTCCCTTGTCCTCTGGCTCCCTGCCAGAGAAAAGGAACAGCTATTACAGAAAAATCTATTTGTGCTTTAAAATAATCCTTTATCTGAAAGCTGAATCACATCATTAGGAGTCCTTTCCAGTGAGATTTATCACTCCTACCTGTTTCAGTGGCTGTTGTCCCTGCCCCGCCCCCAGCTGCATTTAGCTTCCTGTCCTCTGCCTGTGTCCGGCAGCTTCCTGACACCTGAATTAGCTGCTGATGGGAGTGTTTGTCCTGGACTGGCCTTATGGAGATCTACTCCTTCCCAGGTCAAGAGAGGAACTTGAGGGCTTCTAAGTGAGAAGGGAGTCACTCCCACCTGCCTCGCAGCTGGCCCTTGGCTCACAGGTGCCTGGGGTTGGGGAAGCCAGGGAGAAATCTTAGCCATTGCCTCCTTCCCTATCAGTCTTTGTTTCTGTTTTCTGGTTTGATGAGAAGGGTAGGTACAATGCCACCGAGCAAATGCCACACTGGAGGACCAAAACATGTGACGCTCACTTCACAGAGATGGGGCTGTTGCAGGGCTGGAAGGTCTGCAGTATTTCAGTGAGTCACAGTCATCACCACCCCTACACCCCTCTGTCCTCTCAAGGTGTTTGATAGGTGTGTGTGTGTGTGTGTGTGTGTGTGTGTGTG
>NW_004524597.1:15748209-15758434 GCF_000260255.1 Octodon degus | reverse complement strand
GAGAGAGAGAGAGAGAGAGAGAGGCAGACAGACAGAGACAGAGACAGACAGAGACAGACAGAGACAGACAGAGACAGAGAGACAGAGAGACAGACAGAGACAGAGACAGAGACAGAGACAGAGACAGAGACAGAGACAGAGGCAGACAGAAGGAGACAGACTGATTGACAGATCAACTGACAGAGACAGAGACAGGGTGGCCAGTGGGGAGGCAAGTAGGGGTCCTAACTCATCTCCACTCCTTTGCATTCTCTAATATCCTGCTCCTTTTACATCCTTTGCAAAATCTCAACCCAGGGTAAGTGTAAGGACTGATTTGCTTTGCCTCTGTGGCTACAGAGGCAAAAATAAAAGCAACCAGCAAGCAACCTGGTGTCACTTTCAACCCATCTGATGACCCCATTGTACATCCATAATCCCAGAAGCCAGACAACTTTCACCCTCCAACTCTTGTTTCTCTGTTTTGCTGAATCATTTGCTCTGTCTTCTCTGAGCAGATAGAGAAAGCAGTCCCTGTGCTGTGACACTTTCTGTCATCGTCATCCCGAGCTTCCTGGTCCTCAGTGCTCCACCCACACTGCCAGTCTCTTTGCTGGTGCCTCCACTAGGGCTGGACAAAGAACATCACTCGAGCATGAGGCCCCCTCTTCCCCAGGTCAGTAGCTTCTATTCTCCCTCTCCACCCACCAGCAGGACATTTGCCACAGCTTTCTTCTTAGAACAAAACAAACAAAAATAAAAACTTCCCTTGACCCCACGTACAATTCCAGCCACCATCTGTTCCCTTTAGAAAAAGAAAAAAGCCATTGGAAAGAGCTGTCCAGCTTTCTCTAATCCTTCCTCACCTGCTCTCCAGGGATCCCTCTGCACTCAAGCTGCCCTGAGACCATAGCCAGATCAGCGGTGGTGTCCCTGGTGCCCCATCACACAGAATGTCCCCAGGGCTTGTGTCATTGGGAGGCAGCAGACTTTGTTACTGTTGGCTGATCCCTTTTGCCAGAAATGCTCTTTTCATCTGGAGTCTGGGTCAAGCATGCTGGAGGTCTCCTCCCTCCCTGGTGGCACTCTTTGCCTCTCTTTCCCTGGCTCCCCTCACTGTCTGCCACACCTGGGGCCCAGGGTTCCCCCCTTCTCTCCAACTCCACTCACACGCAGGGTCTCACCCAATCTCCCAGCAGGAACATGTTCAACTCCAACAACTTTCTGACAAAATACACTCCTCCTACCTCATTTCCCCTACATACCCTGAACTCCCAACTCAGGTCCTGCTCAGCATCTTCTACTTGGATGTCTACGTGCACCTTACCTGGGCACCCGCACGACACCTCTCGTGTCTCACATGGCAGCTCCACCCCTGCAGCTGCTTGTAATCTATGTTCTTGCCTCCCTTTTCTCGCTTTCACATAATCTGCCAGGAAGGCACTTTTGAATAACCCAGAACCTGATTACTCCTCCACATTTCCACTGCCAATAGGCTGGTCCAAGCTGCTGCTGCACTCCACCTGGACTAATGTAGCAGCCTGCCCATGGTCCCTCCTGGCCCCACCCCTAGCCCCACTGCCACTCTCTACATAGCTTATGGAAGGAGATACAATCCTATCATGTCTCTTCTCCACTCAAGATTCTCCAGTGCTTTCCCAGCTAGCCCAAAGTCAAAACCACATTCTTACCATGACACAAAGAGCTCACGTGATCAGGCCCCTGCTGCCTGTCTCTCACCTGCTCATTTTGTCCTAATACATGGCCTCCATGTGATTCCCTGAACACACCAGCTCCAGCTGTGCTGCAAGGCTTTTGAGCCTGCATGTTCCCCTTTCTGAAATGCTCTTTGGCTGGATATTTATACTCTCCTTTTCTCCTTCTATGGACTTCTTCTTAAATTTCACCTAACCAGAGACACAAGAGGTAAGAGTTGGTGGTCATCCCACTCCCTCACCTTTGGCAGGCACATCTGGAGTGTGATCTGCAAGCATGATTGAAGCCCAGGTGCCTAGGACAAAGGCTGTCAGTATCATGACCATTCTCAGCTTTCTTCCTTTCCTTGCCCCACTTTCTCACTCTTACTGGAGGGATCGCCTCCTAAATGAATGACCTCCACTTGAGCCTTTCACTGTAAATCTTCTTTTATGGAAAATTATTTTACTAATTGCGTGGATGTGACATGATGCATATTCATCAATTTGTTTTCTTCATCATCTCCTTCTTCCTACTACAATGTAAACTCCAGATAGGAGTGGACCAAATTCATGTAAGGTGACCAATAGGCATACAGAAAATGTTTTATCAGTGGAGAAGTGTTGTGTATTCACTGACCAAACATTAGTGAATGATTGTCTCATTACAGGGGATTCTTCTAGATCCTGGAAATATAGTAGTGATAAAAATGGGCCATATTCCTATTCATAAGGGGTTCATGGTATGAGTCAGCAGATAGATGAATGGACGAATGTGCATAAGGATGGGTGGATGGATGGAAGGATGGATGGACAGACAGATGGATGGATGGATGGATAGATGAATGGATAGCTGGGTGGATGGATAAACATATGAAAGAATAGCTGGATGGGAGGTGGATGGGAAAGGTAAGGACAAAAAAACCTCACCAGAACCTTTGAATATCCAGTATCTGGAGGTTCCATCCTGCAGTTGGGGTTGATGTATCTGTTCCAGAATTGCTTATAATCAGCCCCTCATGACCTATGCATGCTTCTTTTGCTCTTTTACTTCTGCCTGTTAGCCATGTCCCTGTCCAATTAATCATCTATAGAAATGTCTGTTTTGTTTGTCACCTCTGGACCTGCCAATGCTGCCTGCTTCCTGCCCTTTCAAACTCAATTTCACACCTTCTAAAGGCCTCTCTGCCCACTCTAGTTATGACACCACCTTTCCTCAGGCTTAGAGCTTCAGTGAAGCAATTCAGCCCACACTGTGCATACATGGTAGGAGTCTCTCTTCCTCTGCCTATTTGAGGGGACTGGGGTGATTCAACTTTCTGGTTAACAGAAGAGGACAAAGAAAAGTGGGGAGAGTGCTTAAGCCTTTCACATGAGGCTCAGGTTGAGTCCTGAAACTTCCTATCTGTGTCACCTTGGCCAGTGACTTGATCTCTGTGGGACTCAGTTTACTGCTCCATCAAATAGGAATGGCAATAGTCCCTGTCTCCTAGAAATATAAATCAAATGAGACTGTGGATATAAAGTACCTGGATTTTTACCTAAATCTTGATTCTATTCCTCACTTACTATGCGACATTAGGAGCCTCCAGCCTTTTTCTAAGGAAGTTAGAACAAAGGCTTATTTGAGCTTTTTCTAAGGAATTCTCTATCTTTGGCTTTTATGTTTTGGCTCAGAAATCTCCTAAAATAAAATTCACCTGCACATTCGTGACCCCTTATTTTTGTAGCTATAAAATGGGGATAAGAGTATTTTATAAGGTTGCTTGAGGATTATAAGAAACCATGCAAATAAAATACTTGGCCCAGAATCTGGTGCACAGCAGGTGCTTACTAAATTCCTATCATTATTATTTTTATGAAGCTTTGGTACTCAAAGGCCACAGTGGAATAACAGCCACCAAGCATGCTGGGAAAATCTCTTGGAACATCAGGCCACTCCAGTGAAATCTGACGTCCTTCGTGTTCTAATCCTGGAGATGTTGCATTTCCAGAACTCAGAATCTCCTGTTTTTCTCTACACATTTTGCTTCTCAACGGGCACATGAGAAGCAAGCCGAGTGTCTTCGTGGAAGAACACAGCTGCTGAAGGGCCAAGGGTAAAATATGAAAGCCTTCCTCTTCACACTCATCCTGCTAGCATGCTTAAGGAGGGCAGCTCGCCACTCTTTTATCTTCATCTGAAGATGAAAGTAAACACACTGCTTGGGGGATGACGAATGGGGGCAGCAGCTGAGCAGATCACTCTTCTCCAGAGGGTTGAAGATCCTTTTGTGAAGGCAAATGCATCATCCAGAATCCCATGGCAAAGCTAGATTTCAGCTAGGATCAGGGGAACAGGGTGTTGGTCCTTTTCAACAATTAATCCTACCTCATCTTTAAAATGTTTATTGCAAAATGCCCCCATGCATACAAAATACTGAAAATCTACATACAGTGAAAGACTAATAGAAGCCTGAACATCTGGGTACCCAACATGCAGCTTACAAAACCGGACATTAGTAATCATTTAGAAGTTCCTTGGAGAAACCAGTACTCTAAGCTTGGTATAGTCATTTCCTTGCCTTTCTGTACAGTTTTACCATCATGCACTTGCTTTTAAATGATGTTATTCTACTGAGCCATTTTGGGGAAATGGCTCAGTGGAATAAGCGCTTCCCTGGCAAGTGCAAGGGCCTGAGTTCAATCCCCGGTTCCACATGTAATAATAATAATAATAATAATAATAATAATAATAATAATAGTAATAACAGCTAGACAAAAGTAATCATAGGAACTAGCACTTATTCTGGGCCAGAGAGCCTTTTAGGCAGTTTACACATATTAAATCATTTTTTAATTAATTTATTTTTATGTATTTGGTACAGGATCACACTATGCAGTTCAGACTCATAGTGATTCTCCTGTTTTCAGCCTCCCCAGTGCTGGGATTATAGGCATACATCACCACATCCATTCTCTGTGGCCAGCTCAGCAAGCCCAGTGGTGGGTCCAGCATTGCATTTGGTGATGGGATCGAACTTGGGTCCCTGCACTTGCCTAAGCAGGTGCTTAGTCCACTGAGTTAACTCGCCAGGCCTCACATATTAATTCTTTTTTTTCCTTATAAGATCTCCCTGAAGTAGGAAACATCGCTGGTCCACCTGAGGCTCAGAAATGTATGTTAACTTACTAGGATTCTCGGCAAGGAGGAGATCTCCACTCATGAACACACTGTTCACTCCAGAATCCAAAATGATTAAGTCACCTGACTCTAAACATACTACTCAGTTTCATTTGTTCCTGAAATTTATATACAGGAACTCACATGCTATGGCTTTACATAGGGTTTCTCTCTTTTGATAAATGCTAAGTTTCTGAGATGCATCCATATCTTCTGTGTGGCTGTAGTTGATTATTTGTAGCTGTGCCTTCTTCCATTCTTTTCTGGATAGAAATATGCTTGGTACTAGCTCTGCACTTGATTTCTGAGCTGATTCTAATGAGGAGGAAGTGCTTCTCTTGGTTTTATTTTCTAAAGTTTTTTTTTTTTTTTTTAGTTTAATACAGGGTCCATGGGGTCTCACTACACAGATTGGACTCTTAGTGATCCTCCTGTTTTCAGCCTCCCAAGCACTGGGATTACAGGCATGCACCACCATGCCCAGTCTCATTTGTGGTTTCAGTGTGCCTTGGGGGCCAGCATGACATTCTGGGGATTGAACCCTTGTCCCTGCATCTGCCTAAGCAGGCTCTTTAATCCACTCAGCTATCGGGCTTGCCCTTCTCGGTTTTATAGATGAAGAGATTGAGGCTCAGAGAAAGGAACAATGTTTCTCAGCATAGTCATCAGATGTAGAAAAAACGTGAGATCACTTGCAGCCAAGTTGTAGCTCTTCCTCTTGTTCTATGCCATGATTTAACTAGTAAGTATAGCCTTTTAATTTGAATCTGAGATGTTATTTTTAGTCGTTTTTCCTAGGGAATGACTGCAAAGGTTCCTTCTCTTCCTTCTGGGAAAACCAGTATTCACCCTTTTATACACACAGTCTAAGTACAAGCCCCTTAAAATTTTTGAGTTGTTTTGTGGATAGTAAAGTGAATAAGACACACCTTGCCGTGGACTTGTTCTGTGTACAAGGTGGGGAGTTAAATAGTGCCTAAGTCTTACAGGGGCGACAAGCACAAGGAATCCATGTGCACAGAGGAGAAAGCAGAATCAAGGAAGCCTTCCCCAGGGAGGAAATGTGCCAAGTGGGCCATGCAGGCTGGAGAGGAGTCATCCAGTTAAACAAGGGCCGGCCTTCCTGGTGGAGGAATAGATCATCTCAGGCCCAAACCTTGAAGCAGGAAGATCATTGAATGCCCAGAGAGCAAGGAGAAGACTGGGATGGCCTGAGTGTCAATGCAGGGAGCAACAAAAGCCCTGAGAAGAAAGACTGAAGGTGAGAGGTCCTAGATGCTTGGATAAAGTCAACGTTGCCATCACTGGAACAAAATATCTGACACCCACAACTTGAAGAAGGAGAGATCTAATTGGTTCAGCCCAAGCTTGGCTGGCTCCAATACAGAAGCTACATGGTGGAAAATCTGTTTAAATGATGTTTTACCAGAACTTGAAAGAGAAGAGAAGATCTGGGAACAAGAACATACCCTCTAGGCCACACCCCAGGTGACCCGCCTCTTCCAACCAGACCCCACCTTCTAATTACACAGGAACTTACCAGTGGATTAATCAACTACTCATAAGTGTAGTCCTCCCTTGATCCAGTCACTTTTGAAACCCAGGATTTGGGGGAGGGCAATTTAGATCTAAACTTTAACATTCCATGTCCTATGGGAGTGACTGTCACTGAGAGTTTCCAGGTGCCAAAGCGACATGGTGAGATTGCAGCTTCAAAACAAGACCTTTGTGGCCAATGTGGAGGTTGGTGTTGGAGAATAGTGATTGGCTCTCTTTTTAAAAAGAATGCTGAGGTCTGAGATTCCATTCTGGGCAGTGCTGAGGATCCAAAAGGGTCTCAAACTGTGTGTTCATGAACTATGTTTTCCTTCACTATAATAACTATCAACTATATATTTGGCACGTAGTTAGCCATGTAGGCTAACTTAATCTATGAGAAGATAACCTAACCTGTGTCGTGAGCTCTTTAACTATAAAATGAATATCACGTGTCTGTTATTGTGACAATTAAGTGAATACACACATGTAAAGTGATTGGAACTTTTTCAGGCAAACAACCTGCAATAATACTGAAAATTGAATTCCATCATCATCATCATCATCATCATCATCATCATCATCATCATCATCATCATGACACTTGGAGGGAACAAAACTATACTCTGAAATACACTTAGTGATATTACATCTTTTGGCTATCTCCAAGGAGTAGGTAGCACAAATATTTTCTTCCTCTGACAGGTCAGAGATCTAGGAGGTTGAGGGAAATGACCCATCTACCAGAAACAATCCTAGGATTGTAATATTGATCCATAGATTCCCAAGGATTTTCATCCATGAACTCTTACGTCCACTCCTAAGCCAGGACATGGCCCTGCACCCTGCCCAGAGCATGGAAGTCCTTAGCACTCTGTAGCTAACTCTGTCAGCACCACGGACAGGGGCAGGCATGCTCGAATTAAGCACTCCACAGAGAAACACTTCCCAGAATCCATTCTATCATGACTGCCACCAGCTTTGCAACAGCAAATTAATAATATCTTCAGGGGGAGTCCAAGCACCTTCTCGCCCACTGGATAATTTATAATTCCATAAGCCTTCTCATCACCTGATATTCTTCTGTTTATCTTCAGGGCTAATTCTTTGCTCTGATCACAGTGGGATGCATGTGCCCAGTTTCTGAACAGTTAATTAAGGTCAAAACTCATTTTCACGAGAAATAGCAGTAGAATTGAGGCTGCAGAGTGTAATGTCTCCTTCATTATTCAGAAAGTGGGTGTGTGTTTGAGGGGGGTGGGAGCCGGCAGAAGCTAAAAAGGGAAGAGTCAAAATTACAGAATGTGTTGGCTAACTCATGGGCTCAACCATTAGAATACAACTCCAAAGATTCTATTTTGGGGGTTTATAGACCACAAATGAGGATCAAGAACAGAGAATCTCTGTATTGCCCAAATAAACCTTTGCTTGTGTCCCTTAAAGCAAGGCTGGAGGACTATAATAAAGTCTGCCAGAGAGTTAGCTGTGCCTCCCCCGAATCCAGAGTTTTCTTCTAAGCTGCCCTTCTCAGGGAATCCAAGAAGGATTCTCAAGCGAATAGTACAGCGGATGCATCTTCTCTCTGCAGCAGCTTTTATATTTTTTTTTTAATGTTTTTGACTAATTTTGACTACTGGAGACAGTTGGGATGGTCCCAGTGGTTTTACAGAGAAAGAACGACAGTTGAAAACTGGAGCTGAGCCTGGGCTGTTGCCTGAGTCCATCCTTTCTCCTCTCTGGCATTACCTGCATTTTCTTGTTAAGGGTCGATAACCCTGACCCTGGCTACCTGGGTCTGGGTGGGCACAAATGCAACTGAAATGGAGTGAACATGAGCACTTTTGGAAGAAGTGACCATGTAGGGAGGGCAGACCTATGTTTAGCTCTGATCTGAGGAAGTTTGATAAGCTATTTCTGTGCCTTATTCTCTCAAATGAATGCAAGCTTCTGAAGACAGAATCTATACTCAGCCTTAACACTTTAGCACCCAAATGAATAGGGCGGACCCCACTGACTATTTAGGCAAAAGACAGGACAGAGGAACAGTTAAAAGCATTAGATTTCTTCCCAGAGAAACAGGGGTAGGTCTTGGCTTTGTCATATCTTGACTTTGAGTAAAGTCTCCTGACTTCTGCCACCTTCTCAGTGTCCCCATTTGTAGAAGTATGATGACAACTCCCAGCATCATTGGGATCAGCAAATGAGTTCATGAGTAAAAGCCAGTTAGGGAGTCCCAAGTATCTAGTCAGTGCCCAATAAAGCCTACCTAACACATTCATCCACTGTCTTCTAACATTTGAAGGAGCATCCCAAGGGAGGTACAATTGCTATATGGGACCTCTGCCATTTTGCATGCGACAATTCCAAATCTATTGTGAGCTGACTATTTCATCTACCCAGGGGCATCCAGGAATAGCCAGTGAGAGTCTCTGAGTGCTGCAGCAAGGTGGACGTTCTCGGTGGGCTCTGCTGGGGACATGCTGGGTGATTCAACGCCAATTTCTTTCTGTCTCCCAATCTCAATTTCCCTCTGTGTAAGGTGGAGGCCAGAGTTGATTTTGAAGCCCACCCTGCTGCTTCTAAGCACCATGAATAATCCATGCAGAAAGGAGGTCACCCTTTCAGACACCCTTGCAGCTGTTCTCAGGGAGGAAGGAACATAAAGGAACAAGGGATGCTTGCTTTAAATGGAGCCAGGATGATCCCATGGGCATGAGAGTGGGTGACCCCTCCCAAAGCCTCTGTACTGAAAGACACAATTCAAAGCTGAAAGCAGAGATGAGTGCTCCACTTTTCATTTGGGGACATCTAAGCCCAAGGCTGTCCCGGATCCCACCCTCATCCTCCCAGGGGGCTGTTTTACCTGGGTAACACATTTCCTGAGCTGATTACACTCACTTTAAAAGAAGCCCTTGGTGGCCATGATCCTATAAGGAGACCATTGCTGTTATATTGAAAAGGACCTGACATCCATTTTCTTTCAGGAAATGGAATGCTTGCTTGGGGAGCTGAGAAAAATAGATGGGCTTTTCTTTACCCCTTAGATGTCCAACGAAATTTCACAAAAGCAATTTATATTTTTATTAAATCATATATTATTTGACATTTAGTTTTAAACTATACAAGGGAAAGCCTCATGTAGGAAGAGAAAGGCACTGTGGGGCAGTAGACAGAACTTGAAGCTTTGACCATAGCCAGAACTGAGGTCCCTTTGTACAGCCTCAGTAGGAATGTAGGGCAGCCCACAAATGTGAGACTCACCACACTGATACCTCAGCACAGGGGAGCTGTGTGAGTCTGGGCAAATATCTAGCCCTCTCTGAGTCAGAGCTCAGAGATCTGTTCAGATGTTGATCTGTTCTGCTCTATTACAAAATCAAGTAATGTCAAGCATGGGCTGGATGCATCTTCCCTGAGCCCAGTGTTGCCCTGGATGCTGGCGAGACAATGTAGTCCCCATGTGCCTAGAGCTGAGGAGAGAGGGAAGTGGAAGTAGAGACAAAGAAGGGTATGGCGGCTTCATCACCTGACTGATGTTGGGGCCAGAGCCTGGAAAGTGACAGCTGCCTGGGGGAAGACATGGCAGGGCAATGTCTGCATGTGCATGCACATGTATGTGAAGGCATGTGCATGTGTATGCATGCATGCTTGTGTGTGTATGTATGAGTGTGTGTGTGTGTAGGAGACATCAGTGACCCTTTCTGAATGTCTGGATCTGTTAACTTTCTGCTACTATAATGAAATACCTGCAAGAAATAATTTACAAAGAGAAATGGGTTCTTTTGGCTCACAGTTCTGAGGGTTTCTCTCCACGATCCTTTGGTTCTGTAACTGTGGGCTGTGGGAAGACAGC
>NW_004524597.1:15734823-15748109 GCF_000260255.1 Octodon degus | reverse complement strand
GAGAGAGGGAAGTGGAAGTAGAGACAAAGAAGGGTATGGCGGCTTCATCACCTGACTGATGTTGGGGCCAGAGCCTGGAAAGTGACAGCTGCCTGGGGGAAGACACGGCAGGGCAATGTCTGCATGTGCATGCACATGTGTGTGAAGGCATGTGCATGTGTATGCATGCATGCTTGTGTGTGTATGTATGAGTGTGTGTGTGTAGGAGACATCAGTGACCCTTTCTGAGTGTCTGGATCTGTTAACTTTCTGCTACTATAATGAAATACCTGCAATAAATAATTTACAAAGAGAAATGGGTTCTTTTGGCTCACAGTTCTGAGGGTTTCTCTCCACGATCCTTTGGTTCTGTAACTGTGGGCTGTGGGAAGACAGCGCACCATGGCTCGGATATGTGCCTGAGCAAACTGTTTCGAGCATGGTTAGAAGCAAAAGCTTTCCTTCAAGGGCTTGTCTCTGGGGCACAGTTTCCCAAGCTGCAGCACGGGGTGACTCACCCAAAACATGAGGAAGATTCATCACCAGATATCTGCAATCCATTATTCTAGAGGCAGAGGCAGGGGACTGCAAGTCCAGAGCCAGCCTAGGCAACTTATATCTTGTTCTAATATTAAAAAAAATATAAAAATGGCTGGGGATGCAGTTCAGTGTGAAGGACCTATGTTCACACCCAAGTTGTATTAAAATTTAAAGAAGAAGTAGAAGAATCACAAGTGCTATGTTTTAAAAAACGTATTTGGTACAGCGTCTCACTACGCAGCTCAGACTCACAGCGATCCTCCTGTTTTCAGCCTCCCTAGTGCTAGGATTACAGGTATGTGCCACCACACCTGGTCTCTGTGGCCTGCTTGACATGCCCAGGGCAGGGATAACACAACATGTGGTACTGGGGATTGAACCTGAGTCCTTGCGATTGCCTAGGCAGCATGTAGACTGCTGAGCTATCTCTGTGGCCCACAAGTGCTAACTTTGAGCACTTATTGTAGGAATTATCTCACTAATTGTAACAGCGATCCCACTTAATCCTTATAACATTTTTAGTATCATCATCATCATTTTAGGGATGAAGAAATGGAAGCTCAGAGAAATGGACCATGGTCCCAAGGCTGCACAGCTAAGAGGTGGCAGAACTTAGGTCTAACCCCAGCCCCTGAGGCCACAGAGCCCTCCATTCATCGGTCTGCCCCTGACCTGCCATGGTGGAAGCTGCCCAGGCTAAGGAGAAGGCAAAGGGAGCCCGGGGAGGAGGGCAGCTCTGCCAGGTCTGCTGGAATCCAGTGTGTGGGGGAGGAGGGCCAAGCAGATAGTTGAGGCACAAGACTAGGCCAAAGCAAAGGCAAAATCTCTGCTCAGACTCTAAGACTGTGCTTCACCGCAAGGAGGAGCCTGTGCAGGGCTCCAGCTCTGCAGAGCTGTCGCCAGTCTTCCTGTTTTGAAGGAACAGGCTGCTCACTTGGGAATAAAGTTGGCTGCCTGGTGCTGCTGGCTGAGGGATTTGGCCACAAGGGGCACAGGCACCCCAGGCAGAAGTCATGCTGTCTTCCCTCCCTGCCTCGCTGTCATCTTCTCTCCATGCCTAGCTCACCAAACTTCTGTCTCATTGTGGTAACATCTCAGGAAGAGTCAGACCTGTCCCTCAGGAGGCCAGTGATTCAGACAGCCATAACCAGAGGCTTAAGGGCCATTGTCTCCTCCTTGTCACCCAAGTCAGGACTTGGAAAACACCTAGTGAGACAACATACATGGTCCTTTGGAAGGAGAACCTAAGTGCTCAAGGCTGATCAACAGAAGCATGCTGCACATTCATTCTCTGGTGCAGATTGTGCCCCTGGCTGGGAGAACAGTGAGAGCTGCTGTGGACCCTCAGCTTCCGAACTGGCTGAAGAAGAGCCACGCCTTCCAAAGCAGATCTCAACCAACTGGACTGACCAGCTGCCTCATGATGAAAGGGCTCCTTGGATGCATGGCCGTGGACCAAGCTAGTCACTATGGTCTCCTTTGGAGATTCATATTACATCTTGGCAAATAAAGGCTCTGACAAGTTCTGCAGGAAGGCATTTGACTAATTCCCAAGACTTATCACTCAACAATGGACTTTCTGTGCACTGGGGAACATCTCTGGGCATCTCATCAAACCCATGTTCTACATCATCCCCACTGGGAGAATTGGGGGCAGAGAGCTGTGACTGCCTCCTTGTTCTCTGTATTTCTAGTTTAAGACTTCTTAGTTGCCAACTGATAAACCACTGTGTGAGAGGCAACAGCTTACAATTCCTCCACACTTACACATAGCACAAAGACAATGTCCAGTCTTTCTACGTCATCAGGAGCTACATGATCCACTTGGGAATTCTTGTTACCATCAGCATGCATTGTGGGCTCTGCCTTGAGGGTGCAGATATGGTAATTTGCCTTCCAGGCTCCTGTGGATTCCAGGGGCACTAAAAGAAAGGAGCAAGTATTACAAGAGGGATCCATACAGAGAACAGCAGGTGTTTGGCATCTTATCTTTGCCCTTCTTTGTTCTCTCCTGTCCTCTCCCAGCTCTGGCCTCCGGAATGTGACCCTCCTGGACAGCACCGTGGATTCCACTTCAATGGATGCCTTTGCCTTCCTGCCATCAGCTGGCTTCTGCTGTGAAATGTGCCTATAAGACATTGCAGAGTCAGAAGATGTGAGGCTGAGGGCTTATCCTCAAGGCTCCATCTGGTCAGCTCAGAGCCAGGAGAGGCAGTCCAGCCATCTAGGAAGGCTCCCGCTGGGCATTATCTCCATGGTTCTGTCCTCTGTGACTTTTGTAGCAACATTGCCCTGTGCAGCTTCAGGGTTAGAGAGCAACAAGTTCCTAGTGCTGCCAGCCTGGGGTGTTGTCCTTGTCCTCCAGTTTCCTGAAGCTCTGCCCATTGGGTTGTATGCTGCAAGCCAGCCTTTCATTGAAGTCTCTACATGTTGTCTAGTTTGAGTGTGTCATTGCTCTCAACTGAGACCCTGACTAGTGCATACTGTTAGGCTGAGTGTGAGGAGGAGGGTATGCAGCGCTGGGCAGGAACTAAGGGGGTGGGAAGCAGAAGTGTTGATACGGGCTTCACAGAGGAGTTTATACCAGGAGCTGGTCATGAGGGTGAATAGGTATTCTTCCAGGAAGATGTTACAGGAAAGAGCAATGTACTCAAATAAAACCATAAGGGTGTGAAGAGGCACAGGATTTGGGAGCAGAGATAAAAGTTAAAGGATGTGAACTCTCTTTTAAAATCATGCCCCTCCTTTCCAAAACTGACCACCTTGGAGGATGTGAGGAAGTCAACTGTAGTTACAGTTGTTAAGGATTCAGTGCCAAAGATACTGAAAAGGACAGCTCAGAGAGCACGAACAAACAGACATCCAGAGAATTCTATCAGACTCAGAGTGATCTTTAAGAACAAAACTCAAGTCAACACTTAAAAATTGAGATACTTTAAATCTCTGGCCTTTTAATAAAGAAAAAGAGAGATGCCATAGCAGTCTCCTCTGGACTTGGCAGCAGGAAACCAGAAGGCTTGCCCACTGAGGCGAGAACAGAGTCTTTAGTTAGCCACATTCCTCACCATCTCTTATTTCCTCTCTCAACTACCTTTTAACTCTCTTCCTCTGTACAAGTGGCTTACTGGGCTCTGTAAGAATTTAGATTGATGAGCCTACCTGTAGAAAGTAGGACCTCATCTATAAATTCTTTACTAGCCATTTTTCCACTTCCTGCACCATCGATAAGCACTGATCTGCCTTCCTCTGCTCAGTGTCTGTGAGAGGCTAGAGCCTGCTTTTCCACCTCCCTGGCTTGGTGCACCCAGCACTGCTTCGTTGTCAAGTGGGCAAAAGGTGGGTTTGATCTGTCTTTTATGATCAGAGCTGGCGGCATTTTAAAGGACTGTTTTGGAGAAAAGCTTGTTCTTTGATCTCCAATGCCAACCCAGGAGGATGCTGGGAGTATCAAAATCATTTCCCTTGTTTTACAGTTAGGGAAATGGAGAGGACAGGAGGAGCCACATCAGTTTGCATAATGAGGGATGTGTGGGCCGGGGAACAGAAAGGCTCAACCCTGGAGTGCTCCTTGATGGCTGCTTCATGGAAGGGCTCATGCTCCAGTAAGTCCCTTCCTCAGTCCAAGGCTAATGCTTGGGTCCACAGAGTGTGGTGTCAGAGGTCACATAGCTAAAAGATCATAATGGTTCTAAACTTGGGAAATCATAATGGTTCTAAACACTGGAATCAGGTGCAAGTATCAGATCTTCTATTGATGCAGTGAAGTCACTGATGGGTCCTGTGATTCATCCCAAAAGAATAGCTCAGATTTTCTGCTCACAGACTACAGCAGCTCTGGACACTAAAGGTTGATCAGAATGGGTGCAGTCTCTCCTCCCTGAGGGCCCATTGCCATGATGTGGCTTTGTGAAGACACCCGGGTGCCCCATGCACCCCTCTTCCATCAACTGGCTTTCAGGCCTCAGTCCCCCCACTGCTTCTGTCTGAGCCTTACTGTCCTCACGTCTAAGATGAGAATATGCCCTCCCTCCTGGGGTGATTACAAAGACCAATGCACCCTTTCCCTTGGCTGGCAGCGTGGAGGCGGCACGATGCCTGGAGTTACTGTAAAAGACGTAAACCAGCAGGAGTTCGTCAGAGCTCTGGCAGCCTTCCTCAAAAAGTCTGGGAAGCTGAAAGTTCCTGAATGGGTGGACACAGTCAAGCTGGCCAAGCATAAAGAGCTTGCTCCACGTGATGAGAACTGATTCTACACACAAGCTGCTCCCACAGCTCGGCACCTGTACCTCCGGGGTGGTGCTGGGGTTGGCTCCATGACCAAGATCTATGGTGGCCGTCAAAGGAATGGCGGCATACCCAGTCACTTCAGCCGAGGTTCCAAGAGTGTGGCACGCCGAGTCCTCCAAGCCCTAGAGGGGCTAAAAATGGTGGAAAAGGACCAAGACGGGGGCCGCAAGCTGACACCTCAGGGACAGAGAGATCTGGACAGAATCGCCGGACAGGTGGCAGCTGCCAACAAGAAGCATTAGAACAAAAGATGCTGGGTTAATAAATAGCCTCATTCATTAAAAAAAAAAAAGACCAATGCAGAAACATTGGTGTAACGTGCCTTGTACGTGGCAGTCCCTTCTTTAAAGGTCTCACCCTGCTGGGGAGCTCCTGCGACCATGCACCAGTTCATGGAGTTGTTGGACACACAGACTCAGCTTGTAGCTGCACTTGAGGCTGAAGCAACAAAGTGAGAATGCTGGCTTTCTGGGCTTCCTCCACCATGAGGAGTGTCACATGGGTGTGCTCTTTCTCCAAAATCACCCATATTTGTAGTATTGACCACACTCAGGGTAGCCAATTTGAGGCACAGAACTCGAGAGTATTTTAAAGGAGCACTGCGTCTATAGATTTCTCTGGCTAGCAGCTACTCAAATAACAGATGCGTAGAAGGAAAGCAGCTGTTCCACATAAGCCACTTCGTTTGTATAGATGTTTTCAGCCGAGAGAGCCAACCTCATCAGCTGGGAATGGAGGGAATGTTTTGAAAGCTAGGTTCGCACATGCCAGAGAAGGACCAGTCTTGCCAGCAGACCTTTCTAAAGATCGGTCCTTGGGCCTGTTGAGTTAGCTCTTCTCTGCCAAGACTCCCTTTCGGAGTCCTCACACACATCCTGTGGATCTTTATGATGCTTTCACTGAGTTTCTGGGCTGATGAGGCAAGGTATTTGCCTGAGGACAGAAAGTTCCAATCTCACGGAACATCTACTTAGGTAGCGAGAGAAAAACAAAGAAGAAACTCAAAACAGTGACCAGGTGAACCCATGAAACCTGTTGGTTTCATCTAGCTGTGTCCCTCCCTGCTTTGGGGGACAATAGCATCCTTTCCTTCTCTTAGGAGATCTGCACCCACCTGGCCCCACTTCTGTCACATATTGTAGCAGACACCTGTATAGATAGATAGACAGACAGACAGACAGACAGACAGACAGACAGACAGACAGATAGATACAGGGTCTTGCTAGATAGCTCAAATTCACAGTGATCCTCATGTTTCAGCCTCCCCAGCTCTGGGATTACAGGCATGCACCATCAGGCCCAGTTTCATTGCCCACATGGCATGTGGTACTGGGGAGCAAGCACTTGTCAAGAAGGCCCTTAGACCACCAAACTATCTCCCCAGCCCAGCACCTGCTTATAGACCACACTTGGAAGTGATATTCTGTTGACCAAGAATTCAAAGTTTGGTCAGAGACAACCAGGAGGAGAAAATGGTTTGGACTGCCTTGACTATGTCTTAGAGGGGTCATCCTCCCACTGCTGCTCTGACGGTCCCTGAACCTTGTGTGGATAACTCCTTCCAGAAGACTGGAAGCTTCTCCCTGTAATTCTTGTTCTGGTTTAAATGAGTGAGTCAGCTTCTGGGATTGTTCATTGTGACACGTCAACTTGGCTTGAGTAAGAACCACCTAGCTTAGTAAGTTCTGGTTGTGTCTGTGGATGATTTACACATAGATCCGCAAAGTGAAGGGGGAAGACCCACTCTGGATATGGGTGTGTCTTAGTTATTTTTTCCTTGTTGCTGGGCCAAGAGACCCAATACCCAGAATTAAGGAAGAAAAGGTTTATTTCACTCACAGTGGAGGTTTCAGTCCATATTCAGCTGGCTTCAAGGCAGAGTGGCATGTGGCAGTGGAAGGCAGCAAAGAGCAAAGCGAGGAGCAGCAGTTGTGGCTGCTAGCAAGCCTCTCTCCTTTCCTTACATTTGTATGCAGATTATCTGCCCCAGGGTGGGTGTAACACTCACACCCATAATCTCAGGTCTGAATCAGGAATTAATCACAGACTCTAAAAGTCACCCCATGACTGCATGAGGCTTTGGGGGGGGGAGACACCCAGACACAAACCATAATAGGGTGGCACCAACCAACAGGCTTTTAACTTGGGAAGAAGGAAAAAGAATTTCCCTTTTGTGGCTGTGCTCTGATCTTCACCATGGCCTTTGGAGGTCCATTTCCAGCTCTTTGAGCCCAACACAGACTTCTCAGCCATCGAACAGAGACTCGTACTGCTGACTCTACAGTCAGTTTCCAGGCCTTCACTGTCTGGCTGCTGTTGAGCTTTCTGGCTCTCTAAGACATGGATGGCCACTCTGGATTCTTCTACCTCTGATCCTGCAGGTGGCCCTTATAACCTCCCCCTCCTCATCCTGTAAGCCTGCCTAATGAATCCCTTGCATAATTATACATATATTTTATATTGAATCTGTTGCTGTAGGGAATTCTTAACTAATTTTACTTCTGACACCCAGATCCCAGCTGGAAGCTGCAAGAGAAATGTCCGGTGGGGAAGAAGCATGGCATGGGACACACAGATGGGACAACGATAACCTGATAAAGTTGCCAGGGGAGGGCACATTTAAGCCATAACTTCCAAGGAGGGCAGGAGCACGTGACGGCTCAGGAGCATCAAGCTCTAGGGCATGAGGAGTGAAGAGCACTGTGTGTTGAGGACCTGAGAAACCTGGGGTCTGAGCCCTGAGAGGGAGATGCTGGGCAGTTTGCAGATGGGGCGGGGTGAGCCAGACCATGGCGCCTGGCATGCCACAGGAGGAGCTGGGGTTTTATTTGCAAGCAAAAGTGCAGGAAACATATTTTGGGTGGATCGTGGTGGCTGAAGGGTATGGGGTTCAAGAGTGGAATTCTTGTGAAGACCATAACCAAAGTCACTTCCTTTCAAAGAATATTTACCTAGCCCCGTCTTTGTCACATTACAAGATGAAGTAGGGCAGGAGTTTGGTTCATTTTGCATAAGGGAAGATGTAGGGGAGAATGGATCTCCCTGCAGAGACTCCAGGCCCTGGACCTGAAGGGCTTGCCTATGCAGTTAATAATCTGTGTCTCCCTGTGGACACAGGGGCCAGTCAATGGGTCTCAAATCAAAGAATTCAGGAGGCAGGCACAAGCAACAAAGGGGCATTTTGATCCAAGTGATTGAATAGGGGTGGGGATAGTGGCAAACAAAGTAGCTGGTATGATCAACTCAAGACAAGGCAAAAATCTAGATTTCATGTGCAATTACTTTACTTTGAATTACTGGTGCTGGTCACATGAAAACATTTCAGCCTGCAAGTTAGAAGTCTTCAGCTCGTATGTTAAATCTCTACCATGCTACCCTCTCCGGACCTAGCTAAGGTTGTCAGATTTAGCAAGTAAAATAGAAGATATCCAGGTAAATTGAATTTTAGATCAACAACAACTGACATTTTTAGTGTAAGTATGTCACCAAAGCATAGTGACTACTTACACTAATTTTGAATATCTCAAATTAAACTTAGCAGGGGTTGAGGTTAGGGTTAAAGTCAGCAACCGTCCTACAGACCTGCTTGCCTAATCCAATACAGAAGAAATGAACTGCCTCCATTTCTACCTTCAGGTTCATGTGAGGGCCCCGGATGCTGTACCTTCATTCATAAGCCTTGCTATCCAGATCAGGATTCCTCTGGAGCTCTATCCTGTCATCTCTTACAGGCACTGATGGATGGGGACCACAGAGACTCCTCAGAGGAAGCCGGAAGGGCCCTGTGTGCATTCAGGGTCCTCTGCCTCTACAGCACAATGCCAGTGTCTTCCAGTTGGTTGCAGTGCAAGACGAGTCCAATCATCAAGTCCATCTCCCTTTTGATCTCGGGAGAGGGGAGGAAATCTCCCTGCCTCTCACAAAGCCCGTGACTCTGGTTCTTTGGGGCTAATGGGAGACTCCGGAACAGTCTCTGTGGGATCCCGCTCTCCAGTGTTCAGGTAAAAGGATCGTGTGTCACTCACCTGGATGTGTTCCGTGGGAGTGTCCGGACAGCCAAATGCGAAGCTGTCTTCCTCTGTCCGCCAGATGCACACGCCACCAGGGGCAAAGATCTTTTGTGGATGGCCTGGTGATTGTGGGTGTTCTGTTTCTCATTCTGTCTTCTAAGTGTCCCCCACAGATGCCTCTGAATGCCCTGCAGATGAATGGCTTCACTGTCAGGCAGAGATGAGACGATAGAAGGCACAAGAAATGCCATGACTTGATTCCCTTCTGCTGCCACTGGGGACAAGGATACCCTCACCTGCCCATACTTGTCTTGCCTGGAGGGAGGAGCCCAAAGTCCCCCTTGCAGGCAGGATAAGGGGATCATGACTTAATAGGCTGGCTTTATCACTGGATACCTGCGCGGCTCTTTTCTACCAATCTGACTTCTTGGAATCTACCATGGACTGTTTCTCCTAAAAATGCTTCTGATCACTCTAAAGAGACCCCAACACCAGCCCCTTCTGCCTCAAGCCTGTATCATGCTAGATGAGTCTAGAAAGTGGAGTCAGGAATGTTCGCAGCCAGGTAGAGCTAGCCTGGGGTCCGGGCCAATCCTCTGGAAAGCTGTGCACAGCCCTAGACAAGCCTCTTGAACTTTCTTATTTCTTTGTTTGTGACTAAGAGATAATTATTCTAGGTTATTATTATTATTATTATTATTATTATTATTATTTTGGTCTTTTTGAGACAGAGTCTCATTATGCAGTTCAGGCTGGCCTTAAGCTCACTTTGTAGTTCAGGCTGGCCTCTAACTCACAAGGATCCTCCTGCCTCAGCCTCTTGAGTGCTGGGATTACAGGCGTGTGCCACCACGCCTGGCCTCAAGTTCACAAAAGTGTAAGACCAATTCTATCTTATATAGAATCCGTGACATCTATGGTGGGTGAGAGTGTGGAGAGCTGAGGCCACTGAGAACACCTGCTGGCAGACTGTGCCCTGGTGTAATACAGCACTCCCCCAGGGCCTGGTGGAGAATAGGCCATTTCATCCTCATGGATTTCCCTGCAGGACACCGTGTCATTAGCCCCTATTTTATGCAGATAGAAACTTAGAGACACTGAGTGCTTACAGAGCACTTATGATGCGTGGGAACTGTTGTGGTTATCCTATGACATGTGTGTGTGCTTCTGTGGGCTGCTTTTTTTTTTTTTTTCTTTTCTTTTCTCCTTTTTTGTGGGGTATTGCTATCATTAAAAGTTCCAACAGCATCTCCACCACTATACCAGGCTTCATCCCAGAAATCAGGAGTGCAGTCTTTCCCTTCCTGGGGGTTTATATTTAGCTGGAGGAGACACACATTGATGAAATCAAGGTGTATGTCAAATATGATCACAACAGACATGCGTACTGGGAGCAAACTGTAGCAAGAACCCAGCCCTCAGCTCCAAGTCCCACTCAGGCCTGGATGTCAGCAGGCTCTCACGGGAACAGATCCGTGTGCTGAGAGTCGAAGGCTGTTGTCTTGGCTTCAGATGCCCAGCCGCAGAGCCTGAGACAAGAATTTGTGTGAAGGTCTTTGATTCAAGAGGTGACGCAGGGAAGCCCCTGCAGAGAAAGGAAAAAGGGGATACAGGGAAGGAAAAAGACCCACAGAGAGTGCACCGTGGAGCCAGCCCCCACGCCAGGAACTCAGCTGACTCCTGCCTAGGAACTGGGAAGTGATGCAGAGTGCGCTCCTCTGCCTTTCCCTGCCTAGGGGGGAGGCTTTTAGCCCCAAACTCTCATAGGTTGTTGGCAGACGGGTGCTCCCAGCAGGCATCACTTCCCCAGAGCTTTAGAAGGAAAGCCCAGGGAAGCAGTCACCAGGGAGCAGGGTGGTGGCAGCTGGTCGCTGGGAGCATGGGCACAGACGTAAGGGCCAGGGTCCGGCAGGCACCAGCCATGTCTCTTGCTGGCAGAAGGAATGGCCCCTGCTCAGGCCCTCTGTGGGAAGAAACAGCTTGCCTGTATCCTATTTATAATAAACAATCTATCATTATTAATAATAAGCAGAGGAGCCAGCCTCACACTTCGACCCACATGACTCCAGAGCTGCATTCCTGAGACTTCCTGTGCCTGCCGCAGCAGGGGCCAACAGAGGATCAGCCCCATGCCAGCTTCCAGAACAAGGATTTAATCA
Organism: Octodon degus; assembly: GCF_000260255.1. NCBI lineage: Eukaryota > Metazoa > Chordata > Mammalia > Rodentia > Octodontidae > Octodon > Octodon degus. The sequence continues at coordinate 15,737,134 of NW_004524597.1, read as the reverse complement.
CCGCGCAGACGCCCAGGGCTTTGAAAGCCACAGGCTAGGTGTCTAACTCGCAGACAGGAAGCTTCCCCGGGCCTTGCTTTCCCTTCTCCGGCTGCTCCCAGGGACAGGGAGGCCTCACATCCCCAGCCTCCTTTCATCTTTCTTCTGCTTTTCTAGCTCTTTGGCCACAGACTGTTTTTTCTTCTTCCTTCCAGATAATTATTTACATAGAAGGAGAATAATTAGCAGCCCAAGAGACACTGCTTTTGTTCTCGGCTCCCTGCCCCTGACGCCTCTCTTGTGTGAAGTGGGGCTGCTTGGAAAAGGGACATCAAAGCCTGCCCAAGAGGCTTTCAGCAGAGAGGGATTTTCTTTGTCTGGCAGAAATGCAGAGAAAGACAATCTGGCCTTGTTTGTCTCTGCCCCTGACCTTGGCCATTTCTCTGGCCTCCTGGGGTGGTTAGAATAATACAGCACTCCCCAGGGCCAGGTGACTTCCTCTTGAGGTCAAATTCTTGGAGTGGATCCTTCTGTCTTGTGGTCTCTTGCTACTGAAGGGTGTGCTCTGCCCTCTCGGGCAACGTTAGTGCTGACAGAGAAGGTTCTGGAGGACATAGATTCAAGTGCACTTGTGGCTGCAAGTTGGAAGCTGGAGCTGACGTGAGACCATGCCAAGAGGAGGTGTCTGGGGTGACCTGAACACGAGTACCCCTCCTCAGACCTGTTTGTCCTCTCCACATGGCAGTGGGTGCCTGATGTGGCCAATTCCCTGGTTTTTCTAAAATATTCAGATGTATGAATTTTCATATATGACATTTTCTAAATTGTAACATGCTGGCAGACTAAATGGAATGCCAAAAAAAGGAAGGGATCGATTTAGCCTGTAGCCACCAATTTGCAGTGTTGGATCTGTTCCAATCCCATCATCTTCAGGGAAACTGAGGCTTGGGCAGGAACAGCTAATTAGCCAAGATCACGTGTAAAGGAAGGAGCCAGGATTGGGATCCAAGCTTTCACATGTGCCAGGGCCGGTCTCAGCACACAACCATCAGCACTGTGGTAGACCCACAGTATATACTCAAATAGGTGTCCACTAAATAATTACTAACAATATTTCTATTGATCACCACTTTTGCACTTGTTATCCTAGATGTTATCTGTTTTAGATATATCCACCAGGACTCTTTTGGTTGAAAATGACAAAATCCAGCTGAAAACAGTTTAAATAAACAGAGGTTATGTTGGCCACCATAGCCAAAGGCATATGAGCGTTAGACAAGGTTGTGTGTAGGTGTCCACCCCAGTGGTCAGTTTGTTTTAGTTCTCCGTGTCCTGCTACATCCGCTTCTATTTTGCTGGAGTCAGTATGGTGTCTCTATTCCTAGGCAGGTATAAGATGATAACATTGGTCCCAAACATCTCTAGGATTTCTCCTTGCCAGCTGAAAACCAAAGTAGGTTAAAGAGCTCACTTGTCCCCAAACTTCAGCTGAACTCCTACAACTGACTTATTGGATAAATGTAAGTCAGTGCACAGGCCTAAACCAATCCTGTGTCCAGGAACATGGACTGCCCACCCAGGACGTGGAGGTGAAGGTTCACCAAGGAAAACTAGAGCTCTGTGTGGAACTGATCACTGTGCATATTGAACCCATGGGTGCGCTCTCTAACGGAGGTGTTGTCACCACAGTCTTGGAAGACGCCATTACCTTTGGATTGTGAGACTCACAGCCTGTTTTTTTCCCATGAAGCAAGACATGGGAATAACAACATAGCATCTTCTACTCAGAGGAAACCATGCAGATTGTCTCAGTTAAGATGCTATTTTGCCCCAAGGGACACGTTAATGTCTGGAGATGCTTCTGGCTGTCTCAACATGGGGGTGCTATCAACATCCAATGGAGAAAGACCAGGGATACTGCTAAATCTCATGCAAAGCATAGAAAGTCCCCACCTCAAAGGGTGATTCAGTCCAAAATGTCCACAATGCTACGGTTAAGAAACTGCTCTCAGAATTTACAGTTAAGGAATCCTCATGCATATGTATTCAAAGCAAATAGGCACACAGCAGCCACACTTCCCTAAAACTTTGCCCTTGTACTTACCACAGGGTGCTGCAGACAGAGGGAGTTGAACAATTCTACCTCCTGGAGGAATAGGCTGTATGTTAGTGTCCCAAATGAATACAAACTAGTAGGACAATGAGCTCTCCATTTTTGAGGTCAGTTCTGGAAAGCACAATCTGTGGGGTTCAAAAGTGCCCACAGGCAAGGTGCTAGAGGCCCCAGAAAAGTGAGTCTCAGAGGAGTCCCTCTGTAGGATTATGGGTGGGG
>NW_004524597.1:15649399-15734283 GCF_000260255.1 Octodon degus | reverse complement strand
GGGGATACAGATGAATGTCCATTTTGTATCTGTGTATTCAAAATGGTTAGGATAGATATATAGTTACATTCTCTTAATGAATAGAGGTATTTATTGTAATAGTGTTTGTAAATAGGATATCATGTCTGCATCTCGTACAGCAATTAACCACTAGGAAGAATGTATGCAATGTGTTAATTATTGAATCTGCCCTACCAATTTGGTTTGAAAAAATAAATAATAAAGATTTAAAAAAAAAAAAGACTGCGCTTGGCTGGTTTCCTGGCCTTTATCTCAGAGACAGGGACCCAGGCTAGCATTATTAACAAAACCTGGGGCACAGGGTGAGATCCAGGCACACGCAGAGCAGAGGCCCAAAGGAAAGACCAGGTTAGAGACCAGCCCCCAGTATGGGTGCCCCAAGGTTTAAGGTGGCTCACCTGCGTGCAGGACTGGTCCCTCATGCTGAGGTAAAAGTGAGGTGTGCGCGTTGATCAGCTTGCTACAGTATAAAAACGAAGAAACATGTGAAGGTATCAATTAGAAAACCAAAGCATTTCAGAAATGTATTTTATTTCAGGATAGATATTGGAGACAAAGGGCCAGGGAGATAGCTCAGTAGAATAAGTGCTTACCTGGCAAGCACAAGGGCTTGAGTTCAATCTCCAGTTCTGAAAAAAAGAATTATCGGAGACATCAAAATTGTGTATAGTCAAATGTATAATGCATTGATTTAATACTCTTACTGCTCTTTTTGTTTGTTTTGGTGCTCAGGACGGAGCCCAGGACTACACAAGTACTAAGCACACCTTCTACCACTGAGTCACATCCCAGCTCAATGCATCACAGGCACACGCTAAGCCAAGACTTGTGGCGAGATACGTCGATGTGTACTCACCTATGAGTATTTGTATTGGTTGGCATATATGTGTTTGTTTTTATGTTTTTGAATTTGATATGTTTACAACTTGATTCAGTCCTAAAAGGATAGGAAGCGAGTGAGTCTCTATCGAAGCTATTCCTGGCACACAGTAAGGGACCAGTAACTTCTTTGTTAATGGTGGTAAAGCATATAGCGTGAGCAGAAAGCTCATTTCTGGCCAACAGGTAAGAAGCTAATGCTCACTTAGATCAGCAAATGAAGACTTCTAACTTGTGCTTGTTTGACTATGTCATCTTAATAGTTTGGGCATTTATTTAATCACCGTATTAATTTCTCAATTAAGAACATGCTATGTGCTCAGCACTGTGCTACAGCTGGGAATATAGAGTGGTGAGAAAAACAAGAACAACTTTTTCCGGAACTTATAGTTGCGCTGGGAGAGTAAGATGCTAAAGGAGTAAAAGTAATGATTTGACAGATGGCTGCTGTGTTTGTCAGCTTTTTAATACTGAGACAAAATACTTGACACCCACAACTTAAAAGAGGAGAGAGGTTTACTTTGTCTTTTAGTTTTAGTGGGTTCAGTTTGAGGTTGTCCAACTGAGGCAGGAATGGCACATGGGAGAACCAGGCTGAGGAAAGCTGTTCACGATACAGTGAGAGCCAAGCAGAGAGAGAAGAAAGCTGGCTCACAACCCACTGCCTTCCTCTTTTGGCCAGGCTCCACCTCTGAATATGTGGCTTTTGGGGGACATTTTAGATCTAGACCATAATAGGCTCAGACTTTATTAGGGACTGACTGTTAGCCATCTTCACAACATTGGTTGGGCTTGCTAAGAATAGTAATGCTTGCTTCTGTCCACTGAGACTTCAAGGTTCGTCTTTGGCCTTCTTTCCCACCACATCCCCAATATTCTAATTAGAAAGAGTGTCATGATAGGCCCCCAGTTACCAAGCCAAGAATTATACAATTGGGAAAAAGAAGAAGCTAAACTGTCACACAATGTTCCTTGTCATGGACAGTCTATACTTTGAGCTGCAATCTACAGGCACTTTGCACAGGTGGCCAACAAATGAGGCAAGAGTAGAAGGAAACCACAGATATTTCAGCAAAGTGGGGTACAATTTGGAGACTTTAGGTAACTGGAAAAGTGGGAAATATAGTTTACCAAAGATAGAACTAAACAACTACCCCATGTGACTCTCCAGAGAGCAATGGTGCTCAGCCATGCACCACCCATGTGGTTCCTGACTGTCCCCCTCTGTCCATGTGACCTTGGCAGCACGGGTCACTTCATATACTTGGCCACCACGACACTCTCTTCCTCAAAGTGAAACCAAACACATTCATCTGCTGAGAGGGCAACCTGAACACCAACAATTCATTTAGGGAGCTGCTCCCTCTGCCATGCTCTGCACCCCTGCCCTGCTGAGCAGTGAGGAGCTCGTGAGGTGGTATAATTCATTGTTCTCTTCATGCGTGGGGGGCTTCTCATTTCTGCCACTTGTTTACACCTGTATTCTCAGCACTTCTGCCATTCCACACGAGTAATTTCCAAATTAAAACTGCCACTCAGCTGGAAGGCCTTGAAGTCTTTTGCTTATTAATCTGAATATCATTCAAGTCAACATATGTTGTTTTCTAGTTGGACTGAATAAATCATTCCAGGGCTGGAATCAATGGTCTTTGAAGTTAGAACAGTGTAACACTGGGGAAGACATTAAGACAGACAGAATCATGGCCTAATCAAGGGTGGGTGACACATGGCTTGGTAACCATGCCACTAGGATCCTACCAAAGCAATGGCACAGACCAAGCTCTGGGGTGCAGGGGCCATGACCTCACTCTGGAAAATCAGTAACACATAGAGGCTTATTTTGCCCATCACTTGCTCCACCCGTCTGCTCCATGTTCCATCTCTATTTCCTGCACCCTCTCTCTTCAGGGGGCCTGGAGTGGGTGAAACACCAGTTGCAGGCCTTGACCTTTGAGTTTACAGCCCAAGAACACGGGGCTAGCAAGGGAATCCTGACCCCAGTTAACATGGCACATAGCACGAGCCAGAGGAGCCTGTGTTTTCTCCTATTGATCAGAGTGCATTTGTGAAAGATCAAATGTGAACTCAAATTAGATTAAGCCAAAATAAAATTTAAAAAAGAGTGTTGGGTTTATTAGCTCATGTAATAAGAAGTCAAAGGACCCACTTGTTCAGAATTATGGGGCTCAGAAGCACTGGATATATTGTCAGGGTACTATTACCTCCACTTTGTAACTCTGCTGTCTCTCTTAGCTTGGAGTTTCTCTTCCAGTATGTTCTATAGCCATTGACCTTCTGACCCACATGTATCCTAGCAACTCAGCATTCCCAGTGGAAGAAAGAGGGAACATTCTTGAAACCCTTGCTAGAAAAGTCCAAGCAAAGACCCTGATTGATTCAATTTAGATGTATTCCTATTCTCAGCCAATCATGACAGATGGGACTGTGCCACATGCCTGATCTTGTTACTGTAGATGATCCTGAAGGTCATCTCTCCCACCCTGGATGGGAAAGGTCTCTGACTTGAGACAAGGATTTTTTTTTTTGCTGTCTCAGGCTGCCTTAAGGGCAAGGGGAGCTGGGGATTGAACCATGGTCCTCTGCAGCTGACTGGGTTTGCCCCAGCAGGTGCTTAAACAACTGACTCGAGATAAATATCCTGTCACCAGAAGAAGAGGGGATGGGGGTGAAGGAAGGCATCAAATCATGCTTCATGGATTCCATGTCCCATAAAATGATCCACTCAGACAGGGAATAAAAGTTCCATGCTAGAATTACCTTTGAAAACACTGCAAACACAAAACCACAGAGAATAACATGGCAGGAAGCCCCCACCCTTGGATGGGGAGAGAGAGAGAGAGAGAGAGAGAGAGAGAGAGAGAGAGAGAGAGAGAGACAGAGACAGAGACAGAGACAGAGAATGTTACCAGAGTCCTGGGTGAGGGATTCCAGCAGAAGTTGGTATCACAGTGGGCCAGTCCCACAGGAACGCAGTTGGTAAGGGACATGCCAACAATATTTGTGCCTGTGTGTGTGTGCAGATGTGCACACGTGTGTATTTTTTCTTTCTCCTCTGTAGCCTCCCAACACTATCTACCCTGCTGGACCCAGACAGAAGTCAGTAGGCTCCAAGCCTCCAGTGCCCCTGCAGAAAGGAACTGCTTGGAAACCGTTTGCTTTGTAGAACAGAGCAGAAAAAGACCAACATGTTCCAACTTAGTTCCAAAATGTAAGATCAGTTGGTTTCCCGGGCATCCTTTCAGACTGAGGTAGAAGGTAGAGCAAGGACAAGTAGCAAAGCTATAGGGCAAAGAATTGAGAAACAGAGTAAGAGCTACTAAGTCAAAATATCAGAAGTCCAAAAAAGGGGTCACCCTACACCCACTATGGCTTCAGGCATGCTTACAACCAAAAGTGCATGCATGACCCTGTCCTGCATCCAGCTTCATTTGCATTGCCATTTTGATTCCCCCAAGTGGGCTTTGAACATTATGACACTTCATCTAAAACCCCCTGATGGCCAAAAATTTCCCCTCCCAATGGGTCAAGTGCCCTGCTGTCCATGACTCTCATCAGTCCCAGATATAGGTCCTTCCATAGGCCAATGACCTTAAGAGACCTAGGACACATCTCTCTTGGGCCAGTCCACTCACACCTGTGGGAATGTAGCTTCATTTCTTTTGCTTTTAATAAATCTTCCTATTGCTCTTCCTTTTGAATGTCCTGATCAGTTCTTTGTTGAGAGGACTAAGATCCTGGAAACAACTCTCCTGAGAGCCCCCATCTGATAACAAGACCAGACTAGGCAAACTTTTTCCTGTAAAGGGCAATGTAGGAAGCATTTTCTGCTCTGTGGCTTGTTGGGCCTCTGTGGCAAATTTTCTATTCTGCTGTACTAGCCTAAAGCAGCCTTAGACTGCATACAAAATGCCGTCTCCTAATGACTTGGTATAACAACAAGTGGTGAAGTTGGGTGTGTTGTTGCATGCCTGTAATCTCAGCACTGTAGAGGATGAGGTAAGAGAATTACTACAAATTCAAAGCTGAAAATCCGAAGCTAAACTGGGCTACATATTGAGATCCTGTCTCAACCCACAAACAAACTAACAATAACAACAGAAACACAAGTGGAGGGTCAGATTTGTTCCTTAAACCATAGTTCCCAAGCCATCAATCATAAAGCAACCCCAGGCTGGGGAGATAGCTCAGTGGCATAAGCACCGGCCTGGCAAATGCAAGGTCTGGAGTTTGAACTATGGAAGCAAAAATAATAAATAAAAATAAAGCAACCCCAGTGATGTCTGAGGGGTGGGCATCATCACCATTGTACTCAACACTCAGAAAGTAAATGTTTTGATTCTTTGAACGGCAACAGAATCGCGGGCTGCACAGATCATAGGCTTGTCTAAGAACCATTTAGAAATATTTCCATGCTTACAGTGTATTCTCCTAGAATTCTTCCTTGCGACATCAGGCCTGGACTGTCACAACAAGTGATGGCATTGTCACCACATGTCTCTAAGATGCACCAACAGGTCACAGCCTTGGCCCACACACCTTCTCCAACCTTTTCCATGACAACACATAATTTCTTCATCCAAGAGCCCAGGGAGGAGGCAAGTGTGATCAGAGGGGGGTTGATTTTGAATTGCACCTAATAAACCACTAGCCAAGGGCTGATCACTCATTTGTTTAAAGGGGCTAATTTTGTCTGCAGGGTGGCGGGAATAATTATGTGAAACATCCTCTTGAGGGTTTGAGGATGGAGCTGTGGAAATGGTGGAAAGGTACCCAAGTTGGAGTTGGTCCAAAAATGACGCAGACAACTGTGTAACCCAGGGAGACACTTGTCCCTGTCCTCAAACCTGGGCACAGCCATTGTCTAGCTCGACTCCACTTGCCTCACAAAGTCATTGGTTTGAAACACTGACATAACCATGAAAAGAAGTCTCTCCCCAAAGGTGAAGTTCTCTAGAAAATCTTCATTTTTAGGGATTTACAAGGGAAACAGGCACTTGAGCATTTGCACGATCCCTCATCCTTAGCCTAGGCAGGGGCACAGTCTATACTTAGTAACTCTGAACAATTCTGTCTCCCCATGCACCATGCTTGGTTCCTCTTCCTGTGTTCTTTGACTTCCTTTGTGGAATGCTGGAATGTGTTGGATTGTTTTGGTGGATGTAAGCACCTGTGGTGTTTGGATACCAGTGGAGTGCTCATCTCTGATGGTACTGGACAAGAGAAGGGGGATACAAAGGAAAGACCATTTTGTATTTGTGTATACAGAGTGGTTGGGATGGATATAAGGCTACTTTCGTTTGGTTCAATGAGAGGAAGGATTTGTGGTAGTAGTGTTTGGACAGGATATCCTGTCTGCTTCTTGTACTGTGAATGGCCAATGAGAAGATAACAATGTACAATGTATTAATTATTGAAGATGTCTTATTGATCAGCTTTGAAACTGTGTCATTGATATTTGTTTCTCAATGAAGCAGAATTAAAAAAAAAAGTACCACTTGCAGGAGTCAGGGAGTGTCCTGGCCCCAATCGCCATTAGAGAGGGCAACGGTCACACACATTTCATGAGGACCAATATCATATCATCCTCTCCCAACTTGAGAGGCTCCCTCTTTACTGTGGTCACTCCTATAAAAGAGGTACAGAAGCTGAACAAAAAGTTTACCTGCTTTATCAACACTAGCTTGGTCCCTGAAGCCAGGCATGTACCATCTTCTTCTAGTCAGACTGCCTTTCTCCCAACTGTGGTTTCAGGCCATATTGACCTCAGCTTATTGTCTTTTTGGGATCCCTCTTTCTCACTCTTATCCCAGCCCCTCCAGGTAGTCCCTAGTGCTATGCTTATCTTGATTTATCTTGGTCTGGTGGACCAACAGTGATTTTTTTTTCTCCAAAAATCACCAACATTAGAATCTGGTCTTGGGAAACTTAGTTCTCTTTCCCATCTTGCAAGATGGAGGGCAAAGAAACTGAGAAGCCAGACACTAAAGAGAAGAAACCTAAAGCCAAGAAGGCTGCTGCCAGTTGTACTGGTAAAAAGAATAAAGTGAAGGCAAAAATGTCCAAGAAGGGGCAGCCCCACTGCAGCCAAAATCCTGTCCTGGTTAGAGGAATTGGTAGATACTCCTAATCTGCTATGTATTCCAGACAGGCGTGGTACAAGAGAAAGTACACAGCTGCTAGATCAAAGGTTGAGAAGAAAAAGAAGGAACAAGTTCTTGCTTCGATCACAAAACCAGTTGGTGGGGGCAAGAATGGAGGTACCCAGGTGCTTAAGCTTAGAAAAAATGCCTAGATACTACCCTACTGAAGATGTACCCTGAAAGTTCTTGAGCTACAGCAAGAAACCCTTCAGTCAGCATGTGAGGAAACTTCGAGCTAGCATCGCTCCTGGCACAATCTTGATCATCCTCACCGGGCGTCACAGAGGCGAGAGTGGTCTTCCTGAAGCGGTTGGCCAATGGCTTGCTACTTGTGACTGAGCCTCTTAGCCTTAATTTTGTTCCTCTATGAAAAACACACTAGAAATTTGTCATTGCCACCTCTACAAAAATTGATATCAGCAAAGTGAAAATCCCCAAACAACTCACTGATGCTTACTTCAAGAAGAAGCTGCAGAAGCCCAGAAACCAGGAGGGTGAGATCTTTGACACCGAGAAGGAGCCATACCAGATTTCAGAGCAGCACAAGGTGGATCAGAAAGCAGTAGACTCACAGATTTTAGCAAAAATCAAAGCTATTCCTCAGCTCCAGGGCTACCTGTGATCTGTTTGTGCTCTGATAAATGGAATTTATCCTCATAAATTAGTATTCTAAATTTCTTACTAGGAACCTAATTAAATAACTGGTACACTTAAAAAAATAAAAAAGAATCTGGTCTTCACTAGGATAGGTTGTGTATACTTGGGACTAGAAATATTTCAGATTTCAGGGCTTTATGGATCTATGAATATTTACATAAACTTTACAGATTGAGCATCTCTAATCTGAAAATTAAAGACACGAAATGCTTCAAAATCTGGAACTTTTAAGAGCTCCATGCCAACATTTAAGTTTCAGGTTTTAGAAACTTCTGGATTTAGATTAGAGATACTAAAGCTGTTTTCCAAAAGAAATTGCTTTGTACTGAAATAATTTTCTGAAAGCATTGCAATTTTTGAAAGTAGGCACTCATGTTATACCTATTTTATGTTAATAGCATTTTTATTTTATTTTATTGAGAAACAAATAGCAATAAGACAGTTTCAAAACTGATTAATAGGACAGTTTCAATAATTAATACATTGTACATTGTTGTCTTCTTAGTGGTTATCCATAGTACAAGAAGCAGACAGGCTATCCTGTCCAAACACTATTAGTACACATCTTTCTCCTCATTGAATTAAGCGAAAGTAGCTGTATATCTATCCTAACTATTCTGTATATATAAATACAAAATGGTCCTTCCTTTGTATCCTCTTTTTTTGTTTAGTCCTGTCAGAGATGGGTATTCCATTGGCGTCTAAATACTAGAGGTGCGTAAATTCAGCAAAACAATCCAACACATTCCAGCAGTCCACAATAGTAGTGGGTTATCTGCAGAAGTTGTTGACTTGAGTCTTATGTATTTTTCCAGGAATAAATAGATTTTAAATTTCATTTGAAAATTCCAGTTGATTGGGAGTTTCTATCTTGATGCACAGCCACATTCCACAGGAGAGAGTTTCATGATTGATTAATAATGTCTGCCCTGGGTATAGTTTAGGAGAATGATAGCACACTCACTATATAGCTGTTGTTCTCACGGTGGGTGTTCAACTATTACTTGCTGAAGCGGAGTGAGATATAAAATGCTCATAAGTCAGAAGTGGCACACCTAGAATTTAAAAATCAGCATTGCTACTAATTATCTGAAGCAAGTTCCTAAGAATCTTGGTGCCTCCATGCTCTTAGTTATTATGGGAAAAGTTTGAGACTGAGAAAAGAATATTTAACCCAGAGATTCAAATCTTGCAAAAGAAATGAATGAGTATTCTCTAAATGAGTGTCATTTTTTTTCACAAAGACTCTTGAAAGGGCTGTAGGGTGTAGTGGTTTAGAGAGACTATTTGTTCAGATGAACCCAAGATTGGAATTGCTTGGAGAAATTGCACAATGTCTCGATACCTCAGTGTTCTAAAGTGGAGATAAAAACAACTTCTTAACAGTCTGCTGAGGATTAAGTAAAATAAGCCTTGTCAATCCCTTTGCTGGGCCTTCATAAGCATCCAATAAATCATATTTGTATTGATGCTATTATAATTTTAGACAGACAGGACACTTCTCTTGTAGAGGCTTCCCATTAGCTGAGTGCTCATTAGTTACAGAGATCCATGGCTATTCTGTGGGAAACACATCTCTTTTCAGATGATCAGAGCAGTGTGGTTTTCTGTCCATGTCCTTTAGAAAATGAGACCCAAGGGAAGGAGGGGAACATATCAAAGACACTTCTGATGTGGAAAAGACTGGGAAGCCCAGAGAGGGACATCCTCTAAAGCCCATAGTTTGAACGTCTGATTCCTCCAAATGCCAGGAAAGCATCTTAACTAGGCTCAACACACAGGCAGCTCTGCTGATGGGAGGCAGAGCCATTCTGAGATTTTTTCTGTGCTATTCTATGACTCAGTGTACAGTTCGTGTCTCCTGTTGGGCCAATTACCGACTTAAAATGTTGTTAGCAAAAGGCAAGTACATTCATTATGTAGCTGCTAGCACTCAGGCCCAGTGGTCGCCTATTTATGCTGTCTGAAAAGCCATTCTTTTGTGGTCCTTTGTGTGTCATGTCACCCAAAGAGCACCACATCACAGGCTCTTTCCTGTTGCTGTCTAGCTCCTTTCTGAGCTCCTTCCATCACCCTCCTCCCCTCTGTAGGCACCAGTCAGGAAAGGAATTGCAAAGAAGAGGAGCTAAAGTAGCTGAAGACAGAATGTTAAGTCCTTCAGGGGAGAAGACAATGAGACAAAACTGAGGTGAGGGGAGCCAGGGACTTAGCTCAGTGGCACAGTGCCGGCTTGGCAAGTGTGAGGTCCTAGGTTCAATTCCCAGTACAAAAAAAAAAAAATCGAGGCAGGAACTAATCAGATTAGCATCCTCATGGCTCTGACTGAGCTGGAGTCATGTGATGTCTTCCATGAAGAAATCTAAAGCCTTCCTATGAACCAACGAGTCAACAGGTCTGCTGTTGAGAGGTAAAAAGGACTAGAAGCCAGGATACCTGGGTTCTGGGTATCATTTTGATCTTGGGCTGGTCATTGGAACTTTCTAGCTCTCAGATTTCCCTTCTGCTGTCTGAAATTGCTTGGTGAAGCTGCCTTACTGTTCCACTCTGCACATATAACCCTGGAAATAGTTCTATTTCGGGTCTCAACCTGTGACCCAAAACAGGTTGAGACTGAGTTCTCCAGCAAGCTTCTGTTTGCCATTTAGAGACTCTGCCTCTACACTTACCATAGAAGCTCAACTGTCTATAGATGGAGAGTTTCAAAGATCTGGATATATCTTGGATAAATCCACATCCATAGAGCCCCAAACTCAGAACTCCAACAACCTGAAATGCCATCTACTCATCTAGGAACTTTATCTCATTTGCTTTTCAAATACTATGCTGTCTGATGGCAAGAAACACACACATCTGCACTTTGCAGTAAGCAAGCCAAGGTTGCTGTGGATCTGTGTTCAGATTAGCATTGAACACCTTGCTTCTCCCAAGCAAGCAGGATGCACACATCTCAGGGGTAAGATTAGCTCCCCCAGGGGTGGAGTCTTCTCTGCATCTTCAAGCCAGTTTGACATCTAAAATCTTCACCTCATCAGGGGCCTGCTGCTTACTAGCCCAGCTGTTCATTCTATATGAAATTGGCACTTCTGTTTTTATCTTCTCTTTCTTTGCTCTCTCTCTTAGAATCACTTAGTAAAACACTCAAGGCACAAATTTCCAGAGAGAAACTTGGAGGACCTAATTTCTTGATTAGGTAAAAGATTCCCCTTTACCTTTTTCCTCTCTTGGTTCAAGACAAATAGAAAGCTACAGAGTCACAGAGAGCCCCTTTGCCTGCCTGATCTTCATGGTAGAGACTCCCCTCAAACCCAAGGGAAAAGTATCTTTCTTCCTCAAAGGAGAAGCCTCCTCTTTTCACTACCTCCATAAGCATCTCGGGGTTTAGTGATTGAATATGACAATGGTCTCCTTAGCAACCTCACACTCCCAGCCTTAGAGTAGACAAGTCCCTCTTCAATGCTCCAGGTTACAGAAATCCCAGCCTAGACCAGAATGTGGCTCTGCTCAGTGCAGGTAAACAGAACATAATGAAGTGATTAAAAAAAAAAGCAAGTGATACAAAGCAGCTTCTCACCAAGTAGGGAGGGAAGCTTGTTATCCTACACATCAGTTCTTGCAACCCAGGGCCTCTTATGCAGTGAACAGACCATCCTACTGGTACTCTTTCTAAACAAACTCCCAATTTTAAAGAAGAAAGACACCAGACTCGCTGTAGCTTTTTATTAAAGCCTACAGATGATAAATGAGAGTGAGAGAGAGTATGGTCTGAGGCTCACAAGGAAATCACTAACAAAGCCGGAGTCAGGGATATACTGGAGATCTACTAGACTTCACACTCTGAGAAACCAAGGAGGCAGTCTGCATTATGCAAGCACTGGTGCTTAGCATGGCGCCTGGCCAGGGGCTGGCGCTCCTAAGGTGCTGCTTAGATGCGCTTGGTATGTGCTAGTACATGGGTTGGAGCCTCAAGCTACTCAACCTCGTTGTCCAACATGTTGCAAATGACAAGAATTAAACTTGGAAACAACTTCCTGGGCTAAGGTTCCACTGTCAACAGGAGAATCACGCTCTGTCCCCACTTCAGCTGCCATTGGTGTCAAAGTGCTGGACCACTCTATTAAACTATCTCAGCAAACAGTTGCTTTTTCTCCCGACTCCACAGGGAACAAAACAAAGCTGGATTCCTCTCCAGGGCTTGGTATTGTTTACCTGCCAACTTGGAAGAAGCAAGCAGCACCACGTGAAGATTCCCTGAAAGGAACATCAAGCAGTCCCATTGCTTTGAAATTCCAGAAATGCCCTTTCTCCACGCCATTCCCCCTGGAAGTTGGCTCTAAATTTGAAGCTTGAGTGACCTGGTTTCCACACAGCTCATTCGAATTCATGGAGGCAGCCTCATTCTCTGTTGCTTCTCCAACATATGTTTATCCAAATTAATCACAGTAACAGGGGATTGGATATCCCTGGCATGGGGCTCCACTGCCTGGGCAGATATTCCTGGTGAGGAATCCAAGTGGGCACACAGGGCTGGAGAATGGGGTGGGAGCAGAGCTCATTTTTCTGATGAGAAGCTGTCAGCTTCTTTTCATCGGGCCATGGCTGTGGAAGAAGAAGGCAAAGTATAGCTGTGAGCATGAGACCGAAGTCAGGTAGTTTGTGGTATAGATTCTTAGGGGGGAGCCCAGGAAGTGGGTGATGAAGCAGAGCTGTCTCCTGAATCTAGAATTTAGGTATGGCCCAAGGCCCCTGCTCTGGCCTGATGCTGAGCGGTATTTGGGAAAATGCCAGCCACTTGGATTAGAAACCTCAGAGGTGTCCGGGGATCCTCCCTTTGTCTCAACCACCACATCCCATGCAGACTCAGAATCCTTTTATATCACCTCGCTCTGCTCGAGTTCTCTTGTTATCTCTTACCTAGATTTTTATCAATGTCGTCCCCATGTTCCTAGCCTGTCCTAGTCCCCTCTTCTGTTGACTGTATCATGTCATTTTCTTAGAAGGAAAATCTATAAACTCTACAAGGATTTCCATCTTTTTTTCCTTCTGCCTCAGCCTCCTAGAGTGCTGGGATTACAAGCCTCCATCACTTTCCCTAGCTTCTGAACTTCATCATAAAGTCCTGCAGCCTGGCATTCAGACCCCTTCATAGCTCAACCTCATCTACTTCCAGGGTTTTATCCCTTTGTACCAAGACTCACTCTTTCTCAGCACTGGTGCACTCTCTCAACTCCTTCTTGCTGCCTATGCTGTTTCTCTTATCCACAAACCCAGGTCAGCCTGATTTCCTTCACGCAATTACCAACTCTGACTGCTTCCATCACCCTCAGGGGACAGCTCTAGCTCTCCAGGAAAATCTTAGGTAACCATGAATTTTGAGCTGGCTCCCAAGAGGCTCAAAAGCATATCATGCAAAATAAGAACACTTGCATTAACATAGACTACACCAATAAGATGCTAACCAACATCACAGTGGATTGAATTGTGGACCTTTGAGACAGACTCATGTGGATGCACATTCTAGCCCTGGCACTTGCCATGGGGTCATGAGCAAGGAATGAACCATATTCAGCCCGGGTGTCTTCCTCTGTAAAATAGGGACAATGACATGACCTAACTCATGTGTTTGCTTTTAACTTGGTAAACCTAAAATGCCATATCTCCCACACAGTTGCATTTAACAAAGAACAGCAAAGATGCTGAGGGTGACGGTTGGCAATGAAGACAATAACACAAGTGTCTCAGTCACTTTCTCATCACTGGGACAAAGCACCCAACAACCTTAACTTACAAAAAGAAAAAAGTTGATTTTGGTTCATGGATTCAGACTGGTTGGCTGGTAGAAACAGGATAGCCAAGAGAAAGGTGCTTAACTCACAGCAGCCAGAGAGCAGGAAAGAAGGGAGGAAGCAGAGAGAGATGCAGCCTTCCGGCCTCACCCTGGTGGCCACTTACTCCAACTAGCCCCTGCCTCCCACCAGTGCACTCAGCCATGGACTCATCTGCAGGTGACCCCACTGGTGAATATAGCAGCCCCATGATCCAGTCACCTTCCAAAAGCCCACTGTCTGAATGTGGGAGCCTTTCAAGGGCCCTCCTAGATCTAAGTCACAGGACCAAGTAAATCTGGGAATACCACAGAGCCCACTTGTGGAGTAGAAATGTTGTTCAGAAGCCAAAAGACACCCTCCCCCAGCAATTTCAGTATCTACTCAGCTGTGATGCACAGATTGGGTCTAGATGTCCCCTCCCAAAGCCTCATGCAGTCCTGGGTGGAGAAGGGGCAGGCTTTTCAAAGGTGGCTGAATCTAGCATTTGTGATTGACTCAGGATCCAGTTCTGGGATTAAGGGTGTGAACGCTATACTCGCCCTTGGGTGGGCAGCCTGCATACAACATAAGGGCCAGAAACAGGCTTGTCCCTGCCTGATGCTTTGTCATTTCCTCCCTGCCATCCCTGTTCTCTTCTGCCATACCACCCTGCCTTGGAGGCAGACAATTACAGACTGAAATCTCTACAAGAAGTGAGATCAGTAAACCTTTCCTCTTTCAACTTTGGGTGTTGTGTGTTTTTGTCTCAGCAATGAGAGGAAAGTAATGAAGATATCATCTCTCTCAAAGAAATATCTAGTTCATAACTCACAGCATCATGTTTAAAACTCCTCTTCCCACTTCCTATTATTCCTCCATATGGCAGATGCCCCAGAGTGATTCCTTTCCTAACCTCTCCACAAGCTGCAATTTTCAGTCGGGAGCTCAGTACCAAGCCACCGACTCGCCTCTTGTCTCTTTTGTTCATCTGTGGATGGAATCTCTCCAAGCCCAATTCTTCACTCATCCCACAGAGTCCGGAGCAGGAGGACAAGCAAGGGTTTGGGAAATGCTGCGCAAACAACAGACTCTTGTCTGTGTAGAGAGGAGAGGGGCTGAGATTGGAACAGTGCATAAGCACATCTTTCCTGCCATTCCTGTCAAGGCAGCAATCTAGAATACATTATAAACAATGGTAGCAAGATCAGCCAATTGAGATGAACAGTCTTATTCCTGAAGAAAGTAATGTATAAAATGGTCCATGCCTACAGCCTGCAGCCACGATAGATGGAGTCCTAGTCCCCATACTGGTACCTTTCACCGTTGTGAAGCCATCCCACAGCACAACCTGCGGTGGATACGCAGGAGCTCTAGGCAGTAGTAAGCCACACCAATGTGGCATTTTAGCCAGATCTGCTATCAATGACAACAGCACACCTTCTTTGAAAAAAAATATATAATTTTTATTTATTTATTTGCAACAGGGTCTCACTATGCAGCTTGGACTCGTAGTGATTCTCCCTGTCTCAGCCTCCCCAGGGCTGGGATTACAGGTGTGCACCATCACTCCCAGGGTGTCCAGGGTGGCAGGGCATGTGGTACCTGGGACCTAAGCAAGGTCCTTGTGATTTCCAGGCAGGCTCTTAGACCACCCAGCTATCTCTCCCCAACCCTCAGCACACCTTTTGGTTAGTACTTACTTACCTTTAAGGAGTCATCCTACAAATGACCTCAAACATAAACCTGCAGATTGCATGTACCAGGACAGTCTTTATTGTATCATGGAAACAAAAGACCAGGAACTACCTGAGTGCTCACCAAGGGAGCCTGGTAGAAATACCACAGTATATTCCTGCAGGGGCTCGCTCTAGTGTGCCTCTTTGTGCTGGTATGGGAAAATCTCCAAGGTAGGTTGCTACATGAAAAAGTGATGTGCAGCATCTTTTATGGTCAGTCCTCTGCAGCTGGAGTTTCCAAATGTGCAGATGCAACCAAATAGGGATTGGAAACATTCAGAAAAGGAATTGAATGTACACAAATTTGATTTTGGTTTTGTTGTCATTGTGACCTGAAAAATACAGAATGACAGTAATTTCCGCAGTATATTACATTAGGTCTAACAGGTCACCTGGAGGTGACTCAAAGTGTACAGGAGAATGTCCAGAGGCTCTGTGCAAATACAACACCATTTTCTATAAAGGATTTGGGCATCCGCAGATTCCAGTGTCCTCAGGAAACATTGAAGAAATTACCCATGGACACTGAAGAGTAAGTTCATTTAATATGTTTGAATTTGTTTTTCAGCTCATTTTATTTATTTTAAATTGGCATCTTTTACACTTATGCTTGTCATGAATAAAAATATATCAGGAAAGATCTACAAGAAATTGTTGGGAATGGTTGGGCTGGGTGCAGGTGGGGAAAAAAAAACATTTTAAATACATGACTTCTGGTGTTTATTTTTCCACAGATCAGTCTTTGTAGTGAAATGTTTGCTTTTTTGGAAGAAAATTACACTCACTTGAACATGGATGCAGATTTAAACCTTGTATCTTTGCTTCTTAGCTATGTGGCTTTCCCCTCTCTGGCCTCTGCTTTCTCTCAATAAAAGTAGAACAGCGTTCTAGATCTTGCTTGGTTCTGAAAAGTAAGTGAGATTCTGTACAAATAAATGACCAGCCTGCATTTGGAAGATAACAGGTACTGAATAAATGGTGGGCTTGCTGTTGTAGTCTATGTCTTTAGGTGTTGCTTCTCATGTGAGTCAAAATTCTTTGGTCCTGCAACTGACCAGCCTCCTGACCTCTCCTCTTTGTCTCCCTCCCTTAGAAGATTATCTGTCCCAAACTTAAGAGCAAGCTATGTTTACCTTCAAGACTTGCTTCTCAGCAGAACTTGGAACTCTTTCCAGAAAACTTTCTTTCCAGCTGGATTCAACCTTGGAACCTACAGCAGAAGCTGTAAGTGCTAAACCTTTGAACCACTGGTCAGGAGCTAAAATAAGAAAGTCAAGGATATGCGGGGCATCCTCCGTGTACATCATACTTGATACTTTCCAAGCAGAGTTCATGTACATATGCGGAGAAGTAATCCTCAGTTATCCTCCCTGTCTCAGTTACTCTTCTTTCATCGCTGAGACAAATACCCAACACCCAAAATGATGGAAGGAAAGGTTTATGTAGCTCACAGTTCCTGGAGGTTTCAGTCCAGACTCAGCTGGCTCCAAGGCAGGGCAGCACATGGCAGAGAGCAACCTTTCATGGAGGCGGCAAAGAGCAGAGAGCAAAACGGAGGAGCAGCAGCAAACAATGGCCACAGAGAGGAAGTCTGTCTCTCTGTCTCTCTTACGTTACATTCAGGCTATCTGCCCCAGGCTGGGTGCAGCACTCATACCTGTAATCCCAGCAGTACTCAGACCCGTAATCCCAGACTTGGATCATGAATTAGTCACAAATTGTAGAACTGCGCCTCAATGACTGCATGAGGTTTTGGGGGCACAAAGACACACAACCCATAACACTAACGGTACAGATAAAGAAGCTGGGTGTGAGCATCATGGGAATAAGGAAATTGCTAGGAACTGGGAAGTGGCAGAGCTGTGTCACTGCCCTGCCTCCTGTATTCTTACATTCCATGCCCAGATAATGCACCTTTGATAGTGTGAAGACCTGCCCCTCCCTCACCACCATTTAATCACTGCAGCCTCACCTAGTCACAGAGATGTGTTCTTGTGTTCCTCATCATCTCTCCACCAACATCTTCAGAATAAATGACTACAGAAGGAAATTCTTAAAAAAAAAAAATTCTCCATCCTGGCCAGAGAGTGGTTGAGCTCTGAGCGTAATTCCAGCCCACAGTCAGTACAATGAGACTCTCAAGGAATCTACCTCATCCCCCTACACCAGAGCTCCAGTCGGATGCCAGAGCTTTTACTGCATTCTTGGAGTGTGGAGCCTCATTATGGGCCTTCTTATGGCCCCCTGGGGACGCCTGCAGGCTCACGTGCAGTCACAGATAA
Organism: Octodon degus; assembly: GCF_000260255.1. Lineage (NCBI taxonomy): Eukaryota > Metazoa > Chordata > Mammalia > Rodentia > Octodontidae > Octodon > Octodon degus. The sequence goes on along the minus strand of NW_004524597.1, from coordinate 15,716,743 downwards.
GGGGCTCACTTTCCCCACATGGCCAGCTGCTACTGATAATGGCTCCAGAGGAATCGACCACTCAGGGATGACCATCCATTTCCATGATCTTACTGCCAGAACCTGATAGGTGGTGGCCTCCTTTGTTTATCTGTTTTATCACTTAACCTCCCACCAGAGATAAACAAGGCTATTCTCCTGAGGACACGTCTTGTAAGAACTGAAATCAACACATGCATTGATTTAGAATGGCTTTGCCAGGATGGCTGTATTTTAAATTTAGAATTTATGATGTATTTAGTCTGGATTCTGACTGTTGAACCCAAAAGATGGCTTACCATTATTACGCATTGGCTGTATCCCGGCCACTGGGCCCTGCCCTTCCCTGTGTTTCCCTATTGGATTCTTTTTATGAGGTAGGTACTGTGGAGACAGATGAGGAAACAGGCTGAGAGGGGGGAAGTGAGTACCTGGAGGTCCCTCAGAAGTGTGGGCCACACAGAAACTGAGGCCTCTGCAATCTCTGCCCTGCAGCATTTGTTCTTTATTCCGTCCCTCAGTTGTCCTACAAATATACATCAGTGTCTCCCAATCCCCGGCTCTGTGAATGCCACAGGGAGCAAGATGGCCATGCTTCTGCGCATTTGGAAATCTTTAGAATTCTTATACCAAGAGCACACGATGCTTGCAAAATGACCATCATCTCTTATTTGCGGAGTATTTTAAAGTTTACAGCGTGCCTGCACGCCCAGCGTCTCATTTTGAGCAAACTTACTACACTCCCGCTGCTTAAATACCTGGCAAACAAGGCCTGTATGTCTGGAGCAGCCAGCTGCTGAGAGTGCGCCCTTTGCTACTCAGCTTCCCCAGAGCACGGGCTTGTGCTCACGGTTCTCGGAGCAATTGTGTTAGAGAACAGCTCAGCCCTCCTTTCAGTCACTCTGCTGGCAGCTTTCTGCTGCTGTTGGAATGGTCCTGGGTCTCCAGATTGGTGACTTCTGCGCTCCTCTGCTATTACACCCCACAAGAGCTTGCGTGCTTCTCTGGCATAGGGGCTGTGGCTCACCTCTAGGGTACAGTTGGGTAGCCAGGGCCGATGCCCAGCAGTCAGTCCCCTCCAGGAAGTCTGCTGCTCCTCTGCCTCCTCTCCATGGTGGAGTACTTGGAGAGGGGTTTGTGGTAATGTTTCTTACTATAATAAAATTTTAAAGTATTTTAAATAAATGTTTAAAATTTAAACACAAGTTCTATTTTTCAATCCTATCCAGTATGTCCCAAGCCTCTTGAGGACAATCCTTTAGCCAGTGCATTTCACAGCAGCCTGCTCTAGTGGAAAAGTGCAAGTCAGAAAAGATCCAGATTCCTAGATAGAGTAGAAATAACCAGGAGGGACCAGTTTAGATAATACATTTTATTTAACCCAATATAGTGGAGCACATATTTTCATCTCAAGTTGTAATATATAGAAGTATTAATAATCTATTTTTCTTTTTTTATTCATACTATGTCTCTGTAATCTGGTATGGATTTTATGTTTCTAACCTATCTCAGTTTGGATTAGCCATACCTCAGATCTCAACAGCCCTATGTGTCTAGTGGCTGCAGTGTGGGACAGCACAGTGCTAGGAATGGTGGCAGTGAGATTCAGTTACATTGGTCACTTCCTCCTTCAGTGATGCATACACCTCAATGGTCAAGCCCTTTTGTTGTCTTTGTATACACACACAGGACAGATGGACCAACTAGCAGAATGAAGCCACGCCAAGACGTTTAATTTTCAAGGGTGGCCTTCTGAGGTTCGCAGCCTTTACTCTCACCTCTTGTGCGGTCACACTAGGGCTTGGCCACCATGCTGGGAGGAAACACAAGTAGCCATGCAAAGAGGACTATCAGTGCTGGCACAGGATGAGCTCTGGCAGCAGCCAACGGCCAACTTCAGTCACCAGCCATGACCACGGTCTGCTTTGGATTTTCCTGCTGTGCCCATACCCTAGCCCCTTATAGAAGAAGTTGCCAACCAGAAAATTTTGAGAAATACTGAATTGCTGTTTTTAAACTACTAGATTTTTGAGGCGGTTTGTCTCCTAGCAATCAACAAGCAAAAGCTATGGCAAATAATTTATTTTTACCTGGAGGGAAATAGGGAGCCATGCAAGAATTCTGAGCACAGGATACTTGATCTACTTTATTGTTAACAAGATCACTCTGGATGTCAGAGATTGTTGAGGGCAAGAACAGAGCTGGTGTCTGGGGCAAGACGATGGCAGCATTCAGAAAGGAAATGCTGAGACTAAAGAAGATGGCAGTGGAGGGCGTGGATCAGAGCCTCTTGGGATAGTGCCATGGTAGAGCCAGAGTCCCTCAGGGACTGGATAAAGGCTGTAGAAAGAGAAGTTGAAGATGCCTCTCTGTTCTGCTTGGCAAGAGCCCTCAACAGCTTGGAGGCTTTCCCACCTGCCACATTGCCCCCCTTAACAATAAGCCTGAGAGTCAGTGCGAGTTAGAAGTCAGAAGGGCTGGCCAAATAGCTCAGTGGATTAAAGCACCTACAAGCAGGTGCAGGGGCTGGGGGTTAGATCCCTGGGCCTGCTGTGCCAGCCCCATCACCAGGGCATGCTGAGATGGCAACTGAGACTGGGTATGGTGGTGTGCTCCTATAATCCAAGCTCTTGGGAGGCTGTGAACAGGCGGATCACTATGAGTCCTATCTAGTAGTAAGACCCTGAACACACTGTAGACCATTCCCTAAAATACAACAACAACAACAAAAAAGTCAGAAATGCCTCTCCTCGCCTCAGGGCCATTATGTCCAGCATCTCTCCAGGTTCAGTGAGTGCAGGCCAGGCACTGCAATCCTCCGCCCGGAAGCTGAGCCATGAGTGTGTAAGTGCGTAAGCATGAATAACTGACAGGCATCTTCGAGGGTTTTTGGCAGTTGCTGCATTTCGGTGGCTGCATAAAATCCCCTTTGCCACCCAGCTCCTGACAGTGTGAGAGTACATCAGTTCTACCAATCATTACACAGCAATACTTCATGAAGTTGAAAGCAAAAACATTATTACAAAGCAACAGGTGGGTTCCCCAGCAGAGCAAGGCACATTCACAACGGCGAATAACCAACATTTATTTGTTTATCCATTTATGTTTCTAGCTAGAGCAGCATCTCCAATTTGGTTTGGTAAGAAATGAATGAACTTCCTGTTGAGAACAGAGCTATTCTTTGTATCAGCTATTTACTGCCCCTATAATGCTGTGTGACAAGTATTCAGGAAAGCCTGGTGGCGTACAACAGTATACCTTTGTGCTCCTGTGCCTGGGTCACTGGTCCAGATGCCTGGCTATGCTCTGCTGTCCTTGGTTGGCCTCCTTTATCTCTGTGTACACCTGTTGTAGCGGTCCTATTTGTATCTTGCTTCAAGAAGAATTTTATGTTGGGTACAGCGGCACACTCCTCTGATCCCAGCTACTCAGAAGCCTCAGACAGAAAGATTCCAAGTGTGAGGCACACCTAGCAACTTGGTGAGACCCTATCTCAAAGTGAAAACTGAAAAGGGCTGGAGGTGCAGCTCAGTCTATCTCTAATACAGCAAGAACTTCCTGTTCAATGGAAAGCCTGCAGTTACTGGAAAGCCTCTAGCAATTGGTACCTTCAGGTGCTTCTTCAGTTTTCAATCCAAGACAACCCATTGGAGAGCAGCTCCAGATGGAGATTGACGTGTGAGTGAGGCAGAGCCTGGCCATGTTGTCCTGGGCCAGACTCCCCTCCAGGGAAGCCTTTGCTCAGCACTTCATTGGACATGACTGAGACTTGGTCAAATATGGTCCAGGGTCTGGGGCTGGCTGCTCAAGCTTTCTGTCACATGTATCAGATCTGCATTGATGTCTAAAGCCTTTCCCTGCCAAGACTGCTCTTCTCTTTTATCTTTCCCTGGAGTATCCCTCTCTATGGACATCTTGCAATCCTATCTTCGTCTATGCATCTGCTTCCCAGATGACTTAAAAGGCATGTTGGGCAGAGGGTTGGCCAGGTCCCAGCCAGCCTTCCATGGTCATAGTAGAGACAACAGGTCAAGCAGGCTAAACCCCATGTGGTGCTCAGGAGCCAGCAAGGCATGTGGCCATGGTCTCATAGGGAAGCCAGAGGCATGAGAGAACAAACTGACATTTACAAGCCCTTTTGGCTTGTGTAAAAATTAGCTTTCATGTTTCTGGGACAAAATACCCCACACTTAAAGAAGAGGTATACTCTGGCTTATGGTTTCAGAGGATTCAGTTTATCTTCAACAGGCTCCAAGGTAGAAGCTATGTGGCAGAGGGCCTGGCAGAGGAAACTACCCTCCTCATGGCACCCAGGAAGAGCAGAGAAAGAGGAAAAATCTGGGAATAGGACACACCCCTCCCAGTCACATCCCCAAGTGACCTACTTCCTCCACCTAGGCTCTACCTCTTCACAGCATTCTATAATGAACTCTTCAGTGGCTCAAGCCATTGTGAGCACAGTGCCCTCATGATCTAGTCACCTTCTAAAAGCCCTGAGCACACTACTATAAAAGGCTTGGAGCTGGTACACCCTTTTTCCTTATTCTGTTGGCTTAGTCACACGGGAAGGAAGTGCTCTGACTTGATGGTAAGAGCTCCAAGGTCACATGACAAAGCAGGGCTACAGTGAGAGATGTATAAGTGGGGCTGCCACTGAGATCCTTGGCATTGGAAGAAGCAACCTGCTGAGCAGCACACCAGCTTTGGGGCCACTGCTCATGCATTTCTTCCTCCAGAAACCATTTTCCCCTAAACTTGAGTCCTGCATCTGATCCAATCTCAAGTTGTGATCTTCAGCCCTCTTCCTCCTAGAATTCCCTCTTAACCACAGAGGCTATCTCCCAATGTCCCCTGGATTCTATGTGGGCCAGAACTGAGAATCTTCAGCATGCTGGCCAAATGCAGATTCTGAGGACTGCTGTCCAGCTCCCAAATGACCAGTATGTGTGGAGTGCAGAAGGGAACAAATAGTGAAATGCAATGAAGAGTCTAGATTAGAGCCCTTCTACATAAAAATGGGACTTACGCTTGTACCGGCTTCCTAACTCATTCAAGGGAATCAAAGAAGAGGGTCCACACTGAGCACTCGGTACAACTCTCATATCTTCTGAGGAATCATAGATATGAATGTAAAAGCTCAAACAGGAAATTGCTAGAAGCACAAGATAGGACATTATTTCCCTAACTTTTGCACAGAGCCCAGGGCAGGGCTTTTGTACTGAGTCACATTCATAGCCCTTTTGTTATTTATGTATTTATGTATTTATTTAGAAATAGTCTCACTAAGTCACTAAGTTGCCAGGCTGGGCTTGAACCTGAGATTCTCCTGTCTCAGCCTCTCAGGGCACTGGATTACAAGAATGTACCACCACTACACCCAGCAGGAGACAATATTGCTAATATTTTGAGAAGGCAAAGATTTTTTTAGAAAGGGTTCCAAGAGGATGCATCATAAAAGAAAAGATAGTAAACTCATATTCATCAAATATAAAAGCATTGATTTCATTTAAATACACATTTGTGAAAGTAAATAGGGAAATGTCTATTGCAAAACATGTATCTGACATACCACTTGGATCCAGAAAATATGAAGAACTCTTACAACCGTGGGATAAGAAAAGATAAGCCATCCAATAAAAAAGGTTTGAGTGGACACTTCATGCAAGAGCATATGCAAATGGCCAATAAAACACTTGAAAAAGTGCTTAGTGTCATTAGTCATTAGAGAAATGCCACTTGAAAGCTCACTGCAGCTCTACCACACACCCACCAGAGAGGCTAAAATTAAAAGACTAACAGCAGCCAATGTGGGTGTGGACGTGAAAGAGTTGGGATTCTCCTACACTGCCCTTGGAAAGAGAAAATGGCACATGCGCACTGGGAAAATTTTGGCAATTTCCCAAGTTTTGTGTATTCATCCTTGACCCCACAGTTCACCTCCTGGGCATCGACTGATGAAAAAGAGAGCAAAAGTCTTTTGAAAAATTCTTGAACCTTGAATACTAACATTCACAGCACCTGTGTGTTAGCTCCATAATAGCCCAAATACTCAACTAAAGGAAAATAGTTTAAAATTCTGTGGCCTATTTAGACTATGAAATATTATTCACCAACTTAAAAAAGAGAACAACTGATTCGCCCAATGACAGTTGAATCTCACAAATGTTTTGTTGAGTGAAAGACGATGCCCACCAGAGGAGGAGGCTGTACCCAGGCTGACAGGGCTCACCCTCTATCACAGATGCCTCTTTGTTTTTAGCCCCTGACCACCATGTACGGGAAGCACATCTTGGTTCCTGTGACCCATCCTCTCCAACCACAGAAGAGTGTCTGGTTTCTGCTGGGAAGGTGACCCTTGATGCCTTGCCCTGATGGCTCCGGTGGGTGCCTGTCCCACATGGCTCCCTACACTGGGATCCTGGACCCCTTCTCTGCTCTGCATTTCTTGCTTTGCCTTGAGTCATTCGGCATCATACTGTATCCAGCACCACAGAAACCTCAGTATTTGGCCTCTGCTGGGCTGGGGAGCACACAGGGGCCTTGGAGGGAGGGCAAAGGTGGCTTTCATCTAGAATTTGCTCCTAGGCTGGGGCTGCTGTCCTCTCCTGCTCCTCTCAGACAAGCCTGAAGGAGGAAGCCCTTTGGGCTGGGAAGGTGAGGATTTCATCTCAACCTAGGCTGAGGAGGGAGGGAGGGAGGGGGCTTTGCTCTTTGTATTTTATTTATTTATTTTTTGTAACATGTTAGGAGTTAATGTTGCAGAGTAGTTTACATCTGCACTTTCTGAAGACACTTGAACTTACCACCAGTGTATCTATGACAAGCATGCCAAGGGTGGCATGGCCATCAGGGCAGGCTCTTCCCATCTACCACCTTCCCAGCCACATCACACCTGCCACCTTCCCAGCCACTTCACACCTCCCACCTCCCCAGCCACTTCACACCTGCCACCTTCCCAGCCACGTCACACCTGCTACCTTCCCATGGGCCACCTAAGATGTGAGACACACAGCAGCCCACCAAACCCTGTGTGCCTGCTGCCTTCCCAAGGCAGTCTGTGACCGCACACCCCTCAGACATCCCATAGGAGGGCCGGGCTCACTCACAAGGGCAGCTTCTTGTCTGCCCTCTCCTGAACCCAGGAGAAATGCACCACCACTAGAGAAAGCCTCCCAACCCTGCCCTGCCTGGACTGGACCCCTTGGGCTCAGATAGAGGTTCTGAGCCCTCTCAAAGTTGTTCAGTATTTCTATTTTGTTCCACTGCAGTCTCCCACTTCCTGATGATTGGTTCACAAAGAAAGCAAGCTGCTCAGAAGGCCCTAGAAGTGGGAAGGAGGGGCAAGAGGATGAGTAGGTAGGATGGGGGAGATTTTTGCCAAAAGCTTGGGCAGAGTGATATGGACTCTCCAGCACCTTCTTGAATGGGAATTCCAGAGGGCCTCTTGTACAGAAGGGGCCCTAGATGCTGTCCATCCCCATTCTCTTCCTCCTTTGGCTATGTTGATGGCTGAGAAGGCAAGAACTCACAGCCTATTTCTCACTGGAGAGGGAAACGTATCATCTGGCTTTGTGGAGAAGGTTCCACCTTACGCGCATAGTACATTATCTTCACCATGTGCTAGGATATTACACTTAAAAGGACAAAAAAGCAAAATACTTGAATGAGCTTGTATTCTAACAGTAATACCATTGAGAGTGTCTGCTTCCCAGGCTGAAGTGACTCATTCATTATTTCAGTCCTGCTTTAGTCCTTTGCAATTTGTGGTAATGATGCTTTTGTTTTTAATACCAAAAAATGTATAAAAATAGAAATATGAAAAGGCAAAAAAAAAAAAAGAAGAAAGATGCCCCACCCCACGTTCACTGTGCTCACTCCCGTGTGTATGAAGATCTAGAACAGGAGAAAACTACCTAAGACGATGCAGGTCATTGTGGTGGTTATTTGGATGGGAAGGAAAGATTTGACTGGGAAGGAGCGTGATGAAGCTCTCTGGAGTGATTCAAGTGATCGGGATGACACACCTTGGCTAGCACCCTTCAGATTGGAGTCCTTTAATAAAAACGTGAGATACTGTTGTCATCATTACCATGATTGGTTTTGCACACCATGGTCTTATCTTGTGGGCAGTAGACTGCAAGAGCCACAAGGGGGAATTCTGCCCCTTTTGTTCCTGCATGGCTCTGTGGCACGCAGCACCATGCCTGGCACATGCCAGATACCCACTAAACATTTACTGAATGAGTTCCTAAATGAGAGAGTGAGGATCTGAAGTGGAAGAGAGCAGGAGTGAATAAAAACTTCTGTCTTCAAAAACGTGGAGCTGGAAAAGCCACCGCAATCTAGGTGACTGCCCATATTTTCAGCCGCAGGCATCTCTGTGCTGGTTTGCTGGACAAATGGGGGCTTACTTAGCACTCCTGTCTGTGTATTTACAAGTCAGCCTGGAGGCTGCTTAGGAACCAACTCAGCGTCTCCAGGAAATCATTTGCTTTTAGAAAGAAAGGTATAAATATTCCCCAGTCGGCTGAGCAGAATGGCTCCACTGGGCAACTGAACGCAGCCCTTAAGAGCATCCTTTTACTTACACAGGTTGTAAGGGGTTGTAAGGGGAGATGGAGACGGGGCCAGGACAGGAGAGTGACACGACTGAGGACCTACTATGCATCACGCCCCATGCTCCACGCATTTGTACATGATCTCCTTCACTTCTTCCAATGCTGCTAGCAGGGATTCATTTCACAGAGGAGAAAGCAAAGGTTTGGGAAATTGCAGCTTACCTGTCGCAGGTGAGGAGCCCTTGGGACACCGAAGCCTGGGCTGCCCTGCCCGGTGAGGATGTGAACCCGGGTGAAACCCAGCTCTGAGCTTCAATTTCCTCCAATGCAAGAAGGACATGGTGCCCCCGTCTCTGTGGGCCCTGGGTGGGGCCAGGATGCCAGTGTTCTAGGGCACACACCACAGGTTCTTCCTTCTTGCTCTCCCCTACGCAGGAAGCAGCTGGGCACTCACCCTGCCAGGTTGCTGCTGTTGCTGCTGCTGCAGGGAACAGATGCTCATTCTCTCCACAGGCCTTTCCTACCACCTTGGTGGCTCCTGAATGTAGTCAGGATCTCGTGCCTCTAGCGCCTCCAGAGCTATGGGCCTAGCCTGAGCCATTTACCTTCCTCACCTGGACCAGTGGCTTCCGAGCAGGTCCCTCCTCTCTGGCCTGGCCCCATTCGAATCTACTCTTCACCTTGTGGCCATAGCGATCTTACACCGCCTGGTGGGGGGGGGGGTCATGCAGAATTCTCTCAAAACCCAGGTTCAGATACAAAAGTTACATTTTTCATTGTATAGGTCTTGCTTTTCTTGGCCTTAGCCATCCAGCAGAAAAAGTATAAACATGAGGTATAGAAAGTAAAACCATATTAATATGCTGAGCTGTAAAAGGCTCAAGTCAACAATTTCTGACATTACTAGTTCGACGGATAACCCACTACCATTATGGACTATTGGGCTACATTGGATTATTTTGCTGAATTCACATACCTACAATATTTGAATGGCAATGGAATACCTGTCTCTGACAAAAGTAAACAAAAAAAGGGATGTAAATGAAGGACAATTTTGTATCTGTATATACAAAATAGTTAAATAGGATATACAGCTACTTTCTCTTAGTTCAATGAGAAGAAAGATTTGTACTAATAGTGTTTAGATAAGATATCATGTCTGCATCTTGTACTCTGAAGACAACAATATGCAATGTATTAATTATTGTAACTGTCCTACTGACCTGTTTTGAAACTGTCATTGCTATTTTTTTTCTCAATAAAATTAAAAAAAACACTCATGGTCAGTCTAGGTGACTGCCTTTTCCTGGATTGCCCAGGAATGTCTGTGTTTTATCTTCTAATAACATCCTCAGTCTCTTTTTGGCGGTGGGATGGTGGTTTATCCCCTTAACTGGCTCCCATCTTGCTCAGACTTAATGCCAATGCAGTTGCAACATCTTACAAGGCTTTGCATGACCTGTCCCCCTTCACAGCTCTGACTTTATCTTCTGTTCTTTCCCTCTGGCTCACTCAGGCCCAGCTCTACCAGCTTATTCACAAGTACTCAAATGCATTATTCAGGCCTCAGGCCTTTTGTCCAGGCTGGTTTCTCTGCCTAAATGTTATCCCCCAGATTATAGTTAGTCTCAGACACTACTCCCTACAGATTTTTATGTAAATGTCTCTTTCTCAGGGAAGCTTTTTCCCACTTACCTTATCTAAATTGTGCTCTGCATCATCATGACATCTCCCAGCCCCATCTCCTGCTCTCCTTTTCTCTTCACATAGAGTACTTACTCCTTTTGCTCGCATCTATCTCTACCTTCAACTAGAATGTCAACGCCAAGTGAGAGTGAAGGCCTCTTGGCCTTCATTCAGTCACTGCTTTATCTCCAGAGCCAAGGAGCTCTGGTAGCCAGTAGGAACAAATTTAAATTTCTATTTAGGAACAAAATTCCTTATATCACCCATGGGTAGGGTCTTGGGTGTCTCAGTTGGGCAGAAAGAGCAGTGGGTAAAGATAGCTGCAAGTCATGCTGCAAACATGACACAGAGAGGACAGGAGCACAGGGCACTGTAGCTGAGCCCCCAGCTCCACCTGAAAGTCAGGGGGAGGTGAGTCTAGAAGGAAACAGGCAAGGAGACAAGTAACAGGCAGGTGACACTGGCATGAGCTTCTGAGGCCAGGGGCCACGTGTAGGGTGTCTGGTGGACTGAGAGGAGGTGCTGCTACAAGTTCTTGTCTTAGGAATGAATGAATGAGCAGTCCAGTCAGAGATAAAAGCACAAGAGAGAGACCAGCATGGGGTCGGGGTGGGTCTGGCACAGAGGTCCACAAAATAGGAGGGGACACGTCGCTTAAGAGCCTAGATATAGTCATCTACAAAAGTGATAATTATATTAACAGCCATAATGGAAACAGCTGCCACCCAGACCTGTAGGGTACTTGCTAAGTGCTAGCAGCAGATCAAAGTGCTTCCCATGCATCCATTTATTTAATCTCACATCACCTTTTGCCATAGCTTAAGTCTTAATGTAGTCTCTCTCGAAAATGAACCTGAGGCAAGGTGTAAATGTTCATCTGTTATTGAAGGTACAATCTCAGGGCAGTGAGACCAAAGGAGAAGGGAAGGGAGGGTAGAAAGAAAAGACACAAGACAGTCAGTGTTGCATTACTAAGCTGGCCCTGGGGCTGCCTGATTGCGTGGTCTGTCCTGAGTTATGTCAGGCAAGAAAACCACTCAACATCTGCCCAATGGCAGAGTACAAAGGATGTGAGTGCTAGCTCTGCAGTCATCCAGTTAAATAAATGCCCCAAAGAAGAGCCCATTTATGCACTGCGACTGGTGGGAGGAGCCAGAGTCCTCAGCCTGCGGGCTCAGGCAGTGGGACTCTGTGATGGGTAGAGAGTATGCTGTCATAGCAGCAGTTCTGCTCCAGGAAGCCGCTGATGGTCAAGATGTTGGATGAGGACAAAAAGACCTGAGAAAGCTCATGAGGTGGATCCAATGACATCATCATGCTTTCAACTTCACAGACAGGAAACAGAGACACAGTGACTACAGAGCTTACTTAGCCACAGTCAGCCTATGGTGGGCCTGACACCACACTGAACAGATTTTGGACCACGCAAGGATGTAAAGAAAGGAAGAATATAGACCTAAGCCTTTGAGATGGATGTAGAGTTGCTAGCAAAATTCTCAAGCTCACCCCACTTATCCACAGTCAAAGACTGAATTAGCCTTGACTCGTATCTCTCCAGCTCCAAGGGAAACAAGAACAGGAGGGGAAACACATGGTTAAGGTCTGTTTCAAATTTATGTGTGATTTGAGATGATAGATAGTCTCTCTCAGGTCTTGTTTCTGCATATGAAAAATAATGGCACCAACCTAATGCATTGGTTTCAGCTAGGTCTGCTTCCCATCCAGTGAGAACACCCCTACCTGTCCCCATCAAGGGGACTTCCATGCACAGGGCCGGTAGGCAGGAGTCCCATGACACTCACCTGGCCTTGAATGATATATCTGGGGAGCTGCCAGCAGCAATAATTTCTAAGACATTGCTCTCTTTTGGAAAGGACATATTTCAATTTTTTCTGGTGACTTTCTGTGTCTTGACAATTTGGTATAAGGCACTTGAGACACTAAAAAATTGGATTTCTTGAAACACAGGTGAACAGGCTGGAGAGTCTACAGAATCACCACAGCTTTGAGATAGGAGGGAGCAGCAGTGGTGAAGGCCTGCTAGGCAGAGGGCTGTGCTGAGACCAGGGGGAGCTTGAGCTGGGCTGAGGACCTGTCCAGTTTTATCCTTTACCATCCAGACAGCAGGCCCGAAGAGCAGGAGGCCTGAGAAGATGGTCCTAGGAAGGGTACTGAGCTTGGAATCAAAAGCTCTGAACACCAGTCCCAGCCAGCCTCTTCACCATGAACTATGGATGGGTATTGGATCTTGCAGAGCCTCATCTTCCTCAACTATAAAATGAGCATAATAATCCTTGTGCTGGTGCTTCTGGAAGCCCATTGAAGCCTCTAACATGGGAGTCACCCCTCTCTCCCCTCATTAATCAAGTTTGCTCTACCACCTGAGGTCACAATGTGACAAAAGGCAGAACCAGGAACAAACCCAAACTTGTTCCTGACACTTGGTCCCATGACCTCCTAGCTGGAACAGGCTAATTGGATTCTTGGCCAGAAGGAGATGAAGGAAAGTGATGTCCTGATTGGAAAACACTGTCTATACTTGTGGCCCCCTACATTCTGGGCACTAGACCCTGTGCCAGAATTGTCATGAAAGACAATTTTTCCAAGGACAGGGGTAAGTAGATATAGTATATTTTTTAATGTATTTGGTACATGTACTATAACATCCTGTAACTCAGTGATGTCCCAAATTTTCTGATCAAGGAGATTATGGGGCCACATAGGAAAGTGAATGACTATGTAGAGTGTACCTAAGGAGAGTCACATGGAGAGAAAACATTCTCTCAGACTTTCACAAAGAGCAAATTGGTCAAGTAATGGCCGTGACTCATCCACATGGCTGACACTGACAAAGGATCTACAAACTGCGGTACAGGGTTTCAGGATAAATCCTGAGGGGATTTGACTGACCTTGTCAGATACAAAAGTTACCTCTCTTATTATATAGGTCTTGCTTTATCTTGGTCTTAACCATTCAGTGGAAAAGTAAAATAACAAGGTATGAAACATAAAGCCATATTAATATGCTGAGCTGTAAAGGGCTCAAGTCAACAACTTCTGACATTGCCAGTCCTACGGTAAATCCATTACTATTATGGACTACTGAACTATATTGGATCATTTTGCTGAATTCACACACCTACAATATTTAAATGGCAATAGAATACCCATCTGACAAAACTAAACAAAAAAAATGGATACAAATTAAGCACCATCTGTATCTGTATATACAAAATAGGATAGATATACAGCTACTTTCTCTTAATTCAATGAGAAGAAAGATTTGTACTAATAATGTTTGAGGCAGGATATCGTGTCTACATCTTGTACTATGAATATCTACTATGAAGACAATAACATGGAGTGTATTAATTATTGAAACTGTCCTATTAATCGGTTTTGAAACTGTCTCGTTGCTATTCGTTTCTCAATAAAATTAATAAAAAATGTATTTGGTACAGGGTCTCACTACACAGATCAGACTCATAGTGATCCTCCCTTTCAACCTCCCCAGCGCTGGAATTACAACCATGTGCCACCACACCTGATCTCAGTGTCTGGCTCAGCATGCCTAGGGATGGTGCTGGTGTGGCATGTGGTACTGGGAATTGAACCCCAGTCCCTGCACTTGCCTAAGCAGGTGCTTAGTCCTGAGATATCTCACAGCCCTAGATGCAGGTTTTTGGTTTTTGCATTTTCACACGTTTGTGATAAATAATAGTTATATGCCCCAGAGCTAGCGTCACAGCCTCAGCTGCACCTCAGATCATTGGAGCATGAGATTCTCCTGAGAAGGATAAGACCTAGTTCTCTCTTGCATACACAGTTCAGAGTAGCACTTGGGCTCCTCTGGGAATCTAATGCTGCTGCTCATCTGCCAAGAGGCAGAGCTCAGGTGGTGATGACAGCGATGGAAAGCTGCCAAAAATATAGATAAAACTTCTCTCACTACTTCTCCACTCACCTGCTGCTCACCTCTTGCTGCTGTGTGGCTGTTACTAATAGGGAGCAGATAAAGCAGTTCAGGAGTCTGGCCTACCTTGCCAACCCTGACCTGTGGTCCTGTTACTATGAATGCCTGTGTTTGAGGGTGGGAGCTAGGCCTCAAATCCCAGCTCCTTTTGTTGATTTCCATTCTCCCTGAGCTTCGGGACTTGATACAGTTTGGCTATCTGCTGCCTGGTCCCTTGGCAGCTTCTCTCCTTGCCCACTGATCAAGAAAAACCTGTTGTCTAATTGGTCAGGGTCAGCCCAGCTGGGCACTCAGTTTGCCAGGGAGTATGGCCACTGTGCCTTGAGGGACCCTATCCTTCTTGCTTATGCAGGCATATCCAAGCATACACTTGGGACCAGCTAAGGACAAGGGTTTCTGCTCAGTGCAGGGACTTACACCCCCATCCTCATGCCCCTTTGCTCTTGAAAAGGTTCTCCTATTACCCTTTATAGCAAGCTGGGCAGGGTGACCTTAAAATTAGCTTCTGGGAGATGACAAGGCACTAAATAAGCCATTCCACTGAACTCTGCCAGCTTCAGGCATGGGACTACCAGCATGGTTATATTACTGAGCCCAGAATAGTGCCAATGGGCCCACACATAGATATTTACAAAGCCGAATTTTGAGTCATTTTCTATTTCTCCTCCTGTTAATAGAATGCATGGGGTGATTGACAGGGCAAGGGAGCCCAATCCCTGCCCCTCAGAAGGGATATTTGGATGTCACTGAGCACAGTGTATGGCCCATCACTGCCATGAAAGGAATAGAAGCTTCAATGGTCCCTAACAAAGGATGACAAGGTCACTGTCTCACCTTGTCACCAGGGCTGCTGCCTAGCACCTGTCACTGAGCTCTGAAGCTAGCTGCCATGCTGACAGGTAAATAAACAGAAGATCTGGGGAGTGGGCCACAGCCTGGGCTACCCATGACCTCCACAGACAGGGATGGGAGCTTGACTGGGCCATTAATCACAACCTGAGCCTTCCGGGAGACATCTTTCAGCATCTGCTCGCCTGGCTGTCATAAAACTCCTGCCCTTCTTCTTCCTACAGGTAGTCTCTGAACTGAGAAAGAATACAGAGCCTCAGCAGAGATCCAGGGTCTTGGGACAGGGCGAGGTCTAGGTTGGCCTGGAAAGTGTGCCTGGGCAGGACTGAGGTCACCAGGCATGGATGGACTCCTCCTCAGGCATTGGGTGACACCTGGCTCCTCCAGGAGACCATCAGCTTTGTGAAGGTAGAGCCTTTGCTTATTGACCCATCTTCATCCACACCTGCCCACAGCAGCACCTGCCAGACACATGGAGTGGTAGAAGAGTCAGTACACATCTGAGTGAAGAAATATTAATTGACTTCTGCAGTCACCTTTGCTGCTGAATGCCATTGAGCAAATCTTCTCCCTCTGTGAACAAATTTCCTCACCTGGAAAAATTACCTTTGGACCTTCTTCTCATCCTGCAGGTTTAGGGTTCTCTTCAAACCTTGGCATGCTGTTAAAAATTGCCTCTGGGTATGAAAGCAACAGGAAGTACCTGGAGTGACCACTTAACCCACCTGGATCCATGATCTCCAGCACCTTCATCTTTGAATCAACTTTGCTTCTGTTGGCCTGAAGGTCATTGCAAGGCACCACCATGCAGGATTTAACCAGAGGCAGCACCGCCCCCTCCCCCAATATGGGCACATAGACACTAGATCTGCTATGTGTTCTTTGTAGAAAGGCAGTGTTTCATGTCTAAGTAGGGCCCATGTGTGGGAAAGCATCTGTGCCTGTGTGTTCTGCCTCTTCAGAGCATGTTGTTCACTCCTTTATTTGTTCACTGGCTCACTTTCTCATTCCTTGAAGTTTCTCAAATGCTCACACACAAGGAAAGTAAATAGTCATGGGATACAAAGGAGCTAAGCCCAGGGGTGGGCAGCATGGAGAACAGCACTGATTTCCATCCCGTGGATTCAGGAAGACCCTTGAAGGAGGTCACTCTTGAGCTGAATGTGGCCACGTGAAGAGGAGGAGGAAGCCATGCATGGAGATGTGCAGCGAGAGAAGGGGCAGGGGGCATCACACACTATCAACCGTGCGGGTTGGCACTGCTCCTGGGAACCCAGGTCTCAGCCTTGGAGATCAGGCACTTCCAGGTCCAGAGAGCAATGAGGCCACTGTGGACCAATGACTGGGTGGAGTACAGGCCGACCATTGCTGGGGAAGTGCTTCATGGACATTTGATTGCTCACAGGAATATGGAGAGGCTGATTTTGGGATAGATCTATCTTATAAATACATGAAGAAAAATCTGCATTCACTGCAGTCCCCCAGGAGCTGAGACATTCTGATGTCCCTGATATCCAAAGTGGTGACAGCAAAGACTTGGGTGGGGCTCACTGCCTGGATCCTGGGCTGCCCATGCTGCCTATGTGACACTGCAGACTGGGATTCTGTGGGCAGCTTGCAGGGCAGAAGACTCAGCTGAGGAGGGCCCTCTGCTTTGGGCTATGCCTCAGGAGGGGGACCTGAGACACGGACCCGCTTGCCATCTTCTGGGACAGTGAGCTGACTTCCAGGAGCATCTCCAAGACTTCTGTTTCCTGCTTGGATTTAATGGCTTTGGGGGCATCACTTTACATCATCGGAGAACAATGACAGGTTTCTTCCTTTACAAAACAATATATGGCATAAAATAAATGTTCTATAAATGTTTAACAGGCCACTCACAAGGCAATGCCATCTTTATTTTTCTTCTTTGCACTCCTCACTTGATGACAGTGTATTTATTTCCTTGTTTATCGTCTGTATCCCCAGGGAGGATATGTCTCACATAAGAGCAGAGTGGCTTCACCTGCTCCCCAGGGTCTTCAGGGTGGGGACAGGGCCTGGCACACACAGAGAAGCTCAGCCAAATGGCACAGAGAGGAGCTCATGGAAACACACAGGTACGAGGCCTAAAAAATTCTCAATGAAATACCAAAGCCAAGAAGGCAGGGTGAGTCTGTTCCCAATTTCCTTAATGGCTTTTATTGAGGGACAAGGCCCAGAGCTCAGGACAAACTTATTCAATCACCGCATGAACAATTGTCATTATTCATAAGCGGAACATCACCTACTTTTGCTGGCATACATTATGGGATGAAATGTGACCCTCTAAACTTACTATGTTGAAGTCCTAACCACCTGAACCATAGAACACAACTGTATTTGTGAACAGAGCCTTTGAAGAAGTTATTAAAAGGAAGCTTAATCTAATCCATGTGTGAGAGAACTCTAACTCTAAACCCACAGTGGCACCTGAGGTGCATGCTCACAGAGGAAGGCCATGTGAGGACACAGCAAGTGGCGGTCATCTGCAAGCTAAGGAGAGGGACCTCAGGAGAAGCTGTCCTCACCAATTAGGATTCCTCTGAGTTCCCAGGACTCTGCCACAGGACATTCAGGTTCCTGATCCTATGTCCTACCCTGTGCTGACCCCATGCCCAAGTGCAGCAGGCTTCACAATACAGCCTTCCTTCTTCTGCACCAGGGTCCTGAGGTCTGTCCACTTCCCATGTCCATCTAGTGAGCCAGAGGCCTTCCTGTGAATGGCCAGAGGAATCCATGTCCATCTAGTGAGCCAGAGGCCTTCCTGTGAATGGCCAGCTGGAGGTGGCTGGTCCTTTGATAGCATGTGCCTGTGAACAGCTTGGGAAGAATGTACCAGCCCCATGAGAACAGCCCCCACTTCCTAACTCATTCCACCAGAGAGGCAGCCAAACAGCCAGATTTTCCAGAGAGGGGCACGGTGAATTCCCTCCTACCCCATCCTCCACCCCTGCCTGCTGCTACCCACAGCTTCTGGGGAAGGTTCAGGGCTTGGGGCCCTCTCTGCTGGCATGAGCTCTCATCAGCCAGCTAGTACAGGCTGGGTAGTATCTAGGTCCACACCAAGTTGACAGAGATGAAGACAAAGACAAAGAAGGAAGAGATGCGAGCTGGGTTAAGGATAAGGGCTTTGCAAAGGGAATCAAGTTAAACTGAGGCCACTGGGGTGGCCCCTGGCCCAATATACCTGGTGTCCTTATAAAAAAGAGAAGTTTGAACATGACAAACACACATGGAGGAAGATGATGCCCAGAGATAGGGGAAGACGGCCAGCTAGAAGCCAAAGAGAGAGATCCTCAGACACCTATGGAGCAGACAACTTGGTGAACACCTTGAGCTTGGACTTTAACCCTGCCTCCAGAACTACGGGAAACATGTTTGTCCTGCTTTAGCCATTTACTCGATAGCACTTTGTCACCACAGCCCTAGTGAGAGAATCCATCTGGGATCCAAACAGGAAGTCCCTCCCCAGGCAGGTCTGTGACTGGCCCCAGCCCTGGGGACTGGAGGAATGTTAGGAGCAGGGCATGGAGCCTGTCTAGTGGAAATTTACACAGAGGCCGCAGTGGCTACCTGAATAAATCTAGGATAAATATACCAGCTCCACCTTTGTAAAAAGGGAATAAATCAGCACATTTATCTTTCAGGACTTTGTAAAGCTGCAGTGATTCACACCATGTAAAATACTTGGCGCAGCAGCCAGTACACACTCGGTGATCAAAAAGTATCAGTTGATAGTTTTATTGTTATGAATACTTCAAAAGGGTTTGAAGAAACATCTGTACACCATAAGTTGGAAGATGGGCTGGGCTACATTTTCTGGTGCCTGTCTATGTTGATGAGTAGGGTGGTAGGGTTGGGGGTAGGGGGAGGTAGACAGGGGGCTGTATGGGTGATCATAGGTTCTCTAATCTTAATATGGACACACATTGATGGAGACACATAAGTCAACGTGCCCATGCCTTCAGCACACATGGGCTCATTTATTTGTTCACTGGCTCATGGATTCATGGATTCATTCATTCATTCCTTACATGCTCACGCACACTTATCCACACACAATGTAAATGCGCAAGTGGGGAGACAGAAAAGAGCTGTGTCAGAGGTTCAGGGAGCATGGAGAGAGAGCATCTGACTTCCCGGAGGAGGCCACATGTCAGCTAAAGGTGTCACGCGAAGAACAGGCAGGCTACTACCGCATGTACACTGAAGAACAATGGCAGTGGGCACCCTGCATGACAGTGTAGGCTGATTCTACTCTTTGGGACCCTTACACCCCAGTGCACCCCATCAACCTTCCAGCATCCCGGGTGGCAAGGTCAGGGACAGCAGAAAAGATGCCAAGGAAGCCAACTTTATTTCACACAGACCAATCACATGTGGAGCCCCGTGCCCCTGGCAGGACGTGACTCTTCGGGTGCATCTGGCCTCTGGAGGTTGGCTGTGATGCTGGTTCCGCCCAGAGGGCTCTGGAAAGGCCTGGCCAGTCTCTCTCCAAACAGCTATGGAGTCTAGAAGTCTCCAAGGGCAGCTGCATCTCAGGAGGCTGGAAGCAAACAGGTCAGAGCTGGTGAACGGGATGTAAGCTGGGTATGTTTTGATGGGGAGAATGGTGGGCGAAAGAGCCTGGAGTTCTGTGTTCCCAGGGCCATTTCCATGGATGTCCTACCAAGTACAATGACACAGCACAGGCAGTGGGAGGGAAAAGGCTGATGCAGATTTCCTGAAGGACCTGTTACAGACTAGACCTTAGATGCCTCCCAAAGGTCCATGTGTAAAGACTCAGTTCCCAGCTTGATGCTCTTGGGAGGCAGTGAAAGCTCTAAGAGGTGAGCCCTAGCTGTAGATCTCAGGGCCCTGGGATCATGCCCTTCAGTGGAATTGTGGGTCCCATCTCTTTCTCTTTTGCTTCCCAACCCTGAGGAGAGCAGCCTTGCACATGCTCCTGCCATGATATGCTGCCTCGCCACAGACCCAAAAGCAGCAGGGACATCCAGGCGAGGGCTGAGACCTCCCACACTGTGAGCCAAAATAACCCTCCTCACCACATAAGTGGGTTCGCTCAGAGACCTGTTACAGGAATGGAAAGCTGAGCGGCACATGACCCACATTCCCAAGTGCAAGGTAATCAGGCGTGAAGCCATCCACTGACTTCCAGGCTCCATGCTGGGGTCTCTCGTGCTCTCCTCAAGCCCACAGTGGGATTTGGAGTGGCAGACATTGTTGTCCCTGCTTTCCAGCAGAGGACAGAGGTGCTTAGCAAGATGGTGCTGCCTGCCCAAGGTCACAGGACTGGGGCTAAGGAGGGACTCCATCTGAGGGCTCCAGAGCCCACCAGCCATGCGCAGTGTGGGGAGCAGGGCTTCTCTGTGTAGCTGGGAAACCCAGGCAGCTGTATGCAGGTGCCATGCTATGAAGCAGAGCAGCCTTCCAGACGCACTCACCCAGGGGAGGAAGAGGCCTTGAGATTTAAAAAAAAAAAAACTGGCAGAGACAAGATGTTCTGTGACGACTTCTGCTAAGCACTGTTCCCCTTTTGGCCGTGTGCCCTTTACTTGGCCTTTGAAACTGCTCTCCATGTCCCCGAGAGCATAATAATGTAAATGAATATCAGATCTTTACTTGGTAATTGAGAGCAGAGAGAAGGCCATGTTAAGTCAAATTAATTTGCTCTGATGCAGTCCCGGCTTGTCTCCATGAAAGGAGCATCAACTCCTCAATGGGCTAAGGGTGCCTGTCAGAGAGACAGGTGTGCACCAAGGAGACCAGTGACCCACTCTGGTGAGGAGGTCTGGGGGCTAGGGCAGAATGGATGCGGCTGTCTGACCACCTGAGCCCTGCGCAGAGCTGGGAGGCGGAAGTGCATCGTGGGTGGCTGGGCAGCTCTGATATCACTCTTGAAGATGCTTGGAATATGCACCCATGGAGCAGTACTACAGATAAAAAGGAACATTCTTAGCTTTAAATCTCAGTTCTGTCTGAGCCATTTTGCGTAAGTGACTTATCCTCTCCGATCCTCAATGTGTCAACCTGTAAGATGGGAATAAATAATGCTAACCCCTCCATTGGAGATATCCTGAATGCTAAATGACTGGCTGATATATACACTCAGTAAAATAAGCCATTGGTAGCAGGGGATCCCTCTTCCTCTGTTTATCCCAAAGAAGAACCAGGATGAGGGCCAGGTACAGAAGCCAGGGCAGAGAGAAGCAGGATTTCTCCCATCGTGGTGCTGTGATCTCTGCACGTGACTTCCCCCCTTGGGCCTCAGTTTCTCTCTTTATATGATGCAAGAGTGGGTTCCACGGTTCCACAGCCTCTGCCCACCTGGCCTTCTGAAGGGCTGTGACACCTCCGTAATGTCTCACCACTGTGTCCTGTTGTCCCCAGGTAGAGAGATGGGATATAGGAAAATGAGACTGAGCCAGAGAAACTTGAGAAGCCTGAGCCCTCCTCTATCCTCACCCCAGGATCCTCTTGCTTTTCTCTGCAATTGTATTTTAGCATAGAGAAGCAAGCAACCCCTTCAGAGAAGCTCTGCAGCCACCAACACAGGACTTCAGCCCAAATCTCCTAACACCCTTGCATAAGCAATCAAGAGATTAAAGGCCAAAGAGCAGCTCTACAAGGTGCCCAGACCCAGAAGGACAGGCTCCCCACCTGTTGCTTTTACCTGCACTCAGTCCTACTTCTGCAGGTATTTCTTCATGATGCTCTCCACATCCTCTTCTTTCCTCCTTGCGCCCGGCTCTCTATTCTCAGGGGACATCCGCTCACCCCCGTCGCCTTCGAGGCAAGGGGCTCTCGGCCGGCTCTTGATGCTGTCAGCACTTTTGAAGGATGCGATCGAGCTGGAGGAGGAGGATGAGTCAGAGAGGTGAGCAGGGTCCTCCTTGGACTCCCTGCTCTTTCTCAAGATGGTCTTGATCCCTGAGAGAAAGGAGCGGTCAGCCTCCTCCGTCGCAAAGTGGACGCCTGAACGCTTGGAAACCTGGAGCTCGGCTGCAGCTGCCCCTGCCAAGGATGCAGGTGCCTCGGGCTTCCGGATGGCAGGGAGGAAATCATCGAAGTCCACTCTGGCCCTGCGTGCGTAGCTGAGGCTTGGGAGTGTCCAGCTGCCTGGCTCACTGCCTGGAGGCTCCTCCATCAGGTGAGCGAACTGGCGGTTCTGGAAGACAAGTGGTTCCTTGCCAAGGTCTGGGCAACCTGCATCATCCACTGAGGACTCCAGACAGCGCCTCCGGGGACGCAGCGTGGGCGACAAGAGCACTTCCCCTGGGCTGCTCGGGGAGCTCATTTTTTTCCGCACACTGGGCCCTGATTCTAAGAGAGCCTCACAGGAACTGAAGCGGGTCTTCAGCCTCTCCGGGGGCAGGCTTGTGCCCTCAGCACCTCCTGAGGATATGCACTTCAGACTGGTGGACCGCGAGAGACCAGCCGATGGGCCAGGAACCCCCTCAACCCCCAGAGGCGACTTTGACTGTAGCTTCAGCGAGAGATCTCCCTCGTCGCTGCCAGCCCGGCCTCTCCTAAGCGTGGAAGCACCAGTGGTCTGGTAAATGGGGAGTGTAGGCCAATCTTCCAGGCCCAATGGGGATCCCTGGCCTCTCTGGGCTCTTTTCCTTCGGAGTCCTTCCACAAACTCCGAGAGTGCTGCTGATGGACTGGGCAGCTTCTCCCTGGGCAGCGGGGATGTGTCTGGACTCTGAGAAGCTGCAGGAGAGGACAGAGCTCCCGCTCTTTCCATGGGCTTTCTCTGGACACCAAAGCCTTCACCGCCTCCAAAATGACAGGACTTTTGCTTGCGGGCAGAGCAGGGGGAAACAGAGTCATCTCTTGAGGCCTTGCTATGCACATTCCAGGTTCTGCTCTCAGCATCTCCGGCCTCCGCATTCATCCTGTCCAGGGAAAAAGATGCAGACAGTAGAAACTGTGCAGTTCATACAATTGGTGCAACTGGTATGAGAGCCACTGAACGCAGGCACTAATATTATTTTTCCCCCCTTTGGAAACACCATCCCTACCGCATTCTCAAATGAACCGTATGATTTAATGTGCAAATTCAAGCCATGTAAATGATTTCTTGTTGCTTTCTGAAATGCAATTTCTGTCTATAATTAAACCCAGCTAAGTACATTTGAGTAGATTAACGCTGCAGCTAGGATGGATGACTTAGATTTATGAGGCATCATATCTGACATGATGGAACTGAGCATAGAAGAGCCTACTGTGAAGTCAGTAATTTGCTCCTCCAAGACTGGAGCAGGACACGCAGGGGGTAATTTATTTACTGAGGGCCAGGCCCAGAGGATAGTCCTGCTGAGCAGGGCTTCTGAGCACTGGGGTTCCCTGGGACACCTGTCATTGTTTCAAGGAGATGGGGCACAGATCAAAACTGCCCCCCCCAAGCAAAAGAGTCGCATGCAATCAACTTGAAACCAAATCAATACACACGAGGACAGACGGTGTCTATTCTGGGAGTGTACCATCCCCGGCTTTTACACAGAGGGAGTTTGTAGCAGCTGAGCCAAAATCACGTTGCCTGTGGAAAGGAGGAGCCTCATGGTGGGGCAAAATTATAGACTGGAAAATACAGAGCATCCTTTAAAGTGGAGAAACCAGAGTTCATCCACCTTGCCTTTAACAAATAAAATCTACGCGTCCTCCCTTGAAGACAAACTACCCCTTTCTCACCTACCAGCAAAGCCATAATTCATTTTAAAAAAGCAGAAAGGAGTGCTATTGCATTCTGGCACTGCAGACAAAGCTGTGGACGCTGGAGAGGTGGATACCCACACACAGGCTGCCACGGATTAGGCCCACGGCTCTATGGCTTTGTGGCTCTGACTGTGACAGGGGGATAGCTGCAGGAGTCGACCTTCCCTGCACCAAGAGTGGCTGAGCTTCTGGTACAAACCGGAAAGAACATCTTGCTCTCGCAGCTGGGCGTCTCCACCTGTACCCCTCATGGCATGGGGCAGCCAGGGCCCAGTGGCCATGAAATTTGAGAAGGAAATCAGTGTGAAGGCCCAGGAGGGGACACCTCAGAGGGCACAGGAGGGCAGCCTGGCTAGGGGTTAGGGTTTTTTCCAGGGAAAGAGGCACTCACAGACTGCAACGGACTGAATATTTGCACACCCACCTGAAGTTCTTAGGCTGAGGACTCACCTTCAAAGTGACAGAGGCGGGGCCTTGGGGCAGTGGTGAGGTCATAAGGGTGAAACTCCTGATATGACCCATGGTCTTATAAAAGAAGCCAAGGAGCTACCTTGCTCCTTGCTTCATGTGAGAAGACCCTGAGAAGAAAGCCATCCATGCACCTTGGTCTTCCATTCCCCAACCCCCGGAACTGGGGCACATGTTTCTGTCGTCTCTTACTGACCCAGTTCACTACTGTTATGGCAGCCTGAAAGGACTGAGACAGGCACCCAGACCCAGCTTTTCAGGGCTCTCGAGGTCCCAGCTTCAACCACTCCGCAGCCTCTCTCCTTCAGGGCTGGCAGGACTGCCCAGCTAAACACCTGTGGGAGGTCCTTGGAGCCACGGAGTCCTGCTAAAAGATTCCATGAAGATGTGTGTGTCCTGTGTCACTTGAGGGGAGGAGTGTTGATACCACTGGACAGGGCACAGACCCGTAATCCTGAGATCCCAGGGCCGGGGAGCCACCTGTTCACCAGCCTTGCCCTCCTGAAATGCAGTTGCTGAGTGGCCAGGCTCCCCAGGCCCCTGCCATCTCCCAGCCTCTTACTCTGCCTTGCTCTGCTGCTCCTGGGACAGGACGAAGCTTTGCTGCCTTTCAAGTCTACCGTCATTCCATTCGTCATTCACTGTCCTGTGCTGGGAGCGCCCCTTCCATCTCCCCGCCCTCTACTCCTAGCACCGACCTCACAGGTGGGGAGGAGGATGGGGAGAAGTCCTTGATACCATTGCTCTGGTGCCAATCACTCAGTAGCAGCAAACAGCTAGGAGGGCTAATTCATACCAGTCACGGACAGTTATCAGTCTTCAATCATTAATAAGTAACAGAAATTATTATTCCAATCCCTGACTGCAGCACTGCCCCCATCCGTGGACGCAAGGAGACAAGTTCAGAGAAGGACAAACAGGATGGCCAGCCAGGTGACCTTGCCTCTTACTGTGGGTAGCCCCATGTGCTGAGACAAGAGACTCACCGTGCGTCCGCCTGGCGCGTCAGCCTCCTCTCCCATTTCTTGCCTGTCACTTTCTGTCTCCATCACAGTGGGATGCGAGCTGGGAGAGGAGCTGGAGGCATCTTTTATAATTACCTAGAGGCATGTTTGTCAACAGCACTGCTCTAGAATCGCTCCCCACATAGACAGTGAGGTGGCTGTCACACTTCCTTGTTTATTTTTCTTTTTTAATAAACAGCACAGGGCTTCTGGGCCACTACGCTGCTGCTGAGCTAACAGAAGTCATTTCCATCTGGTCTTAGCCCTGAAAGGAGGCAGGCTTCATAGATGGGTCTTGGGTGCCATGTCTTATTCATTGCCTGGCACCTGGGGACAGCTGAGTGGGGGATACACACAGCCAAATCACCCGGGACCCCAGCCTTTGGTGCGCCCCACCCCCATCACCACCATGGAGCTGCAGATGCCAGCGCAGGGCCCAAGGAAAAGCAAGGGAGAGGGGTCACAAGAAGAGGGAGAGGGGCACAGATGCTGAGCAAGGGTGCAAGAAAAGGGCGCAGAAGGGGAGAGCAGGGAGAATCCCGGGCTCTGAACTCGGATGGCGGAGTCTGGGCGCCTGTCTTCCTGCCTCTCCCGAATTAGCACCAAGCCTGGCGCGTAATAAATGTTCAGGAAATGGCTCTGCGCTCAATCAAGGCAGACGAGACAAAGGAGGTAGGCAAGGTAAGGAAAGCAGAGGCAAGACAGAGACGGGGAAGAAGAGGAGGCTAGGGAGTGGAGGAGCAGAGCAAACCAGGCAGCAGCTGAAGGGAGAAGGAGGAAGAGGAGGGGGAGGTACAGCAGGACAGAGGAGGGGAAAGAGGAAGGAGGCTGAAGGGTGAAGGCAGGAGGCAAGGGAGTGTTACAGGTGCAAATGGTGATCTGCCTGTCTTCACCTTGGACATGACAGGAGCAGCCAGGAGCCCGGGACCAGTGTGTGCTGCTGCAGAGTGCTGAGACCTGCCGCCAAGGTCCCGCTCCGCCAGCACAGTGCGCCATCTTCCTACCTCTCCGGACCCCCAGCCATGCCTCCCACAAAGTGCAAAAGCCAAAGTGTCCCAGCTCACCAGTGGAGCCCCACTGGCTGTCGTGGGAAGCCCAAGGGCCCAGGGTCTTGCGACAGCGGTGGACTGAGTCCTTGTTTCTGGGATGGTCAGGGGCTGCTGGAGGCTCACTGTGAAGCAGGAGATCAGACCTACAGTGTAGCTCTTAAGGGGCTGGACAGGAGAGGGGAGCTGCAGAGTGAGAAGGGAGGGAGCCAAGTCAGGGAGGGAGGGGAGGAAGGAGTAAGAAGGTGGCTTCTTCCCTATGCAGAAGCCACCCACATGTCCCCTCCACACTCTCATTTCTGTCCTGCCTGGGTCATTTTCTTCAGTGTGAGCAGCCCCTCCAACTCACTCCTCTGTGTGGACACTGTAGACTTTGATCTGTATTTACAGTCCTTTGGGGGGGGTGCTTAGGGGTAAAGATCTCAATGTGTTCTATTCAGAGCCAGATGTTCCCTTCCTGCCTGGCTTTGAACTCTGCCTGTCAGGTGCACCCTGCCTGTGGTCTTCCAGGGCACTGGGGAAATCTTATTTTGCTTCCACTATCTTCCCAGGGTAGTCTGGCTTGGTCAAAGCTGTGCCCCACTGGCAATGCATGAGAGAGGGATGGCAGATAAACAATACATTGCCACACCTACCTCTCAGAGCCTTGGCTGGGGAGAGGGATGATGTGAAGATGCTCTGGGAGCAGCTGGGACAGGTGTGGAGAAACACTGGGCAGCAGCACTGTGAGTATCTAAGGAGAGGTCTCAGAGATATCCTGTGGCATCTGCTGCCTACGCCATGCTCTGGTTCAAGAGGGTTAAACTTCCGGTACACCTGCCACAATAGGAGTCAGAGGACGGGCCTGAGCACTGGCCACAAAGGTGCCTGCCTGGCAAGTGTTATAATCAAGTCGGGACCGTCAGTGGTCGCTACAAGTTACCTCCCAGGGAGGTAAGGATTATGATTTCCAGACACAGCCAGGTGGGGGCCTCTGCAAGCACACATGGTTAGGAAGTAACAAAGGTGGGTTTCGAACCTGGGTGAGCCAGCTCCAGAGGCAGGAGCACCCTTCTCTACAGCCTCTGTCCACAGTCTATAGCATGACACAGGCTCATTAGCAGTTCCTGTGCTGCAGTTTTGCCTCGGGCTCCAGACTGGTGCTGCCAACTGACAGCCATGTCTTTTGCTGCTTGCTATCTGTGAGTCCTCAGTCTCCTCATCTGTAAAATGAGGCAAAACCACATCAACCCTGCAATGCCGTGGAGATTCAAGCTCCGTGAGGGCAGAGGCCATTTTATCCATTATATTCATGCCTGCCAGTGCCCAGACTGGTGTCCTAGTCTCTAGTAGACATTCAATAAATACATCCCAGATAAACGGATGAGCATCAGGGCCCTGGTATGGAATAGCGCTCCTCCCACATGGCAGGTGAATGGCAAATCTCCAGTCGTCTGAGATATAGCAGGTGTCCAATAAATACATGAGCGATCCTCCTGTGCCTGCCACACAATGGTGTCTAATAAATGCTGATTAATGAATTGACTAACACTGGCACATACATGAAAGGGCTCTCTTGTCCTGGTTGCCTGAAGTTACAAAGCATCATCAGGTAAATTTCAAAGACTCTCTAATGTGGAAATTGCCATTGCCCCTAGCTGCAAGGGTCAAGGAATGAGTTTTGAACCTGATAATCAAATTCAGATCCTGGCACTTTCCCTTCCAGACCAGGCAACTTTTAGAGCCAGCTCTTTCTTAGCTGTGAGAGTGGAGCAATAGTGACAAAGGTTATGGGGTCTCATTAAGAATTACAGATGATGCGTGTTCCTGCAGCCCCGGTGCCAGGCATCCGGGCTCTTTTTCCTCTGGGTGTCCACTGTTCGCCAGTGAGATGAAGCATGCAATTCAGTGATGATGAGCCTTCTAGAAACCCAGTGCCCACACTGCCACTCAAAACCCACTTCTTGATGACACAGTGCCAACCCCACAATTAAACCTGAATACTGAGGTTTTAGTTTAGGAGGACCAATTCTCCCTTAACATCTTCTGTCTTGAAAGAAAAAGACAATAGCATACGTGCCATAGGTTCGCCCACACAGCTGTATGGAAACTTGCACACACAGTCCATATTCACAGAGGCCCGGCATCTGTAGAGTCAACCAGTTCAGAACTATTTTTAAAATTCCATCAGAACTGAAAGGCACAGACTTTTCTTCTCCTTATCACTGTTCCCTGAATTGTACAGTATAAATACTTACTTCCACATCCACAGTGTTCACGTGGAGTAGATACTATAAATCATCTGAGATGATCTAAAGAATGCAGGAGGGTTGTGTAGGTGACATGCAACTCAGGTGAAAGTGCAGACCAGAGGCTAAGCACCCGCACGTCTTGGTGTCCATCTGAGGGGGCCCTGGAGCCCACCCTCTGTGGACACCAAGCTCTGGCTGCACTGCTTATTCATCTCCATGCACTGACTTAATGTACTTTAAGCCCTTAGCCCTTGTTTGATTGCTTTACCTAGAAGGCCCTTTTCACCAGGGCTTGAGAAGGCCCAAGACTGAGAGCAGATGTTGGAGAATACATAAATCCTGGGCATGAGCCTGCTCTGTCTGAGTGTCATGGCAAAGAGAAGTGGAGACCAGAGTGGGTGGTGCGTCCTCGAAGCCAAGCAGCTGGGGTGACAGCACCCCTGCCAGGACCACACCCTCCCCCTGCCAAGGTATCATGGCTCCATCACTCTTATCTCTAGTGCCAAGCCCAGTAGCAGATGTGTCATGAATCGTGTTTGAAGAACAATCAGAATGTTGATTAGTACATGTTCTTGGTACTGGAAATTAAGCCCAGGGACACTATACCACCGATCTATATCCCCATCTCTCTGTATTCAGAGATAAAGTCTTGCTAAGTCATGCGGGTTGGGCTCAGAAGCGTAGTCCTCCTGCCTCAGCTTCCCCAGGGTGCTAGGATTATAGATGTGCACACCACACCAAGTTCATGCATGTATTTTTCATACAGCACCTTTTCAAGATCAGAATCATCACCTCATCTCACAAATGAGGAAGCTGAAGCTTGGGGGCAAGAAATCACTTATTCAAAGTCTGACTGCCAAGCGGCAGAACCTGAATCTGGACTCTCATTGGCCCAGTATAAAGCCCGCTCTTTTTTTCCTTGCTCTGTACCACATGCCCCCCAGGCAGAAGGCTGGGTAGAGACCACAACCTGTTGAATTCAGATCTACATTTACACAGCTTTCACAAGTGACTGAGACTAAAGAACCAAAAAGTTAGCCCAAGTTAAGAAGATGCTGGATTCACTGGCATTAGATATAATCGCATACAAAAAAAGAAAAAGGAAAAAAAAGTATATATTTTTCCCCAAGTTTGAATCTGGCCAGACTCTGGGCCAATTGTAGCTACAGGAAACTCAATGCAGATTTAATGACACCATGAATCATCCCCAAAGGCATGCTGTCACCCCATTCTTCATCCACACCCTGAAATTATAGAGGAAATTAAAAATGTATCAATGTTCTTTAATACTGGCAAGGCCTGGGATGGGAAAGCAGATGTCCTTTTAAGATGGCCTGAAGATACAGTAACTGAACCCAAAATAACAAATGATGTCTGTAATAAAAGTTGGCCTGCTGCCCAGGACTGTGCCTGATGCGGGGAACACAAGGCATTGATGAAGGCCTGTGCTGGTGCAAGTGGATTCCAGGTAGTAACAGCTCCCATGCACTGTGCCTCGGGGTCTGCAGGCATCATTCAATTTTATTTTCACAGTGGTTCTCAGAGGCAGATACTATTGGCATTGCTCTATGTTAAAAAGAAGCTCAGAAGGGAAAAGTCATTTGTCACAGGATACACGGATTTAATCCAAAGGCCCCCAACTTGAGATCCATACTGCCTCATCCCTCTACCTCTTTCTGGACCACTTTATAGGTGAGGAAGCTGAAGTTCCATGTATCAAATGGGCTTGCTGAAGAACTGGCAAGGCTGAGACACCCAGCCTGCCTGTCTGACTATCTGCATTGCCAGGCCAAGCTCAGAGAAGTGGAAAAAGTGCTGCCTTGACACCTTTGTCCACAGAGTAGAGTCCACAGTGTAAGAAATTCCAAGCAAATGGTGAACTGTGCATTATGAACACAACAAGAGGTTGGCATGGGAGGAGCCAGCAATAGGTACCTTCTTACCTAGGTGCACGGCCTTTCTGGAGGAAGTGGGTAGGAATCAGGCTTTGGAATGATTTGAGGGAATGATTTGGGTGGTGGGGATGGGTCCAGGAAGGTGCTACAAGCAGGAAGGGAAGATACCCTCTACCAGGTATGAGCTTCTTACGTCTGCAAAGCACTCAACAAGCAAGAGCAGGTCTCTAAATTTCATAGGTAAGAAAACAGTTTTAGAAAAATGATAATCCCAGACCTCTGGGAGGCTGAGGCAGGAAGATCACGAGTTTGAGCTCAGCCTGGGCAATTTAATGACTTAGTGAGAACCAGTCTCAAAAATATTTTTTAAAGGGCTGGCCATGTTGCTTAGTGAGAGAGCCCCGGGTTCTATCCCCACTACTCAAAAAAAAAAAAAAAAAAAAAAAACAGTAAGGCCAGGGTGGTGGCACACACCTACAATTCAAGAACTCAGGAAGCTGAGGGTGACAGATGGCTCAGTAGAATAAGTGCTTCCCTAGCAAGCTCAAGGGCCTGAGTTCAATCCCCAAAAAAAAAAAAAAAAAAAAAAGACACTCAGTTGAGAAGGAAATCTCCAAGCAAGAGGATGCCTGACTGGGGACACAACCCAGGAAGTAGACTCAATGGCAGGTCAGAGGTAATGAAATCAGCAGCCCATTGTCCCTACTCTTGGTCACTCCTGGACTAGAGGTGTGGAGAGTGAGTTAGGAAACAGACACTGCAACTACTCTTTCTGTGGGACCATGGTTCTTGGGAGACAAGGCAATTCTAAGCCTTGTGTGCTGTTCTCCCGGCTATGTGAGAAGGCACCTAAAGGCCGGCCAGATAGCTCAGTGCTTTAAAGCACCTGCAAGGAGGTGCCTGAACACCCTGTACACCCTTCCCTAAAGCACACACACACACACACACACACACACACAAAAGAAGGCACTAGTCCTTGACATGTCAGTCCTGCAAGCTGCCTCCACTGATGCCCACCCATATACCTACTGCAGGGCAGAAGAGTAGGTCTTGGCCTGGCCACACATGCCAAGTGCTCAGCAGGTGCAATTTAATGACTAGGAGCAGTGGTTTATCCTGGTTTATCACTCATCATGGAGATGAGGGGAGGCCAGGGGAATAGAGACAGAGGGGGCTTAATACAATCAAGGAGGAAAGATTAGCCCTGGTATTCCATAGCGCAGCAGGTAGGGTAACTAGTCTACAACAACTTAGGATATATTTCAAAATAATTAGAAGACTCTGAAGGACCCCAAATCATAGAAATGATCGATGTCAGAGGAGACAAGAATGCTAATTACCCTGATTTGAGCCTATACTTATATTGAGTTATTGTGTTGTACTCCATAAATATAGACAAATATTACATGCCAATTAAAAGAAAAGAATCATCCCTGGAGCTCTACCAAAAAAAAAATCAATTTAAATGGGGTTTGGGAGAGAAGGGCAGTCATTCTAGTTTAAGAGAGAATAAAGATAAATGCAAGCTGCTCATGGTTAGGACAGTAGAGGCCAGGGAGGGGAATGCTCAGGAGGCTTTACTTTTTTTTTAAGGCTGAAACTGCTCTAAAATAAAGCTTACTCTTTGAAGTGAGAGAGTAAAAACAACCAAATAAAATAAGTGTCCTTAATAGGATCCTTCTTCATATAACTATTCAATGATACGGGACAACTTCAGGACAGTTGGGCTAATGTGAGAGATGGGATCTTAAGAGGATGGGATGGATTTGTTCATTTTCATGGATAGGAGAGTGGTGAACTTGGAAATTCCTCTCTCTTAGGAGCAAGATGTGAACCCATTTAAGGGGAGCTGACATAATGTTTTCAACTTATTTTCACATTGGCAAAAAGAAAGGAAGGAAGGGAGGAAGGGAGGAAGAGAGGAAGGAAGGAAGGAAGGAAGGAAGGAAGGAAGGAAGGAAGGAAGGAAGAGAGAATGTGTTAAGATCTCACTAGAAATAGGGGAGGAAAGACAAAATGGGAGTCAATGTGGAAAATGAAAATGCTGACAATTACAAATTACTGTAGAGGTTGGCTGGTGTTGTCCACTTACCTCTGCTGTGGATACTGAGGCTTATAAATGAGGAAGTGGAGGAGGGAGGAAGAAGAGGTTAGAGAGGAAGAAAGTATTTCGTGGTTGATTCTGAGGAATTGTGGCCCTATATGTTTAAAAACAAAAGACATTTTTACTGGTCCCTCAATATTCAACCCAGCTATAGGCTTTCCCAGAAAACCTTTATCTGACTCCAGAGCCAGGCTGGGACCCCCCTCTAGCTCCTGCAGCCCCCCAGGGCCTCCTCATCACTCTGTGTTAGAACTGTGTGTTTCCTTGTTTATCTCCCAATGGAATGCTCATTTGTGAACTAGACTGTGACTTTCCTCTATGAATCCCCAGCATCAAGAAGAGTGCCTCAAGGAAAATTCCAGAATGGGAAGCTCAGAAGAGCAGAGAGGCAGGAATGCGCTAAAAATGGACACAAGGCTTTGTCTGCTTCATTGGCACTGGGTCCTGCCCAGCGAGTCCTGCTTACCAACTGCCAAGAGCAACTTCTTGGGGTCTAAAGGCAATAGCTCCAAAAGCCATTCCACGTGCATGATCCACAACAAATTCTCCATGTTTTTAAAACCAAGCCAAGAGCCTGCAGAACATCATCACCTTCTGCAGAACATCATCACCTTCTCGGGCATCGGAGCCAAGAGGGAACAAGGTCCTCACTGAGGCTAAAGCCCTCCTCCTAATCCAAAAAGAGAGCGATGGGAGAACTCCAGCCTGAGGCTCATGACAGTCAGCCTGAGCTCTGTGGCTTGCGTCACGCCCTCTAACACATTTTCCACAAGTTTTGAAAGGATGTAATTCTGGATATGTAAAATAATTAAAATGTCTAATTTGATTGCTGATTCAACTTGGATTGAGCATATTTTAAGTAAAATTTCAACACATGACTTTTTGGCCCATGCATAGAAATTGCCTCAACTGAGTACAGGAAAATGGCAACAGCCACATAAGATTTCAGATGTACTCAAAAAATTGCCCAGTTCCCCAAGAAAACACAGTTTTAAAAGCATGGGGATTTTCTCTCCTTCCCTCCCTCCCTTCCTTCCTTCCCCCTCCTTCTCTCCCTTCCTTCCTTCCTTCCTTCCTTCCTTCCTTCCTTCCTTCCTTCCTTCCTTCCTTCTTTCCTTCCTTCCATCCATTCATCCCTCTTTCCTTTCTTCCTTTCCTTCCTCCCTACTTTTCTTCTTTCCTTCCTTCCTACCATTTATCTACAATCATTTGAGTGCCATGATACCAGATGAGGTAGATACAGAGATAAATACCCAGTGCTTTCAGGGAGAAAGCGAGGTAGCTGTATCAAGCTTTGACCAGATGAAAATACAAGTCAAGCTTCATGCCTGTACTCAAGAGCAAAAGAAAAAGAAGTACAATCTACATCAGCACTCAGCTTCCAGATAGGACACAAGAGCTTCCAGAGAGCAAATCCCCATTTAGTAAAAAAGCAAAGCCAAATTCAAATGGAAAAGTATTGGAGAGTCACCAAATCAGTGCAGACAGAAATCAGATTCTAAAAGAAGGGTCAGACCCTGAAAGGGAGCAGTGTGGCACCTTTCCTTAAGAATCATTTCTTGCTTTTAAAAGCAAACAAGGCTTATGCTTCCAGGTATCAAGACCTGCCCCATAAGGTGACTAAGCAAGGCAATGCTATATTAGCTCAAGGATGGACAGAGAAATGGAGTAGAACAGATACTAGAAAAGATCCATAAAATCACTTGATTTATGGCAAATTGCAATGTAGAAAATACTTTTCTCTAAAATATGTCTCCTGGGCCATCTGGCTACCCATGTGGAAAATAATGAATCTTACCCTTACCTCACACCATAAATACATACCAACTTCCACTGTATTGTGTCTTTAGATATAAAGATGTAAATAATATCACAAAGACCATAAAGGAAGAGTCTTATGATTTGAAAGTGGGAAGCTCATTCTTAAATAAGCTATGTAAATCACCAATTATAATAGAAAATTATAAATGTATGGTAAAAATACACTGTTTATCAAAATAATCATTCAGAGAGTGAAAAAATTAAGCCATTGAATGGGAATAGGTCTGCATATCCTATAAAGGACTTGCATCTGGAACACATAAAGAATTTCTACAAATCAATGAAAAGGAGATTAACCAAAGAGAAAAAAAATTAAGGGCAAAAGGCTTCATTGGACATTTCTCTAAAAATATCCAAATGATGATACAAGCATGAGAAAAGGCTTATTTATGAGGAAAATGCAAATTAAAAACCAAATTTTGATGCTACGAATATCCACTAAGATAGTTTGAAAAGTTTTTTCTGTTTTTCAGTGCCGGGAATTGAACCCAGGCCCTCTGCACTGAGTCATATCTTCAACCCTTCATATGTTTTACTCTGACACATGTCCTTGACCATGTTGCCCAGGCTGCATTTAAGCTTGGGAGGCTCAATCTGTGCCCGGGAGAGGGGGCATAAGTGGCCCCAGTTGAGAACCAGTGTCATGGGCTACAGTGCAAAGAAAACTGATGAATTTCTGCTGTGTGTAACAACGTGGAAGATCTCACAC
Source organism: Octodon degus (assembly GCF_000260255.1). Lineage (NCBI taxonomy): Eukaryota > Metazoa > Chordata > Mammalia > Rodentia > Octodontidae > Octodon > Octodon degus. Next base: position 15,681,642 of record NW_004524597.1, on the reverse strand, counting down.
CCAAAATGCTAAAAGAAACAAGCCAGACACAGAAAGGACCACATATCAGAAACTTGCAGATTTATGGTTCAAACACTGGCATCTCCCACTTACGGCACAGATGCCAGGATGGTGGTCACCTTTGGAGAAGGAGAAGCTCTTGACTTGAATGGGCCCAAGAAAGTCTCTGGGGAATTGGTTATGCTCTGGTGTTTATTTTATTTATTTTTTTGTGGTACGAGGGATTGAACTCAGGACACAGTGCTTGCCAGGTAAGTGCTTGTTCTACTTAGCTATCTTCCTGGCCCTCTGGTGTTTATTTTAGTGGCAAGCTGTAGTCAACCTTTGAAACTTTTACCACAGCACAGCTTCTTGTATTTATATTTTAATAAGCTTATTTAACAAAAGTTGAGGTCAACTAGAGAGCCACAGACTCTAATGGAACATTGTGGACCAAGAGGGATTAATTCTAATGACTTGATACAGGTTTACAGCTCATTTAGGGAAGCCTTCGATGTTGTCAAAGGTCTACACACCCACCGTTCTAGACCAGGGTTCTAGACAGGGCACAGATCTCTTTTCTAGAAAGGGTGTGTGACCCAGGGATGAACTCTGTGTCCCCTGCCAGGCCACCCCTGTTCTGGCTCTGGGCTGAGTGCTGTATGTAGCCTTGCACGTTTCTGCGGTTTCAGTTTCAACATCTTTTCTACTAATCCCCCTAACGCCAGTAAACCTGGAGAGAAGCCTTTCTCCATCAGGAGGATGTAAAAACATATTCAGGAGAGGCCTGTTCATTAAGTATATTCAAGATGGATTAAAATGATTCTGAGCTTTGGTCCTAAGAAGGCAGAAACCAGTAAATAAATGTACTATTGAAATAAGATTAGTGAGGATGCTTAACCTAGTCTGAGAACAAGCTGTTTTTAATGCTAAGTACCATCCATTCACATATCCATAATTAATGAGCTAATTACAAGCAAGTCTTATCTAATCATTTAAGCAGTCCTCACGTGACCTGTCCTTGGCTTCCTGTCTGTAGTAGAGTAATTGCACTTCCTTGAAAGTAATACAACTTTATTTTAAAAATAATACCCTGTAATTTAGACCTTTTTACTAATTCAAGTCAGCCTCACACCAAACAAACACAAATGGGGGATGGTATTAATATGTGAAGGCTTTTCTTTTAAATTAGAAACCCCAAGCCGAGAGTATGGGTTGCAAGTGTTTGCAGCAAGCAAATTTTCCCCAGAAGAAGGAAAAGTGGTAATGGCATCTTTTAGCCAGACCAAAAAAAAAAAAAAAACAGTTGTGTTAAATTGACACAGAGCAAATGATACATACAACAGTAATTAGCGAAGATTACACGGTAATTAAAATCATGATGATTATGTGAGTGAGAATAATTTATACAATAATCTCCATGCTCACACTGCCATGTGACCCAAGTCCAAGAGTAACAGGAGAGAGTGGGGTGGGCAATAAGCTGAAATCACAGCATTGCTAACCAAATGGTGATGGATTGGCCCCCAACACTGAGAGATTATAAAAGTCTCTGGCTAGGATAAATTTGATTTGAAATTTCCAAGGCTATCAAATTTTGGAAATCAGTCTTCTCTGTCTCTGTCTGTCTGTCTGTCCGTCCGTCCGTCCATCTGTCTGCCTGCCTGCCTGCTTGTCTCTCTGTCTCTGTCTCTGTTTGTCTCTCTGTGTCTCTCTCTGTCCCTCTCTGTGTCTTTCTCTGTCTCCCCGCTCTCCCCTCTCCCCTGTGCCCTCTCCTCTCTCCCCTATCTCTTCTCCTTCCCTCCCCCCCCCATAATCCTCCAGCTCCAGACAAGGCACCTCTTGGCCTCTGGAGAGACCTCCTTCCCAGTGTTCCCATCATTCATCAGGACTTAGCCTTTCTCCCTGAGCCAGATAGAACCATTTATTTAGCCCTCAGCTGAGGACCACTTTCACTTCTTTTCTCCTCTCTGATTGGCTCAAAGACCTGTGACTCTTTCAGGCCTGGGACTTTGAAAAGAGAGAAATCCTTTCACCACTTGTTTCAGAGTTGGGCAGGTCAGCATTGTTGCTGCCACCTCTGCCACAAGAAAAACTCATCAGGGAGGAAAGCAGAGCAGTCAGGTTGCTAATGGCCTACATCTTCAGGATCGTTTTCAAACTCTTGGATCCAGCAATGCCCGAAGCCCTAGATCCCTTTTAAATGTCCCAGTGACAGCAGACAGTATATTTTCATTCTTGCTAAACCCAGGTTGAACTGGTTTTCATGTGACCTATGCCCCAAAGAAATCCAACATCATGCACATAAGTCCTAGCATCTCCCATGGGCTCCAGGACAGAGTTTATGTTTTAAATTTGTATTTGCATTAGTACAGGCATGCAGTACATAATGATTACATTCAACATTAGTATGTGTAGCTAACACCTCTTAATCCTTTTATATCCAATTCCCCTCACCTCCAAACTTGCTTACAAGTTCCACTGGATGTTCCCTAATATACTAGGTCCACCATATTTAAAACTGAGCTCAATAAATCTCTACTTTTATTGCCAACACATTTACTAAGTAGCTCACTGTTTCTGCTGCAGGTATAGCCCACTTCCCTAACCCCTGGCTCATGAAGAAACCAGATCTGGTTCTGCCTGTTGCTGCCAGCATCTAGCTCCTAGCACAGGCTCCCCTGGTCTGGCCTGGGATGAAGGCAGGAGGGTGGATGGAGCTAGAGACAGCAGAGCATATGAAAATGACTAGATACCACTGTGGACTCAAGTAATAAAGAGGAAGAAATGAGACCAGCAAGGTGGGTACGGAGCATGTCACCAAGGGCACTGCATGCCGGGCTTAAGTGCTTGCATCCTACCCTGCACAGCAGAAGGCAGCAGAGATTATCAACAGATGGCTACAGGGCAAGTATGTTTAGCTTTGTGAGTTCTATGGCCTCTGTTATAACTAAGTACTGATACCTTAGTGCCATGGACATTGGGCAGGACACGAACAGCAGAGCTGTGGCCTCATTTATTTACCAAAACAAGTTGGGAGGCAAGCTTAGGCCTATGTCAAGAGTTTGATGTCCCCTGTTATAGGCAGTGAGAAGCCATCAAAAGCAGATTCTTATTTCTGAGGAATCAAACATGCTGCAGTGCAGAGGTGGGTGGGCAACACTGGAAGGTCACTGCCAGAATTCAGGAGAAAAATAATGGTTGTCTAACTTACAGGTGAGGGCAGTGGGGATAGTGTGGAGTGGAAAAGGTCAAGTATTTGGAGGGGAGCAGAGTTACTAAGATAGAGGTTTGAACTCAACATAGGGAAGACAGAGAAATGGGACTGAGATGACTCCAGGTTTTTAATTTGAAATGGCCTTGGGAATGACAGAACACCCAAGGGTCATGATGGCCCAATAGGGAAGGATGGGATTACTCCAGGTGTCCAAGAGCTCAAGATCCATCAGGGTATCCACAGTTAGGTAAGACAGGTTCAGTCTACTGCCCGGGAGAATGTAAGAGTGAGTGGTCTAGATCTAGAGGCCATCTGCTTATATCTGGAGAGTCAAAAGCCCTAGAGAGTTTCCCACCATCAGGTGGAGAGAAAAAAATAGCCAGGTGAGTTAAGGGTGGCATCTGGTGGTCAGGTGGCCAGGAAGGACCAGGAGTTTGAGGAGTGCCAAGCAGGAGAAATGCAGACAATGCTGCAAGTAGAGCTCGGAGAGTGCTGTGTGGCTGCCAATGCTGGGGAGAAGTGTGAAAAAGACAGTGAATAATGTCCCTGATCTGAGGTTTAGAAAACTGCTGACGTGGTGAGAAGAGTTTTGGTAAAGTGGCAATGGCAGGTGGTGAGCTGTGGCCCACTGAGGCATAAGTGTGGAGTGAGGAAGGGCAGCTGGTGTCCTCAGGCCTCACTTCTGAGAAGCCTCATGGGAAGGGAAGGAGACACGACCCCACAGGACTACAGAGTGATAGGCAACAATGGAGTTGGGATGGAGGCAACGTAGTCTGCAGGTCCTTCAGAGAAAGAACTGAAACACAGAAGCTAGGGTGCACGAGTGAGCAGGACATGCAGTGAGCAGGCCTCAACTGTCCTACAACAAGGGCAGCCACTGGTCTGGAAAGAAAGGGGGCAGGTGAGCCTGTGCAGCTGGGTCAAGCGAGGCCTATCAAGCACCCAGGTGACGCAGCACTGCTGGGTGTGGGGCAGCACCTGGAAGGAGCCGGGGCTCAGAGCCTGCTGTGCTTAGCAACCTGAAGGAAGTGGGGGTGACCTAGGCTTTCCAAGGACTGCAGCAGGGTGACAGCCCATGAAGTCAGGAAGGAGATGCCAGGCACACAGCAGGCTGAGACCGCACGCTGCCCTGGGGCAACCCTGGCTCCACCTGCGGCCAGATGTTGAGAAAGCCTCTTGTGTCAAGCACAGCTGCCTCACCAAACCCATAAAGTCCATCTTAGGGGGCCACAGAGGTAATTTAGTGTCTCGTCTCCACAAGCGCTTGCATTTATCAGCAGCAGCTGCACGATCCCTGAGCTGTAAATCACACAGCCTCAGGTATATTTCTCTCCAGTTGACATCCTCTTATAAATAATGCGGGAAATGCTTTCATGCTATTGGTAGAAGACTGTTTGCTTCCTCTCTTCTGTTTTTAGAGTGACCTTCTCTCTTAGTCAACTTGCAAATGGCCAGGAGGCTCACTCACAGGGCCCCACCATGTGTCAGGTAGGATGGAGGGATAGAAAACCAGGGGCCCAGTTCTTAGCAATTCCCATCAGAGAGAGGACCAGTGATGTGGTAACATCTATTCTAATGGAAAACGTGAAAGACACTGACCTGGAGACTCATTTGCCCAGGTGCATAAGATGTGTATTTTTTGAAGCCTAGAAGGTCAAGAACAACTATCAGAAAAACAGAAGTAAAATATAAAATGTAGCTAAAATACGATATAACTTTAAGATCTTTTTCAGGGATTTAAAAGAATAAGACAGATTTATGCCTCCTGCTAGGGAAAGATCTCCAAGATACAATGTGGAGGTAAAGAAAAATAGTGCAAGAATTTAAGAACAGCATGAATAATAAGGTATCATATTATTTATCTTTTTAAAATTCCAACAAATACACTCTTTACTAGACCTAAGGATGGATGGATGGATGGATGGATGGATGGATGGATGGATGGATGGATAGACAGACAGACAGACAGACAGACAGACAGACAGACAGACACCAAACTGAAGATGCTCAATCTCTCAGACAGGGAGGCAAGACTGAAGTTATGGCCAAGGGGATTTTTGTTTGTTTGTTTGTTTTTTAAGAACGAGGGATTGAATCCAAACCCTTGCGCTTTGCCAGGGAAGTGCTTATTCCACTTAGCCATCCCCCTAGCCCCTGGGATTTTAGTCTTTTATTACATTTTAAGTTCTTTTCGGTTTTTCATACTAAGTGTATTAAGGAGGAATGTAGAAAATTAATCATGTTTGAATTTTATGTCATGTTATAAAAAGACAAATCATTTTGTTTACATGAACAGAGAAATTATTTCCTTTGTCTTAAAACACAGATTTGGAATTATCCCTTCTTTCTTCCAGTACAACCACTATGGAAATAAGTACGGAGATTCCTCAGAAAAACTAAAACTAGAAATCCCATTTGACACAGCTGATCCTCTTCTAAGTATCTTCTTGAGTTAAGGACATCATAAGGACATCATCCTGTAGTGATATGTATAGATAAATAGATAGACATAGATGTAGATATAGACAAATAGACATAGATATAGATACACGTTTATAGTAGCACAATTCATAACAGCTAAATCTTGGAAGCAGCCTACATGACCATCAACAGATGAGCAGATGAAGAAAGCAGAGTATTTGTGCATAATGAAATCTTAATCTGCTCTAAAGGATAAATTCAAGCCATTTGTAGGAAAATGGAAGCATCTTGAGACCACGGTGCTAAGTGAAATGCATCAGGAATACAAGTTTGAATATCAAATTATTTCTCTTATATAAGAAATCCAAAGTCTAAATAAATAGAGAGCAAAATAAAAGAGATGTAGTAGGAAACAAGTAGATAAATCTTTTGCAAATGAGAAAATGACCAAGAGATACAGACGGGGTAGAGGAAAGAAATGCTAAAAAAAAAAAAAAAAATTAAGGTGTTGTGTACATGTAGCAACCCTCCATGATAAATATAGTCATGATGTACTGAAAATATGTACTAAAAATAAAAAATTTAAAAATTTCAATATAGCTATACAGTGGGTAGTGATGAAATCAAGGATAAGTAGCATTTCCATCTTTTAAAACACTTGCCTTCTCCTTATTTTAAAGAGGGGAAGTACTCATAGACAATTTGTGAATTATAAAGGGCTGGTGCTGGCAGGGGATGTGGCTCAGTGGGAGAGTACCCCCGCAGCATGGGCTGGGCCCTGGGTCTGACTTTCTCCTGCATCCCACCAGAGAAGCAAACATAAAGAGGTACAAGTAAAAGTAAACCTACTGAGGCCAGTCCTTATGATCAATTTGAGTGTGCTACTTCCCTCTGCGCATGTCAGTTTTTCCCTCTGTACAATGAGCACATTGCACTAACAATGCCAATGTCTCTTTCCAACTCAGAATGTCCAGAATCTTCAAATTACAGCAAATATTTAAATTTAAAAAAAATAAAAGACACACAGCCAGGAACTATGAGACCAATGTGTTCAAAGTGAAGGGGATGGTTTTATATATCTTAAGGGTAATGAGTCTTCTACTGTAATAAATTTTAAATTTAAATATCTACTGTATTTTCTGATCTCGCCTCACTGATCAAATGTGTACAGCAATTTCTTTCAAATAAAATAATCAAGGTATGTCTTCATCCACCTTATTCACTGGCTCTGGCATTGTGCAACTTCTGGCTGTTTCTCAAAGTCAAAATGCCTTGAAAGGGAAAACATTTTCAGTCAGTTCGGAACATCAAGGCAGCCATGACAGTGCCAAGACAGACACCCATGAAAGAGCACTCCCAGAACTGCTCCAGAAAGCAACCAGAATGATGGGACCACTGTGTTCAAAGCAAGACACAGTATTTTGAGGAGGAGCAGTGATGGCGTGTCTTATACTGTAACAAATTTTTAAAATGGTACATATTTTTGGATCACATCTTGTACACTGAAAAAATTTACGGCTTTTCCCCAGGAGATCTGGTACTCTGAAATAATCTTTCTTGGCTGATTGGCAAATGCTGAACAACAATCCTTAATAGTATTAATAATGCGCCAGACTTGCCGGCAAACAGCCAGGTGAGTAATCCCTTAACTCTAAGCTCTGTTTCTGACTCTTCCTGCTACCTGCTGTGTGATACTGAGGGTATTGTCAACTGTCTCTGAGCCACAGCTCATATTGAGCTGTAGGCAGATATGGTTAGTATCTCTGCTTTAGCTTGATGATATGGTCAGTTATTCACTTAACAGAGTGGGGAGCACGTGCTGGGAGCCAGCCTCAGACATGAACATGAAACTAGACAAGGAGTCCCTTCTTACAAATGTGAAAATTAGCTGCTTTGCCTCCTACCTCTGTGCTGCTCTTGGTGCAGGCAGCTGCATGCTGAGCTGCACATGAACATGCCCAGGATTTGTCAGGAAGACAGGACAAGAGGAAAGAGACTGGAAGAGGTCTCCTGGGGCTGCAGGGGAGCAGACTTGCTGGGGGAAGTGGCAAGAGCTGGGTACCAGCAGTGTGCAGCCCCCCTGCTCACCGCCTCTGGATCTCAGGCATCTCCCATGAGTCATGGCGCCTGACTCTGGGACCCTCTGAGCATCACAAAGGCATGGATGCTTATGAAGCAACTGATATTCTTGAGTTCTTTTCTGGTATCATGCTCTGGGTGAGAAACGGCTTTTGTATCACCATGCTTTTCCTCTCAACCTCTCCTGCATGAGAACACACGACCAGAGAAGTTAAGCAACCCTCCCCAAACCTCACAGCTGCAGATGAGTAAATGGAGGATTGGAATCCAGATGCTCTGATTTTAGACAGCGAACTGGAATGACCACAGCCATCACCACCCATGCAAACAGATGCCAAACAACTGAATCTATCATCCATGGGTCACAGGTACTTTCCCTGCACCTCATAGTTTAATTATGGATCTTGGCCATCACGTGACTGAGGGTTTGTACTCTGCCCTGGTGCCCTCTGCCTCTGTTCTGATGTCTTACCCACAGGCATGCAGGGGAAAGAAAGCAAAGAGGACAAATCCTCCTTTTGTGAAGGACATGATTCCTTCTCCACACAGACCTTTGTTTTTAATTAAGAGCAGTAATCGCATGATCTTGCTTTAATTAACTCCCCAGATGAACCGCATTCCTTCAGCCTTCCTTTGATATTTTCCACATCAAATGTTAGAACCTAAGATTATCTGTAGTTATGTGCCAGACATTTGCCATTCGGTGCATCTGCCTGATAGGTTAGCACAAACTCCCACCCCTTCTTTTTGTGGAGACAACCCTCTGCTTCAGATGGGGTCGTCCGGGTTGACTCCAGTCATCTGTGACTTCTCCTTCTAGCTTATCACTTTGGTCCTTCTGTTATCACAGAAGCAGTGTGCATTTCATCTCACTTATGCATCTGCTTAATCCATGATTTCTGATTTATGGCCATTAAGTCCTAATTGCAAAAGGGTTGCCCTTGAAAGGGAAAACCAAGTGAGCTTCGATAAATGGAACTGGAAAGCAAGAAGAAGAGAGAATTTAATTTGTGTAGCTAAGAAAGAAGCCCGAGAGCCATTTGTTGAGGAAACCTATCCTGGGCAGTCCTAGAGATCTGTGCACTGCCCGCTTTGGCTGTGGCAAAATTAATCTCCATCTATGGCAGGGAAACGAGGAAGTCCTGATGCTCAGATAAACCTAAATATCTTAGAATGAAAAATTCATCCAGCTCAACCTAATTTTTCCCTCCTTCCCTTCCTTCTTCTTTCCCTTTCTTCTCCTCTTCTTTTATTTTAGACAGTGTCTCATTAGGTTGGCCAGCTTGGCCTTGAAGTCCAGAGCTCATGTGACCCTCTTGACTCAGCTTACTGAAGAACTGGTACCACAAGTACAGGCCATCATGATTGGCTTCAGCCCAATTTTATAACTCCGTGTTCAAAAACCACAGTCAAAAACAGAATAAAACAAAACCTTTAAGGGACTATGTTTATAAAGGAAAGTTTAAACCCATAACTATCCACAAATGGAAAACTAGAATGACTTGCCCTAAATAGAGGGCAACTATAACAACTTCTGTTTTTTTTTTTTTTTTGTTTGTTTGTTTTTGTTTTTTTTTTGGCGGAACCAAGGATTGAACTCAGGCCCTTGTGCTTGCCAGGGAAGCGCTTATTCCACTGAGCCATCTCCCCGGCCCCAACAACTTTTGCTTTTAAAAGTTCATGCCATACTATTTAAAACCACCAGAACACCATGCTTTGGAGAGGACTGATTTGGATCCTCATCATTGCAACCACTTGAGTCAGTGAATTATAGTCCACATTTTTTAGGATAAAGAAGTAGAAACAAAGGGATAAGTGATTTGCTTGAAGTCAAGCTAGGAATTGGCAGGTCACACCTCAAACTGGCAGAGCCGTGACATCCTGGCCTAGACCACAGAGAATGGAAGACTTGAACAACACCCTGAAAAGTCAGAAACTGTGAAGCTACTGTCCATCCAGAGGCAGCAGGGTGATGTTTTCTCTCACCTGGAGCTGCGGATGCAGCTTCTGGTAGCTGACTGTCGAGAGGGTGTCCGTGTGGTGTCTGTAGCCAGGGACAAAGTACAGCTCAACCAGGACTGAAGACTGCTCTCCGGCTGGGAGCTGACGACAGAGACACTATCCCTGGAACCAAATGCAGGACACCATCATCAGCACAATGCCAACCACAGTAATGGCAATGACTAGACAGTCCATATTTCATGCCAAGTAATATGCTAAGTGCCATATGTACAGAACCTTACCCAGCATCTCAGAGGTGTGAGTCAGTGCTGTTGCCATTACATATTAGGAAACACTGGGATTTTTATAGGCCAACTTGCATCTTGGCCGAGGTCACTCAGCTAGTCAACAATGAAGTCAAGATGCAAACCCTGCTCATTTGATTCCCCTGACCATGCTATTAGCCACTGCCCTACTCCTGTGGGACATAAACACTCCAGTAAGATGCTGAGGCCCTTGTTTTAGGAATCAAACTTAGCATGGAATTTTATATCCAATAATATCTTGAGGGACTACACCAAGTGTGGAGGCCTTAACTCCTTACTTACCTACACTGTAATGTATGAACTGAGAGTTTGTTTATAATCTCTGATTCTGAAAGCAGCACAGGGAGAAATCCACATGGATATGCAATAATTATTTTCTGTTCAATATACTCACTCAGTAATATGTGTGTGTGTGTGTGTGCGTGCATGTGTGTGTGTGTGTGTGTGTGTGTGTGTGTGTGTACTGTGTGATTATAAAGCAGAAACCTATCCCCTGAGCTTCCTGTCTTCTTTTGTAAAATGGGGCTAATTATAGGGCCCTGCCTTCTGATTGGGGAACAGAGTAAGTGAGATCACCCTTATGAATTTCTCAGAATGGTTCCTAGCAAACAGATAGTGCTAAATGGTAGCAACCACTACCACTACTCTTTTTTTTTTTTTTCTTGTAGAAATACTACCAGTTTGTTCATGGATACTCTGCACCAATCACTATGGAAGGGGTGATACACACAAGATCTTAGCACTAACTCTATCCTCAAGACGCCATCCTAACAGACTAAGGGCCAGCCAAATAGCTCGGTAGATTAAAGCACCTGCAGGGGCTGGGGCTTCAATCCCAGAGCCTGCTGTGCTGGCTCCACCCCCAGGGTGTGAGGGGATGGCAATTGAGACTGGGCATGGTGGTGCAAGCCTATAATCCTAGCTCTTGGGAGGCTGTAAACAGGTGGATCACTATAAGTCTGATCTAATAGTGAGACCCTGAACACCCTGTAGACCCTTCCCTAAAATACAAAAACAAACAAACAAACAAACAAACAACAACAACAAAAAAAAAAACCCAAAGACTCCATCCTAACAGACCAAATAAACAAACACCTGTATGCACAGCCAGAAAATAGGAGAAAGATTATTCCTAGTGTGGAAAAGGCCTGAGGGCCAATGTTAGGAACAAGAAGCAGGAAATCTCACTGCATTTCCTAGAGACACATAGGAGGCCCCAAGCCCTATATGAAGATTGAGCTATTCAGCTGTTCACCTTTGCCATACAGGGGCTGTGCACAGAAATTCCAGGAGGAAAGTACAGTAGATATATCTGTATGGAAGGCCCAAAGGGCCTGGGCAAAGACACTGTGTAAAGCAGGAATCATGGGTGGAGAAGGAAAGTGGGGTCAAACTGTACAGGACACAAATGTCCATCCCAAAAGAGATTACTCTGGAACAATGGGGTAATACCAAGATGTATGAGGACAAAAGGGAAGATAAAGGGTTCTCTTTAAGTTGGAAAGGGAGTCTTCCATTCCCCCATGCAGTGTCACAAGTGCAAAGTTCTAGCTCTCTCAGGCATTGCTAGCAATTCTCCCAGTGAGGGTGAGAGTTCTTTCTGCAGAAAACACAGCCAGAGGCCCACCTTTGCTTGCTAAGCTGCTCAGTTCCACTCAGAGTTAACTTACATCTCTTTTTTGCCTCCACTGCCACAATCCAGTGCTGTCTGGACGCTAGAAGGAAGCAGAGAAAGAGCGTGTTATACTTGTGCTGTCAGGGACTGGGGAGCATGCTTATTAACATTAGACACAGTAGGGTTCAAATCTCACAACTGTTGGGGCTATGTGATTTAAGCAGTAACTTATCCTCTCTGAGCTTCTTGTCTTCCTTTGTAAAATGGGGCTAATAATAGGGCCCTACCTCCAGAGTTGGGAAGCAGAGTAAGTGAGATCACCCTTGTAAATTTCTCAGCATGGTTTCTGGCAAACAGATAGTGCTAATTAAATGGTAGCAGCCATTACCACTACTTTCTTTTTAGTACAACCAGTGCTGCTGTTATTAATAGCATTGTTATTACCAACAAGCAAGGCATTTGCTTGATATTCTTAGTGAGCTTGGCACATCAGACCCAGGGCAAAGCAGCTTCCCAAGGCATTGTGGGAAACTCTAAACTAATTACAATGGTAGCTATTCTTGGAGGAAAATCCCTTCTTTCAGCAAATATGCTGTGCACACAATTTCATCTGCCTAACCCATGCAGCTCCATTTTAGAGATGAAGAACTGGACACCTGGTCTAACATCATGCAGCTTTGAATCACAGATCTGAGGGTCTATGAAAGTCATGCTTCTGAATACTGACCCACAAATCACAATCTCCAGAGACCTATAACATCACCTAATATCAAGTCCTCAGGCTGGACCCCTTCAGTTTGGTTTTTGGGTGATTCCTTCCTTGGAAGACCTGCACACTTCTTTTGAAGGATGCACCTGCTACTCCTTGAACCCTACCCTCAAAGACCTATTCTGTTCATATGCACTGTCTCCATCAACTGTGACAGCACTTGTGGGCCACATCTTACTTGTCCTTCAATCCCAGGGCTCATGAGAGCTCATAAAAGATCAGTTGGTGATTCAACAGAAAAGGGGTCAGTAACTGTGGGTCACGGGTCATGGACCAGGTCTAACCAAATGCCTATCTTTATAACTAAGGTTTTCTGTCTGTGAATAACCCCATAGGGGACAGAATAACAACTCCCAACATGTCCAAATCCTAACCTCTAATCCTAACCATGGAAATACTTCTTCTTACATAGTGAAAGCTTTACTGGAACTAAGGCACACTCATTAATTTGCATTTGGAAGGCTTTCTCAAATACTTTAAATACCAACCTGTATTTGGACAATACTAGGGAGAGTTTTCTAGTCTGATCACTAATCAAAGGACACTGGTGTTAATTATTGTCTGTCCAAAGCCCTAGCAGGCTCTGTTAGTTTATTCCTCACAAGTGGGCTCAGTATTCACATTGACCTCCTGAAGGGACTCCTTCCTCCACTGCTAGAGATCCATTTGCTTCATGATCTCCAATGGCTGGATACTGTATCTTATCTTCTTTTTCCTCTTCTGCACTCACTGTAGCTTCCCCTCACTATGTTTCCTAGGGCTGAGCTCTAAGGACCCAGTCAATAGGCTTCCTGCCACTGTAGCTTCCCCTCGGACTCAGCCAATGGGGAATTCAATTGACAACAGGAAGGAAGGAGGAGAGAGAAGGAGAATAGAGAATTTATACTCCTGAACTTTTCTCCAGTGCACTTCCCAAGCTGCTTCTGTCCAGTCTCTCCCGCCAGGATGCCTTCTTTATAGTGTTCTCCCTTCCTTTCCTACTCTATCCCTATCCTTTGTCCTTTCTTCCCTCCCTCTCTTCCCTACCCACCTCTTTCTCTCTCCTTCCCCTTCCTTCACTCTTCTTCTTCCTGGAATCCATCACTTGTACCACTTTCTCACTCCCTAAGACTTAGTGGCTACTTCTCTCAGTGGTTGCTGGGCCGTGGGTGCCACACTGTCCCCTTGGGGGGGGGGGGTCCCTACACACAAAGCTTTAAGTCCTTTAAGTTTTCATTTGGGACTTGCTTTCTAGTTCCTTCTGCTGGTTCCAACCTTAAAAGGAAAACCTGGGTTTGTCAGGCCAATATTTCATACAATAAACAAACAGAGAGGAGACACAGCCCAACAGCCCATCACTGCATTGTTAAACCTTGATGTGTGAAGGGAAAAAAAACCCAAACCCCCAATAAAGAATAAAAAATGGCAAAGACTATAAGCAATTGTTATTATTCCCTCCAAGCCTCTGACTTTGGAAAAGAACAAGCCATGAGGATAGATAGAAAGATTCAGGTATGGATGCCTGCGCATCCTGCGTCTTCATAGTAACTGTGCCTTGCTTCTCCCTGCCTGTGATTCTACACCACTGGATTTGGCACAAGACTTCTCAGGCAGGCATTGAGAGCTGCCAAGTGATCCTACTGTCCACTTAGGATGAAATGCTATCCAGAGCAAAGGTGTTCTCCACTCTGGACCACACATTATTTGTCATTTGAGAAACTTCAATAAAATAGAGTATGCTTAAAATAAAGAGGATGGGTCAAGAACTTCAGCGAACGATGGCCCATATTTGCTGTAGGAGCAAATGCCAAAGGTGCCTAACACCTTTATTGTGAGGTGGTCTGGGTTGGAGGTTTGGTGCAGAGACTGATGAATACCTTCCAGCAGATGCAGGGAGAGTTTTGTTCTGCCTCCTCCAGAGAAGAACTAAACCAGATGGAGTAGAAGTGACCATCATGTTGCCTTGACGCACATCACAGATCGTTGGTCTTGGAAGGTTCTTGAGTCTGTACATCATGGTGCTTGGAGCCTTCAGCTCTAGACAACCTCATGGGGGGGTTTCTTCAGGGTCAGGAAGAGAGATTACAGGGAGAGCTCTGCTAAGCATCTTCCAAAATGATAGCTGCATCTCATTCTGCACAAGGATTTTCTTTGGAATAAAACAGGGGAGTTCAATTTCAAAGAGAGAGTTTAAAATCCAATAGCCCTTCTTCCATCATGCGAAAAGAGTCTGGGATGCACAGACTCCACTAGGCTGTTTGTTCCCCATCACACCCAGTTTGAGCAAAGAAAGTGCCCAGTGGTGATTCTCTGTTGAAGAGGCAAGCAGAGGTCCCAGAAGGGCTGAAGACCCTTCCACGGTCCTGATCCATCTGGAGACACAGCTGGAAAGGAAACCTTCATCTCTTGACCAGTGGTCAGTGGTCCTTTCTCACCTCGGTGTATGTGGACTTTTGAAAAAGAAGTTGTGCTAGAAATTTGTAAACAGGAGACATGATGATGAAAAAGGTAATTGATTAAATGTCTTGAGATGTATTCTTTTAGGGCGAGTCTTTGCCAGACAACAGCAGTCTAAATGCAAATACTGGCCAGGGAAATAATGCATCAATTCATCAGCCCCATATCTCAGCGACGGATACAAGCTCACCATCCTGACAGGTCAGCTACTCGGCGGAGAACAGAGACCTTGACAGAGGCAGGAGGAAATGGGATCTGCTTTACTTGACTGCAGAGCTTGATTATCAGAAGCGCAGGTGAGAGTGTCACCCTGAAGAGCAAACCATGACTCCATCATGTCCTGTGTAGGCCGAGGAAAGATTCCTGACTTCAGTCAGCCTCAGTCTCCTCATCTAAAATCTTAGAATTTTAATGATAAGAATGTTAGGATTGTTCTGGGGACAGTGAATGGGAAACAGGGGGCATAGTAACCAGCACAAAGTTTTCCAGGAAGTGGACTTTTATTACAATTATCAGACTTTCTGTCATGCCAAAGTAGGTATACATTTTGGAGTTTTGGCTCCCAGGGAATTGCAGCAGCTGGTGGGTATCAGGGCTAGAGGTTTGTTCATTTAAGTACATGCTCTTCTGCACTAGAACCTCATGCTGTAATGGTGAGATGTCCACCTTTTTAGATGGTTATGGCTTAGATTTAAAACATCCCCCAAGTGTTTCATGTGTTTGGAAGCTGA
Organism: Octodon degus; assembly: GCF_000260255.1. Lineage (NCBI taxonomy): Eukaryota > Metazoa > Chordata > Mammalia > Rodentia > Octodontidae > Octodon > Octodon degus. The sequence continues at coordinate 15,666,128 of NW_004524597.1, read as the reverse complement.
CTAGATCATGAGGGTGCTGTCCATCCATAGATCTGCCCACTCGCGAGATGTGCAGCTACCAGCACTATTGGAAAACAAGGCCTAGTTGGAGTTGAGTCCTCTGGGGTGTGACCTGGAAGGGTGTATTCTTGCCACAGGCTGCTACTTTATCTCCCTGTTTGCTGGTTGCCATGGCATTCTCACCTTTCCTCTGCCATGCTCTGCTTCCCATCATGCTTTGGAGCCAAACTACCATGGACTGAATCCTCCAAAAGCTGTGAGCTAAAATAGTATCCCTCTCCTTTCAAGTGGTGGATGCTGAGTACTTCGTCCCAATGATGGGAAAGTGACCATATATAGTCTAATAAGGAAATCTTACAAACTGTCCTTCCAACTCTGGAGCAGACTCATCACTCACAGTGGCAGGTAATGCAAACAGACAAGACCATTGTAGGAAAAGAGCTGCTGTCAGTCCCAAAGACAGTCCTACTATGAAGCAGGAAACTTTATAATCTGGCCAAAGCCTGGATCCTCCAGTGACTAAGTGCAGTCAGAAGAATGTCTCCAGTGGCAACCACCTCTACAGTGAGACTCAGGTGACCCCATACCCTATTTTTGCAAGGTTATCAAAGGATACATGTTGGAAAATGTGCGCCTCACCTTCACCCCAGCCGGTGGAAGACTTTTCCAGAGAATTCACCTCACATTAGCCCAGCTGGAAAGGGCGTTCTTTTAGCTGACCCCGAAGTCAGATGTCATCCATTGACCTTCCCATATCTCATTCAAACCCCAAGCCAAGGCAAGAGAGCAGCTGCAGGCTCTGGGCTAGAAAATAGATGGGCTTGTCTGTCCGCTAATGCAGCCCTCCCTCCATGAATAATGGGAATCAACTTAAAGCATTTTGCCATTAATATAAGAAGATAGATGCCACAGCCTGTTACAATAGTGAGGCCCTGATGCAGGAGGGAAAACACTGAAATGCCACGCACACGCTGCCTGACTTTCTGAGCACGTAGCAGCATTTCCAGCCTGGAAGGCCTGTTACATTCAGATCTAACTGCCAACATGGGGAAATGTGACTTCATAATTGTAATTTAAACAAAGTCTCTCAAAGAACCTCACTTGTAGCTGAAGCATCTCCCTCTCTCCCGAGCCATTCTCTAGCTCTGCCCCCATCCCCTTTCTCTCTTCTCTCTCTCTCTCTCTCTCTCTCTCTCTCTCTCTCTCTCTCTCTCTCTTTCCCCCCCTCAGGTGGGTTTGAATCCTAATTGAGAGATCAGTTTGAAGAAGTATCTCAGACCAATCCCTCCGGCTCCAATCCAAAGCTCTTACTCCAGGTGAAGAGACAATTGGAAGAACACAGCAGCCTGCTGGAGCTGCCGACCAGGGGAGAATCCAGGCTGGCCCTGGGGTGAGAGCTGAAGATCCTGCTCTGGGCAGCACAGCCCCAGCCTAACAAAACAGACGCTGCGTTTTATTGTTCATAAGCGGTGTAATCGTGCTGTGGTCAGAGACCATGCTTTGTACATTATTAATTCTTTGAAACGTGTTGAGACTTCTTTGTAGGTAATTTTTCCCACTTCTTCCACTCCTGTGACATGATGGAAATCTATGTTGTATTTCAATCTCAAAAATCTGAGATAAAAAGCATCGAGATAGGGCTGGGAAATGCAAAGAATTAGGAAATGCTCCTCCCTAAGGATGAAGCTGAGGGCAGGGCTGGCTGCACGGCATGTGACACCACATGTCCACATCTGTCTGAATGCTCACCCTTCCCTGTCTTAAAATTTTATAGTTTGGAACAAGAAGGCTGAAGGTTTCATTTTTATTCTGGACCCCACCCAAAAGGATGGAGCCCAATCCTCCCTGGGGTCTTGTTGGGTTTCCATGGGTCATTTAGACAGAGAAAGAAAGACGGGAGGCAAGGAAAGGGAGAAGTGGGTGGAAAAAGTGCGAAGGTGGGGGGAAGAACCACTTCTCCTTCATTTCCCAGCTGTGGGAGCAAGCAGGCTCTTACCTCACTTTCTAGAACGGGACCCTCCCTGTCCAACCTGCCCTTTCCAGATCCACCCAGGGATGGCGCCTCCAACTCCCCTCCCCGTCCTTCTCTTCCTCCTCCTCCTGTAGACCTCTGGCCAGCACCTTCCTCCTGACAGCCTGTCTACCAACCCTGCTAGTCATCAGGGCACCATGTTCTCTGCCTGCATAACTCTGAGTACATTCTTTTGCTTTATCTATAAGCATGTTCAGTTTATTCATGGACACACACACACACACACACACACACACACACACAGCAGCCCATCCCTGAGTTTCTCTACATCTTCAGCAGTGCAAAAAGCCCCGACTCCAGTCCCAGCACCCTGATTTCAGGCGAACCATTCAAGCTCTTTATCTGAGACTCAAGAAAAAATGCTAACAAGAAGTAAGTGGAATAACACCCAGCATGGTGTCCGGCCATGCTTGGAATAGATGCTCGGCAAGAACTTATCAAGCAAATGAATTAATGAAAGCAATGGACAAGGGTTAAACTGCTGAAATATACAAGGTTCTGTGCTGGAGAATCATATTTTTTCACCTTTGATTGCTATTTTGCCTTAGAGATGAAGAGAATGAGGGTTAGAGAGACTGAATAACTTATTTAAGGTCATACAGAAATTTAACTATGGGATCCCTAACTGGAAATCAAACTGTTTGAAATGCCACGCCTGTGGAGCCCCAGTTTTTTCCCCACCTCCAGCCGCAGGAATTGCGCTTATTGCCTGGGGCACTTCCAGGCCCAAGATGCATTTCTCTTTAGATTTGGTGTTCAGCAGTCATTGCATACCTCGCAGCAACCTGACACGCAGGTGAGGTCTCTTCCAACCTCAATAAGTAGGAGGCAGGTGCTGTGTGGGAGCCAGACACCCAGTCAAGGAAAAGACATCAGAAACTCAGCAAATTGAAGGCTTAAGGTCCCTGAACCCTTAGTCGTGAAAAGGCAGATAGAAAGCCACAGTTCAGGCTGGATTCCTGGGTTCCCAGGGTCTTGAGCTCAGAAGAGATTGAAAAAAACAGAGGATGGGCCATATTAACTGGAAGACTGCTGGGAAAAGGGGTCTCCTATTAGGATGATGGTGAGGCCGTGGTCCCTGCAAGGCCAGGGAAGTGCCTATGAGCAGAGACTGGTGTGACATCTGCCATTCACTCAGTAAGAAGTCTGTTCCTTGTTTCTTGTCAAACTATCTGGCCAGCCTGTTACTCACACCCCCAGGCACAGACCCTCTGCCTCTTTCCAAGTTATTTGTCTCGTGACTTTTATTGTTTTTTGCAAAAACAATCTCTTACCATGCAAATGAGGATGATTCAGAAATGGCTGCTCATCGGCCCAAGATCCGAACACCCACAGCCATTCGTCCTTGTTACTGTGAACGCGGAGGCACCGGCATGCCTCGGAATGCAAGAGCCAGGAAAAGTGTCAAGCATGTGAGTCCACAAAAGGGGTCCATAGATACAGATGGTGGTTCTGTCACAACCCTAACAAAGCAAGGAGCGGGTAGTGGGGACGGGGACCCTAAAACCAGTTGGGAGTCAGAAGCTGCTAGAGCATCACCATTTGCTGTTTCACCAGGAGTTGGCAGCTGTGCAAATTAGCAGGAAATGGAGAAGCTTGGAATGTGCACGGAAGTCACTTTTGCACAAAATCAGGAAGACTCTTTAGATGGAGCTCTTGGGTTTTTTCATTTTTGTTTTTTGTTTTCGTGCAGGGTCTCACTATGCACCTCGGACTTGCAGTGATCCACCTATTTTCTGCCTACATAGTGCTGGGATTACAAGTGTGCACCACCACGCCCAGACTCTCTCGGTGGCTCAGTGCATCCAGGGACGGGGATCGAACCCTGGCCCCTGCGCTTACCTAAGCAAGTTTTTAGTCCACTGAGCTACCTTGCCAGCCCTTGGAGCTCTTTATTTAGAGGCAAGACCATGGGGTTTTGAAGGCCATGGGATCTATCTTCTGCAGTTGAGTATGAACTGAATTAGAGGTTTCAAATCTCCAAGTAGCTATAGCTACAAAGAGCCCAGGGCTACATTAAGAGTTGACATACATAAAAATTAAGTGTAGAAGAGTACACAACTGGGGCAGGTGTGGTGGCACATACTTGTGACCCCAGCTGTTTGCATGGCTGAGGCATGAGGACCACAAGTTCAAGGTCAGCCTCGGCCACTTAGCAAGATTCTGTCACAAAATAAAATTTTGAAAAAGAAAAGGGGGCTGGTTATATAGTTTTAGTGCCTGAACAAAAATTATACACATATACATTGCCCAGAGTATAGAAAATATAAATAAGCTCAAAAAAAGAAGTCACGAAAAATGCCTTCCCTCAGTGACAGAATACTGGTTGTTTATGTAAAGTCTTTTTCCTTAACTACAGATGCTCATATCTCTAACCCAAAGGTCTCATGCTTCCCAGTAGCTAAACCAGAGCCCACCAATGCCCTCTTCTGCTTCCCTGGGCACCTCTAGCAGATAGCAGCCACACCCCTCTCTCTCAGGAAGGCGAGAGACTCCCTATTTAAAGGGGTGTGGAAGGCAAAAGCCTGTAGAAAGCTCAGCAGACCTGCGTTCTAGCTCCATGTACTGTGCTACCTTGGTGTCTGGGGGCTTCTCCAAGTCCAAGGTCTGCAGAGAGCTGCAAGCATTGCAGTGTCGGGGATTTGAGTGTTCTGACTGCAGGCCAAACCAGACTTCCCAGACAGGAAGACCGAATATAACGGGGCTTTGCGGGCATGGACAGGAGCACCATGTACAAGTTCCCTGTAGCAAAGATAAGCAAAGGCAGCATTTTCCCCTGATGCCCGAGCTCTGCTGTGGATCCATCCCACAAGATTGGCAGCTGTGGGGCTGAAGAGATAGCTCAATGGAATCAGTCATTGCCTGGCAAGCACAAGGCCTTGAGTTCAATCCCTGGCACGACCAAAAGAAAAAAAAAAAAAAAAGGATTGGCAGCTGTAGTTCCGGGAAAAGCAACAGGCTGGGCCGAGAAGGACAGCTGCTGGGAGCACAGTGCTCTGGTTGGCCTGGGTCCCTGTGTACAGCTGGGACACTTCAAACTCCTTCTCACTAAGCAGCCCTCTATATTCCATGACCTGTGACAACTTGAGACTGAAAAGATAGGAAGTGGCCCATCTTCTGAGAGAGCCACGCCCCAGCCTTGAGCATGGGTGGTCTCCTCACCCTCTGCCCTTTGAGCTGGCATCTCTGAGTCAGTCCCTGCCTTTGTGAAACAACCCTCAGCACTCTGCAGGGACGCAGCTTGAGCTCCCGGACTCCACCCAGCTCTCAGTGGGTTGTGTGTGAATGCCAAGGAGCCAGACGAAACCTTGGGTGTGCAGGCCAGAAATGGCCACATTTGGTAATTTGGTGTGCTTCACCTTAATACTCTTTTGTCCATTTCACAAATGAGGGAGATGGACCCAGACTGACAGAGAGCTTTCCCAGTTTTACATGCTGGGGTTCACTTTCCAGCCATGGTGCTTCACGCAAGGCTTGGTAAGCAAAGCCAGCCAGTTCTAGCAGTAACAAGGAACTGCCAACTTGAGCAGTGTGACATCCTCTCGACCCACCCCAGGGGTCTCTTTACACCTGCAACTCCCAGACACCTTTGGGTTTTCCTACAGGTGTACCTTTGGGCCCACCGAGGCCCACACTGCAGAGCTCCCCAGGGAACAGCCCCTCTGCGTCACCCTGTCCCACCTAGTCACTTGCAGGTTACCTCTCTGAGTCACTGTCACTGGACACCACCTCTTCCAGGGCAGCCTGCAGGTCAGCAATGCGCCGGATAGATGTCTCCAGGTCTGTCTGCAGCGTCTGTCTCACCGCGCCAAGCTCCTCCGCGTACTTCTCCTGGGGACACAGACAAACCAGAAGCCCAGGTTGGCTGACACCCAGACTCATCCCCACCCATGACTTCTAGGGAGGAGATGCTCTGGGCTGAGCCTGAGGCCCACTGAGCACCTATCACAGGACAAGTACTCCTGGCTGTCACTGCTGATGGGCTCACAGGGGCCTCAGACAGACGCCTCCTGTTTTGTAGAGGAAGGAACGGAGGTGCAGAGTCTGCAGCACAGTCTAAGCAGGCTCAACTTCCTCATCCAGGCAGGACTGCTGCTCAGTGTGCCTGAGCCCAGGGCTGAGCTCTGCTGTTGGTGCACAGAGGGTGGTGCCCAGCCCATCCGTGACAGAAGAAGACACTTCCCAGCCAAGAAAGGCTCAGCAGGCTGCCTTGGGAAGCTAAGTCCTAAGAATGTGTGGGTGCAGGAGGCATGGGGAGGGGTGCACAGAACAGAAAGTAGTTTCCTTTCACTACCTAGAAACTGCTGCTTTTTTTTGTCCCCGGTGACATCTACGGCAAAGATTGAAAAGCCGATCAACAGTGCAAACCACAGAGCAGCAAGTCCGAATGGCACCCACTGAGCACACCCGGCAGCCATGCTATAATGAGCGTTCACAGTGTCCCCCACTCCTCGAGGGCCTAGCAGGTCTGTACGACTGCTGCTTCCCTCACACAGGCCAGGAACTGAGGCTCTGGGGAGGGAAGACTGCGCAGCAGTGCTGGGGTAGGGTTTGGTGCCACAGGTTCTCCCCTGGGTGCTCCTACCCCATACTCAGTACTCCTGCACCTCACCCTAACTGGATTTTGCCCTGACTCTGGAAAATCTTTGATTTCCACTTGCAACCCATTTTTCATACCCCCTAATGCCATGACCGTGGAGGGAGGGTGAGTCTAGGGACATGTGGCAATGTCTACAGACAGCCTGCATTGCCACAACTTGGAGGAGCCCATTGGCACTCAGGAGGTGCCCAGGAATGCTACCTGTTATCCTACAATATGCGAGACAGCACCAGCCACAAGAAGTCACCCAACCCAGGTCCACAGTGCTGAACCTGAAGCCCTGGGCCAAACCCAGAATCTCATATTCTGGAAATTAAACCTATGCGGGAATAAACCAAAACACAAAGCAGAGCCAGGCACCATGGGTTCCCAGAGGCTGCTGTTCATGACACAGACAGCTGAAAGCTGCCTCGTCACTTAGACTTTGCAGATGACTAGTGGAATCACAGTGTGTCCTTTGATACTGCCAGGGGGACAGTAGCATCAGAAATGAGGATTGAACATGAGGAAGGCCTCGGTGCAGTAGTGTGAAGCACAAAAGAGAGGAAGGTCATCCCACATCTACACCAAGAACATTGGGCCGGGGAGATGGCTCAGTGGAATAAGTGCTTCCCTGGTGAGCGCAAGGGCCTGAGTTCAATCCCCGGTTCCGGGAAAAAAAAAAAAAAAAAAAAAAAAAAAGATACAGATACACCAAGAACATGCACATGTTGTTGAACACTTGGGGAGTTACGATAGTTACAGATAGGGTGGAATGGGGTGACAGCTAGGACTTCCTCTGAATGTTTTCTTGTTATATAAGGTATATTTCAGAATGTTATTGAAAGAAACACACACATAGCTAAAGATGAGATGGTGGCCAAGGGAATAGGATTTAGTATCCAATCTAGGTGCAAGTCCCAGCTCCCTATTGAATTTGCAACCAAACATCTCCCAGGCCCAGAGAGGGATCTTTCATATTTTTCTTTAGTTGAGGAGAATGAGGCCAGCCCAGCTGCTCAGATAAGTAGGAACCAGAGCTGGGATCTGAACCCTTATCTTCCTGGTTCTCAGTGTGGTTGTGCATGCACTCCCTAAGTAGTCAGCGAGGACATAGCTGTGCCCCGTTACTGGAACACATTCGGTCTTCCTCATGGATTGGCCTGTCCATTCCCATTATTGTAAATCTGGGCCTTTCAAGCAATTCTGAATCTTTTCCAGCTTGGAAGGGTAAGAGAGAAAGAAAATAGAGAGAAAGACAACAGGCGAAGGCTGAGCAAGCCCAGGCTGAGCCACACTGGCGAGAAGGCTGGCACGGAGAGACCAGTGAGCAGGGGCTGGCAGTACAGAGCATCTGATTGAAGCAGTCAGCTGCGAGATCCGCATCCCAGCACTGACAAGGTGAGAGACATCCAAGGCAGGGTCCCAGGCTGCGGAGGAAATACGGGACACCCAGGGACAGCGAAGGGTGTGTGCCCTGTACCACCAATGTGTCAGCTCCCAGGTACACTTAGGAAAACAAATGGCAAATTGTGATGCTGTGCTCACTCCTCCCTAGGTTGCAGCAGCAGTGTGTCCCAGGGGACAGTCACATTCTACCAGGAAATGTGGCCATGATTCTTTGGAAGACACAGCAAAGAGACGTGGACTCTGCCCTCAGTCCTGTGAGAAGCTGACACATCTGGCCCCTAGAAGCAGGTGCTCAGTGGGGTGCATGCCAGACACATTGGCTCTATGGTTGTCCAGTTTAGAGACAAGGACACTGAGGACCAGACAGAGCTGGGACAAGCATCCAGGTCTTGGAATTCACTGGAGAGAGCCCTCAGGCCACATGTGCAGAGGCACAGGAAAGGACACAGTTGTCCCCTCCACATTTTACTAGGATAATCTTGGCCCACAGAAGCAGCACAAGTGTAAATCCCAACCCTCCAGGAGTCTCCTAGCGAGGGGAATAGAGGAACATAGACAAGTACTCTACCTCAGGGGTGACCAGTGTGGGCTGGGATCTAAGCAGGGCAGGCAGAAGAAGGGGAACTAATGCAATGAGTCAAATCCATAATCTTAGGACAATGAAAGAAGGCTCTGGAGCTGGGCTGCCTGAGACTGAATTCTGACTTCTCTACTCAGTGGCTGTGGCTCTGAGCAAATTGCTCAGCCTCTCTGACCCTTTTTTATCTCATCGATAAAATGAAGGCATTAGTCATCCCTTCTTTGAAGGACTGCTGGAAGCAGAAAATGAGCCTGGCAGAGCCTAAAATCTCAACCCACAGTGGCACCGCTGTCACTTAATTCTCAGAAAAAGATGAGGAACCTCCGGAAGGGCTGGATTGTACTCCATGTCACTGAGGAGACTTGCCAAAGCCACACAGAGAATAAGGAGTTGGGAATGCAGGGTACTGGCTCCCAAGCCTGTTCACAGGAGCAAAAAATAAGAGAAGCACAGAGGAGGAGTTGGCTGGACAGAGGGAGACTCTCTGGAACAAGGAAGCTGCAAGAGAGACTGGACCTGCTGCTTCCTCCCACCCTCTGCACCCTGTCAACCACCTGCCAGGGACAGGCAGCAGACTCAGCAGGATGCCTCAAGGATGGGGGCCTGGGGTGCACACCATCTGCACCATCAGCAATCAGCAGGTTACCCCAAAGATGGGGGCCTGGGGCGCACAGTATCTGTGCAACCAGCAGTCAGCACATTTTTTCCTGCTTCAACTTGAGAGCCAGAATGCAGCCTGCTGATTACAGAGACTGAGTCATAGGGGTTACAGCACCCTAAGCAGGCTCCCTGGGCTGAGAGCCTCACAGGAGACTCCTTGAGAGACAGGGAGGTGGGCACACAAGGAAAGAGGCCTGGGGGAGGCACCCTCCCAGGCCTGGGGTCTGGCTTTCTTCTGTCCTTGTGGAACAGAGAGGGGCAGGGAACCTAGGTTACATCTGACAAATGACACTCAGGATGGGCTCAGGGCTGCCCTTTGCAAACAGGGTTGTGTTTTAAGGCCAGTGGGTCCAGAGGAGTGGGTCCTCCTCTGTTGTTAGCTCTCTGTGGAGACTTGGGCATGGAGAAGGTTGAGGGGTGAGGAAAAACTAGGATACAACGTGATTTAGAAAGTTAGATGTATATGTAGCAGAAACTCATGAAGAAATATGTCATATGCACAGGCAATGTATGAAGCTAAGGTAGTGATACATGCACTGGGACAGATGCACAAAATATACCAGATGCTAATACAGTGGTACCTCCATCCCCAACTTAATTTGTTGCATGATTGTTGAAAAGATGGCCACGCATGTGTTCATGCAGGAATGGTGACCATGGTCACATCTGTCAATCGATGCAGAGTTCCCAAACAAAAACAAAATTTTGACAAATAGTCCTATCTGTGAATGAAAGGAACCACTGTATACATCCTGTATTCATCTACTAGTCATTCATTCGATAAACACTTATGCAGCACCTACTAAGCACCAACCCTGACCTAGGCTCAGGCGATACAAAGCTTTGACTTCCAGGGAGCCAACATCTCCACAAAGATCTACTCTACCTATATCTGTGTGGGGATGGAACGAACAGTAGGAAAACAAATGGCGAATTGTGATTTATGGCTATTAGGGATGAGAGAAAGAAAGCGGTACTATGTATACTCAACAATGCATACGTACATGTATCATACGCAAGGACAAAATCGATAGCTTATAGTGAGTAGATAAAATGTGTCAGTGCCGGCCTCGCCAGCACCCCATGAGGGAATTGTGAGCCCTGTCAAACTTCCAGGCTGCTCCCCAAGAAGCACACGTAGAGAGCTGGTCACGTGGGAAGCAGCTCATCCCAAATTAATGGTTGCAATTAAGATCATCTCCTCTCGTGATGTTCAATTAGAAGCTAATATTTAAATGTCATTCTCTGTTTGTTTTCTCTGCTTAGAGCATTTCAATCTTCAGAGACCCTTCTGCCTGCGAACACCCAGGACTTTCATGCATCAGTTCTCCTCCTCTGGAGGTTACTCTCTAGGCTCACAAAATAAACCTCACCTGCACCACACAGTCCACCCTAGCAATCACACACCTCAGAACACCCCCATGACTCGACAAAAATTCACCTCATTTTCCTTGGCTTCATAAAGACAGACAGAGGATCTCATGCTATGGGCATCTAGATACATGTGCAAGAATTCCCAGTGGGTGACACAGAGCTGATTTAGCCAATTTCAAGTACAGATTTGGAAGTTCTGTATGATCAGTAATCAGTACACCCTTCCTGTTCAACACGAAGATCAAATGAACTTGAATTTCATACAGACACGAATATATCAAAACACCACTAAAACTTAATACAGGCTTAATAAATATTGAACATAACCAATACTGTGGAATTAATAACAGTAAATTCATTCGCATTTCTCACATAGAGGAGCACTCTGCCAAAGGACTCAAATACCTTATCTCACTTAATATTTACAAGAAGCCTTCAAATCAAGGACTGCAAAACAGACAGCAACTTAAGAATATTACAGCAAAGTAACAATAGTGGTTATTATCTCTATTTTATGATAAACTATCAGGTGGTTGTTGTTCTTTTCTCTCTTTACATTTTCTCTCCAGATTTTCTGCAAAGAATGTGAATTATTTTTTTTTACCATGGTTAAAATTAGAGCACACCTTATTCCCTTTGTGCACTACAATGCATGATCCCTCTATCCACCTACTTGAGGCTGAAGGTGGTCTTGGTAGTCTCAATATCCCCATTTTACAGATTAGTAGGCTGAGACTCAGACAGCCTAAATCATTAGCCTATGCCAGGGACACACAGTTAAGAAATAATCTGGAGCCCAGCTCAAAGCTCCTGAGTCCAGTCCACAGCCCTTCCATGTTTCCCTCTTAGGTTTCTGCTTCATCCAAGGGCACGCGTGCCTGCAGGTGAAGGACTCTCTCCTTGAAGAAAGGCTATGAAGAACTGCCTTTGCTTCCAAGGGTTACTGGCTGGGAGAAGTGTGGATGCTGGGAAAACTAAAAGTCCTGTGAAATTTTTAAAGCATGTGTCAGATTCTCTTATGTAAAAATGGAAAAGGGCCAAACTGCCAGCAGAAAGGAGGACCAGGGAGCGCATGGTCAGTGCTACATAAGGCCCTTTCTTCATAATCATCCTGCAAATTCATTGTTTTATGCTATTTTTATAATGTGCCAATAGACTCAGAGTGACTCATTGAAGATCCCATTTTGGTTCATTTTCTGCTGCTATAATGGAACACCTGAGATTGGATAATTTATATAGAAAAGAGGTTTATTTTGGCTTGCATTTCTGGAAGTTCAAGGGCATGGCACCACTATCTGCTTGGCCTTTTGGTGAGGGACACACACTGCTCCAGGCATGGCAGAAAAAAAAATGGGAAAATAAAAGGCAGAGCAGGCAAGTACAAAACAGAGGCAGGTGTGCCAGGCAGCAAGGGAAGGTGCTCAGCTGTCCTTATGACAGCCTGTCCTCGAGGTCACCAGAGGAGTCCTCAGAGTATGACCTAACTCTTTTAAAACAAACCATCAATTCCTCGTGAAGACCTAATCATTTCCTAAGGGTCCCACCACTTCTCAGCACCATTTGTTTTTCCCCTCAACACAAGTTATAGTAGGGACAAACCACAGAAGATTCCAGCCATAGCAGATCCCCAAAGAACCCAGCTACAAAGTGGCACAAAGAGTTAAACTCAGGCCTTCACACGTCCAAAGGGTTATCAAATGCCTAACAATTTCTAGTGTTTGGGCTATGGAAAGTTCCCCAAAGGTTCTGGTGTTGAAGGGCTGGTCCATTGTGTGGTCTATATCTAAATGTGCCCCACAGCCTCATGTGCTCATAGGCGGGGCTTTGGGAGTTGACTGTGGACTACGGGTAAGTGATGCTCCTCAGTGGATTAGGCCATTGATGAGCTCATGGCGTGACTCATCATTAGATGTGGGCCTGCCAAGGAGTGAAGCCCTCCATGCTTCTCTCATCTCTCTTTGCTTCTCACTGCCAAGCCATGAACACCTTGTCCTCAGCCATCCTCCCTGCCTTGGAGGTGGCCAACTGTGGATAGAAGCCTCTTCAAACTGCAAGCCACAATGTTCTCCTTACAGCTGTAGGTGTTGGATACTGTGCCTCAGCAGCGAGAGAGTAGCTAAAACAGTGCCCCCTGCCACAGGGCTCAGAGCTGGGGCTTTGCGATGGAACTAAACCACACAGGGCTCTGATCTCACCGATGGATTTAGCCATTGATGGTTTCATAATCTGATGGCATTACTGCAGGGGGAAGGAAGGGTGCTGTAAACTATAGGAAGTAAATCTAGTACGCCACTAAGGCGAGTCCTTGAAGGGGTATATCTTGTCCCTAACCTACTTCCCTCTTCACTATTTTCTGCTACCTGGTGGCCACAATGGAAGACTTTTTTTCTGCCACACCCATCTGCCATCATGTTTCTGCTTTACATCAGGCCTAAAAGCAAAGGAATAACTAACCTTGCACTGAAACCTCTATAGCCATAAGCCAGGTAAAACTTTCCTCCTTTAAATTGTTTTCCTCCAGCATTCTGTCATAGCAATGGAAGCTGAGACACAATTTTTCCTTGCCTCTCTCCACCTGCAGCAGGAAGGTGTATTGAGTCACTGCACAGACTCAAGCAGTCAACAGTCAGAGCTTATTCTCTGACCCTCCACACTGAGCTACTTATTTGTCAAGATTGTCCAGAACTCCCAACTCTGCCTAAATGATCTTAATCTTCTGAGAGTTACTGTCTAAAAAAAGTCTTTTATTTATTTATTTGGTACAGGGACTCACTATGCAGCTTGGACTCATAGTGATCCTCTTGTCTCAGCCTCTCTAGGGCTGGGATTATGGGTGTGAGCCACCACGCCCACTTTTGGTGGTCAGCGCAACTTACCCAGGGTTCCAGGGCCAGCGCAGCATGTGGCACTGAGGATTGAATCCAGGTCCCTGCACTTGCTAGACAGGTGCTTAGACCATCAAGCTACCTCCCCAGTCTAGTTGCTTTTTAAGTCTTCAGATAACTTATACAGATGACCCTCCAACTTGATGATGGTTCAACTTATGATAGTTTGACTTTATGATGGTGTAAAGGCCATATGCATTCGGTAGGAACCATACTTTGAATTTGGATCTTTTCTTAGACTAGCAACATGCAGTATGATCTTCTCTTGCAGTGCTGAGCCACAGTTTCCTGTCAGCCCTAAAGTCACAAGGAAGAAGCAACCAGCGTTCTACAGTGTGCTACCCCAGCATTGCTTAGCCTGCATGTTAGGTAGGGTAGGTGTTTGAAACACAATCTTAGCTTAAGATATTTCCAAGTTATGCTGGGGATATCGGGATAGAGCCCCATTAAAAGTCAAAGGTTATCTGCATTGCTTGGTTGCTTTTGGGACTTTATTTGTCCTAAAATTTTTATGAATGCTCTGTAGAACTGAGAAGCTGAAACGAATGCATCACACATAGGGACTCTGAGCCTGGTGGGTGGGGAGAGTCAGAGGTAGAGACTTCCCCCAGCATGCTTCACTGCCCACAGCAGCACTGGCTTCAGAACAGACAGACTCGGGAGCAACTGTGAGGTTTGGGGAAGTTACTACTCCTTTCTTCCTTTCATATTCTCATCCCTTGAAATAACAGTAGTGTCCCCTGATGAAAGGCTGTTACAAGAAACAAAGGAGAGAATATGAAACTACATGCACCTGCCATCCCTAAGCCATGGCACATATTGGCGCACAGCAAATGCTGCCATTTCCTGCTGAATAAAGACAAGAAAATATGAAGCCCACAATGAAGGCAACCTCCTTTTCAAGAATATGCAGTCTAGAGTCAATCAGCGTTTGTTGAAGCTAATAGAATTTCACACAAGGTCGAGAAGAAGGCTGCATCAGTTACAAACCAACCATGCAACCCAAAGAATTTAAGGAACTGGTAACCCAGGCTGTGGAAAAGTTAAGACACCAGGATAGATTTGTAACAGCAGAAAGGCACTGCCAACTTTGGGCTGGAAAGAAAAGACAAAAAGAAAATGAACAATATAAATTGTCAACAATAGAAAGCGAATCTCAACAATGCCACCCAGTAGAAGATGGTTTGGCCTCTAATGGGACTTTGAATCAAGGAGATATGCCTGCCCCGGGAATGCCCACGGCAAGGATCTATCCTTACTCCCCTCTTCCTGTTCTTCAACTGTCCATCACCACTTCTCACTGACTGTACCTAGCCGGAAGCAAACCAGCAAATGTTTCTTGCAGTAATCCAGCAGGGCAGAGAAGGGGCAAGGATGAATCTAAGAGTGAAAATGCAAATAACAGGATGGGTGTGGCTTTGTCTTTAACAAGTGCAATGATATTTTCAGTTTGTACATATTAATCACACTGTTTACTTATAAGGCTTGCTTACTTTTATATGTATATTTTTTGAAGAGAAAGTAGTCAGGCATCCAGAATTATGACTTCCAATATTATACAATGAAGTGTCAGATTACAAATCCCTGTTTCATATTAGTTATTTATTGCTGCATAAAAATTACTTGAACATCTAGTGTTTTGAAATTTCAAATATTTGTCATCTCATGGCTTTTGTAGGCTGGGAATTCAGAACTGGCTTGGCTGCGTGGTCCTGGCTGACGGTCACTAAGAAGCTGAATAAAAGCTTTCCAGAGATAATCCTGCCGAAACCAGGAACATGCAAATGTGTAACCTCACATGACAAAAGCTGTCTAGCTGATGTGATTATGGATCTTGGAGAAAATATCCTGGATTTTCCAGGCAGAGACCTGAGATGTAACTGGAGGCAAGGGAGCCCCATGGGGAAGAAAACAGCAATGTAGTAAGAGAAGCAGGAAGTGGAGTCATACAGAAGGAGCTTGTCCTTGGAAAACAGATTGTCCCTGAGGGCCCCAGAATCTTATGCCTTAATTTTAAATCTCTTAGGATTCATTTTGGACTTCTAACCTCTATAAATACAAAAGAGTATGTTCACGTTGTTTTGTGGCATCATGTGGTTATTTGCTGCAGCGGCACTGGGATGCCCGCCATCCTAGAGGGTTTTTTCCTCGGACGCTCACTGAGGGGGCTGCAGGCAGAGGGCTCAGTTTTCTGCCTCAAGGGACCCCTGTCAAGCTGCCTGAGCATCCCCAGGATGCAGGGCTAGTGTTCCCCAGAACCAGGGATCTAAGAGAAGGCAGAACAAAAGTCTTTAGCTGAGTGTCTTCCCTCTGCAGGCACACACCATCACCACCATTGGAACTCAAGCCATAGGTCCCGCAGACCAACCCAGATGAACACAAGAACCCCGTTGGACATGGCTAGGACCCTGCTGGAGACTAGCTATCACAAGAACAACTGCACGTTCTTCACAGTCAGGTCCCAGTTCCAATGGACTTCCCTATCCATAAAGAAAAGCTCTGTAGCTTACCCTGACCTACTCCCCATTCCTAGGGACACATTTGTTTTGGGGTTGAATTCTGTCCCCAGAAAAGATAAGTAGTAATCCTCATCCCTATTACCTCAGAATGAGCTGTTTGCAGGGAGGCAACCTTGGGCTGGGAAGAGGTAATCAGGTTAAAATGAAGTCCTGTGGGTGGGCTGTAATCCAAGCTGTCTGGTGTCCTCAGGAAGGGAAACATGGACACAGAAATGGGCAGCAGAGAGACCACGTAGAGGAGCACAGAATAAACTGTGTGGAGGCTGAGGATGAGAGTGAGGTAGCTGCAAGCCACGTAACATCAGCAGCTGCTAGAAAACCATTGGAAGTTGGCAGGCAGGCATGGAAAGGTCTCTCCCCTAGAGCTTTGAAGGGAGGCACGGCCCTGCCAACCCCTTGATCTTGGACTCCTGGCCCCCAAGCCATGAGACATACATCTTTAGTCCAGGTCATTCCGCTTCCGGCACATCATTACCAGACCTAGCTGCCCATTACATACTGTTTTTCCTTCTCTTTGAAACACCATTTCTTTACTTTGTTGGTTTTAATAGGGTTCACTATAAGGAATTTAGAAAATAAAGTAGCGAAGAAAAACAAAACAAGCAAGAGCAGGGACCGGGGTTTGATCACCAGCACTGCATGTCGCTCTGGCCCTGCCCCTGGGCACGCTGAGCCAGCCACCAAGACCAG
>NW_004524597.1:15632661-15647984 GCF_000260255.1 Octodon degus | reverse complement strand
ATAAGAAAGCTTGGGACACCAAGCACCTGCTGGCGATCTGTCCTTTCTCTTCTTCTGGTTTAAGCTGATCATTTCCAAATGCCCCCAGCTGTTACCTGAACACTGTTATAGTTCTCTTGAAAGTTAATCACTAGGCAACTTGAGTTATTTCAAACCTAGGTGATAAAAATCTTGCCTAGAGAAAGTAAAAGGCTCTGATATTGCCATGGGCAAGGCTATGGGCAGGCACAAGTCTCTCAGGCATTCTGCAGACCAAAGCCCCAACTGAGATTCACAGCAGGAAGCCACCTGGCCAAGTGGTGGCAAAGCAAGAACCAGAAGCCGGATATTTCTACCCAGGTCCAGTACCTGGCAGAGCACGCCCACCTCCCTTTTCACTCACATCTGATGGGTGCTTCTGCACATACACAGGCTCCATATCTTTAAGCTGTTGTGGTGCCAAAGCCCAGTGCTCCCAAGATGCAAAGGGATGGGTCTCAGTACTTGACTCTTCAGGTCTCCAGTCTCCCTGGTAGATGAGGGCTGCGAGGCAGAGATTCTCTGGGAGCCCTGCAGGAAGGGGATGTGACTGGCAGCCTCAGAGACACAGGGTAGAAACAGGGAGAGGAGGGGGGCACTGGCCTGAAGGTGCCAGTGTGTGGCTTCACCTCTGGGGTCTCCCAGGCACAAGGTTTGCAAAGTAAATAAACCAACCCACCTCCACTTTCAAGTCCTTGATAGCTCTGTCTCCAGACCTCTTGCCATTCCCAGCCCTGAGAATTCCCTCCAGGCTGTGACCTCTGAGCAGCATCTTCAGATAGAGAAGATGGAAGAATGGAACTGGAATGGAGCCTTCCCAGTGTGACACACAGCAGGCTTCACGGCAGCCCCAGCCTCCCTCACACGTGCTAACTGGGGTGTGCTCTGAAGCCACCAGATGCCAACTGCCCGCAGTCACCCACCCCACCACTTCTTGATGAAACAGAGAAGATAGAGAACACATTTCATTTTCTACTCAGACATGAATATGACATATCTACACCACCCAATTTTCCTGACAGGGGAATAATTATATCAATATAATTAAGTTTCAAATGCAAAAATTATCTGTACAGCCTATACTGACATGACACTTCTCACATCAGAGAGACATTGTTCCAGCCAGTAATGATCAAGTCACCTCTGACATGTCTTACTTTGATGGTCTGTGTGATTGCAGAAATAAGGAACCGGATTCTGAGACTTCTCCAGTGGCCCCTGGGTCTTCACCCAAGGAGGTAAACCTGAGAATAATTTGTCCCTTCTCTGGTCTAGGGGTTCTCCCTCCATAACTCCCTTCCCTAATCATCTCTCACATCTTTCTCCTGCTGTCTGTTCTCATCATAAGTTTAGTTTTCCTCATCATCACCTAATGTAGTTGTAGTCTTTTTATAAAATTAATTTTATTGAGAAACAGGGGCCAGGGAAATAGCTTAGTAGAATAAGCACTTGCCTGGCAAGCACAAGGGCCTGAGTTCAATCCCCTGTTCCAAAAAAAAAAAAAATTATTGAGAAATAAGTAACAATGAGACAGTTTCAAAACAGATTAGTAGGACAGTTACAATAATTAATACATTGCATATTGTTGTCTTCATAGTGGTTATTCATAGTACATGATGCAGACATGATATCCTGTCCAAACACTATTAGTACAAATCTTTGTTCTCACTGAATTAAGAGAAAGTAGCTGTATATCTATCTTAACTATTTTGTATATACAGATACAAAATGGTCCCTCATTTATATCTCCTTTTTTTTTAGTTTTGTCAGAGATGGGTGTTCCACTGCCATTTAAATAGTGAGTGTGCTTAAGGAGAGTCACATGGAGAGAAAACCTTCTCTCGGGGTTTCACAGAGAGCAAGTTGGTCAGGCAATGGCTGTGACTCATCCACAGAGCTGACACTGACAAAGGATCTACAAACTGCAGTACAAGGTTTCAGGGTAAATCCTGAGGAGATCTGACTGACCTTGTCAGATACAAAAGTTACATTTTTTGTTATATAGGTCTTGCTTTATCTTGGTCTTAACCATCCAGCAGAAAAGTATAAAATGAGGTATAAAAAGTAAAGCCATATTAATATGCTGAGCTGTAAAAGGCTCAAGTCAACAACTTCTGGCATTGCCAATCCCATGGATAACCCACTACTATTATGGGCTACTGGACTATATTGGATCATTTTGTGGTTGTAGTCTTAACATGATTGGTGCCCCTTTCTTCACTCCAGACTGTTCGCCACCC
The DNA here is from genome assembly GCF_000260255.1 of Octodon degus. NCBI lineage: Eukaryota > Metazoa > Chordata > Mammalia > Rodentia > Octodontidae > Octodon > Octodon degus. The sequence continues at coordinate 15,645,726 of NW_004524597.1, read as the reverse complement.
CATGCTGTACAAACCATCCAGGAAGCAAACGCTTTCATCCTGGCACACCCCAGCCTTCAGTGATGTTTCCCTTGAGCGGGCTGCTCGGCACACAAAGCTCTCCACCTTACTCTCCCTCCAAGGCTCACACCCCACACACCAGCAACTGCCACTGTCTCCCAGGCATGCCACACTCTCCCCATCTCTGTGCCTTTGGTTCTCCTATTTCTCCATCTGGAGGCTTCTTTCCTGCTGGGTCTCTTATCTCAAAAGTGAACCCTTACTTCTCCTTCAGACCTAATCCATAATTAGCCCCTCTAGCCTCCTAGGGTAACCCCGTCCATCTCTGTGCCCCCAGCATTAACAAGAGCTTTAAAGATGCATATTCCATCAGCTTGTAAATACATTGTTTTTCGGTTTCTCGTTCCCAATTATATTCAGCCCCTTCTCAGTAGGATTGTGCTCAGTCATGCGTCCCAAATGCCTGCAGCAGTACCATGACCTTAGAAGTCACCATATAAATATTTCAGCTGTAAATTGCTCCAGCTCTAAATTCGTATTTGAGCAGGTATGCACGGGTCTTACAAACGTGGGCTTTCACTTGCAAGCCAACTCCAACATGTACGTTGTGTCCTCAGGCACATCTTGTCACCCACAACCCTTAGTTTCTCATCTGCAACATGGAAATAAAGACTGTGTGTCTATGCTGGGGAAACAGCTGAGAGATCCCCAGAAGCAAAGTGCTGGAAATGCTACCCAGTATCCAGCAAGTGCTCAGTGCCCATCAGCCCCCTTTGCTACAGGAGAACTACTGGACGACAGCTTGGGAAAATAAAGTATGCAGGTCTCCTCTGTTCTGACGCTTCCTCCCTGCATCCCCACTTCCCTGGGCCCCTTTACTCTGTGAAACTCTGCTTATACCGGTTGCTTCCATCGGGTGCACTCAGCTCTGTACCCCATGACCACATTCTTTTAATGCCCCAGTATGGTCCCCAGCACTCCTCCTGTCCTTTCTCCGCCAAAATACACTCACTCATGCCATGTCTTCTTCCCTCACCTTTGAGTTCCAAGTTACATGAATGTGCCCAGGATTTAAGTAAAACCAATATGAGGAAGTGCCAAGCCCCCGATGCCACTAGGCTGTAGCCCAGTTGGCATCTATACCCAAAGGCTCCTTGACTTACTGTGTGGTTATGTCCCAAAACCCACTGTTAATTGAAAAAAAAAATCCTAAATTGAAAATACATTGAATCTCCCTGACCTACAAACATCCTGGCTTAGCAGTGCAGCACACTGTAGGGTGTCAGGTGTTTCCGGCATGATTTCAGGGGGCTGCCGGAGGGGGTGTTCACTGCACTTGCCCAGCGTGTAGAGAAAGGATCTTACTGCCTACAGTTACCTGGGAGAAGATCCAAATTCCAAGTATGGTTTTATTGAATACATAGAGATTTCAACATCATGAAGTTGAAAACTCCCAGGCTGAACCACGTTAGGTCAAAGACTACGTATTCAAATGCATCCCAGGAGAAATAGGACTGGGGGACTGCAGACCCAGCCTACAGATAGAGGAGCTGGAAGGTTTCCCCTTGAATAAAGCTATTCAAGTTAGCAGTGAGGGAAATGCTCAGGATCTTGAAGCCAGCATACCTTTGTCTGGCTCCCTAAACCCCCTGAACATGGAGCCCACCCCCTCCATTCTACAGCTCCTTCCTCTACCTTCAGTACAGAGTGATATGAAGGTCAAGTTACATTCAGGTGCATTGCAAACTGTAAGAACTGCATACGTTCCAGATCATCACAGCAGGGCTCTGCACAAGCATAATTCAGCCAACAATGGACCACAAGTAGGATAGTAAAGCTGTAAAATTCTAATGGAGCTGAAAAACTCTCCTCAGTGAGTGATGTCATAGCCAACATAATGTGGCAGCACAATATAAAACTCATGTGTTTGAGGTGGTGCTGGAGTAAACAAAATCACCACCCATTGTGTAAATGTATAGCACACAATTATGTACAGTGTACAGTATGTAATAACTTAATGATGATAAACAACTTGGTTGCTGGTTTATTTACTACACTAGACTCTAAGTCATTATTTTAGAGTGAATTCCTTCTACTTATCAAGCAATAATGATGGAGACCATAAATCAGTCTGCCATGCCACCCCAGAAGCAGCCTCCTACATTTCTTATTTACTGTGACTCTTGGATCCCATCAAAGGCCACAGGGAGTGACTGACTTCCATCTTGTAGGTTCAGCGAAGGTTCAAGAAAGAAGTCACCTGAAAATTGTGTCTCAGGATGTAATGCTGTTGTCAGAGGACACATGTCTGTATTGACCACATGGCTTCTTCCCTCTTTCTATAGCACTGGAGCCCCAGCGAGCATCCCTCACAAACCAAAGAAGCACCTCTGATGAGCACAGGGACCTGGGAGATGAACTCCCTCGGGCCAACCAGCCCTCCTGAATTAATCGGGGAGAGTGTGGGGCAGAGCTAGTGGCATCAGTGATCAATGTCAGATCCTGGCTTCCCTAGGGTGGAACGAGAATCAATGCTATCTCACTGAGAAATGGGGTGAGGCGGGGGGGGGGGACTGTCAGAGAAAGGTGTGTGTGGCACAGACAGCAAAAGACACCAATAAACAGCGTAAGGCCAGCATGATAATGAGTGAGAGTGAGGAAATTATTTCCAGACTTGATAGATTTCCATCTGCAGTGCTACAGAACGCCGCAGAGTCACCAACATCACAGCCTCATCCCAGCTTGTGGGAAGTCCCGCCTATGCCTTGCAGAATGGATGCTACTGACAGTTAAGCTCTCTTTCCTTGGTGACCAGTTTGGAGCAAGACTGGTTAAAATGCCCACCAATTCCTCTAATTTAAGGGCACTCGGCAGACTTATTTTCTGGAACAAACATCACCCAGCTGGAAAACACAATTTCTCTGTCTTGCTGTTATGGCCACTGGGGAGCTCATGGTCCTTCACTATGGGCATTAGGTGTGCCACGGGCACCTCAGAGTGCTTGGCAACACCCCAACCTCTAACCACCAGCAAGCCCTCCCTCTCACTGTGCCAGCCAATAATGGCTCCAGATATGGCCACATGTGTAGGGAGGGAAAGAAACATTCCCAAAGAGAGCCAGACTTGACTTTAGAAAAGTCAGACATTCTGGAGTCAGTTATGCATCCAAATCCTGGACAAATAACTTCTTAAGGATGAAAACCACCCTCCCCCATGACTCAAGCAGTCTGGACTAAGGATGAAGCATGATGTACGGGCAGCTACTGCATATGAGGAGCCCTGGACCAGCTGCATCTCCTGGCTGCCAGGGAGCCACACAGCCTCTCAGAGCCTGCCTACATGTGTCACGTTGGAATCTCCCTCTTCACACAGCCCCAAGTGACGTGTGTGCAGGTGGCACCATGGCACAGAACAGAGGACTTGGAGTCAGACGCTAAGTGTGTATGTAACCTGGTGCCAATCTTCCCTTGCTATCTGGCCTTGGGCAAATAGCTCGGCTCCTTGAAGTCTCTCTCCTGAATTGTATGAAATAGAAATAAAAATATTACCTCGGTCATAAGGTAGAAAATGTAGATTTAATTAGATGGTGTATGGAAAGCACTCTGCACAGTGCCCGTCTCACAGCAGACATGCAATCAGGGCTGCTCCCAGACTGCTCCCCGCCCTCCTCGCAGACGCCTCTCAGACTGGGACATTAGGCAGCTGGGCCCACCACGGTGGAACATAAAGATGCTTGAAGCCACCTCCACACACTTTTGTGATCTTCCTCTTGATGGAGTCTGAAATTATAACAGCCACTTGGCCACTCATGGTCCATTTATCCATTTATTGACTCAGCAGGAAAGAAAAACAACTGCTAAGCGGTGAGCTCTCTCTTCCTGCCACATCTCCACATTATGGCCTGGCTGTGCGTGCCTCTTGCAAGAACAGCCTCATCAAATTCGCCTCATGGCTGGAGCCCACCGGCTTCTGCAGCTCCATCAGCTCTGCCCTCCCAGGCACTTGGGAGCCTCTCTCTTGTCTGACTGAGGGCTCTGGCTGATGGCTTTAAGCAGCACTCCGGAAGCCTAGTGTTGATGCCGAGGGCCTCCAGTTATTATTTCTCCAGCTCTGGGATACAGTTCTGTGACTTTCACCCAGTGCCGGGGACCACTTCAGACATAGTCTCCAAAGGCTCATTTTTGTCCTCATTCCTCATGGTTTTGTCCTCATGGTTACTGTCTGGGGATTACACCTGTCCTGGAAGGGACAGTGGTGTGCACCAAGCAAAACTATCCTTAAACAGACTCCACACTTGAATGGGATCCTTTGAAACCCCTAGCAGTAAATCGATGCATGTCCTGTTCAAATACTAGTGCTTGATGGGATCCTTTCAGTTTTATGATCCAAAATAGGCCACTAAACAATAACTTGTGGATCAAATTTGGCCTGCCAGTTGTTTTTGTAAATAAAGTTTTATTAGAACCCAAATTTCCATTTATGTATCATCCCTGGTTCTATGCTCCATGGCAGACTTCAGAGTTGAGTCAGATTCAATGAACTACGAAAAGGGAGACATTATTGGGCCAGTGAGATAGCTCAGCAGACTAAGTGTCTACATAGGCAAGCACAGGGACAGGAGTTTGATCCCCAGCACCACACGCCACACTAGCCCCACCCCCAGATGTGCTGAGCTGGCCACAGAGTCTGGGAGTGGTGGCACACACCTGTAATCCCAGCCCTGAGAAGGCTGAAAACAGGAGGAGCACTATGAGTCTGAGCTGCATAGTGAGACCCTGTACCTAAAAAAGAGGGGGTAATATTCATTATCTGGCTTGGCAGAAAAAAATTTACTAGCCCTGTTCTAAAACTATGAAGTTCTACAATATTGTAGGACTAGAAGCTTATTAACTTAAGAATATACAGATTTCAACACTGCATGCTTCTATTAAGTTGAGCCATATCAAATCAACTGTATCCAACTGTATTTTACCTAGAAGAACATCCAGTGCATAGGGTTCAGCCTAAGAGTTTACTAATAATTCCCAATTCTCTCACTCCTAAGGTGCCCTGCCTTGAAGATCCTAAAGTCTCATATGTCAAAGTTCAAAGCAGCTATCATTCCCAATGCTAACGTGCCGTGGGGCTGCACGCTGACCACCTGTACAGCATCAGAGTTGTTGCTGAACTAGAGGCAGGAAAGGCATGAGGGTTAATAAGCAGATGCAGAAGACTCTAGCTAGGAAAGTAGCTTTTCAGAAAATACAGACTGACAGTACCTTGTGAGAAAAATCGGTAAACTCCAGAGAGAGATGACCATAGTTTTGTCCTTGTCATTCCAAGAATAAGACAAAATGGAGATGCAATCCCAAGACTGAGAGACAACTGTGGCCATGGACTGCTCTTGTTTTCTCCAAAAACAGGTTATGCTCTCTATGACCATAATGTGATGATGGGAAGAGCCAAATCTGAGCTGAAGGGAAATGGAGCGCACCCAGGGAGAGGCCTTCGAGGGAACCACAAATAACGTAGGAACAGAGAAGAGCAACTTAGGCTGTACTCAGTAGGCTGTGGTGGGCTCCAGACATGACTGCTGTCCCACATAGTGACCACCACGGGAGGCTGCTGAGCACCTCAGCACCTCATGTGTGGTGAGTCCAACCGAGGGACTGAATTCTAAATTCCATTGTATTTCACTCAACTTAAATTTAAATAGCTCTCTGGGCCTGTTGCTACGCCCTTCCCCAATACCACCATCCAAGGGTATCTGCTCACATGATAGTGAGGTGGGAAATAATCTGGGGAAACCTTTTGTTCTACCGGTTCTGTCCACTGTAATCATCACTCCGTGGGTGACAACTACAGAGGCCCCAAGCTAGAAGCCACTAAGTCCTACATTTCTACACCCAATGTTCTAAGCTTCTAAGATTGTGAAAGGTGTTACTCTTCTATGTTCTAAAGACCCAGAGGGCAGGGGTGCCTAGAAAATTCTATGAATGGTTACTGACAGCCACCGCCACCTCGGGTTTTAAGAGTACACACTCAGTTTTGTATATCAAGTATGTCTCAGAGTCACTCAGCAGGCAGCGAGTACTCAAACATCTGCTGGGCATACAGCTCCCTTTTGGATCCCACACTGGAAGCATCCAGAACAAAGTGACACGTAGGAACAGGAAGTAATGTAGCTAAGGAAAATCACAGAGCAGCAAAGCAGTGAAATCCGTAATTCAGAGGCAGGAATAGGAAGTAAGGTACGTAGCAAACTGTGTGGTGAGCATCTGAGTGTGGGGAAGACCTGGCTCTTACTTTTCTCAGCCTGAGTCTCCTCCCCTCTCCTAGTCACCATAAATATCCACACCAGGGTCCCTCTTGAGCACGAAAGTCACCTGTGGATCTTGTGATAGTGACATTTGCAACTGAAAAGTCTAGGAAAGAGCTTGAAAATTCTACAGCCCAGAATGTTGCTCTATGTATGTACTTTGAAAAACAAAGGTTCTAAATCGCAGAGAATTTGGAAGAATTCAGGGGAAGGAAACATAAAACATACTTAGGCCTGGCATAAACAATAAGCCACTGCATGAATAATCATTAACAACAGCAATAAGGAAATGTAAGCTATATGAGACCCAATTTAAAAATCAGTCTCCAGCTGACATCTATAATAGAAACAAAACAGAGTCTCACATAAAGATTTTGCATACACTTTTCTTACCAAGAACAATCATTTCCCTTTGCCCCAGTTAAGTGAGTCTTAATTATTAGATATGACCAGACAAAAGTCTGAATTGTCCCTAGAATGCTGTCTGGAAGTCACATCAGTTAAAATGCAAACCTATTCACCACATTTGATACGCCGCGTCCTTGGCTTGAAGCACAGTTGTGAAGGTTGGCCCGACAATAGACGACAGCATAGAGGACTCCAGCTTGGGGAGACTACAAGACCAGGCTTAATGTGTGCACTTGGGGCTTTCCCATTGGGTCTGTGCCTTTGTGGAAAAGAAGGAATATGCTTAGCCCAGGAGGGCATCTTGGCGTGGAGGGCAGTGACAGAAACCAAAAGCAACAGGACCCGCCTTGAAAATTCAGAGCTGCTTGACTTTCAAATGAGCTACACCAAGATGTGCATCACTGAACTGTAATGATGCGGGAGCCAGCAGGAAAGAAGACAGCCATCGCTGTGCAGTTCTACTCCCTGGTTTTTCAGCAGGGGTGAGGGCATGGGCATTCGAGTCCATTATAATTTTTCAAACATTTAATATATGTAAGACTTCGGACTACCTTATGAGCCATTTTAGAGATGAGATACCTGAGACTCAGTGAGGACAGGTGACTGGCCCAGTATACAGTCTGAAAGAGCTAGAGGCAGGATTTAGCTGGCTCTGTAGCTCAGGAGCAGTCAAACTACAGTTTAGAGGCCAAACCCAGTCCACCATCTGTTTTTGTGAATAAAGTTTTATTGGCATATAGCCACACTGTTCATTTCGGTGTTGTCCATGTTGATTTTGTGGTACAGCAGTAGAGTTAAGTAGTTGTGGCAGGGATGGTATGGTCCCTAAAGTTCAAGATATTTACTGTCTGGCCCTTTACAGAAAATATCTGTTAACCCTTGGGCTACAGCATCCTGTTGCTACCCAAACCCAACTCCAGCAGGCCCTCAGTAAAAAGTAAACACCATCTTATATTCTTTCCTTTGTTCACTGAAAAGTGACATCAGTTTTTTTTCCTGCTCATCCACCAAGCAATTAACTCAGAGAAACAGGAGCCTGAAGGATTTCCCCCCGAGTGTTTGTTTATAAGTCTTTCTCCAGCAGGATGCTCTGTCTCTAACTCAGTGCCAAACTTTAATAACAGCACAGACCACCACCACATCATCTCCCACTGAAAGCAAACAGGAAATCCAGCTCTGCCACCCAGCTGGGTGGATGTCAGCTGTGGACAGCTGCAAATTGTCTGAACAAGGACAGATGTAGCTTGGTTTTGCCTTTCTTTTTCCATTTGAAAACTTTGCGAGGGGGAAGATGAGAATTATGTTAGGGAAATGAGTATGTTGGTTCTGATTATCCAAGCAGGCGGCAGAGGTGACAGGAGGCAGGATGGGCTCTGAGGCACTTGCCTGGAAAGCAGCCAAGGCAAGGCTGGGAAGGGCAGAATCCCAAAGGAGCTGATGCTCAGGACACTGAGCATCATGAGGAGGCATTTAGGAAGCATGGGTCACAGGCTGGGGCACAGCATTTAGGATGTCATTCCCAAAATTATAAAACTGGGAGTGATCCACCACTGAAGCACTGGCCTAGGATTCTACCTGTTCTGAAGCTCAGAGCTTATCTACTCTTGAAGCAGCTCTGGGGTGTGCTCCAATTTGGATCTCACTCGTGATGATGACCGTGGTGGTGGTGATGGTCACTTCAGGTGGGGGAGATGATGGCAATATGATGACGAAGAGGACAGTAATGTGACCTTGGTGGTGCTGGTGGTGACAGTCATGGTCATGGTAGTAATAGTGACAGTTTCAGGATGGTGCTGGCAGTGGCAGTGAGGAGGAGGAGGAAGAGAAGGAAGGCAGTGATTGTGATAATGCTGACAATAGGGGTTTGCTTTGTGTCAGGCACTGAGACAAGCATTTAAACACCCTGCCTCATTAAGTCTCCTGCAGTGCTGTGGAGGAGCTGCAATGACTGTCTGCTTCATAAGGCCAGAGACAACTAAGACAGCAAGAGCCTGGCCGCAGCCATGCAATATGGCACTGGCAGAACTGCAATGTGCATCTCAGCCTCCTGACTCCCATTCTTGGCCTCTGCCAAGTTTGGCTCTCCAGTAGTGATTTTAAGCCTACTGTGAGTTAAGTAACATCCCAGGAGAAAGGTGACAAAGTTAATTTTTAATGAAATGATGAAGAGTAACTATTTCAAACTTTGTGGGCCAAATGGCTTCCGTCACAAATATATCTGTCACTACAGCATGAAAGTAGCCATACAAAGCTTGGAAATGATTGTGACTAGGTACTAATAAAACTTTATTTACAAAAAAAGAAAGGTAGATCTGGCCATGCATTTAGCAAGTTTTAAGGTGCTGCGTCAGGGGTCAGGGTGGGAGAGCAGGTGAGACCCATCAGGGAGCCATGCTTGAACTACCACAGGTCATCACCAGCTCTGGATAAAAGAAACAAAAAAAGAAGTGAGGCTTATCACTATAACCAACAGGTGCAAAGTTACAGACAGAAACAAACAGTGAATTCTGTTGTTATGCTGCACAGAAAGATGGATACAGTTAGTAATATTTCAAACTAAATAAAAGAGATAATTTTAAATAGTCTCATCACAAAGAAATAATAAGTTTTGGAAGTGATGAATATGCTAATTAGCCTGATTTGATCATTCTGTGATGTACACAGGTACTGAAAATCCCACTGTTCCCTGTAAATATATACAATTATTATTTGCCAGTTAAAAACAAAATAATAAATGAATGTTTTGCTATTTCCAGAAAGAACAAACAAAGCATTGTAATTGCTGAATAATTTGTAATCTCTTTTAAAGGAAAGAGGCAAGAGGATGTCTCTCTGCCATTTGGCTAATCTTCCCAGAGGTAAGAGGACACTTTCAACTGTAGCATCAATCTGGAAGGAGCTGGAGAGGGAAGAAGCTAAAGTGATGCTGTTCCTGGTGGGACATGAATTCCCCACTCCCACAGGTATGTGGCCAGTAGTAAAATTTCAATCACCCTGAACTCTCGAGAACAAAGAAGTTGGGAGGAAGAGAGCTGCAGACCTCCAGGCTTGTGATTCTGTGACTCCACATACAGACCCTGGGGTGCAGAGAGGTGCTTTTTCCAGAAGACATTGCCGTGGTAACTATCAGCCTATGGGTGCACACCTAAATCTTGCAGGTCATGATCAACTAGCTCCTGAATGGTTTGGTGTCAAAAAAGTGACCCTTACAGATCATGCAGTCCACTGTGCAAAGAGGGGGAACGTGAGCCCAACAAGGGAAGAGGCACAGCCCAGGTCGCACAGTGAGCTGTTCTGACTATCTGGTGAGCTACAGGCTGAGCACAAGCCAAATCAGGCCTCCTGGTTTGAAGGAAGCTACTCATGCTAGGTGAGCTTCTTCCTTGAGGGGCTAGAAAGGAAAATCAGGCTGTGCCCTCTGCTCTTTTTCCCCTTTCATTGATCTACTCTACCATGTGATATTCCACTCTAAAAACAACAGAAAAGGTATAAAAACAGATGTGAAAAAGACTGAATCAAGTCAGAGGTAAGGAGACTTAAAAGGTGAGTGAGGGCTGTCCACAAAATAAGGCACACAGACCCAGCCTCTGTGGTGGGCATCAGAGGGTTTCACCCTCTAGAAACCATTCCCTTTTTGGGCGCCAACTGCCCAGTTGTCCTTGGAGAGCTCTTCCCTCATTCTCAGCCCATGTGGTTAGGATGCAGCTGACCATAGCCTAGGTTTCAAGGCAGAACACACAGCCCAGAACTCTCTGATCATAGATCACAGCCTTCAAGCACCAGGGCTTGGCTTAGGCACTGACAGGGCATCCAACTAGACCAATGAAACCCAATGAGATTCCCCTCTGGACTTGCGCTTGAGCTGTGTGTGGAAGGGATCCTCTTCTTGCTGAGGCGGAGGAGCTGGTCATATTATGGCTCTGAGGCAACTGAGAAGGGAAAATTTGCCTGAGAAAAACGCAGAACATGGAGAGAGGATTTAGTCAGTGGTGTGCCTGTAAACATTTAAAGCTGGTTCTTTCGGGGATGAGTGGGCAGAAATCCTGGTTGTAGCATCTGCCAGTTTCCATATTGTAATATTCCCACAGTGGCCAATGTCAGGCTGCTAATGCAGTGTCTCTCAACATAGACTTGGGAAGCATCACATGCAATCTGCACTCCAGAACCTAGATTCAGCCTGTTGATTTCACAGGAGTCCCTACATTCCACAGAGCCTGAAACCAGGCACCATTAGACTTCATCATCACATGAATAGACTGATATCCTTTTGCATGAATCAATTTGAATACTGTTAGCCACACACAACTAAAAGAGCCATAAATTGACAAAGTTGCTCATTTTTTCCCAACTCCATGCACTTAGAATTCCAAAACAGTCAGTTCTCCCAGGAAGACCATTTTTGCTTTCCAATTGCTGGCTCTACTATTAAGTTGTTAGCGCTTTCTTCTTGCTGTTTAAGCTCGGCAAAAGAAACACCACTGGAAGGAGAAGAATTACCCTGAAAATTGAATTATCATTTGAAAATGAACTTGAGACATCAAGAGTTGAACTTTGGAGCCCTTGCATTTCCTTGGGATCAGTACGCCCTGAAGACGTTAAGTAGTATCAGTGCTGTTTCTTCCACCATGAAGACTAAACTTCATAGGCCTCCTTGACATGTGATTAAAGGAGGCATAACCTCATCTAAATGTTTTGAATTGGATCTATTTGAATAATTTAATGTACACCTGCAGTATTCAATCAATACCCACCCCCCTCTTTCTTTTTAAAGTAATTAACATAGAGCTAAGTTACTCTAATTTCCAGCAAGTCCGAACTGACAAAAGTTCAATTGATGAAGTCTCAGGGGACAAGATTAGTATCTGCTCCTCATTTGCCAACTTGAGATGCAGCACATTATTTGTAATTGGTATTAGCAACTTTAAATTCTGATTAATTGCTGGAGAGCCTGTTTCTAATACAAAAACAAAGCCACAAGCCGAGGAGTAATAGACCCAATTATTCCTAGGTATGCTTTTGGTAATAGATTTTTATTATCAAGCTATCTCATCTCAGAGACAGATGCAAAGAAACTCATTTCATTAGACGACAGCACCTTCTGAATCAAGATGAGCATGAGCATGTTCAGCGTTTGGGATGAAGACACAGTGGAAGAATTCAATTTCAGAGATATTCTTGGGGCTGGTGGTACCAGGCTCTAAGTCCTTTTTGTAGGACCAAGTTTCTTTGAGACAGGAAGCTTCGGTGGCCATGGCAGACAATCCAGAGATAGGACAAGAGGGAGGGAAGTGACATAAGTACATACAAGGTACTCTGCCAACTCTCTGAGCATGCAGAAGGACATTAAGGAAAGCTAAGAACATGGAGTGTATAAGCATGCTGGGCCATTTTGGATCATGCTGAGATAACGGGACAGTAATTAGGAGAGCTATCTGCCTGTCAGGAGAGCAATAAAATGTGTTATTTATGCCCAGCTTGTGGCCCCAAATGCCCTCCATATGGGATGACTTTTTAAATACTTCACTTCCCAGCCAAAATAATTCAACTTTATGTGTTCAAATTCAGAAGCATTTGCAGAAGGAAAATACTCAGAGCTTTGCAAAATGAACCCCTTAACTCTGAGTCAGGTAAATGCTCTTGGGAGGGGTTCCTATACTAATCTAGAGATTGGAAACCTGGGTCTTTGGGTATAAAAATCACAGTAAAAACATTAAAACAACTCAAAAAACAAAAAAAGAATCTGGCTTTGGGCTTTCTAAGACTCTTACTAAATGTGACCAAAATCTCAGAAAACAAAAGAAAGTAGATGAAGGATGCAGAAGTCAGTATGACTTCAGGGACAATAATGAGAGGAGTGGAGGGATAAGTATGGCCTGAATTACATGCTTCAGTCTTTTCAAGCCGCTATGATGGTACCAGTTTTACATACAAGGTTAAAGAACTTGCTCACCAGCACCAACTTCTGGTGGAGAAATGAGAAAGGCAACCAATGATTGTTGAGATTTGATAGACGAGTCACCTGTCCCCAAACCTCCCTTCTGCTCCACTCAGGAAATAGGTGCCCTACTCTGTGGAGACTCCAAGTCCATTGGGTGGCTAGAAATGGCTCCTATGAAGTGGCAAGAGCTAAAACATCTTCAAGAATTTTGGAAGCTTATTGTCAAACAGAGTTATTAAAAACTAAGTGATATAAACTGACAGATTATATTAAAACAAAGGTAATAATACTCATCTGATTCCTAACTATCCTACTAATATTTTACTTATTTTTTCCATAATTTTATTGAGAAACAAATAGCAATGAGACAGTTTCAAATCAAATTGGTAGGACAGGTTCAATAATTAACACATTGCATACT
>NW_004524597.1:15631007-15632036 GCF_000260255.1 Octodon degus | reverse complement strand
TCGATCACTTTCCTCTTTGGCCCCATAATCTTGATCAGAACATTTGGGACACTACTGAGTTACATGACGTTACAATACAAGTTCTCATATGTCCTGAGTCTTAATTGACCTTGGAAGGCTAGGGCCAAAATGTTGGCTTTCCTTGCGGCCCTCCTTTTTCTCTACTTTTGGTCTGCAAACTTAGATTGTTAACCCTCCAGAAGAGAAGCTTATTGCTATTACCATACAACCTAAACTGTTAAGCTTAACCTCACTATCTGTCTGAATATCAAACATCTCAGGCATAACATGGAACAGGTATTTTTCATCAAGTATTGATATGTTGAACTTTAAATCCCTACAGAATATGAAGAAAAAAATATAAAAATTAAAATATATTTTAAAAATAGGCATAAAGAATTATATAATTCTTATGTTTACACATAAGTTCAGAAATCTAACCATATATAACCTTGAAGCAGGACAGTCCCACAACATTCGTTTTCCTATCTCCTGCCTTCATTCACCACCCCCTTCTTTTTAAACAATCATCTACCCAAGAGACAGCATGAAAGCAACTAGCATGTCATGACAAGCAGCCCATATTCAGAAGACTAGAATGACAGGCACTCCAAGTATGAACCGACTATTACAAATTGTCATCTTCAGTGCATTTGCTTAGTTCATAGGTGTCTGTATGTATAGTCAGGGTGAGAATCCTTCCAATTAACTGCTAGATTCGAAAATCTTCTGGAGATTCCCAGGATCATTGCCTTGCCCATCTTCTACATATAACTGTATGGCTTGCTACTATCATGTTTCCTAGTTCTCCTTACCCTAATTACTTAGTCCTCAAGTTCTTGCTTTCCTTTTAGTTGTATTATACCTTTCTATTTGTATTTCTTCTTTTGAGTTCTTATACTAGGGAAACTATACAAATATTTACACATATGTGTCTGGTTTATTTCACTTATGAGTATATCTTCAAGTGGCATCCACTTAAATATAAAGGCTTTGAGTTTATCATTCTTTATAGCTGAGTAATACTCC
>NW_004524597.1:15581419-15628117 GCF_000260255.1 Octodon degus | reverse complement strand
ATCTTTGCATCGTCTTGCAGGTAATGAATTATTTTTTCCTGCATCCTAGTTGTTTTTAAGAGATCCTTTCTTGCCTTTTCACTAGCTGCACCAGCGTTTTCAAGATCTGAAACTCTGTCTTCACTTTCACTCAAACGGTTTTGCAAGCTTGTGATTGAGATTTTAAGTTCCTCTATATCTCTTTGACTCTGCTTCATGTGATCTATATTTCTTTCCTGTATTGCTCATTCAAGGAATCCATCATTTTTCTAATCTCTTCTTTTTTTAATCAATGTCTTCTTTAGAAACAGCTATTAATTCTTTTACTGTAGTGTTTTTTCAGATTGGGTTTCCTCCCCTATATTTCTGTAGTTGATTCTTTACTTCAGATGCTATGAGTTCTGAGAATTCTTTTTTTATTTCAGAAAAGAATTCCACTCTGAGTTCCTCTATAACTTTCTGCTATTGCTTATTTACTATTGACGCTATTAATTCATACATTTGAGCTGAGCTAGTATAAAAGAATTCTGCTCTGAGTTACTCTATAACTTTCTGCTGTTGCTTATTTACTATCAACTCAATTAATATGTTTGAGGTGAGCTAGTGTCTTTTGCTCTTGTTCTGGGTGGGCATTGGGTTTCCTCCATATGTTTCTACATTTGATTCTTTACTGCAGATGCTATTAATTCAGGGATTTTTTTTTTCATTTCCAGTCTGTGTTCCTCTATACCTTTCTGCAGTTGTTTCTTTATTTCAGAAGCTGTTGATTCATTGATTTCAGCTGTGAGGTCCCCAGTTTGTTTTGTGTTAGTGTCCTCTGCACTTGTTATGGGTGGGCTTGGGTTCTGAGATTGCATTTTGCTCCTTCTCATTGTCATTTTGTGTAGCACTGTCTTCTGACCTTGGTTGTAGATCTTTGTTGCAGTTATAACCTTAGCACCGACTGAAATTCAGGTGCGGATCCACAAAGTTTGGATTTATCCAGCTGTGCCTGGCTTGGGTCTGGCTGCTGTGCTCAGCTCCTTCCTGCTGCTGCCCTTGGGAGTGAACCTGTTGTGCCCCTTTGGCAAGGTGTTCTGCTCCTGGACTAGGTGGGTGGTTCTGTCCCCTACTCTCTCTTCAGGGATTGCAGCTGCAGTGTTTCACCCCAAGACTGTATGCCAGGCCTGAGCTGAGTCTGGAGGGGACAAGGTGGAGTAGGGGGGAGAGGAAGCTCTCCCACACACTCACTGGGCCTGGGTTAGGGCTGGTTCTTGGGGTCCCCAGAACACAGCAGAAATTCCCACTGGGCGGGCAGGGAAGAGGTGCTGCAGAATGGTTGGGGAGTCTGAAGGGGGTGGAAGAGGATCTCACCTACACTGCGCCTGGACTCGCACTGGCAGGTCCTGCTGGCGCAGGGCAGCCAGAAGCTCTCCCACACACTCACCGGGGCTTGGGCTAGGACTGGATCTCTAACATTTTATTATTACTTGTATTATTGGAATTATGCATCTGTCCCATCTATATTATAAAAGTGATATCCAATATTGTGCTACTGTGCCTGGCTTCCCAACTCTGCATTCAGTGCCATATCAGCCTGGGTGGGAAAATTTACACCACAGAAAATGGCAAAAGCTATAAGTCATGAATCTGCCTTTCCTGGAGTGCCAGGTGTTAAACCAGCACTTCTCTGCTTCTAGCTCTTTTCCTGGTGTTCTGATGGCTATGCCTAGATCCAAAGTCACCTTTCAGTAGCATCCGTGAAGAGTTTTCTCCTTAAAGGGAAATAGGTGCAGAGGAGACACAAGACCCTCAGGGCATCCTCTCATTTACTTTAGACCTCACATTCTTTTCATTTTTCCCCCCTCTGAAAGTGGAAAATATCCCCCAAAGTAATGCCAAATAAATAATTCATGGACCATATATAATTAATGCTGGATTTAACAGAAGTAGAGCCGTAAGTGGTTGTCTATTAACTATTTATGACCTTGCCCGGGTGGCTGACAAGCCAGCTCAGTGCAGAGATCACACCCATGCTCCCATGTTTTATTTAAACATTATTAAAAGTACACAGTCTGCAGCGAAGCTTTCAATCCCACTCAGAATTAGATTCTGCTGTGAAGTCGCCTCTGGGTCTTGGAAAGGTTAGGAACACGTTTTGCTGGAAACACTACTGCTTTCTCTGTGTGTAGAGAATTGAGTTCCCTACTTCTCCTAGTCTGGCTCCTTCTCTCCTTGGTGGATTTTCTGGAGTATGTCACCTCACCTCCTTGAGCCTCAGTTTAATATTTTGTGAAATGGGGAAGACCAGAAGCTTTAGCTTAAAGAGTGGCTCGGATGAGTGGTCCTTAATGAGAGAGTGATTCTGCCCCTTGTGACACTTGGGACAGACTAGAGATATGCTTGATTGTGCTGACTAGGATAGGGGTACTATTTGCATCCAGTAAGCCTAGGCTGGGGATGCTGCTAAATATTTTACCATGCATAGGATGGTCCCCATGCATAGAAGAAGGTCAGGAAATCCAAGAAAATAAAGAAAGAAGGAGAAGCAAAACAGAGTAACAACTAGTACGTGCCACTGTTTGAGACTTTGGTATGTCTTACCCCATCTCGTAAGACAGCTTGTTATAATTGCTTTTACAGACAGTGAAACTGAGATTCTACAAGGTTATCTTTTTTCTGTGAGGTCTCAGACTCCAAGTCTTGTGTTTATGCTGCCACCCTCCTTTGGGTTGAATAGTGTCCTTCAAAATCCATACTAAACCTCAGAATGTGAACTTTTTGGAAATAGGGTCTCTGCAGAAATGATTAGCTGAGATAAGGTCATGTTAAGTTACAAAGGCTGGTGTCCTTAGAAGAAAGGGGAGGGGATGCTCAGGGACCTGTAGAAAAGAGGAAAAAGCAAGCACAGATAGAGAAAAGAAAGTGAATATACTGCCTGAGTATGGAGGCAGAGGCTGGAAGGATCTGGCCACCAGCCAAGGAACACCTGGAGCCACTGGGAGTTGGGGGAGAAAGGAATGATTCTTCCTAGAGTCGGGAGTCAGGCCAGAGACACCTTGAATCAGACTTTTAACCTCCCAAACTAGGACACAATTAATCTTGTTGTTGGACCACAGTTTTTGGTAATTTGTTAGGCAGCCCTAGGAGACTAATACATACCCTCATCTGACACAAGTCAAAACAATTCTGTGGGGGATGGAAGGAGGGGAGAGAGAGAAAGCCAGCCAGGGCAGAAAGGAGCAAAGGAATTAGCAAGTAGCATGAAGTAAGGGATTTTCAATGAGAATGAAGGAGAAGAAGGAAGGAAGGACCGAGGGGAGTGTGTGTTTGCATCCCTACCTCCAGATTATTTCTCACTTTTTGGAGGTCTGGTGATTGCTTGGTTCAACCTGGCTCACTTGCACTCAGCAAGAGTGAGACAGCATCTTACCTTCTCTCTGTAACAGAATACTTGGAACTGCATAGAACATAACAAATGGAAGTGTATTTGGCTCATGGTTCTGGAGGCTAAGAAGCCCAGGATCACAGAGCCAAGGCCTGGAGAGGGATTTTGTGCAGCACCATCCCATGATGAAAGGCAAGAAGGCAAGAGAGCAACCGAGCGAGATAGCAAAGGGTGCCAAACTCACTTTTATAATAAACTACTTTTACAGTAACCTACTTGCTTCCATGAAAAGTCCATGGATCACTTTTGCCCTGACCCACTCTTACTGGTCCCCAGGTCCCTGTGCTGTTGCACTGGGGATAAAGTTTCCAGTACACACACTTAGGGGGACACACTGAAGCCACGACAGGACATGATGATGCTGCTGCCACTGGACAACCGATCTCGCAAAGCTGCCTCGTTATCTAAGATGCCCACGACACCTCTGTACTACTTCCCTCTTCACATTATTTAGCTGCGTCATCTCTGATTGCTTCCCCATATGATATCATTTTCTTTTAAGCAAACAAAAAGAAAACTCCCCTCATGGGATGACCAAAATACATTTAAGTTATTACTAAAGACTTAGAAGTTTAACCAATGTATTTCATATACAACTGTAATAAAAATAGAGTTTTGTTTGAATTCACAGGCTGTGTCGATAAGCAGAGGACTTCTGACAAATCTGTTTTTTGATTTGATTATCATCAAAATTAATTTACCATGGTGTATTTTTTAAAGGAAAGAAATAATACATCCTGCACACAAGCTACCCAGTTCTCTTGCCTGCACATCACTGCTTCCATGTTGCCTACAAATCCCTTCTCTTATCAGAGGAATTTAGGGGAAGGTGCATCTAGTCCTCTAGATTTTCAGCAGTTCAAGGTACAGTCCCTGGTCCTTGCATGTCTGTAATCTGCCATAACATCAGGAACAGGGCTGGGCATAAATAGGAGGCAAACACTTGTGGAGCTGAAAGTTCTCATTCTTAAGATAGACTTTTTGACCTACTGTTTCCAGAGGTAAAATTTTAGAAATGTTGAGGCAACTATTCAATGCACAATTGGTGAGCACGTACCCTATGACTGACCTTGAACTTGGAGTTAGAGACCCAGACGCAAATTAAACTCACTCTCTTTCTCAGAGCTTTCTGTCTAGGAAGATGGGAAGACAGGTGAATTCTAATACCCAGGTGATGGTGATGCATGCATTGATGGAGTGAACGTAATGGGGTGTGGGAACACAGAGGTGATGCTTACTCGAGCACCGGATCTGAATTCTGAAGGCAGAGTAGGCAGGAGGCAGCTCCAGGAGAACAAAAGTGGTAAGTCAAGGAATAATGTAACACTGGGTGCCCATCATTGCTTGTAGGCATTGGCAGAACATCCAGATGCTTTCAGGCAATGGCAGGTGGGAAGAGGAAGATGTCCAGGGGAAAATCTACAGAGGGTGCAAGTCAGAAGGCCCAGCCACGGGGATGCAGGGGCAGGCGCACCTGGCTGAAGGCAGGCAGAGTGCAGGTCTTCCCTTCACCATGAACGTTCCCAAGTGCCCTAGATGCCCCTGTGGTGCCTGGTCTGGGACAGGCAGACTATGGCAGACTATGGCAGTCTCCCCTGAACTCCATAACCACTAAAAAACAGGGTGTGTGTTCATGGATGAGCTGTCTCATCACCACAGTGACAGACAGACTTGAATGATTTAAAGCTAGAATATTTTTTTTCTCCATAATGGTTCCTGGAGTCACCAGGAATAGTACATTTACTAAAATTAATGGCAAAACTTCATTTTTCTCTTTTCCAGGAAGCAAAGTTTCATGGGTAGGGTAATTGATCCTGATCTGGACACACCGGTAAGCCAGGCGGGGTATAAATCATCCACATGCAACAACTCGCAGCCCTTTAAACCAACACCAACAGTGACAAATGGTGCAGGCTGGGGACAGGCAGAAAGGAATGAAGACAGGAGATCCATCAACATCCTTCTTGCTTCTCCCAGGGGGCCGCAGCCTCCTTCCGCCTCCCACAGAGGAGTTGCATCTCAGCAGGGCCATGTTGGAAAGGTAGCAGTGTGCCAGCTCTAATGCTGGACACACAGAGGCACCAATCTCAGCTCTGCCACCCTGTCCCTGCATCCCTGGGCAACCTCACATCTAAGATCTCTCCACTGTTCCCTGCAGAACAGTGAAGGAAGTTCTATTTTCCCATGGAATTATATATTTCCCACATGCAGGCTCCTCGGTAGTGGGCCAGCATTTACCACCAACCTGGAATCATAGTAAAAACTGCAGACATGGCATGCATGTGCCATCGGTGGGACCCAACGTCTCCCAGGGAGGCTCATTGTATGGGATGCTGCCCCCGGGCTATGGAGCAGTGACTGGACCCAACAGGCTCTGACCTCATCCATGGACTGTCCATTGATAGATTCATAATATGATGGCATTATTGTGAAGTGATAGGAACAGGAGGTGAAGCTGCGTGGAGGAGAATGGGTCATGGGAGACTGTTTCTGGCCCTGGCCCCTTCCTCGCATGCCACCTTGCCATCTCTGTCCAAAGGCATGGGACATCGCTGAGGGCAAATAGGCTGGCAAGTGTGGGACAGCCAGTGTTAGAAAGAGGCTGATGGCCTGGCACTGTCCCTTTGAGCCTTGCTCTCCCCTAGAAGCAGCAAGGAACCCCAGATTGTTGGATGCCTTCACAATATCAGCCAGGTGGCAGTGTATCCTCCACTCCAGGAGAGAAATCCAGGGTGTGAATATAACTTCACTTGGAAAGGGGCTCATTGTACATATAATTAAAATAAGGACCTGAAGATGAGTTCCACCTCACTTTAGGGTGGGTCCTACATCCAGTGGAAGTTGCCCTCATACAAAAGACAAAGGGGTACTTGAGACACACACATTCTGAGGAGAGGGGTACAAGAAGACAGAGACTGGAGCCATGTTGCCATAAGCCAGAGGTGCCCGGGGCCATCAGAAGCCAGTGCAGGCTAAGAGCCCTGGGGTGAACCCGCTCTGCCAGCACCATGCCTTCTGACTCCTGCCCTGCATGGCTGCGTGGAGTGCCTCTATGCCATCCAGTCTGTGGCCATTCATTAGGGCACCTGTGGGAAACCAGTCTACCTCCCAGCCATAGAGCCAACGAGAAGACAAGCTTAGCCTCGACAGTCTTATCCTCAGCCTCACCAGCTTTGCGTGTTGGGGCAGCTTGGGGTTATTTCAACAGTGAGTTCCATGTGGGGACAGTGCATAGGCCCGCCTCATTTCACTGCATGTTTCTTCACTACTATTCACAGATACTGCACTAACTACAAGCTGAAGGTTTGCGGCGACCTTGTGTGGGGCAGGCCTATCTGTCCATGTTTCCAGCAACTCAGAGGACCTTAAGCGTTCCTTAGCAATTAAGTATTTTTAAGTGAAGTCATGTACATTGTTGAAGATACAGTGTCACTGCACATTTAATGTACTATAATGTAGTATAAACATAACTTTTAAATGCACAGGGACATGAAAATGTCCATGTACCTCCCTCTTCCTTGTAATAATCATTTAATTGCAGTGGCATGAATACAAACCTGGAACATCTTTGAGATGTGGCTGAATAATCTTTTCAGCACTTCAGGGCCTTTAAAGATCTGAATATGGCCTCAGGAATGGAGCAAGGAAGAAGAAAATGGGAAAATAGAGAAGGGAAAGTTGGAGCAGCGGGTCAGAGAGGGAGACAAGAAAAAAAGCACTATCTGATGTAGTCGAGTGCCTTCCTGTCTGGCCAGCTGAAGAAGATGTCAAGAAAAAAAAGCAGGGACTCAGCAGCATGAGAAGCAGGCTGTCAGTGAGGAAGTCATCCTGTCAACTGCAGGACATGACTTTTGTATCTCCTGGGGCCAGGGCAGAGGAGCTGGCAACCGGGGGAGCTGGAGTTGGTCTGGGAATCTCCATTTCCACCTGGCACCTCTCCAGCTCCACCTGCAGAAGAGGCACACACCCAGCTTGTCAAGGCCATGTTGATGCGGCAACTCTGCTGTGGAACCCAGTGGTCCCCAGAATCTACGTGCTGAAGGAGGACAAGCTGGTGCAAACTGTACCTCAGAAGCAGTGATCATACTTTAGCAGCCTCTGGGCCAGCCTTGACGTGCTATGGGTTGTCTCAGTTAAGGCTCTGTGGTTCGAGGCAGAGGAGCGGTTAGAGGCCTCACGGATCACAGATTCAGAAATCTGGATGCTCAGGTTATCTGTAATCTCTGCAGAAAATTGTTCTTAGGATAAGAGAAAGCTCTCACTAGGCAGGAAACAAGTTTACAATGTGCCTCAGACCGTACTAGAGGTAGAGCATGATTTGGTGGCTAAAATCATAGAGTACAGAGTTGGCCCAACCTGGGTTTGGATTCACACTCATGTGTGTGGGGCTGGGATTTAGCTCAGCGGTAGAATGCTTGCCTAGCAAGCTGGAAGCCCTGGGTTCAGTCCTTGGCACCAAAAACAAAAAATAAACCTCCCCTAAAAAACAATTCAACCAAAAAAGTATAGTAAAATCAACAAAGACCAAAAACAAACAAGGCAACTGCACACTCATGTGTGTGTCCCTGGGCAAGGGGAAGCACCACTCAGAGCCTCAGTTAGGTAAGGCAATAGCTCCTGCCTCAGTTTCCCCATCTTTACAATGGACATCATAAGAGTAGTGACCTCCCAGTTCTGACTGAAGGACTTAAATGAAAAACAGTTCACCCAGAACTTGGTACACGGCGAATCTTTTATACCCAGTGCTTTTGCAATTATCATTTTTCTCTTTCACGTTGCTGTTAATACAAATAGCCCAGAAATAGTTCCACATCTACTACATGCAACTGTAGATGAGGCATCTTACTTCCTTGGGCCTCAGTTTCCTCATCTGTAAGCTGGAGGTAAAAATTCCAGGACAGGACGCTGCTCAGTCTGTACAAGGCAGACATCGGACACACTCAATTCCCTCTTTTTTGCCTGAAGGCTCCCTGCCCTTGGAACGCAACTTAAAAGGTAGGAAAAGAAATCTGGTGTCTGAGATGTTCACATACTTGGCACCCCAGAAGCAGCAGGGAATGCCAAGAGTTCACTTGGAGTCCAGTGCCAGGATGTGCAGCCCATGACAGTGCCATCTCCCTTGGGTTTCTCCCTGCATCCTGCCCATCCTAAAGGCCCGTGAAGAAAGACCTTGAGTGTCCCCTGAGGGCTCTGTCACAGCTTGGACCTGGGATCACCAAAAGCCAGCTAGAGGACAGGACTCACCAGCTCCATGCACCGCCGGCTGGCCTCTGCCTCCCGCTGCACCAGCTCCTCCATGTCCGCCTTCAGTTCTTCCAGGCGCCGCTGATAATACTGGCTGCTTTCACGCTGCTGGGACTCAGAGGCTGCTGCCCGGGACAGCTCCTCACCCATCTTAATCATACTGTCCCGCAGCCGGATCACCAGGACCTGTGAGGGACAGAAGAGATCCCTGAGAGGCCAGCCAGACTCCAGGAATAGAACCACTGACTGTATCTCCCCATGTTTGTACATAGTGACTGGGCTAAGAGTCCCAACTCTTACTATGCACATGGAGAGAGTGTGAACTGCTACTCTAAGAGGCAACAGAACACAGAGAGAGCCCGATCTGCTAAGTTTAGAAGGCATCGCTCATTGACTGTACAGAGGGTTTGGAGAATAAAGCCTGGAATTATCACTATCTGCAGCAACCCCATCCATCCTGAGCTCTGGCAGAGACATGGATGCCTTGCACAGAGAGCTGTGCTTGGGGTGAGAACCACTTCCCAGGGTCATTTTGGTTTCTAGATTTATAAAGCAAGTGCTTTTGATCAGATCATCTGTTATGATCCTCGGGCCCAAGACTTTAAGGTATTCTCTTCCTTTTAGGGGGAGGGGACAAAAATCCATGAGAAAACAATGAGACAGGTAGAAAGTACACCGGGTAGCATGCATGCTGCAGAAAGTAAACCCAAGTGCTGTTCTGCAGAATTCATCAGGCCATCAATGAGCCTGGAACCAATTGATCCTGACGGGCAAACAAGCCAGGGTTGACAGAGAGAAGCCCACATGAATATTTCAAGCCTGGGCTAACTCTGAGCTTCAGGGACAAGGACAGAAACAGACTAAGGGTCAGACACCGATTCGCAGCCTAAAGGAAGGCTTACTGTTCAGGTCCTTGTCCCTTTCCGAGGGAATTTAACATCAATTTCAAGGAACAGCAAAGGGGCAAGAGGAAGAAAAGTGCTTCTCAAACTGTTTCCTCCAGGTACCCCATCCCTCTGCCACGGGGACCTAGGACTCCACTACATTCACACAACGACAGCAGAGAGGAGAGTAAACCTGCAGATAAAATTTTCACGTTGCCTTATTTTTCCTTTCTTCTCTGTGACCACCTAACTACACCTGAACCAAGTGGAATAATGGTACAGCCCAACGTGGTACAGTAATCATTTAAAACACAGTATACGGAAGTCTCCTGGTGATCTGCAGACAGTCCTGCCATGACGGATCCCCAGAGCCATCGCAGGAACTACTGAGGTTGAGGCCAAGAATTTCTCTGTAGTCTTCATTCACAGTGGGTTTATGGGGACCATTGCCTGGGATGGGGTGGGGGCAGGGCAGAGTGAGGCCTTGCACTGTCCTATGGTAGGGATAGCTTGCTGCAGAGACCCGGATGGAGTGAAGGGCAACTGTGAATCTAGTCCCAGCCCTGACACAGCAGCCATTAGCTTAAGGTCACTTGACCCATCTGAGGCCATTTTTGTCCCTCATTAGATGAGGCCTGTCCTACCTTCCCTCCAGAGCTTCATCAAGTGGGCTGCCTGATGAAAGAGGCTTTTGATAACTTAGCAGCAGCAATTGTTCTGTAAATGTCCCATGTCCTTGGCTAGCAGAGCTGAAGAGGTAAATAAACACCCAAGATCCCTGCGCAAGGCCAAGCATGAATGAATGTAATCACTGAAGTGGGACTCAGCTCACCAAGGGCTTATCTGTCCTCCAGGGCCCGGCATTAATGGTCCCTTCTTCTGGAAGCCTTCCTACCTTCTCAGCCTCAAAAGGACCTCTGTCCTCTGAATCCCACAGCCTCCTCTTCATACTTTGGATATTTTATTCATACTACAGAGCTCTATGCTTTATGCTTTTACCTTCCGGTCACCCAACATAGGGCTTAGCACACACAAAGTTCAAAATGAATGTCTGTTCAAAATGAGTGCTGGGCACCTAAACGGATAATGCATGGGTGGGTAGAGATGAGAAGAACTAGATGATTAACAAAGGGTGGGCAAGCAGGGGGTCTGAGCATGAATATTAGAGAAGCCATGGAGAGAGTAAGGGGGAAGAAAAATGGAAGGACAGCGAGATTGATGTAGTAATGATGGTGGATGGAGGTGACAGAAGTGGATGGATGAACGGAGAGGCTGCTTGTGGACTGTGCAGTAGAGGAAAGGAAGAAAGGGAAGAAGGGAGGAGAGGCAGGAGATGGAAGGACATTGTCTCTACTGCAAGGCATCCGAGTAGGTGTTAGATGGGGGGAAGGCTGGACACAGCCAAGAGCAAGCCCCCTACGCCAGCCCAAGGTAGTTTTCCACGCCACTCAGTACCTCCAATCTCTTAATCTGCACTTTCTGGAACTCTGTCTTGTTCTCCAGGTCACAGATGACAGCTTCCTGCCTGCTGACGATGGCTCGGTCCACAGTGGACTGCTCCAGGCACTCGATGCGCATCTGAGCCACCTGCAGCTGTGGATACAGAGAGGTGTCCAGGTACAGAGATGGGCACAAGCCCCAGCCCAGGACCCATTCATTACACCTGCCTCTCTGCTCAAAGGCTACACACTGAGGGGCCAGGGAGATAGCTCAGTGGAATAAGTGCTTGCCTGTCAAGCACAAGGTCCTGAGTTTGATCCCTGGTACCACCAAAAAAAAAGAAAAGAAAAGACTATGTGCTGAATGTCTGCACAAGTGAGAACTTCCAGGTCCCCAACCAAGGACCATCTTGGACTCTCACACGAGACCCTACTCCTGATAGCAGGTGCTTGGAAGTGATGCTTCCTGTCCCTTCTGAATCCAAAGGGACTTTTACTCAGCATTTCTCTTACCTCTGTCCCTGCCATGACAAAAGAGCAACACTAGACAGTGATCAACAAGCTGCAGCAGCAGAAGCCACCAGCCAGAGTGACCTGGGAATGGGCACACGAGCTGCCCACTGCTGGGCAACTGGACCAGCTTGGGTAGCTGGCTCCCTTCCTTGAGCTTCAGTCCTTACCACTGTGCAGACTGAAGGAGATTGGCTATGGTGTATTGTGCACACCCGCCAGTGGCCAGGGCTGCTATTATTGTTGTTATGCTTGTTGCTCAGCGTCCATGGACATTTGCTTGAGACTCAGTCACTCTGGCTGTCACTCCAAGTAGGCACATGTGACAGCTCTACAAGGGCTCTGAGACTACTGAGCGTAGTAGCAGCCCACCAGTAGTGACAGAAAGCCAGGGAAGTTCAGAGATACCATGACTCCAAAGGACAGCCAGAGGGCCAAGAGCCTGGCTGCACCAGCAGCACCTTCTGGGAGAGAGGAAAACCCTCACTGGTCAGTGCTGAGTGTCATTTATATTCAGGGTAGGCACAAGCCACAGGGACCATGTGTGTGTGTGTGTGTGTGTGTGTGTGTGTGTGTGTGTGTGTGTTTTCACCCTGGCACATACTAGAATTGAGTGCATAACTGAGTGGGTCAGTGAGAGTCCAAGGGTCCCAGGGCACCCTGCCCTTCTTCCCCAGCAGTTCGGAGGCTCTGAGCTCTACCTGTTCTTGAAGCTTGTGCTTCTCCTTCTTTGCTTCTTCCAGCTGCACCTGCAGCTCTTGGATCTGCCCAATGTCAGCTGCAGACTGGTGAAACAAACAGTGTCACTACAAGACCACAGACCTTGCTGGGAATACTGCAAGGGACTCCCATGAGAGTCCCTTCTCCCTCACCCACAGACGTCTATGTCTTTCAGGACTCTGACAGCAATGGTCACTTCTCAAACAGTACCTCTCCCACCATCCCAACCTCCTCCTTCTCAGTGTTGGCTGAATCACTCCAATTACCTCAGCCTATGGCCTGTCCGCTGCCCCGCACTTCATGATGCACCCTAGACAGCCCAGACTGAAACAATCTGGCCACAGGGCAGCAGGGAGAACAGCTCTAAGGTCAAGTGTTGCGGTCCTAGACTTGGCCATGGCAAGCCAAGAAACCCCTCTGCAACCCGGTCTTCCCATGTATAAAATGGGCTGAGAACATCTGCCGGGCCACTATCCATAGGGTTCACTCAGAGATTCCAGGCAGTGGTGGAAAGGAAAGATCCTATGAAAAGGTAGAGCCAATGACTGAGCTTGATTATTTGTGCAGAGAGGAACTCCTGAGAATGAGACGCCTCTCCACTTCCTACTTCCCATGTGTATTCACTAAATTTTTATAATGGTTGTTAAGTACATGTTGGTTTTATAACTCAACAAATAAACTTACATTTTGGGCAAAAATAAGTGATTGACTAAGGCAAAAGGTAGCATGGACTCTTTTGCTAGCTATTACAGTGCTAGTGATACCAACCACTAATTGCTTTTGTTACGAGGGCCCCTTGTCCAGCAGAAGTGCCCTCCGCTCGAGTCTGTTGGCTGTGTGGAGCCTGGGGGCACTGACACCCACTCACAGCGTGGAAGACATTCATTGATCCCGGGTGAGGCTCTTCTCCCCCATTATGTATATGGGAAATCATCTGGGGCTCCTGGTCACCTCTCCCAGCTCTCAGAACTCCTGCCGCACCCCTGCTGGCATCCTGCCTGCTGGCCATCCCCCAGCTGTCTATCTGCTCATCTCCACCCTTCCTGCCTGGCGCAAGCCAGGGTGTTTTTCTCTTGCACAGCTGGAGCTGTCAGTCATTTAATAGAGATTCACTGGGCACTGGCTCCTTGCTGAGCACTCTTCTCAGCTCCGGATGCAGCACTGGACACGGCAGAGGACAGTCCTGCCCCGTGGAGCTGACAGGCCAGCCCATCCTCTGCAACTATTCTGGCCCTTAAATATCTGTCCAATAATTCCAATCATTTACAAAATAAGACATGAGCTCATTACAGTTTCTAAGACCCTGAGGAGGCTCTCCTCTCCTGGCCTTGCTAATAGAACTCATCTGGCACACATTCCCCTCACGGGCTTCCTTTCAGCCTCTCAAAATGTACCACCACAGCCCCCTACATGTGCTGCTTCTTGTGTCTGGAATACTGTGCAGATCCCTACTTTCCCACTCTGATCTAATTAACTCCTGCTCCTCATTCCAATTCTTATCCAGTGCCACTTCCTCAGAGAAGCCTTCTATGACTCCCAGTAGAGGTTCAGACTCACAAAACCATGTTCACTTCCATTCTGGGTTCAGTTTTCAAGTCCCTTCTCTCCTCTGGGGGATGATGTGATAAGGTCTGCCGAGCTCATGAACCCTGGACTACATGGAGGCAGGAATGAGAAGGGGACAGGCAAGCAACCGCTGCAGTTCCTCACATGTGTGTGGTGCCACACAGACAGGGCATCCTCAATAAACAGGAGGTGGGCAAGTGAATTAATGGATAGGTGAATACATTTCTAGATAGTGAATGAATAAATGAGTGAAAGGATGGATGGATGGTTGGATGGATGGGTTGATGAATAAAATGATGGGCTTGGGATGGGTGGATAAACAGATAGATAGCTGGGTAGATGGATGGGTGAATGAATGGTTCGGTAGTTGCATGGATGGGGTGATGAGCAAATAGATAGTGGATGGGCTGATAGATGTATGATTAAATCAAATATTTTCTGGGTAGAGAAGTCCTCTAGAGATGCACCTGCTATCTGAAGGTGATAGTCTCCTCCCTTAGGGTGACGTGAAATTTCTAATTACTGCCAATCTGGCACATATTCCTCTAAAATCCAAAGACCAGGGAACAGTCCAAGTGCTTTGACCCCCTCCGCGTTCCTCTGTCAGCCCTCCCCGCAGAAGCTTGCACTTCACCTGGGCAATGAGGTCCTTGTGCTTCTGCATGAGGTCATTCAGGTCATCCTGGTCCTCGTCAATGCGCTTCAGGAGATCTGCCCGCTCAAACTGCAGCCGGTACAGCTGCTCATCCACCTGGCAAGAGGCAGGCCAGCAGCTGGGGTGAGGTCACAGGGTAGCAGTGCAGGAAGGAGCCTGACAGGGAACCGGGCCCTCGGCTATGGGAGCATGAGGTTGTGGCCATCTACAGGTAAGGGCGGTGGGTGACAATGCGCGTGCTGCTGCTGCTGTGTGTGTGCGCTGGGTGTGCAGATGACCAGGTGAGCTACTCATGTGAGCACCCGTAGGAGTCTATGTAGTGCATTTTATACACACAGTACAGACACGGAAGTGCACACCTGTCACCTCCCTGAGAACAAGGACTTGGTTTTGCTTACAGGTGTATCTCCAGCACTAAGCACCAGGCTGGGACTACAGGAGGCTCCTGACAAATGTCTGTTAGGTGGGTGTACAAATCTGCTTGCATATTTTACTTCTGAGGGCATTTATTTTGTACGTGAGTCTGGTGGTTTTGTATATAAGTGCATGGGTACAATCCTGTATGAGTGTGTGTGTACGTGTGTGTGTGTGTGTGTGTGTGTGTGTGTGTAAGAATGTGTGTGGGCAAGTCCCTCTTAATTTAGTGCAAAGAAAATTTAGGATGAAAGGGCCAGGAGGAATCATGAGATAAGCTTTTGCTTATAAATCTCTAACTCTACCTACACCTTTAGGATTTTACACACTGAATATAAATTTAAGCCAACCCTGTACACCCAGACAAGAGCACTGAAGCCCATACCCAATGTCTTCCAGTGTCACGGACCTAGAACATGTGTTTATTTGTCCCCATTTGGTGGAGAGCACAAAGTAGACCTATTATAAATGGCAGGATCTTTTTATTGTAGTGAATCGAAGTGGGCTCATGAGAAATACCTTCATCTTCTTATAGGAAAAATATATAGTTCAATACTAAGGACCAAGTCCTTCATGAAGACGAGCACACAGTAGGACTACTATAGCTGCCTGGGAACCATGTATAGTGGTGAGCACATTGTGGGTACACAATAAGCATTCAAGTTCCCACTCAAGGTGCGGAGGCTCATACCGGCTGCATCCTCACAGTACTGAGCACACAGTAGGTCCACAACAGGCTCCCTTGCTTATCTTACCTTTGCAGATGGAAGTATATACAGTAGGATCTCTGCACAGTCAGAGTGCAAGTGTCCAACAGATCCACAGTAAATGCCTCTGTCCTTCCTATAAAGCTAAATTATGAATGGAGGTCTACACTCCAAGGCAGCACCCAGCAGGTCCACAATGGAGGTCTAGGTCTCCAAGGTGATACCAACTATGCCCACAGTGGGGCATATACAGTAGCTTCCCAGTAACTGCCCCTTTATAGCACTGAGCACCCAGTAGGCCCACACTAGTGCAGGCCTCCCCAGCTGCAGGAAGGGACAGTACCAGGGTCTTGCTCCGGGTCATGTTCTCCAGCTCACTGTGCATGCTCTCCAGGTCCAGAGTCAGCGCCTTCTGGGTCTTCAGGGCATCCTCACACTTGGCCTCACTCTGCTCCAGCTGGCCCAGGCCATGGGGGACAAGGAAAAACCTGAGTCCCGCTGAAGCTGCCGCCCCGAATGCCCAGCCCCAGTGCAGCCCAGCCCACTCTTCAAGGGCAGCAGAGCAATGTCACCTCATCATCAATGCACACTACAACCAGCGGAACTAATGTATCTGCATCTCGGGCAGCCAGGCCCTGCACCCACTCAAATATCCCAGGCACAGACATACATCTGAGCCATGACTGCAGCCCTGGGGTGTGTGCCACGGGCCTGGACACCCTGCACTGCCAGGCGCATGACACTCAGGGAGTGATCAACCCGGCCCTGCCCTCCTCGGGGGATGGGCAGGGATAAGTCATGACCACCTCTGGGGAGCACAGGAAAGAAGGGGTGCAGGATGGGGAGAAAGCGATGAGAAATGCTGGAGGCATCCCACAGGCACAGCGAGGGCTGGCGGGCACCTGCCAAGGCAGTGTTTCTTAGGCAGGATTTGGGGTTAAAAGTCCGTCTATAAACCTGTAAACTGCGAAGTATCCTCACGAGCAATCTAGGTTCACAGCTTTTATAAGGTTCTCAAAGGCTAAAAGCAACCGACTTAAATCTTTCTCGACCACTTTCTTTTTCTTCTTGTGCCCACTTGCACACAGTCAGTATTTTAAGCTGGAAAGTGAGGCCAAGACAGGCACAACTAGCTGCATCAGCAGACCCAGAAGACAGGTGCTCCCCCTGGAGAACCTACACCTGTGTGCAAAACCAAGCCCAGTCTGAAACTGGCAGCTTCTCCTTGATTCCTGAAGTCCAGAAACTCCAAACAGAAAACTCACCTAAGAAAACACTTAGGGCTCAGAGAGAGGCAGCACAGTGCCAGAAGCCACACAGCTGAAAGCAGAGAGTTTCCCTGCGGAGCACACCTTCCAAAGCCCCAGGCCAGCCTTCAGAAGACTTCATTGTAAAGCTGCTGCTGGCAGACAGACAGAAAGTTTTCTCTTACGTTCTCTTCTGTTCCTCCAGCCCAGTCTTCCCAGTGCACACTGCAAATACCCCCATTTTACAGATGAGGAAAATGAGGCAGGGAGCAGGGAGGGTCCTGGCCTGTGGGTGGCAGTGAACTGCCCGTGTCTGAGGCGCTGGGACTCCAGGAGCCCTCCCACGTTGGTGTGCTTGCCCAGCCTGTCCAACCGCCAGGGGCTGAACACACAGCCACCTTTCTGAGCCCCCAAGAACACTGCAATCCTACAGATGGGTACAGCTCAGGGCCTACAGAGGAAAGCTGGGTGGCTCATTTCCATGGCAACTGGGGGGAGAGAGGCACAGGGAGGAAAATAATGCAGAGCACAGGGAGGTGACCAGCACTTAAAGCACAATCAGTGGTGGCACAAATGAGGTGTCAGATGTGAGGCTGAGTTTCTAGCAGGTGATCCCAGACTCTCTGGCCAGCTGGGCAGTGGCAGGAGGGCTCCCTGAAAGCAGAGCAGACCGGCAGGGCACAATCTGCCCTTCCTTGGAGTCAGGGGCCTCAAATAGGGAAAACATTTTAGCTAAGATGTAAAAGATGCAAAAGAGGCAGCTTTGCAGATTAGGAGGAACAGTGCCCTGGGCAGAGACAGCAACAAGTGCCAAGGTCCTGCAGCAGGGAAAGGAACAAATGAAATTCTTGAAAGTGGAAGGGCTGCTGGCGTGGCCAAGCCACTATGCAGAGAGGGGAAGGAACAGAGCAGAGGTCAGATGGGTGAGCGTGGCCTTCTATGACTAGGTGAGCTATCATCTCCATCCGCAGGGAAGCCTCCTCTAAGGAGGTAGGTGGTGCGACCTCCCTTGGTGGGACTGGGCCAACGGAAGACAGAAGAGCCAGGAAGGCTGTGGTCCTCCAGAAGGGATGAAGCAGGTGCTCCAACTGGAGAGAAGCAGGAAGACATGGGAATGTCCACACTGTTGGGCATGCACAGAACAAAGGTGAGGCAGTAGGAAGCAGATGGGCCATTAGGGGAGCTGATGACACATATAACAGAGGAGGAGCTGCGTGATGGCATGGGGGCAGCATCATGCACAGCTCTGCTGCTCGGCCAAGGAGCCCAAGGAGGGAGAGCAGGTGAAGGAGAAGCGCAAGGGCAGGTAGGGCACAGGCAGCCCACCCCGCTTGCAGGTCCCACCTGCCCCGTGCCCAGCATCACCGTGACCCCATGGGTCCTCTGGCCACAGCACACAGATGGCCTTCTCTCTAGCCCCAGTTTACAAAAGGTCTCCAGAGCAGTATCCAGAGGGCTGTGGGGCAAGCAGCAGGAGTATCATCCCTGAGGACAGCTGCTCACTCTCCTCTCAGCTGTTACCCGGCTGGAGCTAGGATTAGTTTAGACTGTTTGGTTTTGGCAGTTATAGCTCTGCCCATTCCTGCATCTTGGGGACCACTCCCTGGGCACTGTGCATTCTCTGCTTGCTTCAAAAAGCTGCCATGGGGACAGAGGGGCACCATAAGTACCCTAGGATAATTGAGGAAACAGGCTTACAGTGGGCAGAGACTTGTCCAGTGTCCCCCAGCCAGCCAGCCTCTCTGATCCAAGTCAAGCCTGAGCCCTTACCACTGAGCTTCTCTGCATCAAGGAAAGCCCCTACTGCATGGGCAAAATGGTAGAAATGCATGGGGACAGAGATCTGTAGTCCAGCTGGATGCTGCAGCTGCAGTAGATGCCACTTGGCCGCCATCCCAAGGACCTGGACCAAGTCTGAAGACCAAGAGAGAACTCAACCTTTGAAGAGACAGATGGGGTGGCCCCGGCAGCCCTTCTCTACGTTCTCTTCCAGGAACCTCCCAGCGGTGAAAGAGCTTACGCCACAGGGTGGGGAAGAAAGGCAGCAGGCACTGGCGCTTCTAGGTGCCAGACGGCACAGTATGGAGCCAGACCTCAGGCCCTTGCCTTTATCCACCGGTCATCTGAGCTTGCTAGGCCTTAGTTTCCTCATCCAGAAAATGAGGAACATTACACCTGAGAATCTGTGCAATATTACTCTGTGAAAACACAGAAAGTGCTAAGCCCAGTGCCTGGCACTGAGGAACACCACCAAACGCTGACAGTTGTTACTGTCCTTGTTACTGTGAGTTCCTTTTCAGGCCTGGAAGAGCCTGGGAAGTTGGCATTTTTAGAGGTGAAGAAAATAAAGCAGAGGACACAGAGCCAGGAAGAGCTTGAACCCAGCGCTGCATGAACTCTGAAGCCCTGGTTGACCGTGAGGGGCAGGGAGAAAGGTCGCTCAGCCCAGAGGCATCTACGTCAAGGAGGTCCAGGTTTAATGGAATCTCAGCCCCAGGGCTCCACCGGGCAGGCTCCAGGCTGACAAGCTACCTTCATGCCAAGCTTTAAAAGTTTCAATTTATGACACTTTAGGGAGTGAGAAGAAATACAGGCCCATCACAGGCTGATTTCCCATTATGGATGACCCGGTGTAAGAATAACTCACGGCACATTATTTCCATATTGAGGCATTTTGACTGATGTTTTTATGAAGTCAGGCAGCATGTCACAGAAGGGCTGCCTCAGATCCTCCTGTGGAGGACAAACCGGCTCAACACTGCCCTGAAAATGCCTTTCCTGGGAGACATTAGAGAGGCAACCAGGGGCCAGAACCTCCTCGGGACGGTTCAGTCCCCATCCCTCCCCTGCAGTCAGCCTGGCATCAAAGACCTAGGTGACAGCTGACTTTTTGGTTTCAAGACCTAGTCACATCCCCAAGGAGGGGGTCACCTGGGTTCACTCATGGAGGGGTGGAGATGTAGGGTGAAGCAAGACCCTGAGATTTGCACCTCTCTCCCTACCCAACTGCAGGGTGGGCCCAAGGCAGACTCTCAGCAGCAGAGGGTATCTGGTTTGTGCTCAAGGGCATCGTGTCTTCTTCCCTCTTCCAAGCTTTGCTTGTTGTAGGATCCACACCACAGTGGCACAAGCATGGGATTCTGAACCCCTGAACACCTTCACCAAGGGGAAGGCTCCCCTCCCATCTGCTCACAATCAGTCACTATGTCCTCTCTTGTTAAATCAGCCTCTGGCCCCAAAACTCAAACTCTGAAAGGTGGATGCCCACCAAAAGGGGCTTCAGGGCTTCCCCAATCCTTGGAGACATGGAGACAAGGATCTCCATCTATGAAATGGACACATATCCACCCCAGTTCTCCCTGAACTACAGCTACAGGTTCAAACATGCTTCCCAACCCTAGGCTTCAGGTAAGTATCCCTAAGCTTTGCTGGGGGTAACTGCTGAGGCCCTGACACTGCAGTGATTGTAGCAGGATGCTGCAGGTCCTGGAAGCCTGGAGTTCACAGGGGCAAGATCAGATTAACATCACCAGCATTTGATTAGGATCAAATGTTGGTGGCAGGTGGTATGCACTCTTTCCGTACTCAGCTATAATGACAGGGGACCATGGACATCATCTAGAACTGCATGGTGCTTGAGCAATCCTGAGATCAAGCAGAACTGAGCTCCAATTGCTGATCCTCTACCTCTGATCTTGTTACCATGAACAAGTTTCTCAGCTACTCTGTTGGCTTGCTTCATATACAAAATGTGAGAGGAAATGTTCCTCATCCATGGAGCAGGATTTTGGGGGACAGCCATATAAGCTGCTACCCCACAAGCTGTAGGAAGCCAAGGACAAAGCCTACAAGGATGAGGTCTTACTCTGTTCTGCTTGAAACACTTTCTGTGTATGAATTACTTAGTCTCCACCACTGTCTAAGGTCATGCCAACAATCATCCCTGTTGCTCTAGTTGAAGACTGAAGAAGTTAACTGACTTCCTCAAAGTCATAGACGTAAGAAGTATGGCAGAAGCAGGGGATGGACTGAGGTAGTCTGTCCCTGGGTTTCCACTCTGAGCCATTACACCACACTCTCACCACAGGTGCTCTGTAGCAGAAGCCTACCATGGCACCTGCTCAGTCCCCTTCTCCATGTCCATTCCCACACACCCACGTTCCACTGGTCATGCTGGTCCCATGCCAGCCTAGAGAGGCTCGGAGCCCAGCCATGCCCAACAGAGCTTCTTCCTCCTGCTGGCCACATGATTGGTTGAAGCCAATGCCAGGACTTTTGTGGGAACCCTGGACACAAAGTTTCCTCTTTCTGAAGCACAACTTTAGAAGGCTGAAGTGTTGGGGACCCCAGGGCTACTAAAAAGGAAGTGTTTGCCTATGAGTACAAGCCAGCCTTGGAGGAAATGAGGCAGGAGGTAGAAGCAGACACACTTTTGATGATACAGTTGGAACAACTAGAACCTGCCACACCTGAAGGCAGCAAAGCTTCTCAGCTTTTCTCTTTTTTCTACTCAAGCCAATTTGAGCAAAATTGCTAAAACCCAGAACCAGATGCAGGATGTATCAGATACAGATACAGGATATGGCAAAAGGATTTGGGGAATATATATATATATATATATATATATATATATATATCATGCAGGCCTGCAGTAAGCACCCAAAACCACTCACTCATAACACTTGTTGCTGCTAGCTTTCCAACAAGTTGGTCCAACATAGTTCTATCAAAATCTTGTGAAAGAATTGCCCTTGTTATGGTCTAACTCTCCTGTGTATGGGTTCCTACCCATGAGAGGCTAAATTGTCCTCATTTTCACAATTTCTCAATGGAGGGATACCTCCTCCTGCTCTCTCTTCATATGCATTTTGTATGTGAAGGAAACCAACAGAGTGGCTGAGAAACTTGCTCAAGGGAACAAGATCAGAGCTAGAGATCTAGGATTGGTCCTCGATTCTGCTTGACCTCAGGATTGCTCCTGAGTACCAGGCAGTTCTGGGTGATGTCCCTGTCGTCATAGATGAGAGCCATATGGAGAGAGTGCAAAGGCAGGGGGAAATTTCTCTTCTTTCTGGGGGTGGGGGAAGAATTTCTTTAACACACACTGCATCAGGCCCTGTGCAGACTTTTGACATTCACAGTCAGTGCAGTTCACAACAGCTCTGTCTGCGGGGAAATCAGCCTCATCATTTTGCAAACAGGGACACTTCAGTCCAGGGAGGGTGAGTGAAGTCTGCACGGTCAGATCCAAGCCAGCGCAGTGCCCAGCCTGGGTGGTTCTGTGGTGACCCACTGACCCGCTGTGCACCAGCCCACTGCAGAGCTCTTCCCAGAGCCCTCTCCCAGCCCCCACCTCCTTTCCATTCAGTGTGTCAGCAATTGAGATTCCTGTCACACACACATCAACTGCAAACCCAGGCACCGCATCACTTTCCTATGCAAGCCATCTGCCTGCTTTAAATACCTGGGCGACATGTTTGCTTTGGACTTGATAAGCTCCTTGAGGAGCTGGCCAGACATATGGAAAGGGGTGGGCAGAGGGAAAATTCTGTTCTTTCAGTGGAGCGCTTAGATCCTGGATTTCTGGGTCTGGCTGAACAAGTCAGGGGATTTAAAAATACTGCATTGCAAATGCCACCGGGAAAGCATTCTGTTCAAGAGAGCATGACTTTGGTGGGTTAATCTCAGCTCATTCCAAGCCCTGACACCCCCTTGGGAACTGTGAAGAACTGACCTCCAGCAGCAGGGCTCCCCCTGAAGGGAATCCCTCATGGCTCAAGCCGCAGACACCAGAAACCAAAACGCTCAACACAAACTTATCAGAACTGTCAGAACAGTTCCCCCCTACCCAGAAGTCCAGCCAGGACAAGAAGCTGATGAAAGTGGCCCTCAGGTGAAAACTTCCCAGGACTCAACTGTGGCTACTTCCTGCCTTCTTGATCTCAAGCTATTCAGGCATACGCTAAATATTCCAGAATTTTCCTTCCATTTTTCAAGGGGACTATCACCCATTGGTGGATCCAAACTCTTCCTGAACCCTTATTTTCTCCATTTTTTTCAGAGTTAGAAAAATTGTTATCAGGGAACCTGCCCTGGTCAAGGAAGGTTGCTTGATGGTAGAGTCTGAAGGTGATCTCAACTCCAGTCCACTCACAAGTCCCCTCAACATCCCCCAGGAGCAATGGCCAGCAGGTTCCCCCCCACCACCATGATGTCTCACTCCAGACACCACTTGGCATCCAGTCACTCCAGAGGACAAACCAGAGGCAGAAGCTCTGGGCAAGACCTTCTCCTGCAGGAGGAAATCACTTGGATAGGGAGAAGACCACAGCCTTGCCCAGCAAAACCCAAACACATGCAGTTCAGCTGAATCTTAGCCAAAGAATGGTCAGGGCAGAAAATGTCTTAATGATATTTTCTCCCAGTGTGACAATTCTTTTGCTAAAAACAAAACAAACACATACACACACAAACACAAGTTTTGGGAAACACCCATGTTGTTGAAATTTCCCTCACTTTAGAAAAGAAAGCTTGGGAACCCCAAAGATGGAATGATTTTACAGATAAATGCACCCTGCAGGGAGGGTGTACCTGGGTCCAGGACTTTGTCTGGGCACCAGTGCCCACTTAACTGGTTCAGCCAAGCACAGCACTCTCTGCCTGACCCACTGATACCTAGATTCCAAGATGCCTACAAATAAAGATTAGTCTAATCAACCTAAAAGCATCCCTTCCAGAAGGGACATCATTAGCAAAATATAATAGTAAGCCACAAAGTGGGAGGGAACATTTGGAGCAGGCATATCCAGCAAAGCATTTATACTGACAATATCCTGCAAATCATTAAAAAAAAACTCAGGCAACTCAATAGAAAAATGAGGACATACCTTGAGCAGGCAAAAGTATAGACCCCAGTGGCCAAAGTGCTTTGAGAAGGTGACCCAACTATGTATTATCATTCATCAGGGAGATGCAAAACAGATTGGCAGAGACCCTTCCTCCCATGTGGCTAAAAGACAAAGATGACCAACAACCACACCCAAGCCAGGGTCAGGAGCCCTGTGACCCTCACACTGTGAGCCAGACAGAAATACCCGCAGCCACTTTGGAAAACCACAAGGCAGTACCAGCTGCAGACTAGCAACTGTGATCCAGAGATCCTATATATCTAGACCTAGAGCCTACAGACATGTCCCCCCTGAAATATTACCATGTGACTACTGTTCTCATAAGCTCTAAGCACCATAGCCCAAATCCACACAGAACAACGATCAGTTGCTGCACCAGCCCGCCAGCCAGTCCTGACTCACATGCCAAGCGCTTGCTAGTAGCAGTTCTACCCACATGGGCCCCTGCGCTCGTGGAAAGCAGGTTTGGAGGGAGGAGGACGCAAGTCATTTTGTGACCTTGATGTATTTGTCACTGTGCCTGATAATGTGCAGACAGCTGATGCTCCCCCGAGCTGCACTGTGGGTAGGACGGTTACATGACCCTGTGGGGCCAGTGATTGCTTAGTGGGGCTGGGCCCCATGGCTATTCAGGGAGTTCTTTCAGGGAGAAGACAGTATTTCTTGCCTTTGATTGAACTGGCTTCTCCAGCCTTGATTCATTCCAGCCTCAAATGTGTCAATATTTGTGAAGTGAACAGGACTGTAATGACCATGTTTTTAACCAATTACGGAATGGTCTTTATCTCCTCTGACAGGAGGCTATGTTAATACTGAATCAATGACCTCTCACATAATCTCAAAAAAAAAAAATCTCTTCAATAAACCCCAAACAAAGCCACCTGTTCTGAGGAGATGCCTGCTCACCCAGGGGCTCCCATCAGGGTGATCTGCCCAGAGCATATTAACTCTTCCCAACGTCTCATGGAAGCATAGGTGACACATGGTGACAAATGTCCCAATTAAGGGTTCTGAGGATGGATCGGGGTAATCTGTCTTCTAGGCACTAATGAGGGCCTCTGACTGTGCAGTAATCACCACTGGGAACTTGTGGTAAAGAAGAGGCACCAGGCCAATGGCCTCACCTGGGTGACAGCAGAAGCCGAGGCAGGTAGAATGGCCCACAGTTGCACTCATGCGTTCCAGGACAGACACACAGGCCCTGTGATGGCAGCATGACCATTAGACACTGGCTTGCATGTGGGTATTGGTCAACCAGGCCGGCTCCACAATCAGGCTCCCTGATCAAACCCCAGTTCCACCTTGAGTTGACTTTGGGACTCTGGATGAGTCTTACTCATTCCAGTCCTGGTCTTTGAGGAGCCATGAAAAAAATGTGGTTTGCAAGGTATAAAAAGGAAAGCCATATTAATATGCTGAGCTGTAAAAGGCTCAAGTCAACAACTTCTGGCATTGCCAGTTCTATGGATAACCCACTACTATCATGGACTACTGGGCTATATTGAATTATTTTGCTGAATTCATGCACCTACAATATTTAAATGGCAATGGAATACCCTTCCCTGACAAAACCAAACAAAACAGGGGATATAAATGAAGGACCATTTTGTATCTGTATATACAAAATAGGATAGATATGTAGCTACTTGCTCTTAATTCAATGAGAAGAAAGATTTGTACTAATAGTGTTTGGACAAGATATCATGTCTGCACCTTGTACAATGAATAACCACTATGAAGACAATATTCAATGTATTAATTATTGAAACTGTCCTACTAATTGGTTTTGAAACTGTCTCATTGCTATTTGTTTCTCAATAAAATTAATAAAAAGAAAACGTGTTTTTTAAAAAGGGGGTGATTGTAAAAGAATGGCACGTACTGGCCCAGGGCTAAGCCCAGGAGACTTTGAGGTCTTGGCGGGGATATCACTCCAGGTTATGGGAGCTAGAGATGACCCCAAGATCATATGCTCAAACTCAACTTCAGAGGGTACACAGACACCCCACCGGCAGAGAAAGAGCTGAGGGAAGAGGCAAGAGTCTCGCGAGGAACACGATTTAGGGAGATGACAAGGTAGGAACAGGCGTGAGGGACACCAAGGCAGAAAAAGGACTCCACACTGGGCAGGTTAAATGAAAGAACCCTGATGGTATGCTGAGACAAACAGGAAGCCTCGTAAGGACCTTGAATGCAAAAACCCAAGACAGTTTGCATTTTAAGATTGTCCAAGTATCAGCTGGTAGAAAGATGGTGTAGAGAAGACTGGAAGCCAGTGGAGCAGAGAGAAATCCAGTGAGAGAGACCAGGGCAGAGAGAGGGAGGCGGGAGGAGCCAGATAACTATTTAGGGGGTACAGTGACAGTCTTGGTGGCAACTTTGATCCTAGCAGGAAGAGGCAAATCCAGTCTCTCACATGAGTTAAGTAATGGAGTCAAGAGTTTAATGTAGGGCTGGCGATATAGCTCAGTGACACAGTGCCTGCCTGGCAAGCACGAGGTCATGAGTTCGATTCCTGGTACGAAAAATAAGAGTTCAGTGTAAATCTTTCTCTATTTAACAACAAGGAAATAGCATGTTTCCTTTGGGGAGGAGACAAAGGTCAAAGATGTGAATCAAACTGGAACGACAACAAAAAGCAACCAAGTAACCAATCAGTGCCCCAGAGCAAACATCCTCCGTTCTCCTTGGAGCAGGTGCCAGCATCTGCTGCTCACAGATGTTATTTATGTGCAGTGATTATCTCAATTATGTATCTTGGTTGTTGAATTGCTTCTGTCTCCAGATTAGTTTGTTTCCAGTGGAAACAGTTCCATGGGAATTAATTAGCAATTGGCTCTGAAAGAACAGGTGTCATGAGATGTACCCCACCCCTTGCCTCACCTACGTGTTCCAAGAAGTCATAAAATCCTGTGTCCAGAGGCCGAGACTTTCTATCGTGCAACACCAGGGAGTGGAATAAGGGAGCCAGGAGAAAGCATTC
Source organism: Octodon degus (assembly GCF_000260255.1). Taxonomy (NCBI): domain Eukaryota; kingdom Metazoa; phylum Chordata; class Mammalia; order Rodentia; family Octodontidae; genus Octodon; species Octodon degus. Next base: position 15,601,434 of record NW_004524597.1, on the reverse strand, counting down.
TTTCTTTAAATGATGGTCTCAGAATTTGCAGTTCAGAGAGTTTTTCAAATCTAGGGTCTGGTGCTCTGTACCAAGTCAATCAGCCTGAAGTATTCAGCCCCTTATTCTTAGTGAAGAAATCAGTTTCTGAAAGGCATGGGGCCTCACCCGCCATCACAGAGGTACTGAATAGCAGACACAGGATTTGAACCCTCCAGGCATGCTACTTCTTTGCGGCCTCTGGGAGTCCTCTGCGCGTCACCACTGCAAGTGTTTATTAAGATATACCCAAGGTTTCCAGTGGAGGAGCATGGGAGGAAAGATCGGAACAATTCCTTAGGCTGAAAATGTGGGGACAGTTGGCTGAGGGGAGCCTCCTCTTACGGACAGGAGATGCTCTGTTTTCCAAGGGCTTCCAGCAGTATCCTTCTCTGCCCAATAGCTTTCTATTGCTCCCTATCACTTCTGGCATAAATTCAGCCAGGGGGTCATTAGACCACCGTCTGTTACTGGCTCTACCCCTCTATCCTTACCTCCTGAGCCTTTACCCCAGCAAAGTCATGCCAAGCTGAATATACATCTTGTCTCCAGGAGCTCCCATTCCATCTCTTTATGTACTGTGGCTTCCATCCAGAAGGCTCACATCTATCTTCCCCAACCAGCAATTTATCTTTTAAAACCGGCTGAAGCTACCAGGTCCTCTTCCAAAGCCGCAGTAAGGAAGCCCTCTGTAGTCCGACCCAACTGCTCCTCCAACAGAGTCAGCCTGACTATAGGCTGCTGCTAGGTCCACTTCCCATGGCCTGGGAGCCCCTTGAAAGCCAAGACCGTGTCTCCTTTTGTCCCTGCAGCCTCCATCTAGCTCACCGCAGAGTGAAGACCGTGTGTGGAATGAATGAGGTTTATGAGCAGGCACTTCCCACCACATCACCCATCAGCCCATGGGAAAGCTGGAGAGGCCTGAGCCCAGTCCTCATTCAAAGCCCCGGCCAGCTCTCCCCACATCAGACACTGGAGCTCCTGGGTGAAGCGGCAACACTGCTCTTCCAGAAATGGGCTGGGGCAGGTAACACTGCTTGGAGGTCATAAAATGAGCAGGTGCCACAACTGTCCTCTTGAGTCTAAATTCAGTTAACTGTAAAACAGACAGAACTAAGGTCTGTCACAGATTCCACCTCCTAGTCAGTGTCCTCATCTGCAGGATGGGCCCCTGGCCACCCAACTCTAGAGGGTGCTTCATGGGATAAAGGAGGCCTCTGATTCCCAAATGCTGGTCCCAAAAACAGCATCACAAGCTCTGGATATAGCGGTTTAAAAATGAAAATCTTGTCCCAATCCAGATTTAATAAAAATAAAAAATGATCTAGGGGGTAGGATCCAAGGAATCAAGGGCTTTTAAGTGGTACTAAAGTTTTCTAGTGTACAGCCAGCTCTGAGGGTCCATAAAACACTAAGGAAAATTCTGGTACACAGTAGGTACTTGACAAATATCAATAGGACCCAGGTGAAGCAAACCAAGTGGCAAGCACTGGCATTGACAGCTTCCAGACTCGCCTAGCTGTGTACCCTGTGGTACAGTGTTCAACCTCTCAGAGCCCCTGGTTCCTTTCTAGTAAAATGGGTCGAAGGAACCAACAGAAGACCATCTGCTTTCTGGGATTAGATCAAGGATTACCTGACATAATGTGGTTTTATTCTAACTGGACCTCATCTGCAAGTGTCATCACTTCCAAAGGAGCCCAGGCGTATCCCTTCTGGGCCTTTCTGTCAACCCACAGGACCAATCCTTCCAGCCAAAAGGGGCGCTTTCACCTCCTACAGGTATCCAGCATCTCTTCTTCAACCCTCCTCCCCCAGAGGAATGAGTCTCTAAGCCGCAAAAGGAGTTGGTTGTGGCAGCGTTGCCTTTTAACTGCAGCACTCTGGATGGTTGAGGCAAGAGGAGCACCCAGTTCCAACCTAGCCTGGGCAACTTAGTGAGACCCTGTCTCAAAATAAAACCATGAAATAAAAATAAAAAGCCAAAGATTTGATTCTGCCATGCTCTGCTCAGAGTTTGCCCCGGCTTCTCAGCCCTTGGAGTAAAATCCTAAGCTCCTGGGCCTCTCAGTGCCAGGCTCTCCTGCCCCACCTCTTGGGGTCTCACAGCAGGTCACCTACTATAAAGGAGACCCTCCCTGCGATACTCTAACCAATGAGCTTGTCTGCCTCCCTCCACACCAAAAGTAAGGTGTGGGATTATTCTATTTACTCGCATCACTGTCTGTCTCCTTGTCTGCCCTGTAAAGTTCCACAGCAGTGGGTACCACCCTGTCTGGCTGTCCCCTTCCTGCCTGTGAAAGCATGTGACACACAGCTAGTCTTCTGTGTGACACACAGTAGGTGTTGCACAAGTACTTCTGTACACATGAGTGCCTGGCCATGTTTGGCACCATAGCCAACACTTAAGAAGCAGCCAGCAGCAAAATTAACTCCCTCTCTATCCTCCTCTTCCTTTCTGCTCTCCCCGCCTCTGGCCCTGGAGCTCTCAGGCAAAGGACAAATGCCACCCATCAGAGAGGAGAGGCAGCAATGCCCAATGTCATCGCTGCTGTATTTGATTAGAGCTGACTCTGGCATCCGGGACATGTGTGCTGGGAGCCAAAGCAACTACACCCTGACCTCTGGTCCACTCGAGCCCATCCTTGTAACGATTTCCATGACAACAGCATTGGAAAGCCAAGGCTGTGGATTCCCTTTGATAGGAGCCGGATGCAGAGATGGGGGAGGATGGCTTTCAGAAGAATGACACTCTTTGATTCAGCTCAAAGCACCTTCATTAAATACCACTATTTCCCAAGAGCACACATTTTAACCCTGCAGAGGGAGGATCCTTGTGAATATTTAAAAAAGGAAAAAAACAACAACAACAACAACAACAACAACAAAAAAAAAACAGAAGCACAAGCGTCATGGTTTCTTTTCAGATACATTCACTTCACCTGTGGGGGAGGGAGGCGTGAGCACTGTGACATCAGGGACACTGGCAGAAGAAGATGAACAGGACACATACCCCTCAGTTCAACATTCCCAGCAGCAAATCTCAAGTCCCTGCTACACATTCAGCCCCAGGAGCCTCTCTCCCTGGGGCTTGAGCTGCCGTGTGAGAACCACTCAGGCTCTCAACGCCCCTGCCCTGGGCCACACTCTGCAGCAGACACAGCCCTTGCTCTCCATGTCACTTGAGGTCCCCAGCTCCTAGCCTGGCCTCTACACCCCTGCACCTGTCCACCTGCTGTTCAGGTCCTCCTCTGAGGCTAACAAAGACGGCAGAGCCACGCAACCTGGGTGCAAATTCTGATTCCTCCATCCTCTAGATGAGTACTTTTGGGGGACCATCTCATCGCTATCATCCAGCACCTCGCTGTGATGTGGAGTTCGCTGGTGGTCCTCACTGTACTTAGTTGACCTGAGAACACTACGTGATAAGAGACATCGCGGGTACTAGGGCATGAGCAGGGATTTCCACAAAGTGACAGCCAGTGGCCAACAGAAAATTTGGTCATCATTAGCCTGCTGCAACTGCTGCTGTTGCTGGCAGCTGAATGGGCATCATTAGCACTGTTACTACTTGGTCTATACCAGCACTGGTTCTTGTTCTCTCTCTCTCTCTCTCTCTCTCTCTCTCTCTCTCTCTCTCTCTCTCTCTCTCTCCCCTCTCTCTCTCTCTCTCTCACACACACACACACACACACACACACACACATGTGCACACACACACACACACACAGGCACTCACACAACACACTTTATGCTTACCCACTTGGGCACCAACCCTTAAGATGGACACACTGTGCCTCAGCTCCAAAGAGTGGGCCAGGTGTCCTCAGCCCTTCATAATCTTCCCCCATCCTCACCTCCCCTGGCCATACTGCTTCCCCACTGAAATATTCCCCTCTCACTGCAGGTCTCTGAAAACTGGGCCCCTGCACAGTTTGAGGTGAGGGGGAGCGTGCCCTCCCAGCGCAGTTCTTAAGAGGACCCAGCAGCACCCACCTGGCTGTGTACCTTCTCCAGCTCCTCCTTGCTGACGGACGTCTTGCCATCCTCCATGGTCGCCAGAAGGAGCTGGACATCTGAGAGCAGCGCGTGAGTCCTCCGGAGGTCCCTTCGCAGTCGCTTCTCTACATCAAAGTCCCGATGGCCAATCTGGAAGACAAGGGAAGGCCTGTGAGCGCAGTGTCCCGGGTCTAAATTCCTTGGATCCTGCCTCTGCCACCCATAGTGTAAGATCTTGGACCAGACCCTCCTCCTGTCTGACCCGCAGTTTCCCATCTGCAAAACGGGGCTGGCACCAACCACACAGTTGCTCTGAAATTAAAATACGAGCTCAGCCTGTGCCTGGCACAGCATTGGCACCCAACAAATGTGAGCTGCCACCATGACTGCCCTCCCAGCGTCAGGGACCAAAGTCATTCTGTCTTACATTGAGTGCCAAGCCATCACTAAGACCTCCCGTCTTCTCCTCAGAGCCTCCTGTGTCGGGTGAGTCCCTCAGGCGGTGGCCAGGCTCTGCTGACAGAAGTCAAGGCAGCCCTAGGCAGGTAGTGATGAGTATGCCAGGGATGGTGGGGACCATGTCACAGGTCTGGGTGCTGCCTGATGGCCTTGTGGGGACTTGTAGAGCTATCACAGGGGATGCAGGGCGCCTCTGTGCCTGCATGTCACACCAGAGGTTGTGCATGTGGGACATATTGTGCCTACCCACATGGATGCCACCTCTCAGCAAATAATGGCTACACTCCTTTCCAAGGTCTAAGTCATGCTCTTCTGTCCCTTGAGCTGGTCGCTGATGCCAATTTAAGGACAGACAGATAAAATCACTGTGTTTAGAGAGAGGAATCTTTGCCCAGAGCTGAGCACATTCCTTTTCTGGTGGATTTTCAGGGATAATAATCAAGTGGGTCTCGAAGAAGTCACTTCTTGGACTGGGAGTAAGGTGGGTGACCTTGAATGCCCACAGCTTCCAGTGGCCAATGCTCCAGATGGAGAAGAAGGCAGAGAGAAACAGAAAGACACTGGAGCCCCACACGGCATCCCAACAGCACACCGTCCCCTCGTAGAGCAGAGCACTAGCACACAGAGCAGTAGATGAGCATCCCTGAGAGAAGCAGCTCCTCGATTAGACTCTTCAGGAGACCAGCGTGAAGGGCACAGCCCCACCCATCAGATGTTTAAAGAAACAGGAGACAGGTAGCTCCTTTCTGGAATTTCATTTCTCCATACTGGGACTTCATTCCTCCAGGCCACAAGCAAACTGTTTCCTGGGATCTCAGAATGTCCAGAATATTCCCAAGAGAACAGTGCGTCCCTGCTCTGCCCAGCTTGCCCCTTGACAGTGGCAGGGGTCTTGGCTGAGTCACGCCACCTCTCTGGCTCTCTCTGTCTGCAAGAAGAGAGGTTAAAAAATACCCCTTGTCTTCTGTATTTGGATACGACCCCAATCATGGACAATCATGGGTCACAAAGCGCTCTGTAATCTGTCAAGAGTTTCACAAGTAATAAGGATTAGGAGTATCGTCTGATAACCTAGAATGTGTTCCTGCAGATTGGCCATTATTGTTTCTTTACTAGCAGTTTGGAATCCTTTGAAAAATGAATTGGCTCTTAGCACATAGCCTTGTTTTCTCCGATGTATTATTGCTTTGGTAAATTAAGATATTGGTCTAATACACACACATACACACACAATCTGCTACACTGAACTGAGAGCTGGGCATCAAGCCAGGCTCTCTGTCACATGTTATTACATTTAACTCCTATGACAATCACTTTAAAAATAGACATTATTATTATTATGATTATTGCCTTTATAAAGATAGTATTAGTTTGCGTTTATAGAGAGAATTCTGCATTTCAGGGCCTATTCCAAACAGTTACCGGATACTGATACGTTTAATATGACTCTAGGAGGTGTGCAGTCTTATGATTCCTGCTTTATAGCAGAAGCAGTAATTTGCTCCAGGGCTCGAAGCAGCTAAGTGGCAGGATTGGAATACAAACCCAGATGTCCCGGCTGAAGGGAGGAAATCTTACCAAGAGACCCCATTAGAGAGGTGGGCTTTGCTTTTCAATTTTTATTAAGTCTTTTTTTTTATGTATTTAGTATAGGGTCTACAGGGTCTCACTGCATAGATCAGACTCATAGTGATCCTCCTGTTTTCAGCCTCTTAAGCCCTGGGATTACAGGCACTTGCCACCATGCCCAGTCTCATTTGTTGTCTCAGCGTGCTCTGGGGGCAGGGCCAGCATGGCAGGCCTGGGATCAAACCCTAATCCATGTATCTGCCGAAGTAGGCACTTTAATCTGCTGAGCTATCTGGTCAGCCCTTTTGGCACAGAAGAGCATCGCCCTTGATGAGAAGGAAGTGGTGCCATGTGCAAGCACTCGTCGTCATCCTCCTCCTCCTCCTCCTCCTCCTCCTCCTCCTCCTCCTTCTCTACCTCCTCTTTCTCCTCCTCCTCCTCCCAAGAACAACCTCTGCTTCCAAGAGGAGTTGCCAGAGGGCCCTGCATGAGCAGGCACAGGAGTGCTAGGGAACTGCCACGATGCTCTGAAACCTCGGGACGGGGCAGGTCACAAAGAGAAGTTACCAAGGGCCCTTAAGTCATAGTGTCCTGGAGAGATGGAGGCACAGCCGACATGGAGAAGGGAAGTGGTCTGCCCAGGGTCATCCTGGTACCAAGAGGCTGTGCAAGGACTTGAGCCCAGGATTTTGACATTTTGGTAAACCTATAGCCACTCTTACAAAACGCCTCCTGGAACCACTACCTAAGCCCACAGTAGTGTACTACTGGGTCCAGCTTTTTTCCATAATAACACTCCAGCAGCGTGCCTCACTCCTGTCCCCTAGCTGCCTCTGCTTTTACTCTGCACGCATCCTACAGTGTCTCTGATTCTCTTGTGGACGAAGTTGGCCTCAGGGGCATTCCCTGATGCTGGCACTGACCACATGGCAGGCGTGGCTCAGGCTCTGTAATCTTCACTGCCAGAGAGTGCGTGAAAGTGCTGGCACCCTGTCCCTTCCAGAGGGAGCACTGTAGCCAAAATGCACAACAACATCTCAGACTAAGTCATCCTCCCCTTCCTAATGAACTGCTCTACAGGAGAGGAAAGGGAGACAAAGCTCATTAGGTTAATGGAAAATAAATGTCACTCTAAGAGTTCCCATTTCGTAGCACAGAAATTCAAATGTGGATAAAGATGGTGAATAATTAACTGGTGAATCTAAATGATGTTTAGTGTTATTATAGGAAACCACATTCAAACTGCAATTGTTTCACCATTTATCATAAATAGGAATTGCTCAGGGTGGGCGTTAAAAATGTACTGGCAAAACATTCTCCAAGTACTATTAAAATACAATTTGGAAGTACTGCTAGGGATAATCCAGCCACTGTACAGATGGGGAAACTGAGGCTTGACGAAAACTATGGGCTGCACAGCTAATAAAGCTATTTGTAAATATTTAATATGCTAATAAAACAAAAATAAACTATTGGATTAAAATGATCCCCCTCGTGTGCAGGAATCACACAAGCACACACAGACATGCACCTTTGGAAGGTGAATAGGTGAGAAAGGTCCTGCAGGCAAACTGGAAAGAAAGAGAAAGTAGCCGAGTCAGCCCATCAGTATGAAGCCGGGTAGATAGCTCAGCGGCTCAAGCGCCTGCCTGGCAGGCACACGTGTGGTCTTGAGTTCAATCCCCACTACCACAAAAATAAATAAATAAACTTCAGAACAGTCCGTCAATATATGAATATGCAACCATATGCTACATGAAGAGAAACTATAACAGTTATTAGCAAAATGTGGAGAAGGCACAATCCTATTAAACAGACAAAAGTACTCAGCAACAGCTTAAGCAGATAAAATTAAAAACTAACAGGTGATTTTTTTTAAAACAATGGCTATGCATTTTTTTTTTTGCATGATGTTGTTTTCTTTTTTTATTTATTTATTTTTATTTTATTGAGAAACAAATATCAATGAGTGGCTATGCATTTTTAAACTTTTCCCTTATGGTTTACCATTTTACATTTGTGTGTCATATTCAAATCAAAATTTGCTTGATCTATTTGCCATGCGTAGAACCTTCACCTCGCAAACACCTATATCCTTTTCAGTCTGGTAGTTTATTAAGCTTAACCCTGAACTGTGAAAACAAAGAGATCCCAACAATTTTCAAAGAAAAATATTAGGCATTCCACCATGCGCTGTATCTGAAATGTCTTAAGTTAAAAATTAATACTGGGCTGGGGATATAGCTCAGCGGCATACGTGCCTGCCTGGCAAGTGCAAGGTCCCCAGTTTGATCCCTGGTATCCCAAAAAATAATAACAAATAAATAAATAAAGTTGAAAGTTAATTCCAAACATTAATAAGCTTAAAATGCAAGTTACATATAATCTTCAAGTTGAAGGAAGAGAGCACAAGAGACAAGACTGAACTCTTAGCCTGTGGGGAGGGCACTAATGCGGAATGCAAGGGGAAGGCATCGTCTTAAATATGCAATTTTATTTAAAAATAGTTGCATAGAATTCCAAGGAATTTTAAAGGACTGAGAAATACTGAAAGCGCACTAAATTTCTCAACATTGAAACTAGAACAACATACTAATGGAACAAAAGACTGATGGAAAAGGAAATAAAAGCCAAAGAAAAGAGAGAAAAATAGAATGAGAGACTAACAGAAAGTAGAAGGAAAAGCGAGACAATAATAGAGAAAAGCTTATGTTTTTATAAGATTCACGGACAAATCTCTACCAAGTCTATCTTTGACAAAACGTCAAAAGTAAACAATAGCATGATTGAAAAAGTCAACAACCCGATACAATAGAATTTTAAAAATCATATTAAAGTAGTCTTTTTAGGGCCGGCCAAATAGCTTAGCGGATTAGAGTGCCTGCAAGCAGGCATGGGGCCAGGGGTTCAGTCCCCCGGCCTGTCTTTCCAGCCCTGCCTCCGGGGTGTGCTGAGACAGCAATTGAGACTGGGTGTGGTGGCGCACACCTATAATCCCAGCTCTTGGGAGGCTGTAAACAGATAGATCACTATGAATCCAATCTAGTAGCAAGACCCTGAACACCCTGTAGACCCTTCCCTAAAATATAAATAAATAAATAAATAAATAAATAAATGTTTTTTGGTTAACATATATGAAACTTAAATAAAAGGATCCATATTTACAAAAAGTGAAGCAAAATTAACTCCTTAAGAAAGAGCAACAATATCTAAATTTGTGCCTGATTGTAATTACAGCACTTTAAGACAGCAAATATTTATCTTTCCCCCCCAAGAGCAAATAGCCCCAAATATTATGACAGGCTAAATATTTTCAATTCCCAAGAACTACACGTCTCAAATTTTATACAAAAGAATTTCAAATGTAATTGTAAACTCATGAATTTAGCTCAGCCCTAAACAAAGACATGTCACTAAAGAAAATTATAAATCAACCTTACTTATGTTCCTGTTTCTAAGAATCCTAAAATATACCAGCAACCCATTAGAGCAATAGATTAGAATGCACACGACCAAGTAAGATTTACCTGGGAAGCACGTAAGGACACGCTGCAATATTTAAAACATAATACACTGTATTAACGGGTGAATGAGGCCAGTCATAGGATTATCCTGGTTTCCTTCACAAATAAATACAGTGTACAAAAAGCGAATACACCCGCATAAAAAGCATATGCAAACATTCAACAAACCTTTGCTAAATATTAAAAAAAACTCAGGAGGAAAAGACTGATCAGACCAGAGCTATGTATCAAAACCACATCACAAATACATGACAGAACGCAGAAGCAAAGCCTACAAAGGCCAGGCATGAGGCCCGAGGCCAGCGATCTCCACTGCGCAGCCTTCTGCCAGAAGGCCCGAGCCCATGCCGTCAGGGGAGAAAACAATGCAGAGCAGTTCCCGGAAATTTAAGCTTCTCTGTTATTTCAATTTATGGACAAGAGTTAAAATTATCCTTTTTTTTTTAAACAATAAATTATAAATGTAAAAAGAAAATCTGAAAAATCTATAGCTAAAATATTAAAACAATGAGTTCATAAAATCTGCTGGATATAAAATGCATAATGTCAGTACAACCAGCAGCTCTCTCGGGTGCTGCAGGAGCTACATGGAAAACAGAACGCAGAACAATGCCAGTCACAACAGCCACAGAAACGCTGAGTTTCCTAAAAGTAAATCTAACAAAAAAGCTTAAGATTTATAAAGATAAAAATGATGAAATATTACTGAATGCCTTAAGTAAATGGGAAGAGGTGGCATGATCAATAACACTGTGGTTTCATTTAAAAAGTCAATAGTTCCCAGCTAACAGACAAATCAATGAATTTGCAATGAAAATCACATCCGGTTTTGTTAAAGAGGTAGTTTTTTTTTTTTTTTTTTTGCTGTTTTGTTTTTTGTTTTGTTTCTTTTGAATTTACTTATACCAACATCCCTGAAGCCTGATTTTTTTTTTTTAATGTGTGTGGTCCTGGGGACCCAACCCAGGATCTTGAGCATAGTAGGAAAGGGTTCTGCTGCTGGGCTACCTCTTCAGCCCATGGAATCTTCAAAAAATTAAAAGACCAAGAAGACGAGCCAATTTAAAGACTAACAAGGCAAGCTTCTCAGCAAGTTACTGAAACTTAGCCATTTAGAGTACATGGTGCGCCTTACACTCCGTTTATTCCATTGCTAGATTGGCCTTTTAGTTAGATGTAGTTTCCTTGTTTCTTTTTGCTTGTGATTTTGGTGTGATATCAATAAATTCATTGCCCAAAGCAAAAAAAAAAAAAAGAGTACATGGTGCAAAGGGCAGGCTTGACAGCTCAGCAGACTAAAGTGCCTGCTCAGGCAGAGCTCAGCGGTCGGTGTGCCATGCAGGCCCCATTCCCGGGGCTCACTGAGATGGCGATTGAGACCGGGCGTGGTGGCAGGCGCCTGTAATCCCAGCGCTTGGGAGGCTGAAAACAGGAGAATCATTATGAGTCCGATCTACATAGTGAGACCCTGTAGACCCTGTAAACCCTGTCCTAAACACAGAAAAAAAAAAGTACATGGTGCAGGCTGGGTGGGGTGTGGTTCAGAGGCGGCTTCTTGCCTAGCATGCATGAGGTCCTAGGTTCAATTCCCAGCATTATCAAAAAAAAAAAAAAAATATGACATTTTACAGAAAGAAACAAAAATTTAATGAACTAGAAGGGAAAGCCAAGGAGCACATACAGAGAGAAATGAAAGTTGTTGAACAAAATTATTCATGAAATAAAATGAAGATTATCCTAATCAGGAAAAAGTATGTTCCTACCTCACCCAACATAGTCAAATAAAATCTAAAGAGACTAAATACCTAGTAATATCAAAGACAAAATTTAAAAACTTTAACAAATATGATGAAGTATAAAATCAGGGAAAGTAACCTGAAAATAGAGAAAAAAAACCCATAAAAATTGATTCACATGACTACTAAAAACTCTGCACTGAGCAAATGATTTCATAAACAAGTGAAATAATCATCCATAGTCAGAAGACACTTGTAACAAAGCTATAGTACCAAAAATGGGATTAGCATCTGATATAAGATTCATAAATAATTTACAGAGAAAAAAGGCAAAAGCCTATGAATATTCATGAGATAATGATAATGAACATGGAACGTGCACGAGTTCACTGGCGACTCGGGAGGCGCAGAAGCATTCAACACCCAATGCCTGGGAAAAAATCCGCAGGTGTCTTTTAGCACTCTGTGTGGGAGAGATACGGAGAGGCCAAACCTCAGACCCCACTGGTGATGGTGGGAAGTGCCATGGCCACCTGGAGTGACAATTTGGGTGTTATTAACAGTTCCAATATTGTGCATTTCTAGGAGCCAGCAACTCCCCTTCCAACTATGCACCCTGTGGAAACTCTCACGCGCACAGCGAGTCATATATGAAAATGCAATTTGTACGGTAAGGCGCAAACAAGAAAATATATACCAGTGGAAGAATAAGGGTTTTTAAAAAATATATCAATGCAGGTAAATGAATGCATTTGAGTTACTCCTGTCATGGCAAACTAATCTCAAACACAGCGTGAAGGGGGACAAAGTACAAAGTGATATGGATTGTACCTGATCAGTTTGAAGAGATACACATGTGAATTACATGCTCCAAACTGTGGGACAGTGGTTTCCTCTGGGAAAGGAAGGAAGGGAGGGAGGGAGGGAGGGAGGCACCAAGGAGCCACCAACAGGTCTAGAAAGGTTTTGTTTCCTTAAAAACATCTGACTCAAACACAGCAAAATGTTACTTTCTGTTGCCCTAGAGGCTGGTACATAAATACCGATTACATCCCTCATTCCATCTCTCTACAGGATCTCCAAAGGTCACAACAAAAATGTTTAAAATCACCCAACACGACCGTTTATTAAAAGCCTGCAGTTTGGCGACTAACACAAAGTTGGCATTTCATTCATCTAAGGCTCCCTTTATGTGTAAAACTCATTTTAGCTGTGTTTATCAAAATTGCTGCTGCTGCTGCTGCTGCTGTTCTGTTTTCCACAGTGCTGGGGCTGGAACCCAGAGCCACGCGCATGCTGTCCCACGGAGTCGCACCCCAGGCTCCTCCTTCCTGGAATCTCCCAGCCTACACCTCGCATCCTCAAAAGCACCACGCTGCCCAGGGCCAACTTCTAGAGATGCCTGCGGTTCACTCCAGGGCTAGATGCTGTACTGTGCCGTCTCGCACCGATACCATAAGAGAGCGATTCAGTGGCTCTGAACTCACAGGTCCCTAATGCCCTGCTAGAAGTCCAGGAAGCCCACAGCAGGTCAGTGCCCAATCTTCTGCTCATTCCCTAAGCTTCTGTCTCACTCACACCCCGGTGGCAGCCCTGCTGTCAAGCCACTACTTCACTCCATTTAGTCTTAAATACATAATGAGCATTTATTCAGGCCAAGGCCTGGCTGTCTGAAAGACCATCTGAAGCAACCACACTCCCATTTGAATAAAGTCAACCACTTTTGGGAAGGATATTAACAGCAGAGCCATTGCTCGTTAATAGATAGTGCATGCCTGTGAACAAGTGCTCTAAAATACTCCCACGAGATGCTTCCAGAGAAAGTGTGGGAACCTCAGGCATTGCTCCGCACTGCTGGGATTTCAGACAGCAACCCCCACCCCACCCCCAGGCAGGAAAAAAGGAACACTGGGGGTGGAGGAGCAGCTTCCAGCTCCAAAATCAGCGCTGTCCCTGAACTGTGTTGAGCCCTTCTGGTCTAGCAGCGGCTCTCTATGGGAACAGAATTGGTTCTTGTCCAAAGGGGACATTTGGCAACCTCTGCAGACATTTCTGGCTGTCACAACTAGGAGGTGCTCCTGGCATCTCATAGGAAGAAGCCAGGGATGCTGCTCTGCATCCTACAGTGCACAGGCGACCCCACATACACACTCTCAGGAGGGACCCCCCAAAATATGCACAGCGCTACAAAGGACAAGCTCAGTGCTCAGAGACAGCAAAAACTCCACAAGACTCTGGGTTTCTAGAAGCTCAGAGTGGTTGACTAACTCATTTAAAACAGTGCAGACAGGCAGTGTCAGAAATTGTTGACTGCCAGTAAAGAGGAAGACCCAATACTATTATGGACTACTGGACTCTTTTAGAATATTTTGCAGAGTTCACACACCTATAATATTCAAATGATGGAGCAAACAAAGAAAGGGGATATAGATGAATGTCCATTTTGTATCTGTGTATTCAAAATGGTTAGGATAGATATATAGTTACATTCTCTTAATGAATAGAGGGATTTGTTCTAATAATGTTTGTAAATAGGATATCATGTCTGCATCTTGTACAGCAAATAACCTCTAGGAAGAGAGTATGCAATGTGTTAATTATTGGAACTGTCCTACCAATTTGGTTTGAAACTGTCTCATTGCTATTTGTCTCTCAATAAAATTATGGAAAAATAAATAAATAAAACAGTGCAGACAGAAAATGCACCCAGGGCTGAATGCCCTCTTTGCCTGACACTGACCCAGGCTGCTTCTAGCAAAAGCCTTATCCTCACAAGAGCTGCCTACCAAGGTGTGTTGGAAATATACAATGAACGTTTAAGGTTTTTTAAATTTATTACAATAAAACTCACATTGTCATTAATGCTCCTCAAATGATGCTTTTAAATAAATTTTTTAAATTTATTATAATAAAACTCACATTGTCATTAATGCTCCTCACATGATGCTTTGCACTTATCCCATTGTTCTTGCCTTGTCCTGAGGCAGTTCTGGAAGTCCTCTGTCATGAGTGTCAAAAGACTCGGTCACCAACATGGTGAATGCCGCTGCTGAGTGCTATCTAACAGAAAGGCGGACTCAGAAAATGCAGCAGTGTGTGCTCACCTGCCTTATTTAGTGACTCTGACTCTGTGACTTCTGGCACTTCTTCAAGTCAAAATAACTGTGGGAGTTACACATCAAAACAAAGGAAGACTTTCAGAACTACTTCAGAGGTGGCAAGAATGATTAGTGTGTTCCAAGTAATTTTTTTTTTTTTACTTTTTAAAGAATACAAAATAGTTTTTTAAAAAAGCATTAGAAAGGATACAAAATTTCATTAAACAAAGTAATAGGAATTCAACAATGGTTGCTGCATTTCACGATGTTATCTTCAAGGGAAATGATATGTTTCTGTACATGTGCAGGATAGTTTGGTTAATTGTACTGCTGGTCTTTTGAAAGGAGCAGTTAACGCTTAACACTTTTTTCTTTTTATTCTAGTTTTTGCTTTTTAATTTCTCATAACTTTTTTGCTGTTGTTGTTGTTTTGTTTCTCTTTTTTAACAAATTTTTCAGGTTTATATCTGGTAACCAAAACAACTAATTTGAGAGGTCATATTTTGAAGAGGAGTAATCGTAATGTGTCTCTTATTGTTAATAGTTTTGTAAAGTTTGAACATTCAGTGTATTTGGATTTTTTGGTTTGGTTTTTGGTGTTTTTGTTTGTTTCTTTGTTTCTGAGATAGTCTCACTCTGTATTTCAGGCCGGCCTTGAACCCACAACTCTCCTCTGCTTCAGCACCCCAAGTGCTGGGACCACGGGCATGTGCCAACACACCTGGCAATTATTTGGTACCAGACCTCATATTCTCACTCCAACAGACCCTGAAGGCGATGAGGCTGTTCTATTGCTCCCAGCTGCGCCCACTACCTCTATTCCCGTGTTTGCAAGTGCCCAAAGATCTCCCTGAAGAGCCAATAAAGATGTAAAGCAATGAAACTGGGGCAAGGAGAGCACTTAGGGGTGCAGGGACAGGCTGGATGAAAGGCCTGGGCCCCAGCCCCCCGGGCAGCCTGAGGATGGCCTTCCTCCAGCTGGTCCCCATGATACATCTCCAGGGAGTACAGAGGCAGGGATGTCCTCCCAACGCAGGCTGTTGCCTCCTCCTTACCTGATCACACAGGGTCCCGATCAGCCCTTCCAAGTCCTGCTTCTCGTGGAGCACCATCTGCTTCTCCTCATACTCCTGCTCCAGCTGCATTTCCAGCTGACGGAGCTGCAGGCACACAGGGCAGATGCATGCATGGAGTGAGCAAGCAGAGGAACAAGCCCCACAGGGCAGGCAGGGAAAGGGGAAGCGTGGAGGGGGTGGCTTTGCTCCACCAAAGCTGCCCTGGCAGGTGGCAGGCCGCATGTCGGAAGGAGAACTCCAGAGTCTGAAATCTTGGGAGCTCGGCAACAAGAGGAAGAGCAGGTCAGTGATGGGGAGTCCCTGAGCCGACTGTGAGGTCCCCCAACAGAAGGGTCCTTTACCGCCTGTAGCGTTTAATCCCCTCCACCTCTACCTGCAGGTGTGACTGACCTGGTTCCACAGAGCAGCACACTAAGTTTTGGGAGCTTCCAAAGGGCACACTTTCACTCAGGTGATGCTGAGGGTGTTAGGGTCTCTCTCCTAGCTCCAAATCTTTCAGCCACCCCAGATGCCACAGCATCCCCCTTACCACAAGCTACTAAAAATTGATTTTCTGCTACCAGGACAGGCACTCTTGGAACAGACAAGAGATCTGTGTGCCCTTCCCCTGAAAGACTATAAGCAGAGACAGGGCCTTCCGTCTCCCAACATGGGGGTGCTGGGGGTGCTGACTGATGGCCTTTTCTGCAGAAAGCAAGATCGCGTCAACATTTCCTTTTAGAACAAAGAAACTGAAGTTATTCTGCTCATATCTGCTTTGAGAAGACTTTCTGGAGAAGCTAACCATCTTGAGAAACATTCAAAATAATAAAATCTGTACATCAATTAAGGCAGTATTTTCTGGAACGTGTTCCGTAGATTTAGAGGTGGTGTGCACAGGTATTATAGTGGCAGGGTAGAAGAGGGAGGGAGGGGCTTGCAAGAATAAATGTGGGGAGTAGTTAAATGAGACTTAGCCCAGAGGTCTTGCTTGGGCATTTCTCCCTTAAGGGTCCCTCTTAGTCTCACTTTGGTCAGTCATCTCTAAGAATGTTTACCTCAGCATTGGTCACAATAGCGGAGGACATAAACAACCTAAATGTCCAGTGACAGGGGATTATTGAAATAAATTAGAGCAGAATACTGCTCAGCCATTACTCATTTCACAAGTCAAATTTACAGAGGCAATGACAGACTGCTGAGTGAAGACTGGGGGCTTCAAAACTGCAAGGCCGCCTTTCGTGAAAGTGCATGTCTATGTGAGTGTGCGGGTGCACACACAGTGAAAAGGAATGTTTAAAATCCTGATGATGGTTTGTGGTGGAAAAATGGCCAATGTTTTACAGCTTTCTTGGGTGGTGTTTGGACCATTGGCGGTGCATGGATACAATGTAAGAAAGACTGGAGGCAGCAGAAGGATACAGGAGAAGCAGCCCTGATGAATACGTGCGCATCCTCCCAAGGCGTCACCCGCAGGCATGGGGACTGCCGCGCTGGTCTTGGGGCGCTTAGGCTGGCCAGCTCCAGAGGCTTCTTTCTGGAAGGCCCAGATTCTTAAGATCCCCACGGAGATGCAGAAGCGCTCCCGCCGGCCCCAGGCCCTGGCTCCTGCTCCCGCAGAGCACACACCCGCTTCTGGCAGGACTGGCGGACGTCCTCCAGCTCCTCCTCCTGGTCCTCGCGGTCCTTCTGGTGCATCTGCTTCATCCGCTCGATCTCCAGCTCAAACCTCTGGCGGAGCTGGAACGGTAAGGACAGCACATGTGGGGGAGGGCGGCCACCGTCACCCTCCGGCCCTCCCACACGGGTAGCCTCGCTGCACTGCCCAAGCGTCCTGCATGGACGAGGGTCACACCATCCACCCCCAGCACCCCGGAAGGTCTGAAGTGGTAGCAAAGCAGCCCAATGGCTGCCACTTCGTTCCTGCAGTCAAAAGAGACATCGGGAATCCATCGCGCTGTGCCACGGCATTTAGATGGCACCCCACAGCCCTTCTCAACGCTCTTAAGATGAACCCTAAGTCCGTCCCTGCCCCAGAAGTTAACAGCTGCTGCCTCCAACAAGGAAATGAAGTTGGGAGGAGAAAACATAAGCACGATCTTGGGCTCCAAATCGCCAAGAAAATTCTGCTCTTCATAGAGCTACAGTGAACAGCTAGCTACGACGGGGCCCCTGCCAAGCGTCCTCAGCTTGAAGTAGGCGCAATTCGATGTCAGCTGCCCTCCGTCCCTTAAAATGACTGAGGTTATGGGAAGACAATCAAACTGAGTAGCTCAGCAAGGAAATGCAGTATTTCTTTTTCATTTTTTTTCGAGTCTCTTGGACACCCCTGACATCTGCAGTACCATTTGTGTCATGCTTATATGAGTTAACGTAAAATTCTCCGGAAAAAGTGCTATTCTGTGATCAATAAATACACCCAAGGCCACAGTGCAGTGCGAGGCTATGGGGCAGCTAGCAGTGGAGAGAAGGGCCAGGTCAGCCTCCGGCCTGCGCCTTGTGGGCGGGGCGCTAGGAAGCCCCAAGGACTCCTGAGTCCCCAAGGCCACTCTGTGCATGTCCGCTTCCAAGCCCTGAAGGGTGCCTGGGTGGCATCTTCAAGAGTTAAAACAGCTTTCTAAAGTGCATGCTGAGCTCTTGGCTCAGCAGGGATCCCGCTCATTTATAGAACACAGGGCAGCTGCGCCGTGCGGTACACTCCTCCGTGTGCCTTCAACGCCTACGTGGGCGTCCTCCTCCTACACAAATCCTCAGACTCAGGGCTGAGGCTGCAGGAAGCCTGGGGTCTGACAGGCTCTGTGTTTCACTACAAGGGAGGAGCCCGAAGGTCGGAGAAAGCAGGGACTTGGCTAAGGCCATGGGGACACGGAGCAGCTCCAAGCCCCTGCCGCAATGCGACCATATCAGGGATCCTTAGCTGCCACGTGACTTGCCCGGCACAGGGCCGCTGCGCCGCCTGCTCCCCCCGCCTGGAACTCCCCTTCAGTCAATTCTGCATCATCTCTCAGCTTCCAGCTTCTGGCTTCAGTAACTCGCTTCTCCCAGTGATCTTGCCCAACCTCTCCCCAGCCCTCCTCCCAAGAGTGCATCGGCAAGTTCAAGGTTGCCCTTACCCCAAGGAAGCCCGTAAACCTTGGGATACCCCGTCTGCCTCCTCAGCATCCACACAGTCCCTGACATCAGATGGGCCTAATAAATGTGCTGACTGGGTAAAGGAGCTCTGTTGGCTTCACAGCTCCTCAGTTAGCACCCAAGACTCTCCAGACCCTGATCCTCCCTCCCAGCACACCCAGAAGGCTCCACTCTATGGGATAGAGTAAAGGGAAGGGAGATGCAAGGGCTGGCACCCTGGCTTCAATTGAGATGCTTAGAGTCCATCTGACTCACACATTTACGCTCTTGGGTTACATTTCCTTCCATAAGGGGTTCCCAGTCTTTTAAGACAGACTTGCCTTTTACAAAATCCTACATTAGAAACATCTTTAGACCTAAGCCTCAGAACCCACTGCCTCCTTGAAAACCTGTTTTGTCTGTGTTAGGGAGAAGCATAAACATATCCCTCATGCTTGCTTTTTCTCTCTGACCACCAGAAATTTTAGAGCTACTAAATATAGAAGATAATAAATTTCTTGTATCCCATATTAACTGTGCCTAACTCCTCTTCAGAGCCTATTTTAACTTGTATTTTTCTAGCTCAGATTGTTTGACCTAGAATTATTCTGTTCTACACATGTCTATAAGCTGCTTTGAATGCTTTATGGAGTGAAGCAGACCTGTAAATCGGCAAGCAGACGATACCTTCACCTGTACATTGCCGAAGGTAATGTAACTAGCTGACGTTCCTGCCCACGCCCCTGTGGGTATTTCCCAAAGACTGACACGGCCTTCTTCCTGGAGGCTGCGCACACAGCAGGGATTCAAGGCTCTCTGCGCTCAGGTGACTCTGGCTCAGAGCACCCTGTCATCACTTCCCCCATGACTCGGAGCCTCAGCCTCCACATCTGTAGAGTGGGGGCAATACATTTCCCATGAAAGTTTCGTGCAAGGTTCACAAGAGGCTCTGTGTGGCTAGTTTAATGCCAAGGTTTGTATACAGACAGTGCTCAATAATACCGTACATTTGGTCAGTGGTTATGTATTGAGCACTACATGGATTCTTGGTCTCATTCCAGGCTCTAGGGATGCACTGACAAGTAAGGCTGGTCCAAAAATGGCCTGTCCTCTTGAAAGTTTTATCTGAATGGGGGAATCACTGAGAAAACATTTTAATATAATATCAGATAGTGGATATTGCAAAGGGAAACAACCAAGCAGATGAAAAGTGAATGCGGCGTGGGGCTGGAGCTGCTGGCAAGGTGCAAGCTTCTCTGAGGAGGGGCAGTGACCTTCAGGAGAGCAGGGTGGGGGCTGGGAGATAGCTCGGTGGTCTAAGCACAAGGACCCAGGTTTAATCCCCAGTACTGTATGCTGTACCAGCCCTGGAACCCTGGGCACACTGTGCCGGCCTCGAAAGCAGGCGTGGTGGCACACAGCTGTAATCCCAGCACTGGGGAGGCT
>NW_004524597.1:15539276-15580924 GCF_000260255.1 Octodon degus | reverse complement strand
GTCCAGATCATGATGGATCTGAATGTCAGGCTGAAGAGAAGTTTCCTGGGGTAGCAGGGAGCCACAGGAGGATGAGGAGCAGTGGGGTGAGGTGCCCATTCTGTGCAATTTATTAATATCCCTCTGCATTGGCCCCAACCCGGGGCAGGGTTGCCCTGGATGGGACTTCCCACCTGCTCCAGCTGCTTGATGGTGTTTGCCTGCTGACTCTGGACCTTCTCGTGCTCTCGGGCACTGGACTCCAGCTTCCAGAGCTGCTCTTTTAAGCCAGCCACGCCGCTCTCCCCCAGAGAGGGAGACCCCAGCAGCTCTTGCTTATGCTCCTGCAGCATCTCCACCTCCTGCTTCAGCCTCAAGGTCTCCTGCTCCTTTTGCTAAAGAGACAAAGGAGACAAAGACCTGAGTCCATCCTGTGAGGCGAGGGACAGGCCCTCGGGCAGGCCGCTGCTTCCCCGGGGCGGTCCCTGCAGCATGCCGGAGAGAGCAGCAATGCCCTTTTTCTTGTGGGACATCTCTGGCACTACTACAAGGCCCAAAACATGCCCTTTGGGGATCCTGCAGGGGCTGCTATTGGCTCAGGTGTGACAGACACTGGGGGACAGGGTAGAGGGACTGGGAGAACCAACACCCCTGTAGTTCAGTCTCAGCACACAAAGGAAGGGTGCTCGTCCATGTGTCCACTGAGGCTGGGGGTGTGCTGTGGGAGCAAGAAGGCACTGTGTCCAAAAATGATGCTTCCAAATGACACAGCCAGCTCCAGAGACAAAGGACTCTGGGCTGGATCCTGAAGGAGCTGAGCACCAAGCTTTTAAAGGATGCAACAGTTCCCCTGGGGTGCCGCAGGAAGATAAGGAGCAGCTGAGAGAGGAGCCCACATCATCCCTTGGAACCAGAGTCCATGCAGGACAGGACTTGTTCCTGGACACAGCTATGGCTAACTTATTTTCTGCTCAGCCCCTCATTCCCTGCCAGGAGTAATCCTGGATCCTGCACAGGAGACTGGAGCAAGATTATGACATCAAGGTACAGAGGTCTGATTAGCCACCTGCCAAGCACTACAGGTTTTATGAAGACACATCATATGCCACGACTCTAGCTGCCTGAGCCGGACACCCACACGATGTTCTCTCAGTCACCAACTGTACCACATGCAGGACACCCAGCAAGCAAGATCCTGGGTGGCCCACGAGCCCCACCCCACTCACCTCCAGCTGCTCCTGCAGCTGGCCCAGCTCCCACCGCGTGCTGTTGTTCTCCTGGCTCACTTTTTCCCTGAGGCTCCTCTCAAACATGGACTCCCCTAGGGCCTGCGCCAGCTGTAGGTCAAACCTGTCCAGGACAGAGTGCATGTCACAGCCTGTGGTGGGAAACTGAGGCAGGGGTGGGGCATGGAAATAGAGAGGCAATGAGTTCTCTGAGAACCACTAGGTGAGGGGAAGGATGCTCAGTGCTACACGCAGGCCTGGTGATGTGGGCAGGAATCTGGGATTGAGCACAGGGAGATTTCGGGTTCACATGGACTAAAAATAACTGTGGAGGACCACCTGAGCAGCTCTCCTTAGAAAAGCGACTGTCTCCATTTTGACTGAGCCTGACCCTATTTGCTATGCACAGAGCTGGTGGCTGGGACTTCTGTTTATCAATTGGCCTTAGGTAAATGTAGGCCACCCACCTAGCGCAGCTCACAATGATCACCTACTTCCCACAAGTCACAGTCAATCCTCCTCAAGCCACTCCCCCACTGAATAAAAACCGGGTGAGGCCCTGGGCTGCTCTCTTGGTTCTGGAAAGCCATCTTCGTGGCTGGACTTAGAGCCCCTTGACTCCCCGATGATTGAAATTATAATTCAGTGTCTTTATTTTCGCCATGGGTTGCATTGAAAGTGGTAGTTTGGAATCAACTTGATGGGATTCCAATAACCTAACTTTGGGATTACAAATATTGGCTTCTTGGACTAGGCGAGGATCTGGAAGTGTCTCCTTCAATAATGACCACCGGGGTCCGGGGATATAGCTCAGCAGCACAAATGCCTGCCTGGCAAGTGCAGGGTCCTGGGTTTGATTCCTGATATGCTCCTCAAAAATGACTCCCTGTTAAAATTCTGATAAAAAAATACAAACAAAAGGAGACTGAGATGATATACACATCAAAAGCTAAATATATATTCATGTAAAGCTACACAGATATTTTACATATAGAGAGAAAACTACTTAGTTTTCCAACATGTTTAAGGCTCATTAACTCTACCAAGCCTATATTTGGTATCAAAAATTCAAAAACCAATGAACAAATATGAGCAAAAGGATATGTACACACAAACACAAATGTAGGTCTACAGACAGTCATCTCTGTCTTCACACTAACACATGATGCTTCCCATTTTCTATTTTATGTCATATGATCTGGTTGACATCATAGCATGCTCATTTTCTGATAAAATTCTGGATGTTTAGGCATTCCCCCTTGTCTTTGTCTCCCTAGCAGAAGACACAAAGACAAGACAGTCCCATTGAGAGGCCACAAGGAACTAAGGGGTGTCCCCGTAGAGTCCTCCAGCCCTTCAGGATAGTGTCCCTCGTCAGGAGCAGCTCCTGGACCTTCTCTGAGTCCACTCAGCTTTCACAGCCTTCTTCTCTCTCACACACGAGGACACCATGAGAAGACCCTTGGTCAAGTGTCTACAAAAGGTGTGACTTAGAGTCACAAACAGGAAGTCCAACCACGTAACTTCAGGGGAGTATGGGTGGAACTTGAGGTTTGGTCCTTAGTGACAAGAAGGCCTCTCCACTGTAAGATTATCCAACGCCCATTAATACTAGCTGATCTTTCAGAATCACAGACTACTGAAAGCCATTCACAGCTTACATACTGGAGCCCACTATTGGGACAGCTGAGAAGCTTTCTGATTGGCTGCTGGTGACATCACTTTTGGGGCAGTATTTCCTACCCTGAATGGAAACACAGTGGTGATCCAGCAGTTCCAAGGTGCCAGGCCTTGCATTAGGGTTGCTATAGTTCTTACAGCAATATAGAAAGACACATACTATCACATCCATTTTCAGGGGAGGAAACTGAAGTGTGGTGTTCCAAAGTCATAGATGTAAGCTTAAACCCAAATGCCCTAGTGGTCTATAATCCCATCTACCTGTCCATGCCCTGGGACAGAGGAAGTGATGCAGTTGGGGGAAGCACAGGAACTAATGTTCCAGGAACATCCCTAACTCAACAGACCACTGGATGCCAAAGGAAGTCTCCTGCAGACCCCAGAATCTAGAGCACACTGAGGCCAAGCAGACCTACGTACACCCTCCACCCCACCAGGAGCGGGCCTGAGTCCAGTCTTTCTGGGTGTGGAGTCAAGTGAGTTGAGGCAGAGCTATCCTGAGTGTTCCATCTTCTGTGGACTAAGCTTTGTGACCTACGCATGGTATAACCATGGCAACAAGAGGGCCACTCCAAATGGATCCATTCTGACCCACTCCAAAATGAGAAGCCAGGGAAGGGGATGGGGTTCCACCAGCACAGAGACCCCACTCCACTCTGGGCCCAGCAAACTAAGGAGGCAACTGTGTGTACAGCTGGGGAGACATGGAAAGATGTGGGAAGGCCTAGCAGATCTCTAGAGCCCCTTCTCACACAGCCATTCTGCCTGAAGGCCCACCCTCATGCTGTGACCTCTGCTGTCCCCATAGGCTTCTGCTAAAATTCTAATCCACCTGGAAGAGGAACCTATCAACAGTGAGCACCAAAACTTGATCCTGCTGCAAAGGAGTAGCTGAGCAGAGAGCTTCATGAGACAGGTAAGCTGAGAGATGAGGAAACTCAAGCATGAGGAAGTGCAGCCTGCCCAGGGCCACGTGGGGGTCTGCAAAGCTCTGGGGGTAGGGCTTCAGTCCATGGGGATGAGGAAATGACCGAAGAGATAGAATTTTTCTGACTGCACAAATTCTAGAGGCTGAACCCATCACAGACCTGAACCTCTCAGAACAGAACGGAGCCCACAGTTAAGAACTCAGAGGGTCACAGCCAGGAGAAACTTGCCGAATGATGGCGTTTACATTGCTTGCTGCACTGCTGGGAAGCTGCCAGAACCATTCTCCAGTGTCCTGTGAAGTCCAAGGATTCCTCGGAAATATCAATCTGGCCCAGAGAGGTGGCATCATTTCACAAGGTCACACAGCAAGTGGCCAAGCTAGATTTGACCACATTTTTTTTAAGTAGCCATTTTCCCTGGGTAAAGATAGCCAGAAGACAGAGCAGGAGATGGAAAAGGGACAGAGTAAAATCAGTAAGAGAATGAACCTCTTTTATTTGGCAGAAACATGCTAACACTATTTTTGCAAATGAAGAAGTCTGCTCGGGAAAGCTCAAGGATAGCCAAAAGAAATAATATTTAACATAAATCAAGTTGGAAATTTCTGCCACCCCACCCCCACCCCTCAATACAATTCTGCCTGCTACCACTTGCAAAAGAGGTGCCTTCAAAAAAAACTATGTCTTGGCTCCCAGAGGAATGTTTTCCTGTATTTTATCCTGAACATTCTAAAAAGAGGACGTCCTATACTTGTTTGCGTCCTATGAAGTCTCTATGGCTGGCTTGCCTGGTTCAGATGAGAGCCTCCTGTACACCTTTCGCCTCTTGAGAGAATGGGAGAGTGGCAGACACAGCCACAGTGGCCAGCGGTGAAGCCTCAGCTGCAGATCTGCACGGGGCAGCCCAGGCCTGAGTACCCATACCCATCAGGGGCCATCATCACTGAGCTGGGTGGCGTCACAACAGGAAAGCACATGCAGAGGCCGTGCGCACCTTCAGTGCTGGCATCCCATGCATGCACTGAGTCCAATCCCCGCCAGGACTGCTCCCAGCCTCTCAGAGTTTAATTTCCAGATGAGAAGAGCAGGAGACTCCCCATTACCACCCTGATCCTCTTGCACTGAGGATGGAAACCCAAATTCAGTCCAGCTGAATGTCCAACCTTTTCAGGTCACTCTTACCACAAGGGGGTGTCCTCCCCCACAACCTGTAGGCAGGATAAGCAATCTGAGGATCAGAAGGTCTAGATAAGCCGCTCAAGATCACATAGCTGGAAAGAGGCACCCGTGAGACCTGAGATGGATGAACCTCCCCTCACTTGGCAAGTGGAGAAGCTAGGGCTCAGGTGGCCAAAGTCGTGAAGCCAACGCGGAAGTTGGGTAAGGGAAAGAGCCACACTGGAATTGTGGGAGAACTTCATGGAAATAAGGTGTGAGAAAGAGGGAAGGAAAAAGGAGGAAAGAACAGGAGAGTTAAGCCCCATGGGCCAGGGAGCCTGTCAGGAGTTTGGTGGGGAGGGGGGCTCTAGAAGAGAATCTAGGGACTGTAGGACTCCAGCACCAGTGCAGCAAACCTGGCAGCCCCAGATGACGAGGTGGGACACAACTCACTTCTTCTGCTTCTTCTCTAGCTCATGGTTCCGACTCTGCTGGTTCTCCAGCAGGACGCGAGTGTCCTCCAGGCCCCAGGTGAGACGGTGGCACTTCCTCTTTAGCTGGAGTGCCATCTTCTTGGCCTCCTCATGAGCACTCTGCAGCTCTCCGAGCTGTGGGAAGAACAGAACCAGTCACCCCATTCTGTCTGTGCCATTTCCATGGGGAATGTCCTGGTAGGAAAAGAGGCCCAGGCAGTAGAGTGACGTGGCCTTGATGACTTTTGTAGTCACTCCTTGGAAGCTTCCTATCTGAGCCTCCTTTTGCTGAGAGGCAAAACAGGGATAATTCCACCAAGGTCGTAAGAGAGTTTTCTCTCTTCCTCAACCTCCTGGCAATGCACCAGTACACACACCTTTTACCTGCTCTGATTCTGCTTGTCAGCCCCTTGAGGATTGGATAATTCCCCCACCCTACCAGCTAGTGTCACCTGGGGAGGCTCTGCTGGTACTACAGCCATGGGACTACCAAAATGGCATACCTAGAAATCCTGCCCAGGAAGCCCAAGTGACAGATCCTGAAAGTTAGAGCAGCAATGGCATTTTTGGACAGGGCGCATCAAGGCGTGTGGTGCGGCCTTCAACCAATGCAGATGCAAAGCTTCTTGCACCATCTTCTAGGAAACACCCTCCCAAATGTCCTAGTTTACATCTGGGAAAGAGAACAACTCAGCACGCTTGCTTCAGAGAAATGGCCTCATTAATGCATGGCTTTAAATAAGCAAAACTCTGAGCTAATGAAGCCTGTAATTCTAAATTCAGTATTTGAAGGCAAATGGGATGTTTTCTTATATTCTGCTGCTCAGAGAAGGTTGCAGTTTTATTACTTTTTAATGTAGCATGACTATTCCCCCTTCCTTAGGGAAACTGACCCGACTTTATAACTTGTTATTAAAGAACTGGGCTGTTTCCCTGAACTCTTCCCTCTGTGTGTAGTGTAACTACTGCTTCCGACGTCTCTCAAGAATCACAAGATGACATCCATGTTGGAAGTAACCACTAAACCAGCACCAGCACCAGAAAGGACACTGGGCTTCACTTCTGTGGTCCATAGACTCTCTTGTGATCTCCACTCGCCCCTGCCCTGCTACGACCACAGCATAGTTTCCTCTCACATTAAGGATGTAAGAATAAGAACAGCCATTAAGAACTCTCCCGCTTGTGTCTCTTCCATTGAATGGGAGAGACCAAGAAGAAAACAAATAATTACAATACAGCACTGTGGGGCTTAGGTCTGGGGAAACATTTCAAGGATGTCCAGCTCAACCGTGTCAGTGAAGACTTTCTGGAGACAATGATACTTAATCTTGAAGACTAAGTAGAGACATCCAGAAAGGAGAGAAGCCCCTTCTTGGAAAGCAGAAATGGCACATGCAAAGCCCCAGGAGCAAGAAGGAATTGGGCATTTCAGGAAGAAGGAGGAGGAAGAGGAAGAGGAGGAAGAGGAGAAGGAGGAGGAAGAGGAGGAAAAGGAAGAGGACAAGGAAGGAGAAGGAGAAGGAGGAAAAGGACGAGGAAGAGGAGGAGGAGGAGGAGGAGAAGGAGAAGGAGAAGAAAACAAAACAAAACAGTATGGTAAGAGTTGATAGAGTGTCGGGGTCTGCTTTCCTGGGTGCCAGTGCTATGTGTCTCTTCCAACCTCAAGGTTTGATGACATGCAGTGGTAATCTGAAACTGGCCACACTGTGAGTAATGTATATCCTGGGAGTTGGACAAGTCTACCAATCAGGGCTTTGCCACCCTTTGGCAGTGCATCACTGGTTAGCATGTAGACCAGTGAGAATTAGACGAAGGAGAGAGGTAGTGGAAGACAGAAAAGCAGGGCAACTATCACTATATTCCTCTAGAACGACTCAGCAAGATTTTATTAGAGACAAGTAAGATTATATTTCTAATATCTAGCTTTCTTTTCAAGAAAAAATTGGGGGAAATTTCAGGATGATAAAAATGCAGAGGATTTGCAGCCAGAGCCATGATGGCAGATGCTGGTACTATGGCAATCAGAGTTAGGGAAAGGAAGTGCTGGAAGATCCAGAAATATGTCCAAGGGGAGATTCCTTTGTGAATGCCCTTTAAAACATGGGGGCCACCATCTTGCACCCAGGCAATGAAGACCTTGCACTGCCAGGACCCCAAAAGAGCAGTGGCTCAATTAAGAAGGGTGTTGACAGCCTCTTCCCCTGACCTGGAAGGTGGTAAGAAAGCATCCTTCCACCCTGGTTCTAGGAGGGGTACAAGCTATTTCTTCAGAAAATCAGAACCTGAGGTATCTTCCTCATGTGGGTTAAGGATCAACTTTCAACGCTTTTGCATATATTGCAAAAGTCCTAAACAGAAAATACAGTATCCTTACAGGAACTGACTCAGAAGAAAGTACCAGAGTGTTTTCTATATTTATTTTACATATTTGGTACAGGGTCACTATGCTGCTAGGATTCGTAGTGATCCTCCTGTTTTCAGCCTCCTCAGCACTGGGATTCCAGGCATGCACCACCACCCCTGGTCTTGGTGACCGGCTCATCGTGCCTAGGGGTGGGGCCAGAGCAGCATGTGGGGGCAGGGCTGCAAAGGAGTGTTTTCTAAAAGAATACTCCCGTGTCCCATTATTGAAGGGCCTTCATAAAAATTAGCAAAAAGGTTTTTTTTTTTAAATTAAAAGCTCTTGCCAGAGATCAACTCACAAGAAAAAATAGTTAAACACATTCACTATGAGGGAAGAGAAAAAAATAGAACATGTTACAATGCAGAACACCTGTGACTACTGGGTGGGAGATTGTGAAGGAGGGTTCGCAGTCAAAAACTCTAAAACACAGGCAAAGAAAGCCACCGTGAGAATCGACACAACGTGTACTGCTAGAGCCACCTCAAAGGAACTCTAGAAGATCTGCAGCCCAGCAGACGGTTGAGGGGAGAGATCGGGGGCAAGAGGCCAGTTAGAGGCTGTTGCTCTGGTCTGCGGGAGACATGGAGGTAAACAACTGGAATAGACAACAGTGGCAATGGATAAAATGTGACTATTTTTAAAGTGTGCCGCAGTGGATTTAAAGATGCGAAGGCCTAACCGGTAATGTGATTTCCATACAGTCCAATCAGAACAGGATCTGGAACTCGGATATCCTGAATTAATGTTTGTGTCCTGTGTGCCCCAGCGAAGTCTTTTCCTGCAAAGATCCCACAGTTTCTGCAGCTGGCAGAGGCCAGCACTGTAACAGAGTCAGAGGCAGGGAACCAGGGACTATGGCCATCGCCCTGCCCCCAGGATTACCCGGACGTGTGAAGGCCCGCAGTGCTGATGAGAAGCTGCCCACATCCACGCCTCTGCGGCCCCGGCTCTCCACCACTCCCCTTTACCTTCTGCTCCAGCTCATTCCTGGACACCAGCTCTGAGTCCAGCCTCTCCTCACACTGCTGCAGACGCTTGCGAAGGAACTCGTTTTCCATCTGAGCACAGTCCAGGCGCATCTGCCACTCGTCCGCTGAGTCACAGAGGTGGGGAGCCGTGTGAGCGCGGAGCAAGAACAAGCGCAGCGGTCCTCCACTTACCCAACTCTTTACACGCATTTTCACAGGATTAGTGGAGCCCTTAGACCTCAACTTCGGGTTTTGTTATGGTTTGTGTGTTTTTGTCCCCCCAAAGCCTCATGCAGTCATTGAGGCGCAATTCTAGAGTTTGTGATTAATTCATGATCCAAGTCTAGGATTATGGAGCTGAGTGCTGCTGGGATTGTGGGTCTGAGTGCTGCTGGGATTGTGGGTGTGAGTACTACCCCCAGCCTGGGGCAGATAGCCTGAGTGCAACTTAAGGGAGACAGACTTGCTCTCTGTTGCCATTGTTACTGTTACTCATCCCTTTTGCTCTTGCTGTTTTGCTGCCTTCTGCCACCATGTACTGCAGCCCTCTGCCTTTTGCCGCTCTGCCTTGGACCCAGCTGAGTATGGACTGAAACCTCCAGTAACTGTGAGCTAAATAAACCTTTCCTTCCTTCATTTTGAGTGTCAGGTATTTGTCCCAGCAACAAGAGAAGAGTAACTGAGACAGGTTTCAAATTAAGAAACTATTCTTTTAAGTCCAAAATTTTTATAACACCAACTTCTTCCAGGCAACCTGCCCTGACCACCTCCTGCTGCCTAAAGTTCTTTTTCAAAAAATTAAATTCAATATTTATTTATTTAGTTTTTAAATATAGAGCTTTGCAAGCTATAAATAGGCACCATATTTTCAGCAAGAAAGATACTAAAAGGTGTAACATCAGGGCTGGGGTGATAGCTCAGCAGCATAAGTGCCTGCCTGGCAAACGCAAGCTTCTGAACTTGATCCCCCATACCAAAAAAAAAAAGAAAAAAGAAAAAAAAAAAGTTGTAACATGAAAAATTCAGAAATAAGATTACAATGCATGCTACTGTAAGTACTATTTGACATTTTTCTGGAGTTCTGGTTAATAAAGTAATAAAAATAAACAATAAGCTAAAACACTGAAAAGAAAGGAAAGAAACAATTGCTATTATATAAATGTCACAATAACAAAAATAAAGTCAGTTTGTAAGGTTTTCTTTAACCTTGGGTTTTATTCTGGGAATTTAGTTTTGAAGCTGTCTAAAGCTTTTGCTTAACTATTCTAATTCAGTGGCTTTCTACTGTTTGTCTCTACCAATAATTTATAGTTTTTTAGAGAAATTTCATAGTTTTTCAGGCCAAGGGAGCTGTTTAGTTATCTCTAAGTTCCTAACATCCTGTGTTGCCTACACACACAAGATTCCTCGTACTTATTAGTAGAAGCTCGCCCGTTGCCTAATGAACCCAGAAAAGTCACCCAGCAAAAAGGAATCATCATCATTCTAGGACTGGGGATGTGGGCCGGTGCTAGAGACCTGCCAAGCGTGCATGAGGCCCTGGGTTCAAATCCCTTATCTGGTAACATTTCCCCCACCCAAATTACTTGTTCATTTAACTAAGACATTTTAACTAAATAAAAGCCACAGATGTAGGTAAAAAAATCATGAAAAGCCCAGATTGCTTGGGAAATGCTGCAAAGAGTCAACAACTGGGATCTCATTAAAAGGCTTTCACACAGCAAATAAATAAATAAATAAATCACCAAGAGAGTGAAAAGGCAACCCGCAGAGTGGGGAAAAAAATCTTAGCCAGTTGTTCCTCAGATTAATATCTACAACATTTAAAAAAAAATTGAAAAAAGTCAGACCCTCCCACCCCCATCCAAAAATGGGTATCTGAAATGAATAGATGCTTTTCAGATGAAGTATAAACAGAAAATAAATATATAAAAAAATTCAACCTCACTAATCACTTGAGAAATGCAAATTCCAGTGCTGAGATTTTATCTTACTCCAGAAAGAATGGCTACTACCAAGAAATTGACCAATGAGAAATGCTGGCAAGGCTGTCGGAGGAAAGGAGCCCTTAGCCACTGTTGAGAGAAGTGTAGACTGGTATAACCACTGCAGAAATCAGTGTGGAGATTCCTCAGAAATCTAGGTCTCGTGGTTCCATTTGACCCAGTCTCCTTGTTGGTATCTTTCCAAAAGAATTAAAAGCACAACATTACAACAACAGATGCACATCCAGGTTTATAGTAGCACAGTTTGTAATAGCTAAATCTTGGAAACAATCTAAATAAATACCCATCAAACAATGAATGGATAAAAAAGATGTGTGTTTTCTTATACTACTCAGCCATAAAGGAGGATAAACTTGAGAGATTTATAGCTAAATGGATGCACCTTAACACTATATTCTGAAATCAAATTGGATATTCATGTAAATAATTAATTGTCTCTCTGGTGTGAGAAACTAAAAGTGTAAATAAGAAACAAAATACATAATAGATATTGTGAAATAGAAAGAAAGTATTCAAAAGAAAAAGGAAACTGGGTCGGGGAGAAAGGGAAAGGAAAAAATGACAAAAAATGATAATAAGGAGACAAAGCTTTGTAAATGAGGAGAAGAAGCGTTGAAGGGAAGGGAGAGGAAGAGGAAAAAAGAGGAGCTAAGATGCATCATGTACAAATATAGGTACCTTATGATGAATGTGATCATTATGTATAAGTAAATGGTACCAATATACTTAATAAAAATCAAATTAAAACGGGCTCATTTAGATTATTATGTCTTATTTCTTGGCCATATGAATAACAAAGTAATACCCCTTAAATTAATGGAGATGTAGAAATAAATCCCCAAATAAAGAGCTTTAAAAAATCCATCTATTCCTAAGTTTTCCTTCCACACCCATGGGTGGATAAGTGTATGGATAAGTGGATAAGCAAATATATGAATAAATGATTGCATAGATGAATAAGTGGATGGATGGATTGATGGCGAGCTAGGTGGGTGGATGGATGGGTGGATGGATAGAGGATGGGTGGATGGATGGATGAATGGATGAGGGAAGGATAGGTGGGTGGGTGAGTGGGTGGGTGGGTGGATAGATGGGTGGATGGGTGAGTAGGTGAATGGATGAGGGAAGGATGGGTAGATGGATGGATGGATGGATGGATGGATGGATGGGGGAAGGATGGATGGGTGGGAGGATGGGTGGATGGATATGTGGGCGGGTGGATGGATGAATGAGTAGGTGGGTGGATGAGTGAGTGGATAGCAGGCTTAAGGTGTTGGAAAAGGTGACTCCACATCATGAACCCAAAAGATGATGTAGCAGTAAGGAGTTAAAACTTGTCCCAGCTTCCGCCCAGTTAAATATTATCTTTATAGAAAAGAATCCTGTTTCCTCAGTGGAGAGACGTGGGTCTAGGAAGGAGGAGAAAGCAGTACAGGCGCCTCTGCACTTGGCCCTGTGCCCTGTGCTGCACAGCTTCAGAGAGAACAGTGGGGTGCATGCACGACCTGTTGTCCTCCTCCACAGCTGGCCTCTGTCCCCTGCTTTCTGGCCCGAGAGTGGGACACATCAGCAGTGTGTGTAACACAGCTCCACACTATCCAGTCACCTTTTCCCTGGCTTTGTCAGAACTTTACATTTCTAATGCACCTGTCTTGAGAGTAGGGCCAAAAACTAAAATTCTTCTCTAAACCCCACAGTGTCCAAGCACAGTGCAGGAGAAACATAAAAGGCTCTCTGTAAATATTTAGCCATGTGTAAAGAAAAGCCATATATTTTTTACAATTAATATTTCAGCCTGACCCAAAGAAAGGGGGTACAGTGCCACCACAGAGGTATAATTAAAATGTTTTATTGCTGCTTTAAACTTTTTTATTTTAGAAATTCTATATTTTAGAAATTCTCTATCATGAGTATGTATTACTTTCATAATGAAGAACAAAGTATTTGTAGGGCGGCTTCCCGGAATGAGCATGCAGAGCCGAGAGCCTACTTAGCACTGTGACTGATGCGCTCCTATGCTAAGCAAATCTCCCTATCTCATCAACTCCCTGATCTTTTCTGAAGAAACTCAACTAGGGACCATCACTCAGACGTGACTCTCAGTCTGATGGGACCAATGCTGAGACTCATTTGTGGAAACTGTGTGTCCCACGCTGCTGGTCCTGTGCCAATCCATTCCCCACTTGGTACGGGTACTCTTCCTCATTAGCTGACCTTTCTCAGAGGATCTCAAACTCCTGTGTTAATCTCTCTGATTAAAACCTGCCCTGGGGGTATCCAGGATCCAAGCAAGACAGAGTACAGTCAAAAGCCAAGACACTTGGCCTCCTCTCCACAGACTCCTGACTGCTATGCCTCTGACTGTCCTGGACATTACAAGGGCATAAATTCTCTGAGGACACAAAAGGTATGATGTCAGCATTTCCTAGAGACTGACACAATGTACATTCTCTTCACCCAACTCCATTTGACAGGGGAGAGAAAGAACAGAGGGGCAACTTGACAAATATGTCACCATGCCATCAACCCATGAGAGAGATGCCCTGGATAACTGTGTAAGAAAGGCATGCCCAGGAACCTGTGGCACTGTGGAGCACGTCCATCCCAGGGGACTGCAGGAATCCACCCACCTTCCCACCACAGGCCCCGAGGCAACCTTCCAAGTGATGGTATCTTCTCCAGTGGTCATTATAAGCCCAAGCAGTGACCCTATCATTTCTCAAAATAATAACTGCCAGGTGCTCTGTATCACCCCTGTGGCCAAAAGCCTCTGCTAGTCATCCATGACTATCTCCATTGGAAAGATGAAGACTGTATCTTTGCCCAGAACCACTAACCCAGTGAGAGATGGAGTCAAAATTCAAATCCAGACATGCAACCTCAGTTTCAACCACCATGAAATGTATATTTTATGCTTTTATTGAAATGTATACTTTAAAAATAGTTGCAGGGCCAGCCAGATAGCTCAGCGGACTAAAGCACCTGCTTAGGCAGATGCAGGGACCAGGGTTCGATCTCCAGTGTGCTGTGCCAGCCCCACCCCTGGAGCTCACTGAGATGGTGATGGAGACTGGGCATGGTGGTGTGCACCTGTAATCCAAGCGCTTGGGAGGCTGAAAACAGGAGTATCACTATGAGTCTGACCTATGTAGTGAGACCCCATAGACTGTATCAAATACATTAAAAAGTATAAAAAGAAGATAAAAATAGTTGTATAAATGTAACACTCTCTTCTTCATAGAGTCCTTATTTTTATTAATCTTGTATTGTATACTACCTGCAACACTGATTTTTTTTTTTTTTTTTTTTTTTTTTTTAGTTTTTTTTTTTTTTTTTTGTATTGTAGTGTTTGATTTGCAATACTGGTGACTGAACCGAGGGCCTTCACATTGTGGGGCTTTTTTTGTTGTTGTTGTTGTTGTATTTTTTTTAAATAGAGTTTTATTAAGTCTCTGAATTGTCCCACCTGGGCTCAAATTGTGCTCCTCCTGCCTCAGCCTCTCCGAGTGCTGGGATTACACACATGTGTCTCCAAGCCCAGCTGATAATGTATTATTTGGGCTATTGTTGGAATCTCTGTACAATAGCTACCTAGTGCATTAGAATGGAACCTTCAGGAGGGCAGGGGCTTGGCTTCTCTGCTTGGTCTAGGCCCCAGCCCTTAATACAGCATTCAAAGCATAGTAATTGCTCAAGGTGGTTCTGAATGAATGAATGAATGAATGAATGAATGAATGAATGAATGAGTGGTTCCTGAATGAGTCAGTGAGTGAAATGAAAAAGTAGCTTTTTCTACCAGCATCCACTGCCAACCTGTGGCCCCAGGCTGCTCACCTCCTCCAATGTGCTTCCTTTCCAAATCATTCAGCTGGATTTTCTGCTGGGCTTCTTCCAACTGTCTCTCCACTTCTCTCAGATTCTTCTGGACTTGTTCATACTTGCTCTGAAAGAAAGGCTCTAAGGTCTGCCCCGGTTTAGTCGTTTGAGTTCGGTCCCAAGGGTTTGTGGAAGCTTGGTACCCAATGTGATGTGATGTGGTGGGGCCCAGTAGGAGGTTCTTGGATCACTGGAGACAGGGTCAGAACAGATTGAGGCACTTCTTGTGGGACTGCTTGAGTTCTTGTAAGAAGGCTGTTATGCAGCGAACCATCCTGGAGCCTCCCTTCATTTTGGTTTCCTGTCTGGCACCAGAATCTCTCCTTCTTATATGCCCTCCCACCGCGAGGCCATCTGCTATTAGCCTCTTAGCAGCAGCCAAATCAATAAGGATGCCCAATCATAGACTCTCAGCCTCCAAAGTTGAGCTAATAAGCCTCTTCTTTCTAAAGAAATCTGCATCAGGTATTTTATTACAATAGCAAAAATTAGCTAACGCACATCCAGGCTGAAGCTGCATAAAAGTTAAAGCTGGCTATTTCATTATGGCACTTCCAAGACCATAGCTTAGAAAGTCACCTGGAGCCTTCAGCATGGAAGTCAGTGAACTGCATGCCTTGTTTTGGTATAGCAATCCCAGTGTGAACACAGGGCAGTGGGACCACCCATGCCCAGCCATCTTGTTGGGTACCCTCAGTGAGCACTCACTCTGAGCTCCCGGAGCTCCCGGGAAGCCTGCAGCCGCTCCACACGCTCGTTCTCCAGCACCTGGCAGGCCACATCACCTTTGAATCGCTCGTCAGCCAGCTCTGTGGTCAAGTCAGCAATCTGGGGTGGAGGACAGGCTGGTCAGAGAAAGTCACTCACTGAGGAAACCAACCCTTCTCCCCACACACACTCCACAACATCATCTTGGCCAGAGCCTTAGTTGCCAGGAAAAAATCAGGCCCTCAAGCATAATCATAGGGTTTAAGTTCATTCAGAGCATTTTCAGTCTTGGTGTGCCTGGTCCAACACTGGCCAGCCGGGTAACTTTAAACAGCCAACATTTTGGCCCTAGTCTTTCAAGGTCAATGAGGACTCAGGACATAGGAGAACCTGTACTGTAATATCCTGTAACACAGTGGCGTCCCAAATTTTCTGATCAAGGAGATTATGGGGCTACAGAGGAAAGTGATCGATAATGTAGAGTGTGCCTAAGGAGAGCCACATAGAGAGAAAATATTCTCTCAGGCTTTCACAAAGAGCAAATTGGTCAAGCAATGGCCATGACTCATTCACATGGCTGACACTGACAGGATCTACAAACTGCGGTATAGGGTTTCGGGGTAAATCCTAAGGGCATTTGATGACTTTGTCAGATATAAAAGTTACATTTCTTGTTATATAGGTCTTGCTTTATCTTGGTCTTAACCAACCAGCAGAAAAGTATGAAAGCAAAGTATAAAAAGTAAAGCCATATTAATATGCTGAGCTGTAAAAGACTCAAGTCAACAACTTCTGACATGGCCAGTCCTATGGATAACCCACTACTATTATGGACTACTGGACTATATTGGGTTATTTTGCTGAATTCACGCACCTAGAATATTTAAATGACAATGGAATACCTTCTTTGACAAAACTAAACAAAAAAGGGGAATACAAATGAAGGACCGTTTTGTATCTGTATATTCAAAGTAGGATAGATAGATATACAGCTACTTTCTTTTGGAAAGTAGAACAAATAGAAAGTAGAACAAATAGAAAGATTTGTTCTAATAGTGTTTGTGGACAGGATATCATGTCTGCATCTTGTACTATGAATAACCACTAAGAAGACAACAATATACAATGTATCAATTATTGAAACTGTCCTACTAAACAGTTTTGAAACTGTCTCAGTGCTATTTGTTTCTCAATAACATTATTTTTTAAAAAAATTTACCTGCTTCTCAGATTTCTCACCTTTAAAGTAGAGGGGATGACACAAAGCATTGTTTTGAGGAGTAAGTGAGGTAATCCATGAAAAAGTTAGTATAGTGTCTGAAACACAGTAAGTGCTCAATAAAAAATATTTCAGTGGAAGCTTTTCACAACCATCCTTTTTTGAACCACCTTGCAAGAGTGGCTATCATGATCCCTTAGTAAGACACATGAATAGATGGATGCCCACTGCACCAGATGCCCTCAGCCTTCCACAAGTCCCCATGGCCACCTGGCTCTACCCGATGATAGCCATGCACATGTAGTGTCAATAGTGAGCGTTCCCAGCCTGTTTCATCAGTTACATTTTTACTATAATTATCAATTCAGTTAGCTATTCCATAAGTCTAGAAAATACAGCTAGAGAGAGGCTTTTCCCCTGACAACCAGGCAGAGTGTTTTAGAAGGAATTAACAGAGGTGAGTTGCTTTTAAAACCTGTCAAACAGATGAAGGTGTAAATGCTATATAAAAAACTAAAAGTAAAAATTGTGTTTCTGCATTCATAGTACTTTGCCGTTTACTCTGTTTCAAAGGTGTCAAAGCTGGGAATTATACAGTTGAATATTAAAGGAATGGATTAAGAGAAAAAAATATAAAACTTGAGTCAAAAGTTCATACAAAGGCTGTGGTTCTGCCTAAGTAATGCAGCGCTGGAGGTATATGAAATGAAAAATTCTTTGTTATAAATTTCCACTTGCACTGACTTGATTTTTGTTTCTGTAACTGCTCATCTATTAATGATTAACAGGTCAGGGATTCTGTGATATTACTGCTCTAAAATGCAGTACCCTGGGTTCAAAGATATGACAAAGAAAGTCAGAAACGAAGCACTTTAGTATGGCATTTTTGGCCACAGAACTCAGCATCACCCTTGTGCAGAGGCAGGGCAGCTCAGGAAACTGATGCTGCCTCCTCTGAGAGGCAGCTGCCAAAGGCAAGATGCAGGTAATCTGCTGAAGAGTAGGTTTCAGATATTCTCACTACCAAAAAAATAAAAGAACAAATATAAATATGTGGGAGGTTGGAGTATTAATTTTCATGATTGTACTGATCATTTCACTATGTATAGTTACACAGGCTAAGCACATCCAAGAGACCAGGCATGGTAGTGCATACCCCTAGTCCCAAGTGAGAGAAAGAGAGACGCGGAGGTAGAGAGGGGTGAGGGGAGAAAAAGAAGATGCAGATGATGAAAAAAGAAATAAAGAAGGAAGCCTGCTAGAGAGTTCAGTTGTGGGATAGTAGCACACGTGATGCTTGACCTTGGACAGTCTCTTTCCCTCTGAGCACTTGTTCAGCTAAGCAGTAGGATGGATTAGGGAAGTACCTGTGCTTTTGGATTCTACACCACATGTGTGCAAACACATCAGGGCACCTTGCTCACCCCAATCAGCCTGAATGAGATAGGACATCAGGGCATAGCAAATCCTGCCTGGAGAAGTAGGTGTGGCCTATTAACTAGGAAATCTCAGACATATGTGCAGAACAGTTCCCAAAGCCCTGTCTGTGGACTCCTCGTGAGAACTCAAGCAGGTTTTCAATGGGATGGCCTAGACTCGAGCTCACTCTGAGCTGTAGGATCCCAGCATTGCCTCTGTAGTTCTGGTGGATTTCCTCAAGATTTAGACAGCATAAAACAACACATCCATGCCATGAGGCTTTGCTATCAAATCTTTCTATGATAAGCCAGGTTGTGTTCCCCAGACACAGCTACTTTTATCTTTGCTCTCTCCCTCTTGTTCTGTTTAC
The DNA here is from genome assembly GCF_000260255.1 of Octodon degus. Taxonomy (NCBI): domain Eukaryota; kingdom Metazoa; phylum Chordata; class Mammalia; order Rodentia; family Octodontidae; genus Octodon; species Octodon degus. Next base: position 15,562,509 of record NW_004524597.1, on the reverse strand, counting down.
TTAGTCTAGGCTCACTCTGCAGAGCCAGTTTCTCTGCCACTCTTCATTTTTGGGTTCTTAAATAAACATTGCCACTGCTTTTGCTGGTTTCAATTCAGTTCTCACCTCTGTTTGAGGCAAGAAGAACGTGGGATCCACCTCCAGAAGGACAGCCATGCTATCCAGAACCCACGAATGCTTAGTCAGCAGGCCACTTTTTAGAAACACTCTATACAGTCTGTGTCATGACAACATATTGTCAGGCAGAAGCTGAAGGGTCCTCACAACACAGAAGATAACTGCCCTTCAGGGCCGGTCCCCATCAATGCTGTCAGCTTGTGGGTGGGCTCACAAACCTTCCAGCTGCCCCATGAAGGAAGAGGAATCAGGCATAGGTGCTCTGACATGACACAGAAATCCCCAAGGTATGCTATCAAAGGACAAAGAATGCAAAGTTGCAGAATGGAATGCTTGGCACGATCCCATTTTCCCTTGTACTTGCACAGAACAAAATGCTTCTAAACTGTTAATAAGGATGTATTTCCTGGAAGGGTCAGTTCACAGGGAATTTGAATTTCCCTGTGACACATTTCTTGGCTGTTCATTTTTTTTACAGCCCTTTTGTAATCAGAAAACAAAACCCAACACCTTTCAAGTAGAGTTGAAATAGGCTTCAAAAACAAGGGCTGCTCCGTACACTTCCCATCTCCCCGCCCTCCAGCCCATCTGTGTCCCACCCTGTGGGCCACATCAGCAAGATCTCAGACCAAACTCCAGGGTGGAACAGAAACAGGAATAGAAGGAAAGCTGCAGGGAAGAGGGGCTCCAAAGTGACACAGCAAGTGGGCGGCAGAGCTGCAATGTAAACGCAGATCCGTCAGGTCATGCAATGGCTGGGTCACAGAGGAGATGTGCCTGGTGGCCTTTGCGAGGAGCTGCTTTCATGCTGTCTAGAAGTATGCAAGGGGAGGAGAGGAGAAGCATGTGCACTGCAGTGGACGGGGTGATTACTAAGCTGCGCACGCCAGGACTCTCAGGTCATCCAAACCAGAGTCTCCAAGGCACAGCCCAGGAATCCACATCTCTCCATTCTTTCCTTAGCTTTATATTGCATTTATTTTTAAAAGAGAATAAAAATAGTAAAAAGTCATTAGAAACAATACAGAATTTCACTGAACACAATAATAGGAATTCAACAATGGTTGTCATATTGCATATTGTTGTCAAATTAGTTGTTCAGATTGCTAGATATATGCGTGCAAAATTGGTCAGAAAAGTTATAGAAAACTTAAAAGGAGAAAGAATGAAGTTATGCATTAACTGCTCCTTTTAATAGACCAGCAAAAATCAGCAATGCAATTGTCCAAGCTTTCCTGTACACATGCATAAATACCTTTTTCTCTTTCTCTTTTTTTCTTTCTTTCGTCCTTTCCCTCATCATGGTCATTCCTTCCCTTTGAACAGTTCTTTCCCTTATGCTCAACAGAGTTTAAGAATTACTCCTCCAAGACTTCCCAGGCTTTCCCTCTTCTGAGTTGGGGCTTTCCCCTTGACTTCGGGGTGGGTTCGATTCCCTTATGGCGATGCAGAAGGACCTGGGAGAGTGCACATCTACAGCCACAAACACAGGCCAGCGCCATCCAGGAACTGCCCACGCCACACCTGTACCTTCCACTGCCTCATCCCAGAGATCATCACTAATCTCAAGCATGGGGAGTGTGTTCTCTTCCCCTTAGCCAATTAGTGTGAAATTTAATTTGTGCTAATCAGCCTGAGCAAGGGGAACACAAAATTAATTTAATGAATTAATTTTGAGTTTCACAGAACCCAAAGTCTGGAGCCCAGAGGACAATTAGGCCTTTCAAATGGAGAAAATGACAGAAAGTCTTTCATGGAGACAAGTAGTCCATGACCTACACATGTCCCCACAGGTCTCTGCCCCTTCCCACAGTGCGGGGCCCAGTAGCTTTGTCCACAGAGAGAGGACTGGGCACCAAGCCCAGAGCTGTTAGACACATGCAAAACAAAAACTGATTTAACCGGGGGATCCTGGACTCCAAACCCAGAACGGTCCTCACAGAATACGTGTGGACCAATTAACTAGGCATGGCTGTGCAAAGCTCCCTGGGACTGACTCTTGGCCCAATCAGCAGAAATGCTCTTTCTTCTTAGGGACAGTCACATGAGGACCTGCTGAAGAGAAATGGACAGGAATGGAGGAGTGGGGGCACACATTGTGTACAGAACTGGGGCACAAGAAGGCATCCTGGGACTGCATCACTTGCAGCTTGGGACGGCAGTGGGTACCTGGATTTGATGAAAGTGAAATACTGAGCACACACAGCGTTCCTAGGGGAGCCACTGTCACTGTCATTGATGGATCTGATGAGCATTACATGAGCACCTGCTTCACAATCAGGGTGAGGAGACAAACCACGGAGCACCCACATGCTTGCTTGGCCCTGTCCTCAGCTCTAATATTCCAGAATTCTCAAACCCACCCTCAGAGCCTGAGAAGCAGAGAGGAGGATGGAGAAAACATGGTTACTGGGACAAGGGATGCAATAGCTTAGGAGAAATGACTTCTTGTGTTCTGTGGCACAGTAGGGTAGCCAGAGATGGCAGAAATCCACTCTGCATGCTTCAGAACAATTCAGAGAGGACTGTCAGTGTTTTCGACACAAGTGATCAACATTTGAAATGACGGGCAGTTCCAATGACTCCGATCCTCCCTGCACACATTGTGCATGTGTCCTGAGATGTCACCCTCTGTCCCATTGATATGTATAAGCACTATGTGCCCATTAAAAAGTATTACTTTAACTATTTACAAAGAAGGAATGCTAAGGTCCCAAAACCATCTTCTCTGCAGGGAGCAGGAAACCTTTTCCCTCTGGAACTTCCTGTACCTTTAGTTTGTTTACTGTGTCCCCAAGTGTGAGTGCCAGCTTATGCTTGTCCCGTGCTGAAACAGGCAGGTCCTCAGCCCTCTCCCTGTGTCAAGTCCACCAGATCCTCAGGGCAGGGCACTTTGTTACCTGCTTTGTACAGAGCAGGAAACTGAGGCACTGGGAGGGGGAATGATTTGCCACAGATCAAAACAGGTCAGCCAAAGAAGAAGCCCAGCCCAGACAGCCTGGATCCCAACCCAGGTTCATAACCACCTCTCCCTCCTCTGGCCCTACCTATCATGTGACTCAGCCGCCACCACCCCTGTGGGGGTAGGAGCCAGCCCTACTTGGATGGGACCAGGCAGCAGCTCTAAGCAAATGAGGTTAAATACCCAATAGGTACAGATCAAAGGCCAGGTTAGATGCACACCGATGCTCCATTCTCACCCCAATCAACCTGAATGACAGTAAGAAAAGAGAAGACTGCAAGCGGAGGGTTGCCCCACTGCAGTACTGACTGGCTCACATGCTGTTTGTCTAAGAGAGTAAGCCTCAAACACAGTCTCGGTCATCAGGCCAAATTCAGACCAAATTTCCAGCTTAGTGGTAGCTGCAGGGTTCCTCAGAGACACACTGGTGGCCAGGCTGGGCACCTCCCAGCCTTGCCCCTCCAGGCAGAGATCCCAGCCAGGCACATCCCACTGGTAATAGGGATACATGATTATGGGCCACAGTAAAAGTGATCACAATAAGTGTGCCCCTGAGGACCAGTACTGCCCACATGCCAGGTGCAGGCACACCCACAGGACACAGAGAGGGGTTACTGATACTGCCTGTACTGATCAGGGTGGCAGGTGAAGAAGTTGAGGCACAAATGTCCGGATAGTGAGACGACGCTTCTGGAGTCCTCACTTTGTGTGTGTGTGTCTGTGTGTCTGTGTACACGCTTGGGGACTTTTTAGTTAGAGATAGGATCTCAGTTGTCCAGGCTGGGCTCGAACTTACACTCCTCCTGCCTCAGCCTGAAAGCCCTCACTCAGTACCATCACACCACCTCTTAGGGGCTTGCATACATGTGATGAATAATTTCACAAATGTATAAGAGCACAGAAAAACCAAGTGAGGGTCCCACAGCCTCAAGAGTTCCTATGGAAAGTGGGTCACTTTTGTTGAGAAGGGCCACTGCCTCCCAGCAAGGGATAGGGCATAACACATCACAGACTGACCTTGTGGTACCTTCAGGAGTGGGGGTATTAGGGCACATCCAGGGCTTTAGAAAGATGTTCAAGAATTTTGATGCCTCCCCACCCCAAAAGCTATACCCACACTTCCTGGCTTGAAGATGGTCTTTGGTCCTGCTCTCTTTCAGAGCCCGAGCCTCTATCACGACTCTCCTGGCCCTATAACCACACTTTCAATGCAACACTCAATCTTCCAGGCCAGGCCCTACACCATCGCTGTCCTCCCTGTGCCCACTACCTGTCACTTGGCCAGCTTCCTGCTTGCCCTCCAAGTCCCCTCCCATGAGAAGCCTGCCCTGTCCCTGCCCAGTCTGCCTCTGACATAGCCAGACCCGGGTTCAAATCCCAGCTCTCCTAGTCACCAGCTGTGTCAAGCTTGATAAATCACTTCACTTCTCTGGGTTTCATTTTCCTCTGAAAATGTGGAATGTGGTGTCGAAGGTGGAATTCTAACACCTTCCTCACAGTTTGATTTAAAGGTGAAATTAGATAACAGGTAAAGGGCTCATCACAGCAGCTGGCACAAAAGCATTCCTCATTAAATGTTGATTTTGTAATTAAATTCAGCAGGACTCCATCTATTCACTGCATTTGCAATGAAGACTTTCTGCGAGACACTGAAGTGTGTAAAAAAAAAAAAAGTCGAAGATGTGTCATTATCTTTCAAGAATTCAGTCCACTGGGGGAGGGCAAATAGTTTAAAACGACATAGATTGGGAAGAGCGGTGATGCAGCTTGCTACGAAACAGGCAGCAAGGAACCATTTAAACACACCTCCTCACCATGGCTTTAGGAAGAACAAGTAATTATTTGCACTGACATTTTACTAACAGTGAGACAAAGGCTCTGAGATTTGAAGACGTTGCACACAATGCTGCAGAAATAAGGACATAAAACTGGTGTCTGAAGGCCAAGCCGGCTCGACCCTCTGTTCCTCCACTGTTGGGTCACTATACTTAGTTTGTACAAGGCCTGACTGGCTCTGTCATTATGCAGATTGTGGCCCCAGTTATCATATAGGGAAACTGAAGAACACAGGGAGAATATTCCAACAGTGTCCTCCTCTAAGAGCCCACAGCTAACCCCACCATGGTTGTAATGGCTGATACTTTGCGTCAACTTGAGAAGTTTGGAGGTTTAGCTCAGCCAGGGGCCAAGGCCCTCACTCTGTAAACATCCTAGTCCTGTGTAAGAGGAAAGAAGAGAGATGGTGTGAGTGCTACGCCCACGGGGTGGAGGGGAGCCTGCTCACAATACAAGGGCCGAAAAGAGGCTGGTTCTGGGGCCCCCTTTAGGCTCTTGCTGCTTTTGCTGCCTTCTGCCACCTTGAACGCTTGCCCCCGGGCCTGCCACCCTGCCTCGGAGCCAGCTGATTATGAACTGAAACCTCCATGAACTTTGAGCTAAATTAAGGGAGGAAATCCCTTCATTTTGAGTGTTGGGCATTTTGTCTCAGCAATGAGAGAAAAGTAACCAACACAGCGGTCACCTATGGATTCACGCACACTATGGCCACCACAGGTTTGCAGGCTGCTGTCTCGCAGAAGGAAACCTGCCCAGTAGTCAAGACCCAACATGTCCAGTACCCTAAGTCAATGGAAACGCAGCCCATCTTGTCCTCAGGGAGCTGCCACACCCAGCCTCTCCTCCCTGCCCAGGAACATGACACTGTGTCACTGTGTCAGGAACTATGGGACCAGGAGTCTGGAGACCCAGGACACGGTCACAGCTCCATGCCCAGATGGTCGTGTGACTTTTCTTCTTTTCAGCCAGTCACTCCTCTTCTCTTTCTGGCCATCAGTCACTCATGACCAAAAATCCCTCAGCATTGTGCAAAATGAACTTTCAAACCTAAATCTCGAGGCCCCACTGATTTTTCCTGTAATTCTTACCAAAAAGTGGAAGTGTCAGACTTAAGAGGCCAGATATGGAGCGCATGAGCATTTTTGGCCTTTGGCTATAAATAAGAGATTGAGGGAACCTAGACTGAGGGCAGAGCGGAACACACACCTCCATCCTGTGGCACATCTCTGTGCTCCTGACTCCTTACGGGAACCTCCTACATGATGGCGGGGCACTGTTTTCTAGGGAAAATAAAAAGCCCCACTTGGCATTCCAGCAGATTTTGCATGCTTGAAGAATATTTATAGCCAGCCTCTCCACGGCTCCTCATCTCTTCTGCTCCTTTGCAAATGAAACACTTAAATCATTTTGCAATAATGTTGTCTTTTTAATAAGCCTGGTCAAGTGGCATTTCCACTGATAAGACTCAACTCTTTTCATCAAAACCTCTACCCATTGTTTCCCCCCATACACAGAGCCATTGTTCCTCCCCTTGACACTCACAGAGTTAGCAAAAACTCTTTTCTAGGAAAGGAGAACTCCGGAGAAGTTCACTCTCCCCGCTGTCTCCTCCGACAATTCACCAAGCGTGGTCCCTGGCCCATCTACTTCAGCATTGCCTGAGACATGGCTAGAAGTAGATTCTCCAGAGACACAAATGCCTACTGACCCAGGACACCCAGAGCTGGAATCTATTCTCCCGAGTTCTCCTCAGGATATGGACACCTTCAGGAATCACAGCCACAGCTGGGAAGCACCATGACCCCCTTTTCCTGCACCGGAATCACTTCTGGGCTTGTTAAAGAAGCAACAAGGGACTTGGCAGCCCCCCACCAACAGCTCGTTTTTAGGTCAAATCCTCCACACAACACTAGGAATCTACAGGGTTAATAGCTCCTTGGGTGGCTGTCATGGTCCTTAAGGTGTAAAAGCAATGAGCATGAACCCATGGTAACTTTCCTCCAGGAGTCCTTTCTTCAAATGACGGCTTACATAGCCCCCAGTATCTCCCATTCTCTGAATCTGAGCTGCCATATATTGTAAGATGTAGCAATACAGAATATTAGAAAAAAAGTGCTATGTGCAGTGACCGAAAAGACAAACTCAATTTCAGAGAGTTGAACAATATGTATTTGAGAGCTAATAAAATAAAGAATGAAACCAAAAATGTGGGGCTACTGCAGTTAACATAGGTTACAAATTTTAGAGCCCTGTCTTAGTTAGTTTTCTCCTTTCTTGGACAAAATAGCTGAGTTAAGAGAAGAAAGGTTTATTTGGCTCACAGTTTGTAGAGGTTTCGGTTCACAGCCATCCGGCTCAAAGGCAGGGTGACCCGGCAGGCAAGTATCAAAAAGGAGAAACAGTTCACGGTGGGCAGAAGGCAGCAGAGCAAGCAAGGGCCACGACACATTCCGTCTGTCCCTTATATTTTATCCCGGTTACCTGCCCTAGAGCAGCAGGTGTGGCACTCACACCTTTAATCCTCGCCAGAACTATGCCAAACGGGCTGATTCACTCATCACACAGCCTTGAGCCCAGCACCACATGCCCTAGGTCCAGTCACCTCTGAAAAGCACCCCACAGCTACATGAGGCTTCACGGAGACATCTAGACATGAGCCACGACAAACCCTCTGACCTCAAAGGTCAGGCCCTGCAGACACTCACAGGTTTAGAAACCAAATTAACATCACTGTCTCCAAAAACACAGGTCATAGGGTGGGAAAAGAGACCTGTAACACAGACACGCAAGGAAAGATCTTGTGCACCGAGTATAGAAAGAATGGCTGCAAATCAACAAGATAGATAGAAAAATGGGCCGAAGACTGAAAGACTACTTTTCCAAAGAGAATAACCAAATAGCCAAAAATGTGAAAAGGGAGCCCAGCGAGTGACCCAAGAACTGACTGCACCTCCACTAAAGTGCTCCGTGCACAGGGCAGACGGCACCCAGTGCTGGTAGCAACATAGAGAAACGAGAATGCTCACCCGCTCTGCTGGAACGTGAGTTGACCCACTTGCTTCAGCAAACGTGGGCAGCCAACACAGAGATGGCGTCAATCCCGGAGGTCCCATTCCCAGGCACAGCCCTGGCACAGACGCGTGATCTGGGAAGCAAAATGCCTGTGCAAGGATGTCTGCAGCAGGTGTATTCATAATGACTCAAAATTTAAGACTAATAAAAAAAACCTAAGAAAAAGTTAGGAGCAATGAATGTTCAGAGTGTAGAATAGATGAACAGCAGGGATTTCACACAGCGGAATACTGGACTGTAAGGACAATGGATACACAACTGTCCACCGCCTTGAAGATAAGTAAACGTCACAGACCTAAAACCAAATGAGTGGAACTGGATGTAAACCAGCACACCCATCAGCATCCATTTAGTGAAGTCCAAAGATGGAGAGGAAACTGCACCTCTATTGTTAGAGTTCAGCTTGGAGGTTGCCCTCAGAGGGCAGCCGTTGAAAGGAAATGAGAGGGCTTTGGAGAAACCAGGGATGCTCTGCCTCCAATTGGTGCTGGCCACAGTGATGTGTGTGTGCTTTGTGAAAAACTCATGAAGCTACACACCGATGACATGTGCAGCTATTTGCATGTTAGACTTTAATATTGAGCTTAAGAAGAAAGAAGTGGCTATCTGAGGAGATAGCTCAGCAGTCTAACTGCCTGCCTGGAAAGTTCAAGGACCCAGGTTCAATCCCTGGTACCGCATGCCATGCTGGCCTCAGAACCCCAGGTGCACCGTGGTGCACTCCTATAATCCCAGTGATGGGGAGGTTGAGATAGGAGGATCACTACAAGTCCAAACTGTGTAGTAAGACCCTGTACCTAATTAATGAAAAGTGGAGGGTGCAAAGGGTGGTATAGGACAATGTGGGAGGAGCAAGAAACCCTAATCTGCTGATGTAAACATGCACTTCCTGGAGAAAGCGCTATGCTGGCTTCCAGTTTCATTAATTTTTATAGAACAGACATCATGATCTGGGCTGATGATTCAAGATGATGCCACCAAAACACCTTTGTGGGCCCCTGGTATGAATTAATGGCTGTGTCAATATTACCAGAGCCATGCTTTGTGATATCCTTTAGGGCCCTTTTCATGATCTAAAATACAAATTTCCCTCACACCTCAGTGCCCCAAAAGTTACTCTTATCTCAAGCAATAGACGTTTCTTTGTTTAATGCAGATAGGACGTGTCTGTAGGATATCTTGTTTCCCCTCTAGCTTTAGCTGCTAGGAAGCTCAGTGGTAGGCTCCCAGCTCATTCTGTGCTCATAGCTGGGGTTGCAAAATGAATGAGACATTTCCCTGCCCTTGGGGTGTAAGTTTGGCAGAGAGTGTAAGACTGCAGGAAGGTATTAGAAAATGGTCTGGTGCTGAGGAGAACATAGGGCAAGCAGTAGCATGGAGTAGGACCCTCACTTGCCCTGAGACCATCAGAGGGGCCTCCGTGGGGCAGCAGCACCTGGTGGGAAGAGAGAAGAGGCAGGAAGCAGAGCAGGCAGGTGAAGGGAGTGCTCCAGGCCGAGCACACAGTATTCGCAAAGATCATGATGTGAGGGAAGCCCGAGGCCAGCGGGAGACTGCCAACCTGTAACTCTTTCCTGGGGCTTGCCTCCTCTTCAACTTTTATTCCCCTTTGCTCTAACTCTCTTCACTTTTAAGAGCAGCCTTGGCCTTGCTTTATCGTTGCTCTACCTGTGACCATCTCACAACCCACACAAGGCTGCGGAATATCCAGTAGGTGCCTGCCAACACTGTGTGCTGGGCTCAGGGTTCCAGCCCTGAATTTCGTCCTTTCCTTCTCTGAGCCCCCACAAGCTGTGGCTCAGGGCGCTATGGATGCATAACCCAGCCCAAGTCGCCAGCAGCCCTTGCATTGCAAATTCTTGGGTCTGACCTGACCACCTGTGATTCATTCTTGCATCAAATGGCGGCTAGGGGGTGGAGGGGAAGGAATTTCCAAAGGAGAAGTCCCTCCTATTTCCTGTCAACCCCAGCTCTCTGATTGTGCCACTACTCCACTCGCTCTACTTACTGCAGCTACCAGCCAGAGAGGTCACGTAGCTTGCTCTCTAGGGACACAAATGAGGCCAGGAGGACACAGGTGGGGCTTCCCCTCCTCCTGCTAGCCTTTTCCAGTGGAGAGACACAGATACAGCCACACCAACCACAGCGGGGTGCATCGATGGCAACCACCTTCTGCTCACTCCCTCTACAGAGTGACTGTTCCTGCAGGCAGCAGCTGCTGTGTTCCCCGCACCCAATGATGTGACAGGAGTGGGCACGAGGGAGCAGAGAGACGCACTACTGCAGGAGAACGTGAAAAGGGCAGGAAGTGTGAGCTCCCTCTGCCACTTCCTTCTCATGCTCATGTCAGTCAGGCAGCGAGGCACACGGAAGAACGGTGAGTCCTGTTGGGTTTATCAGAAGTGCAATTGCATTTGCCACTGCCCATTATCTGAGCCAAGCAACAGTGTTACCAATACAAAAAACACCAAGGACTTGCTCATGTACAAAGCTCCAGTTTTGCACTGGACTGACAAATATCACCCCAGGATGCCTCAGGACCTTTGCACTTGCCATTTCTTTATTTTCCCAGATCTGTACATGAATGACCACAGCAAATCATTCAGTCCTAGAATAAAACATCTCTCTTGTATGGAAGCCCTCCATGACCGCTGAGGTGAAAACAGCTTCCTTTGCCTTCCCATTACGATTACTCTCTCCTGCTTTATCTTGGTAGCGGGTCACCACCAGAAACTGGCTTGCTTGAGATCTGTCTCCCTCTGTCAGCCTGGAGAGTTCATGAGGGCTGAGATTTAACCCTGCCCACTTGAACGCCCCATGCTCAATGTCTGACTCCTGGAAGCTGCTCATAAATATTTGTTCCATGGTTAAATACATGGACTCGTTTTCTTATGAGGTACCCCTGGCTTCCAAGAAAAACAACTGGGACTAGTGAAGCAAGCAGAACTCTAAACTAGCATGCAAAATTTAAGGGGGAGAGGGCAAGCTCACAAAATATAAATATTTTAATGCAATGTTTCAAAAACTCAATGCAAATAAAATCCATGATGCGTATCAAAATTTCAGGTAAAGACAGGATCTTCCTGTGCACAGGGCCTCACTGACCTTGGCCTAATCTTGCTGCACAAATCCTGCATTTACTTAAAATTTTGTTATTTGATATCAATTATTGCTCTCTTTAAAGTAAATGTTTGTTTTTTAAAAAGTAATAAAAGAAAACAAGAGACACAAAAAAAGTCATAAGATTGTCCTGCTACAGTGCTGTACATGGTTTGATTTCTAAATTTCTGTGGAAAAAAAAATGTGTAATTGTTTTTTTCACATTCTATAGGGATTTAAAGTTTAGAATGTCTGTGTTTGTTGGAAAATAGTAGTTCCATGTTATGTCTAAGGCATTTGATATTCAGACAGATAGTGATGTTAAGCTTAACTGTCTCTATTACAGGGTAATAATATCATTAGATTTCTCTTCTGGACGTTTATCAACTAAAGTTTGCAGACCAAAAATTAGAGAAAAAGAGGGGCTAAAAGGATAGCCAATATTTTGGCCCTAGCCTTTCAAGGTCAGTGAGGGCTCAGGACATAAGAGAACCTGTGCTGCGGCATCCTATAACTCAGAAGCATCCCAAATTTTCTGATCAAGGAGATTATGGGGCCAAAGAGGAAAGTGATCGATGATGTATAGTGTGCCTAAGGAGTCACATGGAGAGAAAACATTCTCTCAGGCTTTCTCAGAGAGCAAATTGGTCAAGCAATGGCCATGATTCATCCACATGGCTGACACTGACAAAGGATCTACAAACTGGTACAGGGTTTCAGGGTAAATCCTGAGAAGATTTAACTGACCTTGGCAGATAAAAAAGTTACATTTTTTAGTTACGTAGTTCTTGCTTTAACTTGGTCTTAACCATCCAGCAGAAAAGTATAACCACAAGGTATAAAAGTAATGCCAAAATTATATGCTGAACAATAAAGGCTCAAGTCAACAACTTCTGACAATTGCCAGTTCTGCTGATAAGCCACTATTATTACGGACTATTGGACTATATTGGGTTATTTTGCTGAATTCAAGTCCTAGAGCCTTTAGAGAGGCTTCAAGTATGTAAAGGTCCTTTGAAGACTTCTCCAAATACAGCTTGTCTAACTGCAGTGGAACATCTATCTCTAACAAAACAAAGCAAAAGAGAGGGATATAAATAAAGAACTGTTTTGCAGTGGAAAAAAATATATATGTGTACATACAAGATAGTTAGGATAGATATACAGTTGTTTTCTCTTAGTTCAATGAGAAGAAAAGTTTGTACTAATATTGTTTAGATAAGATATCATGTCTACATCTCATCCTCTGAATAACTATGTTGAAGACAATAGCAATGTATTATTGTAGCTGTCATACTAACCTGTTTTGAGACTGTTTCATTGCTATTTTGTCTTTTTTTCTCATTAAAATGAATAAAAAATAAAATTTATTTATTTGGCTCAACCTGAAGTTTTGTATTAATTTGCATTTTTAAATATTATATTAAAATACTAGTTATCTAGGTGAGATGTTTGGTGATTCTTTAGATTTTTTTTTTTTGAGGAAGTGTACCGGGAATTGAACTCATGACCTTGCACTTGCTAGGCAGGAATTTGGTTTGCTGAGCCACATTCCCGGCCTCTAGATCTTTATGCCCTGGATGTGGTCTTCCCTCACCTCACCCTAGTCCCAGCCCTAAAGGTCTAAGCATAACAACAAAAAATTCTTCCTGGCCTTACCCAGTGCTCAGTAACCACACACCCATGCCCTCAGGCTGTGTCTGAAATAACTTGGGAGTCTGCCTGCAACTTGCAGTGGGATTCTTAGGGGCTGGTTCTTGCCCTTGTCTGCAACCCACTAACACAACACTGAAGTAAAGAGAACACATCAGCAATGAAGTCACATCTGCATGCATCCTTAGCTTCTCCAATCATGCAGCCCTTTCCACACCGAAGGTAACCACTATGCTGGGTTGGTGTGACTCTTCTCATAAGTATCTTTACATCGTAAGTATATGCAAGATACATACCCCTGATCAATACAACATAATCACTACAGTTTGAACACGAGCACCAAAGCTCATGTGTTAAAAATTCCATCCCTGGGGCCAGCCAAATAGCTCAGCAGATTAAAATGCCTACAAGCAGGCGCAGGGGCCAGGGATTCGATCCCTGGGCCTGCTGTGCCAGCCCCGCTCCCAGGGTGCACTGAGACAGCAATTGAGACTGGGCATGGTGATGCACACCTGTAATCCCAGGCTGTAAACAAGCAGATCACTATGAGTCCGATCTAGTAGTGTAACCCTGAATACCCTGTAGACTCTTCCCTACAATACAAAAAAGAAAAAGAAAATTCCATCCCTAATGCAATAGTGTTCAGAGGTGACTAGCTATTGAAGGCTCCACCTCACAAATAAATTAATATTGCAAGAATGGGTTTGTTGTAATAGCAAAGTCAGTCCCTTCTTTCCCTCCCCACCTTATGCTCCCCTCATGTGATGTGTCCACGATGGAATGACGCAGCACAAAGACTCTCACAGATTCAGCTCCTCGGTCTTTAGCTTCCTCGCCCCCAGAACCTTGAGACACATACATTTCTATTGTGTATGAGTTACATGTCCCAGGTATCCTGGTACAGATGTGGACCATATACTAACTTTGCAATGTTCTGTAAGATTTAAAACTTAGTAGGTATGATCCAATGTTTGAGGTATTCATCTGTAACTTAAGTCTTGTCCTTTAGCATCACACTTGCAAAGGCAATTCATGTCAACATGTGTTTCTCTAGTTTAAAGGTTAGGAAACTTCTATAAGAATCCAAAGAGTAAATATATGTTTTCAGGCTGCCCCTATTCAACCCTGCCATAGGAGCCGGAGAGCCACCATATTCTAGACACTAACAAATAGGCATGACTCTGTTCCAATAAAACTTTATTTACAAAAAGGAGGTGTTTAGCTGGATTTTGTCTATGGCTCACCATCACTTTTGCTTTTGGAAGTTCGGCTTTCCACATAACCAGATGTCTTCCTTTGTTCCCCTACAAACAAACTTCCATTCAGGTGTTCACATTCCCTCCATGAGACAATGCGCTGCCGAGAATTTTTCTTAGTGGACTTGCCGGCCACAAGCCACAGACAAGGCCACGTTGGTGGACAGTGACGAGATCATTTTTCACCCCAGCTGCCGGGCTCTAAGGGCTGCTGCTGCTGCGCACGCTGGCTGGCTCTTAGCCGCATCAGACTTTTTGATTTTGCCAGTCTGAAGTTTAAACGAGTACCTAGTGTGCTATTTTTGTTTCCTAGTGTGCTATTAATTTGCATTTGCTGATGCTAGTTAGGTTGGGCATCTTTCCTTGAGTTCACTGGTCACTTGAATTCTTGAGTGAATGAACGTTTGAAATAAGAGTCCTCCTCTACCTTTGGAACTGCCTGCACATATTGTTGGACCTGTGTTCTTATTGGAGTGTGCATCTTCCAACTGATTCAAGGAATTTTTTTGCACATGTATTCTGGATATTCTTTGTGAGTTATGTGTGCTGCAAATTGTGGTTTCATTTTATGCTTTAATCAACAGAAGCTTATTGGTTAAGGGTATCAAAGAGTTGTCATTTTCCACTATGATTTGTGATTTTGTGACATAAGAAATCTTTCCCTTTGGAGCCAGAGGATGTGGCTTTGAATCTCATATGAGGTTTGCTTGCTGTATGGTGTCGCATACCAGGATCTCAGTTTTTCTTCTGCAAAATGGGTACAATACTCACATGCATCCCCCCAGGTTATTTTGAGGGTGTTTATGAAGCACTCAGCACAGTGCCAGACATGTCCTCTCTCCTTCCACGCACCCGCACACTCCCTTGGGGACCTGGGAAGCAGGCAGGGGTACCTTGCTCTCTAGGAGGTCAGCGCTCTGCCGGAGTTCATTCCTTGATTTTTCAGATTTTTCCAGCTTCTGCCTCAGCATTGTGAGCTCCTCCTGCAAAGAACGGACATTTTCCCAGAAGCTGCTGCAGGCCAGAAGCATGCACCTGCTTATGAGTGAAATGGGCTCGAGTTTGCAAGGTTTCCGTAACCTTGGAGTACATGGGTGCAAGGGTGCATTAAATGTTTTTCCTACTCCCCAAAAAATATTAAGTATATGAGGCAATGGATTTGCTAGTCTGATGTAATCATCCTCCATTATAAAAATATACCAAAACATGATGCTGTATTCCATAAACGTGCATAATTATTATTTGTCCATTAAAATAAAATTTGCACAAGGACCTGGGTTCAATTACCAGCACTGTAAAAGAATTAAGGTTTTTTTCCATTTATGTATTTGGTACAAGGTCTCACTAGGCAGCTTGGACTCGTAGCGATCCTCCTGTTTTCAGCCTCCCCAGCGCTGAGATTACAGGTGTGCGCCACGACATCCGGACTCATTTGCTGGCTCAGCTCACCCTGGGTGCGGGGCTGGCATGGCATGAGGGATGGAGGATCAAACCCTGGTCCCTGCACTTGCCAAAGCAGGCACTTAGTCCACTGAGCTATCTCGCTGGCCCAAGAATTAAATTTTAAAAGAATGGCTGCAGAGCAGAGGGGCAGATCCGTCAGTGTATCTGTAGCGATGACCCAAAGCTAAATTCCCACAAGGGGCATTTCCTTCACCAGACCCTAGTATTTGCACCTCTACTGTGCAAGACTGGCCCAGAGCATGGCAGCCTGTGCAGAGGGCAGCGCCCCGGAAGGAAGCGCTGCTCAGTCAGGACCGGCCGGCCTGACTGCAGACAGAGCTTCCTCCTCCCTGAGTACCATCCTCCTGCCAGGGGCTTCCTCCGTGCCTAGGATGCCACCACTAGCAGCACCCACAACGCGTCCCCAGCAGGCTGGAGGAATAAGCCACAGGCCAGGCACACGAGGGCAGAAACATGAAGCTGCCAAAGGGGAACAGGGAAGAGCGCCACAAAGATGGACATGGGCTGGGAATGAACTTAAGTGCAAAATCCAAGCCGCAGAAGTGTGTGTACAAGGCAGCTATCCTTTCTCCAACACGCCTGGGGTCTGGGGCACATTTCAGAGGTTTTCAGATTTTAGAATATTTTCAAAAACTCTACTAATAGAGATTTTTGGATTAGGGTGTTCAGCCTGAATACTATTCTATTTTCTATATAAGAAAGAAAAGAACTCTGTGTATGAGTATGTGTATATATTCACTAATTTTTTCAGACTGAAAAAAAAATCCAATAGGAAACATGATGGAGAAACCATTCAAAACACTTATCTATGAAAGGTAGCCAGTAACAGGAAGAAGAGTGGTTTCTAAGAGGTTAGAAAATGAAAAGCTCCAAGCTTGCACTGCTGAGCTGCTCTGGAGTGAGTGCTCCTGCACCCCAGCTGGGGTGGCAATAGTGTATTCCGGCTACACACCTCACCTACAGAACAGCTGGGTCAGGATGGAAGATGGAGGGTGATCTGCTGACCCCAGTACTCCGAAGAGAGCAGGGAGAGCTGCTGGGCTGAGCAGTCCTAGATTAGGAACGGTCAGGGGTGGGGACCCTAGCTCCCGGATGCAAGCACTAAGCTGAGGGCTGGGGAAGAAGTCACCATGCAGAGACCTGCCTGTGCATGGACTGACCTCTTTGGCTTGGAGCTGCTCATTCCCAATGGTGGCACTAAGCAGGGGCCGGAGGGAACCGAAGAGCTGCCACCACGGCCAGTCCTTGACCACCAAGAATGCAGCCACATTCTTCTGGATACACTGTGCAGCCAGCCGGTGGATCTGGAGGGGAAGAATAGAGAGTTGAGACACCCCCCAGCCCAGGAGAGGGTAAGGGGGGGACAGGAGGTGGATGGAGGAAGCAGGCGCTGATCACATATTTACATAAATCAATGTGAGGCATAAGCCATTTGAGTGCAGTGGGTCAGTAGGGTTGCCCCAAATATTTTGATTATTAATGTTCTCACCTTTTCCTGTTTTGCCAAAGGCATATACCTGAATTCACAAACTCACATAGTCTGGAGGCACACATAACGGAAAGATTCTACCAGTAGTTTTCACCATTAATAATAACAGTATCAAGGAAATAGCAGCCAGGATTCAGGGACACCTTTGCCATTATTTTGTCGCATCTTTACCCTGCTACTAAGAGCTAGAGGTAGGGCTGAAATCCGGCTTTCATCTGTCCTGAAAACAGCCATGTTGCATTCTCGCCAATGTGCCAGATTCAGAGAAGAAATTCAATCTCCTGAGGTCACCCACCGTGACTCAGAACTGTCAACCCAGCTTGCCCTTTGATCCCAAAGGTTTCAGTGGCCTTCTGACTTTTGAATGTGATTTTTTTCTCCAGAGCTGGGACAGGCTGAAATCATAAGTTGGCCCAGGACGGCTTTTGGACAAGCTTGTGGGTACCTAACTCAAAGCTGACACCCTTGGTAATTTGAGGTCAGGTCCTAGAGACAAAGATCACAACTTGGGAAGCATCTCAGTGCTCCTTGGGCCAGTGCCACTGGGGTCATCCTGGGAGACACACAGCCCTCACACTCACCCCACTCTCACAGGATCATGCTGCACAAGCCAACACTACCTTCAGCTTCTTGAATTCCTGGCGAGACAGAAAGCCCTTGCACACCGCCTGGAACAGAACGATGTTCCGGGACACCAGCTTCTCTCGCTGCTTCTCCAGCCTGGAGACCACACCTGCCTTGAGGAAGACCTGGAAGGAAAGGCTGCAGGTGGCTGCTGCACTCTGTAGACTCATCTAGAGGGCAGGAGCTTGCAACACAGAACCCACTTCTCTTGCATCCATTGCAATATTTGCTGGCAGCCGGCCTCTGATGAGATCTAAATTTCAAAGCATTTGCCCCCTGGTGACTCCTGTCTCCTTTCCTACAGTCCCTGAACACTCAGCATGGTTCACACACCAGCAGTGTGAGC
The DNA here is from genome assembly GCF_000260255.1 of Octodon degus. Classification (NCBI taxonomy): domain Eukaryota; kingdom Metazoa; phylum Chordata; class Mammalia; order Rodentia; family Octodontidae; genus Octodon; species Octodon degus. Next base: position 15,544,591 of record NW_004524597.1, on the reverse strand, counting down.
ACCAACCAGGAATAGGTTAGGCATGCAGAACATCAGACCCTCCCCCTGACCTTCTGGCTCAGAATGTGCATTTTAACCTGAGGACCAGGGAACCTGTGTGCATCTTAATTTAAGAACACAGCTAGGACAGATGTTCCTGAACGCTTCTGTGCATGCCAATCACCCGGGGAGACTAAGAATGCAAGTTCCCAGGCAAGGCCTTGTCAGTGGACTTGCACCCAGCCAGGGGAATGTGCATTTTTTATTATAAGCATCATTGATGATGAGAGATGCAACATCCTTGTAAAGAGGGGCAGACACAGGAAAGAAGCTAGGCAGCCCTCCTGGCTGGAGAGGAGGGCCTAGGCTGGTGCCCCCACACCAAGGAGCTGCTCAACCTGTGGCAGGAAACAACTCATGGTACCCGTCTTCCTGCCAGACTGGGCTCATCAATAATAGATGATCATGATCGCCTCGGCAGCACTGTAATCAATGCCTGCTCAGCACCCCACAGAGCTGCCTGGGAACAGACCGCAGGGACCCAGGAAGCCAGGGAACCGAGGGCTGCCTCTTAGCAGAAGGCAAAGCAGAGAGCTGTGGAGGTTCAGGTTGAAGGTTTTTCTAAAAGAATCCTAAGCTCCTGGGGCAGGTCTGTCCCAGCCAACGTGGCAGGGAACCTACAGTTTGGTTCCTCTCCTCTCATCTGCCATAGACAAAGGAAAACAACTCTAGGGTGGCACTTGACAACAGACAAGTTACTTTTCAGATGCCTCCATGACACTTCTTAGAGCAGTCCCGTGTATTTGCTGATATGGCTGAGAACCCCAAAGGTGTCAGTTTCTCTGAAGTCTCTGGGTATGTAGCTCTATCTTAATTGATGATGCTATCAGTTAATGGTTAACACTTTTTTAAAGAGAGTACAAATTAGAATTAAAACAGAAAAAAATCACAGGCTTTCACTTAGCAAAGTAATATGAATTTCACAGTATTTGTTGTAATACATAGTGTTGTCTTCCAACCTGTTATTCATAGTGCCAGATATAGGCATGTAAAATTGGAAAGAAAAAAGAAAGAAATGTGTAAGAAATTAAGAAGAAAAAAGTACAAAGGATTGAAGAAAAGGAGACAAAACAAATTAAAGCATTACCTGCTTCTTTCCGTAAACCAGCAGAAATGCACAATACAGTTGTCGAAAGCATCCTGCTTACATACATAAATAAATCTCTTTCCTCCTCTCCCTCTCCTGTCCTTCTCCTCAACCCAGTAACTCTTTTCCTTTGAATAACTTCCTTCCTTTTCCCAGTGTCTATTGTACCTTTCAAATTCCATTTTTCTCCTTCAGGTTCTAACACTAAGGACACAATACGATGTTTGCACATGCGGGTCTGATTTATTTCACTTAAGAGTGTGTTCTCTAGTTGTATCCATTTACCTACAAAAGACTCAAATTTATTCTGTCTTGTAGCTGAATAATACTCCATTGTGTAAAAATGCCACATATTTCTTACCCATTCTCCAGTTGATGGGCATCTGGGTTGTTTCCAGGATTTAGCTAGGACAAATTACACTGCTGTAAACATGGGTGAGCATGTATCGCTGTGGTATGAGGTTTTCAGTTCTTCTGGAAAAACACCCAGGAGAGGAATAGCTGGCTTGAATGGGACCTCCAATCCTAGCTTTTGAAGGACTCTCCACACAGATTTCCATAGCGGCTATTCCAGTCTGCACTCCCACCAGCAGTACAGAAGGGTTTCTTTTTCTCTGCAGCCTCTCCAGCATTTGTTATTGGCTGACTTCTTGAAGTTAGTTAATGGCTAACATGGACAGTGAATTTCCCGCATTCTGGAACTGAACTAAACCACCACTTAACATATAGGGAGCGCACTTTGCCTGCACAATCTTACAGGCTAGTTGTTGTGAATCTTTCATTTTATGGCAGGAGAAACTAAAGCTAAGAAAAATATGTCTCTTCAATCCTCCACCAGCATATAGCAATGCCAGGACATATTTCCTTCTGACTCCAGACAAACCCATAATTGTCACTGCACATAATTAACATTTGGGTGACAGCTCCATTTTTCAAAATCCGTCCTCTCTTGTCCCTTTTAATACTTCAAGTGGCCCTATGAGGAATCATCTATGTAACTGACTGACGTGCACATAGCCAGTGACCATCAAAGACAAGACTCGAATCCAGGACCTCTGGCTTGTCTCTTGCACCCATTCTCCGTGCTGATGCAAGGTTTCATTACCTCATTTATTAGGATACAAATATCTGTAGTTTGAGGTTCAATTGCAATTGAATTCTAGCTGGAACAAAGGGTCTCAGTCGATTCTCCATTATCCTAAACCTATTTTCACACAGGAAGATCACTGGGCCAATCCTGTTGTGAGCCTTTTCTTCAGTAGAGAAATGAAAACACCCAGTTGGTATAGACTCTGGTTTTTAGCCCTCTGCCACTTTACAGAAAGAACACTTGCTATCAGCTAGGGCCACTGAGACAATTAGCCTCATTGAAATAAAGACACGAGTGACTCATTACCTATCAGATTGCCTCAATAATGGCTATATTAATTTCACAAGCTACTGAGTCCCAAAAGCTGCTATAAAAAAAATCAATGATCAAAATGATGACAACACCATTTTGTATATTACTGTAGGTGGCAGGTGCTACCCAAACCACTATTGATTAAGTATGAAGCTTCCATTAAAAAGAGAATTGGAAATGACCATACACAGAACGGGAACAAATTATCGCCTCTGCAGAAGCTTATCTTGATTTTTCTCCTTTTTGAGAGCACACGGCCCCACTAGAAGTCCTACTTATACTGCATGCAGAATCCCACCTTTCACATAAATGTCACAGCCCATGGCACAAGCCTTAATAAGATGCCAGAGGCTGAAAAACAAAAATCACAGAGAAAAATCTACACTATTCTCATTGGATGGGTCTAGCTGCTTATCAGAGCCATACAGAGCATAACATTCCAAAAGGTGGTATCTTCAAGGAATCCATGGGAGCCGCTGTCACGCAACACTGTATTTCCTGTACAAAGGCTGAGAGCCGAGTTTTCTTAATATGGCAAGAGCTCCTATCTCTGCTACTACGGAGGGGCTGGCTGCTCTCCTCCTATTAGTTTTACAGATCAGAGAAGCTTAATTCTCTAAACATGAAGATGCTATCCTATTTGAGCAGCGCCTTGCCCCACTGACAAATGCATTCATTCAGCAGCTAATCTGTTCGATGATGATGTACTGATTCCCACATTAGGGAAGCAGAAAGTAGGGGGTGCTTTTCACAGATGAGGTAACTGAGCCCCAGAGAGGTTCAAACCACTCCCTCGAGATTCACACAGGTAGGAAGTGGAGGAGCCTGGGTGTGGACCAGGTTCTCTAATCTCTTCACCACAGCCTTCCCAGATGTCCCCTGTCTACTGCATACCAATTCCTGCAACACAGAGGATGCTGGTCTACCCCTAAGCCCTCTACCCATCATCTAGCCTGGCTTCCAAAGGGTAAACTGATCTTGATTCACTCCTTGGAGTTTCTCAGAGAACATAAAACAAAGTGTTGTTAGATAATAATAATAATACTGCTTTATTGAGGGGGTGTTTACCCTTATCAACTTCCACCTCCTGGCACTGTAAAACTATGTGTAAACACTTCTGTTTTCTCCCTAGTTCTGCAATCGCCGCCTGAGGTCACAGAGACTGAAAATCCTATTCAGCAAATAGCTAGGTAATTATCTAGACCAGTGCTTCTCAGGCTTGAGTGCACACTGGCACCACCCAGCAGGCTTGGGGCTGCGCGGAATGCGGAGCCCCACCCCAGAGTCTTTAAATCACTGGATCTTGGGGATAGTAGGAGAACTCACGCTTCTTACATGCTCTCAGAGGACACTGATGCTGCTGGTCTGAGGGCCACACTGAAAACGAACTACTGCTCTAGGAGGGCGAATCGGGGGAAGGTAAAGAATAATTCCTGGCACAGGACCACACCGGCTGTGTGTAAAGAATGTGTGATGTATTCTCATTACTGATGGGGCCCTCGGCATACTGAAACACCCTGAGATTTGAACCCGTACACGTTCACAGAGTCTGTGCTCTTTGCTCCCTGGAAGTCCTTGGGAAGCAGCTTATTTCCCAAAGGCACAAAGCTTCCTACCGGGCAAAGCAGCAACCTCCTTGTTATCTCACAGCAGACTGCAAGGAACAAAATGAGAAATTGCCTGCACTGCACCTGGCTCTGGAGGGAGCGCAGTAACAGACAGGTTTATTCTCTCCACTGGAAACATCTGCAAAGGCCCAGACATGCAACTCCCAGCAGGAGCCATCGGGTTGAGACTGCAGTAGACTAACATCCTGGACTGCACACCTTAGCAGGATGTGGCGGCCAAGAGGGAGCTGCTGATGTGTTCAGATGGGTTGAGAAGCAACAGGCAGTGGGGATGGCTTCCGGGAAAGTGATGCAGCTGATGCCAGGAAGGATATGTGGCCAACTCCTCTAGGACAGGTTTCTTGAGAGGAGGATGCTACCCTAGTACCTCACCTAGGACCTGGAGGCAGGAATGTGTTGACCATGGTTTATTGGATGGTGTTAATCACTCAATGAAAACTAGGTGAGAAGATGGATGGTATCAATTTTTCCTTTAATCTGTTCCCTCTCCAGTTTCTATTTCCAAACTTAGCCCCCTTTCCCTGGTTCGCTGCCTGGTTCTTGAGTTTGAAATCTCCGTGACTGTTTTCTCAAACTACAGCCCGTGGAACACCAGTGTCAGAAGAGAATGATGAGTATTCCACAAAAACAAAGGTTGAGGGTTCCGTAGCAAATTGTTTGAGAATCCCTCAATACTATGCCTCCCTTCCTGAAAGCGTGTGGCATGCAGATATATTAGGGAAGTATTAAGTTTTCTCTAAACACATATGCCTATTTGGAAGAGCTTTTGGTTCTGTACCAGTTTGGAAGAAAAATTACCTCTCCACTCAAATAGTCATGTGCCCATTCTCACACCCTCTCTGCTCACAGACTGCTGCTGATCAGCTAGAGCTAGAGTGTGTTACAGCTGCTCAATGATGTAGAATGTACCTAACGAGAGTCACATGGAGAGGAAATATTCTCTCAGGCTTTCACAGAAAGCAAATTGGTCAAGCAATGGCTGTGACTCATCCACATGGCTGACACTCACAAAGGATCTACAAACTGTGGTATAGGGTTTCAGGTTAAATCCTGAGGGGATTTGACTGACCTTATCAGATACAAAAGTTACATTTCTTGTTGTATAGGTCTTGCTTTATCTTGGTCTTAACCATCCAGCAGAAAAGTATGAAAATGAAGT
>NW_004524597.1:15528358-15538741 GCF_000260255.1 Octodon degus | reverse complement strand
TGTACAGCTCCACTCTCTTAATTCAATGAATAGAGAGATTTGTTATAATAGTGTTTGAGACAGGATATCATGTCTGCATCTTGTACAATGAATAACCACTAAGACAACAGTATGAAATGTATTAATTACTGAAAATGTGCCAGTAATCAGTTGTGAAACTGTCTCATTGATATTTGTTTTTCAATAAAATTATTTTTTAAAAAAAGTTGGGCAACCGAAATGAATAGACACTTTGCAGAGAGAGAAATACAAATGGCAAATAAATAGCTGAAGACATGTGCAAAACAAAAAGAAAAAACAGAAGGAAAAGGCTCGGTGTAGAGGAGAGCCTGGCGCCTCTTTCTGTTCATGGGAGCTCTTCCCCCGGCACCAAAGGCCAGCTGGGTGTCAGCATGCTGATTCTCCCAAGTGTGCCTGGAGGTAACCTCTAACTTCCCAACATTGTTTCCTCCCACAGGATGACATTGAGCTTCACATCTTACAACACAGGCAGGGCAGAAAATTTCTCTCCCCATTTTTAATTTGGAAAAAAGACATAATAGGTTATTGGCAGGATGTCATCAGGAAGATACTTTACTTACTTGGCTGTGCCCCACGGCCACCAATGTCTTCTCCAGATCCAGTGTCTCAAGAAGCTCCTCCACTGCCTGGGGCAAACAGAGAGGGAAACTTAGAGGAGAAGGTGGACACATAGGAGAGCCCAACAGGGAAGCACAGGTCACCAAATGCTGCTGTGAGAGAGGCAACAAGCCCACATGCCTACGAGCTTCGCCTAGCAGCCTCAGATCACACAGGCATGTGCCAAAGAGGAGCTTGGACAGGAGCACCAGTTCTTTCCATCCTCAGAGCCACCTTAGGCTGGGCACAGTAGTGCACTTGGGGAGGCCGAGGCAGGGGAATGATAAGTTTGAGTGCAGCCTGGGCAACTTGACAACTTAGCTAGACCCTGTCTCTAAACAAATAATATAAAAATAATCGAATATGGAGATTAATTCAATATCCAGTATCACTAAAACAAAACAAAACACAAAGATATAGAATGCAAAGTCACAACCTTTGGTAGGCTGTCCTACCACCACGTCCACTTTAGAGTGGAGGAAATAAAAGATACAAAGCGAAATGAAGAACAAGGGTGCTATGGAAAACTATGTGGCAGTTCCTCAAGAAAATTAAACACAGAAGGCAGCCATCGCCATTCTGTACATGTACCCAAAGGAAATAAAAGCAGGAGCTCAAGGAGATATCTGTGTGTGCATGCACACTGCAGCATTATTCGTAGCAGTCAGAAGGCAGATCCAAAGACCCCCACTGAGGGGTGAATGGGTAAGGAAAATGTGGTCGACTCCCAGTTATATAATGAAATAGTAGCCTGAGAAGCAAGAAAACTCTGACCCAGGCTACATCATGAATGAGGGTGTTATGCTAAGTGGAATACACTAAGCCAGTCTCAGAAAGACAAACACTGTACGATTCCCCTTACACAAGTCGCCTAGAGTAAGCAAATCCATAGAACAGAAAGTGGAAGGGAAATGAACAGGGACCGGGAGTAGAGATGGAGACGAGGAGTTAATGTTTAAAACACACAGAGTTTCAGGTTTCCAAGAGGAAGAGAGTTAGGGAACTACGTGGCTTTAATGACCACACCACGTTGTAAAAGTGGTTGATGCCACTGAACTATATGTGTAAACGTGGCTAAGATGGTAAAGTTTATATACATTTTAGTACTCACGCAAAAATTTTAAAACCCAAATGAAGGTAGTTCTCTAAGACTGCCAGATTCATTCTGATCCAGGTCTGCCTGCCCTGTTGCAGCATCTGCTCCCCAAACTGCTTCACTCACCTGAGTCTGGGGGACCCAAAGGCACTAAGAAGTCCCCCTACCATGCCACCAAGTCCCCTTGGGACAGCCAGCCCTCTCTGTTCTTCTGTCATTGTTCTTACCAGCTCTTGCCTCACTTACAAACATTTGCTCAATAAATGGCAACGCCATTAATTGTGTCTGCCTGAGGGAGACACGTGTGCCTATTCACGCTTCCTCTGCTGCTGCACTGTAACACTCTCATACAGCAGGAGCTCGATAATTACTACAATAAATGAATGAATGTGAGATCAAATAAGAGAAGTGCAGAAGTGACAGATCAGAAAGGGGCAGCCCAGGCAGAAAGCAACAAATTCACTCCAAGAGATTTCTAGGTGCAGCGGTAGCCAAATCCTCAGCCATTTCAATGGAATCTTCCTCTTGTCAAACGCAGGCTGTGAAACAACCTCACCAGAGAAGTGTGCCCTCCGATCAATGCAGGCCAGGCCTAGCTCCTTTGTGGGTGCCAACTCCCCCTCCCACTTCCCCTCAGGTCACCCCTCACTGGTCTTCCATTCTCTGAAAATCAGAAAGTCTATTTTTCAGGATAAACTGTCAGAAACATAATTGCCACACTCAAGTAGCAAAAAAAGTGAGCTGAGATTGGAGTCGTTGAGCAGATGAGATTCGACTGCATGGGTCAACAGCATCACGAACACTTCCTAAGGCATCCCCCAAAAATTGCTTATTAAGAGTCTGCTCCCAGGCTGCAATCAGGGAGGTAGATTTATCTTCTGACCCCTTGAAAGAAAATTCTACAACACTCCTCTGAAATTTCAATGGCTTCACTTATTACATTTTAGCTAAAAATGTTTCAAGGGAGTTGTAGGCAACAGAAATGCATAAAACCAGTATCTCCAAAATATAATGTCTCTTCTTTCTACACAAGAAAAAATTATTTTAAAAAATGACTGAAAATAAGGTGGATGGGAAAAATAAGTGTAATCCTTGGCCAGTGAAATTTTTCTATCTTGGAGGTAAACTCTAAGACAGATGTTTGGATAAAAAGTATCAAAGCCTGGAGTTGGATTTGCTTGAGTTCAGGTCTTGGCTTCATCAGCCATAGCTGACCTGAGGCCAGTACTATACATGAGCATCAGAAGCCTCTCTGGAAGAGGGAAGAAATAACAGCACTCGTCTTAGTAGATTCTAAGGCTGTGCTGCGGAGGGCCGTGCATAGAACAAGCACTCAATAAATGTTAGAAGGGATTCCACACCCATCATCACCTGTATTGGATGAAGCCTGGTAGGGATTCCACAGAACACAGAATGTTTCCTTTTCTTGCTGTGCCCCGAACACTGCTAAAGAACACAGTCGACACCATAACAACCGAGGCTTCTTCTCCCCCTCCTCATTTTCGCAGAGTCCTGAAGATATCTGCACAGCCAAGAATGCCAGCTCTCATGGAGACGCTGTGCTCTGTTTTATTGGCCTCGTCTCGCAGATAAACAAGCTCCAGTGCAAATGATGAAATGGGTGAATGCAGACACAGTGCTATATGTCTGACCCCTGTCCTTCCCTGCACCGTGCTGATAGTACCTTCTACCTGGACTGTACAGCGCTTGGGAATATTAATTGAAAATATATGAGAAGTACTTTGTAAATGACTTTGTGCTTAATTGCTGTTTTTGTTATCCTGATTCATAATATTATTAGAGTGAATGACATGAAATTGCTCTTTGTTTAGGCCAAATATCAATTACTTCATTTTGTTCAACACAATGCAATCATTGTCCAGCAGCCAGTTGGTGGCTACAGACATGGCATGAATGGGGGGCTGTAGTAAGACATATCTGCTTTGTCCTGGCCTTTCTAGAATCGGCATTTCCACGGACCCAAATTGTCCGGGTGATGGAGGGTTATCGCTCAATGCAGGACATCACTTTGATGAGTAAGACATGTGCCATTTTGCTCCAAGGATAAAATCTTCAATTTTTCTTCCAGGTCTGAGCACTGCTCTAAGGACTCACACAGAATCGCTTGTTTTTGTTTCAAGTCTCTGCAATAGGTACTACTTCAGCTCAATTTTCTAGCAAGAGAAATTGAGGCCCAATGCAAAGAAATGACTTGGCAAAGGTCATGTGTCTAGGATGCCTGATGGCAGTGGGTCCAACCACAGAGAAATGACTGGAAAGCTTGCCCTCCACCCTCCAACACTGACATCCACCCCACAGGCTGTGTCACCCGACACCATCACCTCTCCTCTCTGGTTCTCAGTTGCCTTATACCTGTGCCACAAGAGATGTAGCAGGGATTGAGTGAGCTCATAAAGCAATAGGTAAGAGTGAAACTTCCAGAACAGTGGAACAAGGAACTTAACAAATCCTCTCTTCTTTACCAGAAATGATGAAAGTGGGTAAAATTTCCCAATAGAGACTACTGAACCTCAGGTTGGAACAGTGAGACTTGGTGGTCATCATGATTAGGGGCTCTTCTCTCCTCTTTCCTCTCCTCCACCCCAGTTCTGTCCCTGCAGAAATCCCACCAGCATGAAGCAAACTGTGCAAGTTGGCAGCTTTGCTGCCAGAAGGGCTTATTTGTGTGGTGAAAGGGATGGAACCAACCCTTAACTGGGAGCATAATTGGAAATAGTCACGACCCGGGCAGCAGACAAATGAGACAGGTGGGTGGCACTGCTAAGACTAAAGCAGTGTCCTGGCTAAGGCAAACAATAGCTCATGCACAAGCCAGAAATTTAACAAGGAGACGTAGGGAGCAGCACAGCCACAGCAAGCTCATTAAGTTTGGAGTGATTGATAAATTGATGACCAGTTTGTACGGAAATGCCTAGCTCTGCTGAATTACCATGGTCCTGGGGTTTAAAGGGAGGACAGGAAAAGAGGAGTGTACGCTGATTTGCCTCCAACAAGTTTGAGTATTCTCCGTGGCTGAACTCTGGCCTTCGCAGAGGAGGAGCTCTGGCCTCCTCAGTCATCTTGAGCACGGTCTGCTGACCTCTGGCACAGACATTTCTGCTGGGAGCTCTGAGCTTTGCCTTTGGGCATCCTGTCCTGGTCCTTGGCATGGATTCATCAGCTTCCAGCTCTGGCTTTTCAGCCTGCCAGAGCAGACTCTCTAGCCTCCAAAGCCAGCCATTAGACTTTCCAGCACAGACCATTAGGTCTTCCATTGCAGATTCTTTGGCCTCCTGGTGCAGACTTGCTTGCCGTGGACATTACCGTGGTATCCAGGTCCTCGGATTGCTGAGGCACAGATAGATCTCTTGCACTCTTCTGCACCTGACTCTCATGAACATTGACTAATAGAAAGTTCCGATATGTTTCTGGATCAAGTCAACAACAAGAATGAAAGAGACGAGAGGGCCCTCACTGCCTTTGAACATCCCTCTTCGAACATACGCAGAGGCAGAAGACAGGGAAGACAAAAGCTAGAGTGCCAATCCATTCAGAGATCCGTCTTTGGAACATAATCACTGTGCAGATTCAAGGAGTCTCATAGCCACCCCTGCTGACCACCAAGATATGTGCTCCAGGGAATATCACGGGACAGCCAGGCTTCAAATTGAAAAGAATTTTTAAAAACTGGTCAGAGATGTCAGCGGTCCCAAAGGAAAGAAAGGGTCTAGAAATCCAGTTAAGACAAGTCCCTAAATGGTCAAGAAAACAGCAGAAGCTAGAATTGCTGTAATGTTTCTCTAGGATGCCCAGTTTCCAACAGGAAGTATAGGACATGTCAAAGAAATCTAAAATTAGGAACTCAAATAAATAAATAAATAAAATAAAATTAGGAACTATACCTGAAGGACAGAGAAGAAGCAAAAGTCATATCTGTAGGCTCAGAATTCAGTCTTAGCATGCAAAAATTTCAAAGCAGTTATTGTAAATATACTCAAAGAACTAAAGAGAATGCTGCTTAATGAGGTCACAGCCAGTTAAGGGTGGATGTGTAGCTTAGTGGTAGACTATGTACATAGCATGCGCAAAAGCGTGGGCAAGCCCCAGCAAATACATGTATGCATGCACAAACATGCACATGTGTGTGTGTGTGCACGCACACACACACACACACAGTATAATCATGACTTATAAAATAAAATAAAGAGAAATTACTTTAAAATTCAAATGGAAACCCTTCAATTGAATGGTAAAATAACTTAAATGATAAATTCACTGACATGGCAGATGGGTTTGTGAATTTAAAGACAGATCAATAGAAAATGCTGAATTGGAAAGCCAGAGATAAATAGGAATAATGAAAAGTGGACAGAGCCTCAGAAACATGCACGGATGGCCACATCAAGGCCACTACTCTACCGAGGAGTCTCAGGAGAGAAGAAAGGAACAGAAAACAGCATGAAACATGGTGGCTAAAAACTTTCCAAATTGGACCCACTCCCCTAAAGTTAATGTATTCATCACAGAAGGTCAACGAATTCCAAACAGGTAAGCACAAAGAGAAGCACTCAGTGTACACCACCATCAAAAGCGTGAAGCCAAACACAAAGTGAAAATCTTGAAAGCAGCAAGAAAGTAACTCAGCCTGTGAAGGGAAACATCACAACAATTAATGGCTAAATTTATCAGCACTGAAGCACAGAATGCAGAGGGAGCACGGGCACGCGCGGAAAGTGCTGATGGGGGCAAAAACTCCTGTCAATCAAAAACTCTACACACAGCAAAGCTATCCTTCAAAAATAAAGACCAAATAAAGGTTTTCCCCAGGCAAACAAAATTGAAGAGAACTTCTTGCCAGTAGACCCATCTTCCCCACTTACAGTAAAGGATGGAAGAAATGGCAGCAGAGATAATTCCAATCCTTGAAGAATTAAGGTGTACCAGAAAACATGAATATTTATGAAATTTAAAAGACATGAGGTTAAATAAAACCATAAAGCTGTATTGTTGGGTTTATAATGTATGCATATATATTTATTACAATAATGTCACCAAGATGACAGGGGGAAATGGAGCTATATTGGATCAAAGATTTTGCATCCTGTCAGAATTAAGTTAGTATTAATATGAAGTAGATTACTATGAATTACGGTATATGTTGTAAACCCTAAAACAGTGCTGGCAAAACTAAGGCACACATGCTGCAGTAGGCCTGCAGAGCCCTCTCTGTCAGCACATGAGTCACCCCAGCCAAGGTTTGACAAATTGGCAGCATGCATACCACAGCAAAGATTGCCTTCAGTGTCTAAAAACACACCAAATGCAAAATTTTACCTTTTCATAAAAAGCTGTTGGGATCATTGAAAGCTCTGTGGCAGTGTGTTATGGTTTGTGTCTAGATGTCCCCCTACTGCCTTATGCGGTCATATGGGGTAGGGCTTTGTGAAGGTGTCTGAATCTAGAGTTTGTGATTGGTTGGTTGTCTAGCCCTGGGGGTGGGGCTGTTAGTGCTATACCCGCCCTAGGGTGGGTAACCTGCATACAGGATAGCATAGGAAAAAACTCTCTCTCTCTCTCTCTCTCTCTCTCTCTCTCTCTCTCTCTCTCTCTCTCCTCCCCCCCCCTTTTGCTCTTGTTTTTGGTATCTTCCATGGCCATGAGTGATTGTTCCTCAGCCATGCCACTCTGCCTTGGAGCCAGCTGATTACAAGCCAAAAACTTTGCCAACTGTGAGCTAAGTAAACCTTCCCTTCCATAACTTTAGTCATGAGATATTTTGTCTCAGCAAGGAGAGAAAAATAACTAAGACACTGAGTTTTCTTTTAAGGCAAAAGATGCTAATGTCTGGATTAGTTCTTCTAAACCAAAACTTTAGTATTCTGATTTAATTGAAATATTACTACTATGGGATAAATAAGTGGGTTTGGGGGTGTAATTTGGGCACTCAGTCCCTAACAGGCTCCCCAGCACTGCTCTAGGACAGCCAAAAGCAGAGGACACTCGAGTGGGCCACTGAAAAATATCTAGCTTACACACAATAAGGAAGTGAAGGAGGAGAAGGATGTAAAAAAAATGGATTAGCATACAGAAATCAAAGAGCAAAATGATGGGCATAATCACATTAAATAGAAATGGATTAAACATGATCATAAAATGGCTGAGACTGACAGCCTGGATTTGAAAAAAAAAAAACGATAATTCTATATTGCTTATAAGACATAGAGTTTATATTCAAAGACAGATTTTACAAAGGCAAGTAATGACACAAGATAAATCATGTAAATAGTAAGCATAAGATGGCTGGGGTAAATGTATTTTGAAACAAAACTGAACTTAAAACAAAAGTCATCAGTGAACACAAAAAGAAACATTTGGAAGTAATAAGTAGTTCAATTCATCAAGAAGATACAATTATGAACAATGTGTGCACCTAAACAGAGAGCCCAAAACATGTAAAGCAAACATTAATATAATTAATGGATCCACAACTCAGTGCTAGCAGTTGGAGGCTTTAATACCAGACTCTTCTCAAATGACGTAACAATTATATATAGACTGTGCTCTAGAATTATGCAGATTTCTTTACAGTGTCCAAGAAGGATGCACCCAAAAGCACATGGGATGACACCTCACGTTAGGCTGCATGCGCTGGACAAACAGTGAAAGACCATAGGAAGGGAGAAGGACCACAGCTGTGCCTCTGGGCAGTAAGATGCCCTCCTTGGGAGCCACTGGCTCCCATCGGTACAGCAGCTTCCTCCATGAAACGCACATCCATAGTGCTCATCTGCTGAGAATCTACTTTGTGCTAGTTAAGTATATTTTTTATACTTTGGCGATGATATTTGCCTATGCTCATGCAGCAGAAAGAGATGGGGCAAAGACGCAATCTAAACGCAACTCTTCTGATCCTAAGCCATGTACTTTAACTAGTGAGCCTCTCACTCATCTCACACTGAGTTAATCTTTCCCTAAAGATGGATGGAAACTGTTATTTCACTCTATATGCTTACCCACCTGAAAAAAACATTTAAAAATTAGAATATATTTTAAAAATAGGCATAAAGAATTATACAATTCTAACGTTTACACATAAGTCCAAAAATCTAACCATATACAACCTTGAAGCAGGACAGTCCCTGGACTAGCTAACACTGATTAGAAAATATGTACAGCGATTGAAATAATAGATGCATACTAGAAGGGCATGGTACAGTGAGCAAGAAAAGTGCCGAATAAATTCTACATTCAGCACCTGGAGAGAAGACAGCTCCTCCTCCAGGCAGGGCCTCCTAGGGACCTCTTCCAAGCAGAAAGGACTCTTGGGATAAATTCAGAGGAAACTGGAAGCACCTACCAGACTTTGAGAAAGAGCAACAGTGTCTGCCTTTGAGAAGATGAATTGAAAGCTCTTAATTATGTTCTTCAGATCAAGTCCCCAGGGAAAGAGATTTTGTTGGCTAAAATCAATCAATGCTGTAGACAATCTGAGGGGAAGAAGGCAGGCCCGAGGGTTTTCTTGCACCACATCGATCAGAGACTTGGCAATTCCTGCTCCAGCAGAGCCTGGGAGGCAGCCAAGAGGAGCTGAAAGAGCTCCTTCACTGACTACCATGAGTCCACCATGGTAGTCATGCTGAGCAGGCTTCAGCATTGGTCAAGTCAAGATCTTAACCAGATGGGGCACCCTAGGAGAGAGGAATGGTACCCACAGTAGAGAGACAAGGCAGGACTAAGGAAGCCTGAGAACGTTCCTAGGTGCTATAGGGACAGAAACACCTCAAGCAGCTAAGGTCAGCACAGGACACTGCTTCCCAAAGAGGACCATGGAATGAGCCAAGAGGACTTTACTTCCTTGCTGGTTTTCCTTTAGCCAGCCAAGTTCTCTGATTCCACAACTCCCCTGGAAAGCCTTCAGAGAGCCATCGCTCAGTATGGAAATTACTTGCTCTAGCGTATTTATGCTCAGGACTATGTCCTATTTATCCTGAAGCAGGTACTTGGGTTGGATTGTTAACCAATAGGCCTCAGCTCACAGGTCTCTAACCTTCCACATTATGCACAACGCTTTCCTGATGCACACGTGCGCAAATGAGGCAAAAGGCATATGCTATTTTTGTTTCAAGAACAAAAAATGCCCGGCAGGTGCCCAGAAAATGAGAGTGCTTCACTGCGAAAGAGTCATGGCATAAGAAAGACACCACAAGTTGGCATGAGGGACACTTCACCAAGCCCATTGTACACCACGCCGTTCAGTTCCCTCTGCTGCCGCCTAGTGTCTGATGACAACATTGACCTTTCCTAGCTGTCAAACTTGTCTTACTAAATCCTAAGGGTTTAACTGCCTTGCACACAGAGCCCGCTGGTGCCCGCCCGAGCACGTGCTCATGTATAATTCATGGCATATTGCATTGCCTGGTGAATGAATATTTATCAGCTTTTTCATAAGAGGCAGAATGGTGTTTCCTTTCTTTGCTACTAAAATTCTATGCTGTGGCAAATGAAATTTGTGAGCAAATAAAAAAAGAATGCGAAGAAACAAAAACCGCCAACCGAGTCCATTCCACTTGTAATTTTCCATTTTCCTGGGGCCTCTGGTGTGTACTGAGAAGGTTTCAGCTTGGCTGCAGCACAAACCTGCTGACTCATCCAGAATAGCAGCACTGCCA
>NW_004524597.1:15505916-15524063 GCF_000260255.1 Octodon degus | reverse complement strand
GCAAAGAAATGACTTGGCAAAGGTCATGTGTCTAGGATGCCTGATGGCAGTGGGTCCAACCACAGAGAAATGACTGGAAAGCTTGCCCTCCACCCTCCAACACTGACATCCACCCCACAGGCTGTGTCACCCGACACCATCACCTCTCCTCTCTGGTTCTCAGTTGCCTTATACCTGTGCCACAAGAGATGTAGTAGGGATTGAGTGAGCTCATAAAGCAATAGGTAAGAGTGAAACTTCCAGAACAGTGGAACAAGGAACTTAACAAATCCTCTCTTCTTTACCAGAAATGATGAAAGTGGGTAAAATTTCCCAATAGAGACTACTGAACCTCAGGTTGGAACAGTGAGACTTGGTGGTCATCATGATTAGGGGCTCTTCTCTCCTCTTTCCTCTCCTCCACCCCAGTTCTGTCCCTGCAGAAATCCCACCAGCATGAAGCAAACTGTGCAAGTTGGCAGCTTTGCTGCCAGAAGGGCTTATTTGTGTGGTGAAAGGGATGGAACCAACCCTTAACTGGGAGCATAATTGGAAATAGTCACGACCCGGGCAGCAGACAAATGAGACAGGTGGGTGGCACTGCTAAGACTAAAGCAGTGTCCTGGCTAAGGCAAACAATAGCTCATGCACAAGCCAGAAATTTAACAAGGAGACGTAGGGAGCAGCACAGCCACAGCAAGCTCATTAAGTTTGGAGTGATTGATAAATTGATGACCAGTTTGTACGGAAATGCCTAGCTCTGCTGAATTACCATGGTCCTGGGGTTTAAAGGGAGGACAGGAAAAGAGGAGTGTACGCTGATTTGCCTCCAACAAGTTTGAGTATTCTCCGTGGCTGAACTCTGGCCTTCGCAGAGGAGGAGCTCTGGCCTCCTCAGTCATCTTGAGCACGGTCTGCTGACCTCTGGCACAGACATTTCTGCTGGGAGCTCTGAGCTTTGCCTTTGGGCATCCTGTCCTGGTCCTTGGCATGGATTCATCAGCTTCCAGCTCTGGCTTTTCAGCCTGCCAGAGCAGACTCTCTAGCCTCCAAAGCCAGCCATTAGACTTTCCAGCACAGACCATTTGGTCTTCCATTGCAGATTCTTTGGCCTCCTGGTGCAGACTTGCTTGCCGTGGACATTACCATGGTATCCAGGTCCTCGGATCGCCGAGGCACAGATAGATCTCTTGCACTCTTCTGCACCTGACTCTCATGAACATTAACTAATAGAAAGTTCCGATATGTTTCTGGATCAAGTCAACAACAAGAATGAAAGAGACGAGAGGGCCCTCGCTGCCTTTGAACATCCCTCTTCGAACATACGCAGAGGCAGAAGACAGGGAAGACAAAAGCTAGAGTGCCAATCCATTCAGAGATCCGTCTTTGGAACATAATCACTGTGCAGATTCAAGGAGTCTCATAGCCACCCCTGCTGACCACCAAGATATGTGCTCCAGGGAATATCACGGGACAGCCAGGCTTCAAATTGAAAAGAATTTTTAAAAACTGGTCAGAGATGTCAGCGGTCCCAAAGGAAAGAAAGGGTCTAGAAATCCAGTTAAGACAAGTCCCTAAATGGTCAAGAAAATAGCAGAAGATAGAATTGCTGTAATGTTTCTCTAGGATGCCCCGTTTCCAACAAGAAGTATAGGACATGTCAAAGAAATCTAAAATTAGGAACTCAAATAAATAAATAAATAAAATAAAATTAGGAACTATACCTGAAGGACAGAGAAGAAGCAAAAGTCATATCTGTAGGCTCAGAATTCAGTCTTAGCAGGCAAAAATTTCAAAGCAGTTATTGTAAATATACTCAAAGAACTAAAGAGAATGCTGCTTAATGAGGTCATAGCCAGTTAAGGGTGGATGTGTAGCTTAGTGGTAGACTATGTACATAGCATGCGCAAGAGCGTGGGCAAGCCCCAGCAAATACATGTATGCATGCACAAACATGCACATATGTGTGTGTGTGCACGCACACACACACACACACACACAGTATAATCATGACTTATAAAATAAAATAAAGAGAAATTACTTTAAAATTCAAATGGAAACCCTTCAATTGAATGGTAAAATAACTTAAATGATAAATTCACTGAAGGGGCTTAACAGAAAATCTGACATGGCAGATGGGTTTGTGAATTTAAAGACAGATCAATAGAAAGTGCTGAATTGGAAAGCC
This sequence comes from Octodon degus, assembly GCF_000260255.1. Lineage (NCBI taxonomy): Eukaryota > Metazoa > Chordata > Mammalia > Rodentia > Octodontidae > Octodon > Octodon degus. The sequence goes on along the minus strand of NW_004524597.1, from coordinate 15,521,896 downwards.
AGAGATAAATAGGAATAATGAAAAGTGGACAGAGCCTCAGAAACATGCACGGATGGCCACATCAAGGCCACTACTCTACCGAGGAGTCTCAGGAGAGAAGAAAGGAACAGAAAACAGCATGAAACATGGTGGCTAAAAACTTTCCAAATTGGACCCACTCCCCTAAAGTTAATGTATTCATCACAGAAGGTCAACGAATTCCAAACAGGTAAGCACAAAGAGAAGCACTCAGTGTACACCACCATCAAAAGCGTGAAGCCAAACACAAAGTGAAAATCTTGAAAGCAGCAAGAAAGTAACTCAGCCTGTGAAGGGAAACATCACAACAATTAATGGCTAAATTTATCAGCACTGAAGCACAGAATGCAGAGGGAGCACGGGCACGCGCGGAAAGTGCTGATGGGGGCAAAAACTCCTGTCAATCAAAAACTCTACACACAGCAAAGCTATCCTTCAAAAATAAAGACCAAATAAAGGTTTTCCCCAGGCAAACAAAATTGAAGAGAACTTCTTGCCAGTAGACCCATCTTCCCCACTTACAGTAAAGGATGGAAGAAATGGCAGCAGAGATAATTCCAATCCTTGAAGAATTAAGGTGTACCAGAAAACATGAATATTTATGAAATTTAAAAGACATGAGGTTAAATAAAACCATAAAGCTGTATTGTTGGGTTTATAATGTATGCATATATATTTATTACAATAATGTCACCAAGATGACAGGGGGAAATGGAGCTATATTGGATCAAAGATTTTGCATCCTGTCAGAATTAAGTTAGTATTAATATGAAGTAGATTACTATGAATTACGGTATATGTTGTAAACCCTAAAACAGTGCTGGCAAAACTAAGGCACACATGCTGCAGTAGGCCTGCAGAGCCCTCTCTGTCAGCACATGAGTCACCCCAGCCAAGGTTTGACAAATTGGCAGCATGCATACCACAGCAAAGATTGCCTTCAGTGTCTAAAAACACACCAAATGCAAAATTTTACCTTTTCATAAAAAGCTGTTGGGATCATTGAAAGCTCTGTGGCAGTGTGTTATGGTTTGTGTCTAGATGTCCCCCTACTGCCTTATGCGGTCATATGGGGTAGGGCTTTGTGAAGGTGTCTGAATCTAGAGTTTGTGATTGGTTGGTTGTCTAGCCCTGGGGGTGGGGCTGTTAGTGCTATACCCGCCCTAGGGTGGGTAACCTGCATACAGGATAGCATAGGAAAAAACTCTCTCTCTCTCTCTCTCTCTCTCTCTCTCTCTCTCTCTCTCTCTCTCTCCTCCCCCCCCCTTTTGCTCTTGTTTTTGGTATCTTCCATGGCCATGAGTGATTGTTCCTCAGCCATGCCACTCTGCCTTGGAGCCAGCTGATTACAAGCCAAAAACTTTGCCAACTGTGAGCTAAGTAAACCTTCCCTTCCATAACTTTAGTCATGAGATATTTTGTCTCAGCAAGGAGAGAAAAATAACTAAGACACTGAGTTTTCTTTTAAGGCAAAAGATGCTAATGTCTGGATTAGTTCTTCTAAACCAAAACTTTAGTATTCTGATTTAATTGAAATATTACTACTATGGGATAAATAAGTGGGTTTGGGGGTGTAATTTGGGCACTCAGTCCCTAACAGGCTCCCCAGCACTGCTCTAGGACAGCCAAAAGCAGAGGACACTCGAGTGGGCCACTGAAAAATATCTAGCTTACACACAATAAGGAAGTGAAGGAGGAGAAGGATGTAAAAAAAATGGATTAGCATACAGAAATCAAAGAGCAAAATGATGGGCATAATCACATTAAATAGAAATGGATTAAACATGATCATAAAATGGCTGAGACTGACAGCCTGGATTTGAAAAAAAAAAAACGATAATTCTATATTGCTTATAAGACATAGAGTTTATATTCAAAGACAGATTTTACAAAGGCAAGTAATGACACAAGATAAATCATGTAAATAGTAAGCATAAGATGGCTGGGGTAAATGTATTTTGAAACAAAACTGAACTTAAAACAAAAGTCATCAGTGAACACAAAAAGAAACATTTGGAAGTAATAAGTAGTTCAATTCATCAAGAAGATACAATTATGAACAATGTGTGCACCTAAACAGAGAGCCCAAAACATGTAAAGCAAACATTAATATAATTAATGGATCCACAACTCAGTGCTAGCAGTTGGAGGCTTTAATACCAGACTCTTCTCAAATGACGTAACAATTATATATAGACTGTGCTCTAGAATTATGCAGATTTCTTTACAGTGTCCAAGAAGGATGCACCCAAAAGCACATGGGATGACACCTCACGTTAGGCTGCATGCGCTGGACAAACAGTGAAAGACCATAGGAAGGGAGAAGGACCACAGCTGTGCCTCTGGGCAGTAAGATGCCCTCCTTGGGAGCCACTGGCTCCCATCGGTACAGCAGCTTCCTCCATGAAACGCACATCCATAGTGCTCATCTGCTGAGAATCTACTTTGTGCTAGTTATTTTGCTTTGGCGATGATATTTGCCTATGCTCATGCAGCAGAAAGAGATGGGGCAAAGACGCAATCTAAACGCAACTCTTCTGATCCTAAGCCATGTACTTTAACTAGTGAGCCTCTCACTCATCTCACACTGAGTTAATCTTTCCCTAAAGATGGATGGAAACTGTTATTTCACTCTATATGCTTACCCACCTGAAAAAAACATTTAAAAATTAGAATATATTTTAAAAATAGGCATAAAGAATTATACAATTCTAACGTTTACACATAAGTCCAAAAATCTAACCATATACAACCTTGAAGCAGGACAGTCCCTGGACTAGCTAACACTGATTAGAAAATATGTACAGCGATTGAAATAATAGATGCATACTAGAAGGGCATGGTACAGTGAGCAAGAAAAGTGCCGAATAAATTCTACATTCAGCACCTGGAGAGAAGACAGCTCCTCCTCCAGGCAGGGCCTCCTAGGGACCTCTTCCAAGCAGAAAGGACTCTTGGGATAAATTCAGAGGAAACTGGAAGCACCTACCAGACTTTGAGAAAGAGCAACAGTGTCTGCCTTTGAGAAGATGAATTGAAAGCTCTTAATTATGTTCTTCAGATCAAGTCCCCAGGGAAAGAGATTTTGTTGGCTAAAATCAATCAATGCTGTAGACAATCTGAGGGGAAGAAGGCAGGCCCGAGGGTTTTCTTGCACCACATCGATCAGAGACTTGGCAATTCCTGCTCCAGCAGAGCCTGGGAGGCAGCCAAGAGGAGCTGAAAGAGCTCCTTCACTGACTACCATGAGTCCACCATGGTAGTCATGCTGAGCAGGCTTCAGCATTGGTCAAGTCAAGATCTTAACCAGATGGGGCACCCTAGGAGAGAGGAATGGTACCCACAGTAGAGAGACAAGGCAGGACTAAGGAAGCCTGAGAACGTTCCTAGGTGCTATAGGGACAGAAACACCTCAAGCAGCTAAGGTCAGCACAGGACACTGCTTCCCAAAGAGGACCATGGAATGAGCCAAGAGGACTTTACTTCCTTGCTGGTTTTCCTTTAGCCAGCCAAGTTCTCTGATTCCACAACTCCCCTGGAAAGCCTTCAGAGAGCCATCGCTCAGTATGGAAATTACTTGCTCTAGCGTATTTATGCTCAGGACTATGTCCTATTTATCCTGAAGCAGGTACTTGGGTTGGATTGTTAACCAATAGGCCTCAGCTCACAGGTCTCTAACCTTCCACATTATGCACAACGCTTTCCTGATGCACACGTGCGCAAATGAGGCAAAAGGCATATGCTATTTTTGTTTCAAGAACAAAAAATGCCCGGCAGGTGCCCAGAAAATGAGAGTGCTTCACTGCGAAAGAGTCATGGCATAAGAAAGACACCACAAGTTGGCATGAGGGACACTTCACCAAGCCCATTGTACACCACGCCGTTCAGTTCCCTCTGCTGCCGCCTAGTGTCTGATGACAACATTGACCTTTCCTAGCTGTCAAACTTGTCTTACTAAATCCTAAGGGTTTAACTGCCTTGCACACAGAGCCCGCTGGTGCCCGCCCGAGCACGTGCTCATGTATAATTCATGGCATATTGCATTGCCTGGTGAATGAATATTTATCAGCTTTTTCATAAGAGGCAGAATGGTGTTTCCTTTCTTTGCTACTAAAATTCTATGCTGTGGCAAATGAAATTTGTGAGCAAATAAAAAAAGAATGCGAAGAAACAAAAACCGCCAACCGAGTCCATTCCACTTGTAATTTTCCATTTTCCTGGGGCCTCTGGTGTGTACTGAGAAGGTTTCAGCTTGGCTGCAGCACAAACCTGCTGACTCATCCAGAATAGCAGCACTGCCATATGCTACACCCATTGCTCCCGTGGAAAATGCCCCCACGCCCAGCTCCAGCCCCATTTTCAAATGCAGAGGAACCCAAGACCTTTGTGATGGCTCTGTGCCACACCTTCTGCAAGGAGATCAGGTTTGGAGGGAGCATAGCTAAAGAATCCCCCCTCCATGGTTGGCAGAGTGGTTGGTGACAGCAAGCCAAGCAGAATTCCATGGCTTTTCAACTAACCCATCACCCTGAGAGGGGGCAGCCCTGAGCCACAGATGGCGCTGCACAATGATTCCTCCCACTGTGAGCTGGTACTGCCCTGTCTGCTGGGGGCAGCCTGTGCCTCGGTATGGAGAACAGCGGAGGAACCTGAGGACTATGACTGGGGTTCACCCTTTTGGCCTTGTAATTCACTGGCTGACTGAGGGCTGCAAGCTAATGATCACAGGCACACATGCATTCAGTCCTGCTGAGGTGAGGATTCTGCACAGCACAGAGTCCATGTGGTTCAGTTGCCATCGCCCTGGCTTTAACAGACGCCAGTGATGTTGGTGGAGTAGCTAATACCTCCTGAGCCTGTACTACATGCCAGGCCCTGTGTACAGCACGTCAACTGTACCAAAGCATGACATCTTCTGAACACGCCGTGGAGGGAGGCATTCTGAATGGTCCCACAGTAAAGATGGGGAAACTGAGACAGAAGAAAGAAGTAACTTGCTTAGGCTCATGCTGCCCAAGCTGGTATTCAAATTCACTCCTATTTGAGTTGAGACCTAGTTTGTATTTTTGTTGTTTTTTTTTTTCAACTACCAACCCCTGAAATCCAGGCAATGACATTCAGGGAACAAACCCACGAAGGCCTGCTTGTGTGGCCTCAGGGGGACGGCTTCATTTCTGAGAGCTTCCATTTTGTCGTCTGTAAAAAGCAAGCACATAATAGCTCTTGTTTTGCAGGGCTGCCGCACTGTAACTGGGCAACTGGGCTTTACAAATGCTAACCGGCTCTGTAATTATTGATAAGCCCATAGCCGTTTTCAATAGAAACATTTATTGTAAAGACTTTGGCACTAGGAACAAAGACAAGAGATCATGAACGCAGAGCGGAGCTGGAGAAAGGAGACACACAGGAACAAAATACACAAGTGAGGGCTGTGTATCCACACAAGTAAAAATAATTGAGCTTGTCAATGCTGGTCAAACCAATTTAGTCATGTTGCAGTACCTTTTAGCTGGGACAATTATTAGACTCACTAAGAGCGAGAAAACATATGGGGCAATTGCATAATTTCCAATAAGAATAGGGGGTTACATAAACATTAAAGCAAAGGGGTTCTGACAGAGAGTCACATGTGAGTCAGAACTTGGTGGCTGGCTGTCATCAGCTATGCAAGATTGGGGGCGAGAGTGTTCCAGGTAAGGGGAAAGGCTAATGCCAAGGCCCTGAAGCAAGCATCCATTACAGTCCCTAAGTGGAGAGCCCTAGTGTAAAACACCTCCATGCCCTTTGGACTCTGAAGCCCTGTTCCTGTGGATCACGTCAGGGTCAATAGGACACCTGAGGAAGTGGTGGCTTTTCATCTTGCTGCAGGCCCTTTCAGCTGAGATGCACTGCACTTCTCCTCCTCCTGGTCTCATTGCCCTCTTGTACATGCTCACCCATGGGTCCAAGAGGGCCAGCAGGACAGGAGGGTGGACAGTCCCCAGGGAGATGGTGGGGAGGGTGTGATCTGGAGCAGGGCTCTGAGCCAAACCTCATGCCTCAGCATCAGCCCAAGGCCTCACACTCAGGCCCCACTTCATCCCAGCCTCCCTTGGCCCTATGAAACAGGAGCTCAGCAGAAACATCCAGAGACCCCACCCCTGGCACCAGCCCCACATACCTTCCTCTCATCTATTCCCTCAGGGGCTGACATGAGCTTCTTCAGCAGCACAGGGTCTAGCACCTGAAAACGCCGGCGGAACTGAGTGAGTCCCATGTGGTCAGCGTAGCCTAGGAAAGGGAAGCAGCAGAAGTCATCACAGAAGCCACACAAGAGAATTAGCCCAGTGCCCTGGATCCACAGGAAGGGTGCAGGGTCCTCCTTCTATAATGGCCGCTAACTTGCACAGATGCCCATCCAGTACCTCAGCTGATTTTGCTAAATTCAACAGACTAAATTGACAGGCATTTCTCCAGTGTGGTCTCCAAAGTACAAGCCCCATTCAATGCACTATTGACATTTTGAAAAGGCTGAACTTTCTTCTACCTCTCAGAAGGTCACAGTGCAGGTTAATACCCCAGTCAAAGGCTCTGAGAAGTCCTGTGGCAGATGTGCCTGGATAGTATTGATTTCCCCAAACCTATTCGTCCATAGCAAAGTTTTTCCCAGTGTTTTTTCCACTCTATAGCATGCCTGAGAGGGATGCTGGGCTGGGAGATATCTGAGGGCTTTCTAAGTCTATCACATGAGTGGACAAAGTTGTGTTCTGGGATATGGGAAGCGACAGGGAAGGAGAACTCGAAAAGCTACAAGCACCAGCCTTGGAAGGAGCCAGAAGAGCTTTCCAGAAGGACTTGTCATGGAAGGAAACTACACAGAAGGAGCTGTGAGGATAAGACTTAGAGTGCAGCAACAAACTGGATCCCAGAGTCATCCCAATACCTAGCATCTTCAGAGCGCTGACACGTGCAAGACACTGGGGTGCAAGCTCCTTGGGTCTTAGACACTCCTGGAGCTTTCTCATTAGGGAAATCGAGGCCCAGAGAGTTAAGTGCAACTGGCCACACCGATGGCAACTGCCCCAGCCTGGATTCAAACTCAGGCAGGGAAAAATAATCTAGTGGAGAATAGACAAAGATGAGCTGGGACTGGGCCACAAAGCAATGTGAACTCAGATTCTATGAGGTATCAAAGTTGGAGCTTCTCCCTGGGCGTAAGGGACACGGCAGAGCCTCTGTTGCTGCAGAAAGATCCTGTAAGTGGCTGGACTGGAGAAGGTCGGGTGGAATCTCACTCTGATTTTGAGGCTCTGCAATAAGGCAAGTGCATACATAAGGAAGAAGACCAGTAAGGGGAGTGGCAAGACAATCTAAAGAGTCTTCCTGGGAGAGGAGGAGGGTCTCAAGCCTGGAAAATGCAGGCAGCACAAAGGCCGAGAGCCAAGAGGTGGCAGGCTGCATGGTTCTTTTACGTTGGACTGCTGGGTTCCCATCCCATGTCTACCCTAATTATCCCTGTAACTAAGGACAAAGGATGTCACCTCTGGGTGGTTTAATCTCTTCATCTGACAAACAAGAGTAACAAGATGCATCCTCACATCCAGGGTCCCTGTAAAGGTGATATCTGATGACAATGTGGGTGAAAGTGGCTAAGGAGTTCTGTGTGCTTTCCACAGCCAGCTACTCTCCTAAGCTTTATTCCTTTATTACACTGCCCAGCACTGGCAACGTACAGGGGTAGTAGAAAAGGAGGACGCTCTCGGGACTTGCTGGGGGTCATACAGCTGCAGACAGAGTGAGCTGTGTCCTGCAGGCTGACCCACAGGTAATGTTTAGTGCATGTTTACTAAACAGTCATCCCTCAGTGTCTGTACACCCTCCTATATACTTTAAACCATCTCGAGATGACTTACAATAGCTAACACGATGTAAGTGCTGTACAAAGAACTGTTGCACTATATCATGTAGGAAACGAAGAATGACAACAGAAGAGGCTGTGCACGTTCACCACAGATGTAATCTTTGTTCAGATGCTCTTGATCCTAGGCTGGTTGTACCCATAGATGTGGAACCCACAGATCCCAGAGACTAACGGTATGCCAGGCGCTGTCCTGAGAGCTTTGTGAGAACAACCTCCTCATTAAGTCTAGGTACCAAGTCGCTGCCACACAGGAGGCACTCAGCAAATGGCACCCATTTGTATGCATTATGCATGCACCTATAGATGTATATGTGGCATAGGCATCTACTCACAATCATAAATATTTAATGTATGTATCTATATATGCATGTAAATACATTTCATGTGGGGGTGAAAGAGAGGAGTGACTTAGAATAGGGGGAAAAAGAGAAAACAAACCAGGTCTGGGAGGCAAAAATTGGAAAGTTGTACCATGAGACATCAAGCCTTTACTCAGCAGGAAAGCTCGCATCAGCTGAGTGGGCTGTACTGACGGGGCAGCTCCCACAGTGAGGAAGGGGGGTACCCCAACCTGAGCATGCATGCTGGGGTGCTAGTGGGATGGCAGGCCAGGGAGCCTGCAAAGCCCAGCGCTTCCTGCCTGGCAGCTGGGTGCGATCGATGAACTGCAGGGCCCAAGCTGCTGGCTATGGCCGTCTCATTCTTCCCCGGTGACATTGTCTGACTCCCTCTGCCTGTGGCTGCACAAGTGGGCGGGAAAATCAATGATGAGCTCAGGGGAGTTCCAGGCTCAGTTTTGCTTCCAGCTGCTCCCAGCTTCTTTGGCAAATACTTCGTGCCAGGGTTCCACGATTAACCCGGTCGGGGAGATGGTGCGGCAACCACAAGCTGGGGTGTTGGTGGCCACAGAGGCATTAAACAAACAGCTGCCCACCTGCAACTCCCTCCAGCCCCAGCCACACTGTCCTCTGCAGAGACTGGCTGTGCTGGACCACTTCCACCAGTTGGGAAGGGGGAATCATGCAGCAGCCTTTGGGGACTGAGAGGCAGAGAACAAAGGGGAGGTTTAAGACCAAACGCAGCTCTCAAGAACAAGTAATGGTGGCAATTACAGGCAAATGGACTATGCTTGCTTAGTCAACTACAGACTTGACACCCTCCCTCCTTTGGTTAAAGACCCTGTAAACCTCTAATCCCTACCATCTCTCCAAATGACCCAGTGAAAGCTACATGTCCAGCAAAAGCACTCACTGCCCTCCCTGGTGGAGGCACCAGCCCCACCTCATAATTCCCCATGCATTTTGAACACTACTCCTGAAAATCCAGGTTCTTTTATACCTCCTGGCCTTGGTGCCTGTTTATTCTTCTGCTTAGTGTTTCCTCCCCCTTCTAACTCCCAGCAGTAGCTGCTGTTTATGCTACAACACCCATTTAGGGTTTCCCACCCTCTAGGAGGCTCCCCCAACCTCCCAAGAGCATCCGGCTCCCTCCTCTGGATGCCTGTGTTCTTGCTGCATCTGTGACATATGCCTTCCTCATATTACTATTTCCTGTGATCACAGTGATCTCCCAGGCTAAATCAAGTATCTCAAACAGCAAATTATGACTCACTATAGAAAGTCTGCTCTCTGCCTGAAAAAGATGAAAATGGTGTAGCTCTTGCCTTTGAGGGGCATGCAGGCAATTCTGGAAATCACACGGGCTCTGGTCCAAATCCAGGCCACACCATGTGCCAGCAGTGTGACCTTGGGTGAGTCCCTTCAGTTCCTTGGGCTGAATGCAGTCTCTCCCTCACTGGGGTGTGAACAGCCCCTGGTGCCCAGCAAGCACTCAGGTCCCGCGGCTGTTACTGGCAAACAAGCAGGTCTCAGGTTCAGATTTCAGCTTCCCAGCCATCTCTTACCTGTCCGGTGCAGGCGCAGTGCCTCCAGGATGTGAGAGCCCGCAAGCTGGACCCTCAGGGATGGGATGTCTGGGGCCAGGACCTTGCCTGCCCCCGGCTGGTCTCCAGGCAGACCCTTGCTGTCCACTGCTGAAGTTGGCACCAGACAGTGGATGAAGTGCAGTTGAGACCGTCTCACCAAGCTGATCAGTGCATCCTAGGACCAAACAGGGGGATTAGGGTTTGCTGTCAAAGGGAAGCAGGTAGAGCCCAGACGCTCCCCCACACATGCATTCAGCCTGGCCTGGGCACCCCGGGGGCCCCCAGGTCCTACACCAAGCTCATCTCACCTCCACCCTGTTGTGTGCTCATGAGAAGCAAGAGGACTTTGTGACACCCCCAGGTGAGACAGATGGGGAGAGTGGGACGGGGAGAGGCCAGTGCAGGCTCATAAGACCTCCCACAGAAATGCTGGACCTAGAACCCATGACTTAAGCTGGTAATATGCTTTGAGGATTTTTCCCAAAATATATTCCTCCCACGTTTTAGCCTGTTTTCCTTTGGGTTAAACCTATCGACCAATCAAATATCATTTGATAATGTTGCAGATCTAGGTCACATATACACATCCAGTCCCAGATCCTGCTTCCTACTTCCAAAAAGGGACGCCTCCTGATGGGAGACGCAGGGCAGACAGTCTGGTATTGGTCCCTCATGCCAAGGGGGCATGTGTGACTGCCGTGCATGCCTTACTCCCCTCAGCAGTGCCATGCAGCAGAGGCTGTGGCCTAACATTCGGCCCAACTATTTCCCAGGCCGTGGCCATGATCAAGTTATCTGTGCCCTGGAGAATTGGTTTCTGCCTCAGATAAGCACCGGGTGTGTCCTTCCTGGGTTGCTGGGGAGGCAAGAGGTGAGTGGAGTACAGGTCCCATCCCAGAGTACATGAGGATCTGTGGGCCCGGAGGGCCGGGCCCCACGCACCATCTGCAGCTTGATCTGGGAGCACGGAGCTCTCCTCCTGGTCGAGGCAAGGGTACTGGCAAATGTCCTCTTCACCACATGGCTCCTGTGCAGGGCCTGCTGGGAAGTGCCCTCCAGGCCTGTCACAGCCTGGCACACAGGTGGCAGCTTGGCACGGCCGTGGAATAAGCTTCGCAGCTCCTCCCTGGTGTAGGAAGGAAAAGAGAGAAGCCTCAAGGACTCGTGGGGAGCCCATGCCCTGGCCAGTGAGTGAAAGGAGTCGGCCCATTCTTCCCCATTTGCTCACAGTTCCTGGTCAGTGCAGACTTCTCTTAACGAGGAGTGCTCCGTCCTTCCTGACCTCCCACCAACAGGCGCTCTATCTTTCCCGACCACCAGCCTTCCCCTTCCGCAGCAATCCTACTAAACTGATCAGTGCCACCTGAGAGAGTATTGCCATCTTTGTTGTTCCTAGAACTGGTCTAGTGCACAGCAGGCCCTTATTGTACAGTTCGTAGGAGAATAAATGAAGCTGTAAGATTAATGTCAACACAATGCCCAGCCTCATGCCAAGGTGAGAGCAAAGACCTCCCTCAGCATCCCTGCAATGGACTGGCTCTGATATGCCAAAGGAGGCCAGGTCTTTAAGAAAGGTCTGCTTGGAGCCACCCAAGATAGTCTGATCTCTTGTTTGGTTTAAAAAGGACCAAGCAAGCTAGAAGACCCTTTTTTCCCTAAGGGAGACTCAGACTCGGGGAAGGACTGGGGCTTTGCTCTCCGCCTCCCTTGAACCACTTAGGCATCTTTCATTACTCCCCTAGCATCCATGTCTCACCTACAACCCCAGCCCTGAAGACACCCTATCCATCTCCCCCAGTGCATGACCAATCTACCCAGGACACAAGCACTCTCCAAGGAACCCCAAGTGGGTTCAACATGCAGCACCCCCCCAAAGGTCAGCAAAGGCTTGGACATAGACGCTAAACCCAAAGTTAGGGTAGGATGCTCAAGTAGCGAGGGCCTCCCCGAGGAGAAATTGGAGCCACCCCTGGAGCTGAGGGGTTGTGAGGCCCACCCACTGACCCAGGGAGACCGGTTCACACCTGTAGCCCTGACCTTGGGTGTGAATTGCTGTATCGGTATGGGTGAGTTGGAACCTTTGTTAGTTTATCATGTAACCTGTCCATTCCTAGGGGCCTCGGATCCTCAAGGGAAAAAAAAAAAAAAAACATAGAAGACTTTTGGACAGAAACAAAAGTCCTGAAACTTGAGTGTAGTACTTAATGGCCTTACTTACAGAAAACTCTCCAGCTACACAAGTCCCTGAGGTCCAGCCTAGCAGGTCGAGGAGGGGTCCAGGAGTCAGAATGCAGAGCACACACTCTTGAGGGACCTGGGGCTCCGAGCTACAGGGCTACGTGCTCCTAGAAAGTGCTGTCTCCTCTCGGGTCACATTAGTGCATCCAGACGGGCTTGACTCCCACATGTGCTGTGCCCTCTCACGGATCTGAGGCTTCATCCGTGGCTCACTGGAATTGGCACCTGGTCCTTAACGTTTTGCTTTATTCCTCCCTGACTCAGTGTCCCTCGCTCAGACCGAGCCAAACAATTTGCAAGCAGGCAGGAAATTTATAAGACAGGCTCTGAGAGCTTTATGTGAACCAGGCTCCTTAATAAGCTATCTGCTACCTTCTGTCACCCAAGCCTCCTAGCAAACATCCAAGCTGGGGGTCCTCGTGCCCATTTTCCAGCTGACAAAACTGAGGTCTAGGTCATGTAGCTGGAAAGAGACAAACAGAATTTGTACATTAGCCTGGCTCCGATGTGATGCTGTCACTACTGAGCCTCTTGTCCGCTCCAACTCCTATTTTATGCTGGGAGGAGCAAAAATACTCCAGAGGAGAGGCTCTCCACAGTCACTCATGTGCCCTGACCCCTTGTTTTCCTTTGTGAGCTTGCTAGCCTTTTTCCCACCGCTGCCTCGATCTTTTTGCAGAATCTGTGGTCCCAAGCCCTCCTGGATGTGGAGTTTCTGGTCAACTGTTGTCCATGGTTCCTGAAAACTTTCCCAAAGATGCTGTAGACACAAGTTGTGTCCCAGCTGTAATGCACTTCTGTGACGAAAGGCAAGCCTATTGAAACCTCCATTTTCACATCTATAAAATGGGGCTATGGTGCTGTGTTGCTTTATAATACGTTTAAGAAACACTGATCTGGATGCCAGGCCCATGGGGGGCAGTGCGTAGACCTTCTTTCCTCACCCTTCTACCCTTCTGCCCACGCTGGACACCACCACCTCCTCTTGTTTTAAGTTCCATGCCTGCAGGTTTGCAGCATTGAACTTGGGAAGTACATGAGGCTTGCAAACACAGGAAACAAGCATTTTCCATTAACTCCACAGTGATAGCACCACCACCGCCTGCTCCTCTGGGACCAGAGGCCAGGGAACGTGCGTGCTTTTTATAATGCTACAAAACGTGTCATTTCAGTTTTACAACTCCCTGAGTTCTAGGAGGTCCATAAAGTTGTTCTAGTCACATCTTTCAGAGACTTAATGAAAGGCAAAAGGCCAAAATAAGAAGTCATGGCTTTTGTAGCTTTTATGCCACCTCCCCAGAGAGCCAGCTTTTCTCCTCAGGTGAATTTGTTCTAGCCCCAGTGAAACACCTGTACCACCTGTACCACCTGTACCACCTGTACCAGTTCAAGTCACAGCTCTTTAGTCCACTGTGTGGGGATGGCGACCCCACCTGGCCTCCAGGTAACTATTCTTGTGGCTTAGAGGTCCCAGGAGGGATGGAACGGCAGCAACCCAAGCGGCCCCACCTGGTCCCCAGTTCTGGCCTGGCTCACCTCTTTGTCTGCTGCAGGAGCTGGGGGGCATCCAGGGCCGCGAGGTTGGGCTTGGCTCTGCGCAGCCAGCCCTTGAGGTCATAGCGCACAGGGTCCTGTCCAAGCTGGTGGAAGATCTCGCACTGGAGGGGCTGCTCACAGGCCCGCAGAGCAGAGGTCCCTGAAAACACACACGGTGGCATGCATGGTGGGGACTCTCAGCAATCAGCTGGCACCCCAAGAGTGCAGTTTTCATTGGAATGTCTTCCCCGATAGCTAAAGCTACCAGTTCAAGATGCCGACATTTCTCTTGCAGTTGTGAATTGAACACATTATTTCCAAAGTGAATTCTATTCCTCTTTGCTTTCTGAAACCCAGGATACCTATTTGACCCAAGCATTATTACTATATACATTCTTCATGAATTTTATGTGTATCCATGTATCACCTAGGCTGTGATTTACTTAATGTTTTCTTTAAGTCAATATTTTTATAAATGCATTCATTTAAAAAGCACCATACAATTGCAGGTTTGATATACAAGCTAGATTTATTTTCCAATATATATGGAAATAAATAGTTATTAAATATTTTTGAAATATTGATTCATATGCCACCTAAAATTGTCTTGAATATTATCAACCAAATAAAAGTACAGCACACTCTTAGGAGATGCTGGCACACACCTGATTGCAAGAATAAGGGTAAGAGGAACAAATGGGCCTGGGCTTACTGGTAGAGAAAATCTAGTTCCCTGCCATTTATTGTGCTGTACAAGGGGCCAAGCTACTTACGTTGCTGAGCCTCAGCATCCTCCTTTGTGAAATGCAAATGAAATAATACAACCTTCCCATGGTAGCACAAGGCTGCTTTAGGAGAATGTGTGTAAAATACTTTAGCATGCTGCCTGGCACAAAGGGGCCACTCAGCAGTGTGGCTATCACCGTTATGGACTGCCTTTAACTTTATACCAATACTATGGAACAGTGCAGTATTTATCTCCATATCCCCAATGCCTGGCATCATGCTTGGCACATGCAGTCTAGAAGTACTTGTGGAATGAATGAATGAATGAATGAATGAATGAATGAATGAATGAATGAACTGCTGGTTATTAATTTATTGTTCTAACCATCATGATGCTCTGAGGTTGCATTTTCAAGATTGGAAGAGTTCTCCCCTCTCTAAATCACCCCAGACTGATTATTATTAGGAAGGTAGTATTGAATGATGCCTGCATCTCCATGATCTTCCTTAGCTTTCTTCCCTGCTATGATCAACGTGCCCACAAGCATCAGGGTCTTGAACCTTTCTCTGAAGACTCAATCTGCTAGCTCCAAATTGTAATGATCTTAGAAACCAAGGACCTGGTTTCTTGGAACTCCTTGCAAAATATACCCAATCAGTGAGCCTGCAGATTTCCATGGAAAAAAAGGGCATGGTTTCTACCACCTGTCCGACTGCATGGAGGCCCTCTGTGCCCACTGCCTAGGTCACCTTTAAATTCTGGATAACAGAAGTTGTCACTGAGGAACATTCTAGTTACGTGAAGTGCCACTGCATCAGGAGCCTCCTGTGAGCCCTTCAGGGCTGCGTTGCTCCTGGCCTCATGAGAGCTGTTTTGCGATAGGAAAGAACAGCATCCCACAAGAAGCAAGGAGGCAAGGTGCCCACCAGGCTCTGGCACCTATAGCGGCACTGCCCGCCACACAGATACACAAGTATCTACTTATGTGGCTGCCCTCCCTCCAGCAGGCTGGAAGCAACGAGAGAGCAAAAAGTGGGGTTCATCTGTCATAAGGCTTCTTAACAGGCTCAGGGCTGGGCTCTAAGTAGGATCTTCCTGTGGAAAGGAGGAATACAGGAAAAACGATGTTAATGTTTGCTAAGCCCCAGGCAGGGTGCCCACTCCACCTGTCATCTAACTCAAGGGATATCACTCTGCCTTCACTCTGGCCAGTGATATGACCATCCCTGGTCTGAATGCTAGAAGATGATACTGAATTTCTGACAGACGGGGCAAGTCCTGGCACAGTAACACAGGCCTGTAATCCCAGCATCTGGAGGGGCAGAGATGGGAGGATTGCCATGAGTGTGAGACCATCCTGTCCTGCATGGTGAGACCCTGCCTCAAAATTTAGGGGAGGGGGGAGAGAGAGAGACAGAGACAGAGACAGAGACAGACAGAGAGAGACAGACAGAGAGACAGAGAAGAAGAAGAAAGAAAAAGAAGAAGAAGAAGAAGAAGAAGAAGAAGAAGAAGAAGAAGAAGAAGAAGAAGAAGAAGAAGAAGAAGAAGAAGAAGAAGAGGAAGAGGAAGAGGAAGAGGAAGAGGAAGAGGAAGAGGAAGAGGAAGAGGAAGAGGAAGAGGAAGAGGAAGAGGAA
>NW_004524597.1:15462400-15505816 GCF_000260255.1 Octodon degus | reverse complement strand
GAGGAAGAGGAAGAGGAAGAGGAATATGAGAGGAGAGAGAGAGAGAAGCAACTCTCTAAAGACCAGAACTTGTCAAAGTGGGACCAACACACAGTACTACTCAGCTGGCATCGGAGCCTGCCTCTGCCCAGCATGGTGGCCCAGTCCAGGAGACACCACATTTCTCGGGCACTGTGCTGGCAATCATGGTGAAGGGTCCAGGGCTGCTCATTCCTCTCATTACTTTATTTCTCCTGGAGTTGATTTTCATACCACACTTTTACTCATCAAAGCCTTTTGCAGGAAGCCTTAGGTTTCCAGAAGACTCCCAGAAGACAGACTTCTCGCGCATGGTTTCAGCCTTTACCAACTCACCCAGGAGCCTGGACCCCTCAATCAAGTCACCACAGCCCCAGCAGGTCACCTCCACAGTTTGAATGCTAATCATTGGCTTCCTCTAGGCCTGGGGAGCCCCCAGCTCCCGAATGAGCTTGCTTCCAAGGTGGGGATGCTCAGTAAATGCACATTAGGGGAGGCTAAGGGGTCATGAAGAGCAAGCCCTGATTAGCCAGAACACCCCAAGTGTTCTGGTTGATTGAATGTTCTCATTAACTCAGAGCTAATCAGAAAGCTTTGGAGGGAAAGAATCGTTTTTAACAAAATATCTGAGTTAATATGTCTACCTTAGTTTGAGACAAAGGATACAACAGAATCTCTTCCTGGAGGAGTCTTACCATTTTGGGGTGCTTCATAGAAAAAAGAGAGGGGACCACAAACATAGCTGTGTCCTTTTCTGCCCTACCCATGCCCTGGAAGATGCCTTTTGTTGCCAACCTGCCTTCTGTCTCTTTTGCATAAGTTAGACTCCAGACAATATTCTGTTTGAAAATCCCGTGTCATTTGGTCCTGGATCACTAAGTTTTCACAAGTTAACTCTTCTGTGTCAGGTTCTTTTTATGCACCTTACCATGCTAGGGGTGTTCTCGGTGCTGCTTGGCAGAGTTCAGCCGCCCAGCCTGTCCTTGTGGAGCTGTCATTCCTCTAAAGGAAGATGGCCAGTGAACAAGTGTGGGTGTCTAGTGGGGACCAGTTCAATGGAGAAGAGGAAAGCAGGAGAGGGAGATGAGGGTGAAGATGAGGGAAGGTTATTATTTTGCCCAAGGTGGTTAGGGAAACCCCAAGACAAGAAGAAGGCAAGGAAGCCCACCATGTTGAATGTGGGGAAGAGCATTCCAGGTGGAAGGGATTCCAGTGTGTGGCCCTGGCGGCAGCAATAGGCTCGGCATGTTGCATGAGCCACAGAGACAATGCAATTATATATCAGGCTAGCTTTCATTACTAAAACAAAACTCCTGAGGCAAGCAGACTCATTCATAAAGGAAAGAGGTATTTTATTAATTTTTATGTATTTGGTGAAGTGTCTCACTATGCAGTTCAGACTCATAGTGATCCTTCTGTTTTCAGTCTCCCCAGTGCTGGGATTATAGGCATGCACCACTACACCCGGTCTCAAATGGCCAGCTTAGCACGCCTGGGGTCAGGGCCAGAATGGCATGCAGTACCAGGGATTGAACTTCAGTCCCTGCACTTTCCAAGCAGGTGCTTAGACTGCTCAGCCCTCTCGCCATCCCAAGAAAAGAGGTGTTTAAGTTCACAGATTTGAAGTCCCGAAGTCCAACAGCAAGGTACAGGTTCCAGTGGGGTCCATCCAAGCTGTATCTCACCATGGTGGGAGTGTTTCTGAATAGCCTCCCTCCTTCTTATAAAACAACCAAGATTCTAGGCTGGGGACATAGCTCTGAGGCATAAGCACCTGTCTGGCAAGTGCAAGGTCCTGAGTTCAATCCCTGGTACCACACACACACACACACACACACACACACACACACACGCACACACCAAAACACCAGGATTTAATTATAGTGGCCCCATGCTAGTGATCTAAACTACTCTGACACTTCCACCCCTAAATATGGCTCAGATAAAGTTTCAACCCTTTAAACACCATGAACATAAGATTTAGAGGATTAAATTATTGTATGAAATTGAAAAGGAAAAAATTATATTCAAACCCCAGTAGACTTGAACACAGCAAGCAAGCAGAGGGCTTGCTTGCTGTGGACAGAGAGGAAAGAAGGCAAAGACCCCTGAAGGCTTGCTAATGCTGGGGCACAGAGGCAGGCAGGACAGCAATGTGCCTGCCCTTACTGAGCTTACAAGGTAATGGGGGAGAACAATGACAGACAAGCGAGGCCGATAGCCAGAGCTTTCCAGAGCCTGAAAAGGGTCTTGAAGGATATAAAGGAATTGGGGCAGGGTAAGTGGCTGCCCAGGAGTCAGCTTCAGATGGGGCCAGTGCAGGTCTCTGGGGGTGACTCTGCAGGGCTGAGAGGAGGGTGTCAGTGATGGTTGATATGTTGGGTCAACTTGAGAAGTCTAGAAGCTTAGCTAAATAACCACATAGTCTTATATCCCAGGATGTAAAGGACATGCCCTTAGTCCTGTGGGATGTTATGTCAACTTGAGAAATTCAGAAGTTTAAGTGAGAAGTTTAACTAAGTGGCTCAGCAGGGAGCCAGGGTCCTTACCTTGGAGACACTCTGAACAACAGGAGGGTGTGGAGGAGGTGTGATGCCATGCTGTTCACTGTTCAGGAGAGGGAGTAACCTGCTCATGATACAAGGGTGGGAAAGAGGCTTGCTCCTCCCCTCTTTTGCTGTTGTTGCTTTTGCTATCTTCTGCCATCTTGAACTGTTGCCCTTGTGCCGCACCACCCTGCCTTCAAGCCAGCTGATTAAGGACTGAAACCTCCATGAGCTGCGGGCTAAATAAATCTTTTCCTCTTTAACTTTGGGTGCCCAGTATTTTGCCTCAGCAATGAAAGAAAAGTGACCAAGACAGTGCCTACCTGCTCTTTGCACACATCAGCTCATCTGTCCTTACAGCAGCTCCAGAGAAAGTTGTTCTGATTGCCTTCACAGAGTGAAGGTGATGCCCCAGAAGTCATTCATGTCGCAAAACTTCTACAGTGGAGACCTGGCCCAGTCTTTATGGGCCAAAATCTGAGCTTTTCATAGGACCACCTTCAGCTTTCTTTAGGATCTGAATGAGGTTCCCCCTCTTTTAGTGACCAACCATTCCACGGTGACCAGTCCCTGGTGATTACCCTATGGTAGCCAGGCCTAAGCCCATCAAACGCAGAGACAACAGCTGCTTTTCCATCTTGGAGAGAGGAGGGGTAGTGGGGCTGTCCAGTCTTTACAGCAAGGCCACCCATAGGACGCTTGGCAGCTGCTGGGGCCCAGAAGGCCTTGGAAACCTTCTTCTAGGGTCACAGTGTCTTATCCAGACAAAGGCTTTCCCCTATATCCTCTTCCACCAGCTGGCAATGGGGCAGATACACTTCAGACCCCAGAGTCTGAGAGGAAGAATTCAGTCACCACCAGGGTCATGTCCAATGCTGGGGCTCCTTACCAGGACCATAGTGTGGCTTTTCTGTATAGTGGACATTTCTGAATTCATGGGCCTCTTCTTCCATAAAATGTGTGTGTGTGTGTGTGTGTGTGTGTGTGTGTGTGTGTGTTAAGTGAAGTGTGTGTCTAAGTTCTACTGTGTAGTTGCATTTGGCATATTAAGATAATTGGTATGCAAGTATGCACACATGTATTTGACCCACATGTTTTCTCAAGCTTTTAATAGAAGTCAACACATTTTTATGAGCCCCCCCAAGTCACCATGGGTCCCAGGCATTGAACCTCCATGTGTGGCAGAGAGTCAGCTCCAGGCCTGTCACATGCACAGCTAAGCTCTCTGAGAGCAATGTGGGTATCAGTGTGCTGAGCTTGCTGCTGGAGCTGCCTGAGGCTGCCACTGCTGCTACTTAGGGCATCCTGTCTGATGCGAGCACAGGAATCTGCCATGAATGCCCCACAGACATCCTGGCTGGCCACCCTAAGCTGCCTATCCTGGAGCCAACATCACATCGGCTGGTCACCACAGGCCGGTCACCACAGGAATATCACTGTGCAATGGTTGCAAGAGGTAGTCAGGATAAGTCGATCTCCACAGCCTTGACCCTACAGGGCAGACATCATCATAGGCTACCCACCACAGAATAGTTCCCCCCGGCTGGTCACTGTGGAATGGTCCCCACACTGCAGTCACCATGGGTTAGGGACCATATGAAAGTGCAGTTTCCACAGGCTGCTCACAGTAGCCTGGCTACCATTGGGTAATCACCAGGGACTGGTCGCCATGGAAAGGTTGGTCACCAAAAGTCGGGCACTTCTGCTGGTGCTAGCTCACTGGGCATCAGATCTTTTCCCAATTCTCATAAACCACCCCAGCTGGATGCTCATCCCAAATAACCATCAAGACTGCACTTGTCTAGGTCACCAGTGCTGCCTACATGTCAAGTCAACAATGATTCCTCAGCCTGCTCCTCCTCAGCAGCACTGAACACAGTGCCTCCCTCCTCCTGTGGTTTCCAGAGTGTCAAAGTGCACTGGCGGCCCTTCTTCCTCAGACTTCCGCCTTGGTTTGGTGAAATGTCCCTGACTCCATGACACCGACATGTCCTGAGGCTGAGTCCTTGCTCATCTTCTTCACTAACCCTTAGTGGCCTCAACCAAAATTATAATCCCCAGTCTCCTTCATACAGAATGACCCACCTAGATACCCACCTGCTTCTCTACCACACGCATCCCACGGAGGCGAGTTGTCTGTTTTGATCACTAGTGAATCTCCCAGGCAAGCACGGTGGCCGCTTATGATAGGTACTCCATGAATATCTGCTGAATAAGCCCCTGAATGAATAAGCCCACATTCATCCTGGCCCCCAAAGCTAGCTGGGACTGATAAGGTCTGAAAGCATATTTGCCTCCCTTAATGCCTGGTAGTGCAGGAATCACAAAAGTTAATCCAAACAAGACTGGTCTGGGATCCGCCCCTCACAGTCCTCCTCTGGCTTGACCTTGGACAAACATCACTACCTTTCTGGAGATCTGTTTCCTCATCTTGACAATAAGAATGTCTACCTTGAGACTTGCAAAATAATCCTGCCTGAGCAAACAGCTAAAGCGGTGAGCATGCTGCCCTATGTGGAGTGAATACAGTATTCCTTTAACCCCTCATATGACTGAGGAATGCTCCTCATCACCGTCAACAGCCTGTCCTCCCCAGTTACCTTACAACAGCCAGTACTGATGAGCTCTGACAGAGCTCTACACATGTGTGACACCCTCAACACTGCAGGAGAGATTCTTCAGAAAGAGGAGCTAAGGTGACACCCTTCCTCATCTAAAAGCATATCAAATAAGACTACAAGAGTTGTTCAGCATCACATAGGAAAAGGAGAGAAAGCTGGATTTGAATGGGGGCTGACAGGTGTCAAATCCCACAATCTCACTGGTCCAGCTTGATGCCTCAGTCTCCCTTCGTTGCCCCTACCCATCACCAAATGCCATGCATGGATGGGCTTCACCTGTTGAACACTCCAGCCTCTGCACACCTCCCCATGTCAGGCCAGCTTCTCCCGCGTGGATCAGCTGCCTTCCCATCACGCCTTTATGTTGAAGCCTGCATCAGCCTCCAGAACCCGAATCCTACTGTACTCCCCCTGCCTAACATTCTTCCTGGATTCTCACTGTTCTGGCACTGAGGTGGCAAACCTATGGCATGCACGCCACAGTGGGCTGTTTGTATCATTGAAAGCTCTGACAGGGTCTGCTATGGGGTGAGGAACAAAGTCTGTGTGTGGCTCACAAGGGCTTCTGCCATCAGAGCCCAGATGGAGGACATCTCCACCCTGTCTTGCACTGTGCTCCCTGCTTGCTGTTAGCTGTATATGTGTGTATGTCCCCTCTGGTACTGGGGAAATCAGATCTGCTCGATGTACCACTTCAGAGTCCAACCTCTGCCTAACAGCACTTGTAAGCATCTACCTAAGAGACTGGCCATTGTCTTTGCCTTTCAAGGATAGAGACCATATCAGACCAGGCCACTGTAATATAGGCAGGGCCCAGGACCCAGGACACTGTACTGCTCATGTGCTTGTTATCTATATGAATGAATGAACACATAAATGTAGACACATGCATAGACATTTCTGTATTCCCAGTCTCCCAGTCACTCCCAGTGAAGCTCTTCTTAGGGCTTTTTCTATGTGACATGGACAAATTCCAACACCCGTCCTCCCCCATACCGCTTCCCCCTTACCTGTAGTCCCAGCTCCCTTCTTCTCAAAGGCCGCACACAGGCGCTCAAGCACCACGCTGTCCTGGGAGCCTTCTATCCGGACCTCCTCATCCAAAACCCAGAAAAGGCCCCTGGCGTCCTCAGTACCTCCTCCAGCAGGTAAATGGACCTAGTGGAAGACCCAGGGTACACTGAGGTGCCCTGATCCCATGAGGTGCCAGCTGCGGGCTTTCCTCCCACCAGCTGGAAATGAGTCAGAAGCCCAGCACTGGCCATCAGCTTACATCCTTGCTCCCGTTCACCCCAACTCTTCAGGGTTATAGCCACGAAGTTATAACAACATCTCTTCTGCAAGAGCTCCGAATCCTACCTCTGTCTTTCTCTCCTATGTGGCCTTGCACAATTACTTTATGACTCTGAGCCTCATTTCCTCTGATGAAAAACAGGGAGCAGAAATACCTTCCTCAAAGGACTGTAGTAAGGGTTCAGCAAGGAGAAGTCTTCTGTAAAGTGCGACTTTCTAGACACGCACTGTGGGGGCTTGCCGGTTAGCTCAGTTGTTTATGCGCCTGCATGGGCAAACCCAGTCAGGCTTGCGGGACCACGGTTCGATCCCCAGGTCCACATGCCATATCACACTCACCCTTAAGGCAGCCTGAGCTAGCCACAAAAAAAATAAAAAATAAAAAAAATAAAATCCTTCTCAACTTATGGGGCCAGGAAGATAGCTCAGTAGAATAAGCGCTTGCAATAGTAAATAAATAGATAGATGATAGATAGATAGATAGATAGATAGATAGATAGATAGATAGATAGATAGATAAATGCACCAATAGCTGGTCTATTTGTGTATTGCCAAACATGAAAGAACCGATTCCCTCCTCATTTCTTTTTCTTAGATATTTTTGTATTTTTCCAAACTAAAATCTTGGAGAATGAATTTAAAAATAAAACCAGCACTCCAAAAATATTTTTGGAAGAGAAAGTGAACTTGATTCAGTAGCATGGACATGGAATTTTAAACCTATGCACGATCTTCAGCCACCACCCAAGGGACTCTGTGACTTTGATTATGGGAAGCTGAGAGTCCCAGGGAGCTTCCAGGGCTTATCCAAAGATCCGCAAGGAATCAGCTCAAGCACGAAGGGCACTGAGTTGCTATAGCACAAATGGGATGTGAACAGTGCCCAGCCGGCCCAGGGTTCCCCGGAATGCAGGGCTGCCCACGTACGCAGCTTTCAGCACAAAGGCTGGGACAGTGCTACTCTCACAGGACAGGTGCTCACCACCAATGTCGGGCCACGCCCTTCAGAGCTCTAGAGAAGGGATACATCCAGGGTTACACACGGAGTCCAGAAGCAGAAGAGACCGGCACCTGGATGCCAGGTAACCCAGGCTTACACTGCACCCTTCTGTCTTAGGGCTGAGATGGACAGCTGGGCAAAGTAGCCACTTGAGATCACAGCCAGGTGGCCTGGGAATCTACGCCATCCTTCCAAGCTAATAGTATTCAGTGGTCTCATTGAGCCTGCCCTTCCAAGGCCAGGAACAGGTGAAGAGGTGGGCGGGGAGGAGACAAGCAGCGAGCTGCCGACAAGAAGCACAAACGTAGCAGACACAGGGGCTTGTGCAGGAGGGGGTTGGGCAAGGACCTGTGCAGCACGCGGTGCGCCAGGAGAAGACTTGGAGGCCAACTCCAGTCAGCGAGAGACAAAGAATAAGAAGGGTGGCCTGCTGCATCCAGTGGCAAGGGAAGGCCTATTGTGGGATACACCTGCCTGCCACAGTCTGTGCCACCAACTACGTGAGCAGGGTCTCAGGGACAGGCACAGCCCTACCGTCACTCCCATTTTGGAGATGAGAAAATGGAGCTCAGAGAGATGAAGCGCCGTGGCTGAGGTCGCCAAAAGTGGCCTCACCTCTGGCAGGTTCTATGGTCTAAGCACGTCCACGCCAAAGTGCAAAGGGCAAATAAAAAAAATAGAAGTAAAGGAAAAGGATCAAGCCAAGGTCAGGAGGTGGATTCTAAGGGTGGGAAGAGTAAGATGAAGACTCTGGCATTCCACAAAAAATAAAAGCCATTTGTCCCCAAGGGTCACCCCTGCCCCAGCCTCCACTGCCCAGGGCTCCCTGTCTGCCGGGCCAGTGCCTTTATCTGAAGGTGCCTGGACTGCCCAGGCCAGAAGAGCCGGAGGACCCTGAGGTTCAGACCACAGCCCCCAGAGGGGTGCTTTCTAAGGCAGGGACTCAGACAGAAAGTTGAGCAGTGGTTCTCACCCCAAGTTCATTTCTATCCCAGATCAATCAATTCCAGACCCAGGGAGGGAGGAAGGGGTCCCGGTGTGCATTTCTAACAAACCCTCTGGGATGCCAGGTGCAGGCAGCGTGAAGACTCTGGTAGCTTAAAGACCCACATCTTCCATTGTCTTACTGAAAATGTCACATCTGGGAACCTTGGCCCCCTAGGTCCTTTGTTACCTGGGAGGGATTCTGATCCACAATCGCCACCGTAGTCCCTGGGGAGAACTCTGGGAGGTCGCAGGGCACAGGGATGCCTTCCTAAAAAACGTATCACAGGATGTAAAAGTTAGCTCCTTCCGTAAGCTGAGTCAGACCAAAAACTTCTCAGGGAGAAAGTAAAATGAGAACTTCCATTATTGCTGTGATGGTTAACCTTGATTGTCAATTTGATTGGCCTGAGAGACTCCTAGGAGATTAGCAAAGAGCGCATGACCCTGGGGACCACAGCTCCTCCTGGCCCCTCTTCCCCATCACTCCACTTCCTGTCCACCATGAGGTGAACAGCTTTCCTGTACCATAAAGTTTCTAGCTTGGAGCCAGTCAGCTATGGACTGCTAACCTCTGAAAACACGAGCCAAGTGAACCTCTTCTCCTTTAAATTGCAAGTGTCAAGTATTTTGCCCCAACAAGAGTAAAACTGACAAATACAACTTTTTTTTTTTTTTTTTTCAGTACCAGGGATCAAACTCAGGACCTTGCACTTGCCAGGCAAGCACTTACTCTACCAAGCTATCTCCCTGGCCTCATACAACATTCCAATCTTTCCTTTAAAAATTATTTTTTAATCTGTAGTGAAATACATATAAACATTAATTTTGCCACAGTAATCATTTCTAAATTGATGATAGAAAGTCACTACCGGCCACCTCCACAGCTTTTTAAAAATGAAAATGTATTAATTGTGCATATTAATGAGGTTTACTGTGATATTTCAACACATGCATACAGCATGCACTGAACTTTTCATCTTGTGAAATCAAAACTCTGCCCATTAAATAACTCCTCCTTCCCCCACAATATCTGAACCCTGGTAATTATTTTACTTTTTGTCTCTGTGACCTTAACTGCACTAAGGATCTCACTTTTGGTGATGGCTGATATCACCCAAGCTTGTTCCCTGCCGTAGATGTCAGAAATGCCTGTCGGTGTATATGCAGCCACTGGGTTATGAGGTTTCCTGCTGATGGAGATGTGGATTACGTCCACCTTTCAGCCGCTGAGAATAGTGTTGCTATGAACAGTGGTGTGCAGATCTCTCTTCAAGACCTCACTCTCAGTCCTTTGGGCACATATCCAGAAGCGGAATTGCTAGATCACCAGTAATTTTATTTTGGACTCTGAAAGAACTGCCCGCCTGTTACATGTAGTGGCTGCACTGGTTTTCATTCTCAACTCTTGTGGGCAGGGCTTTCATCTATCCCACGTCTCCAACATTTGAGGGAGGGTGTGTGTGTGTGTGTGTGTGTGTGTGTGTGTGTGTGTGTGTGTGTGTGCTGTGACAGCAGCCGTCCTAACGGATGTGGGGTGAAGTCTCGCTGCAGCTCTTATTAGCATTTCCCTTGGGCTTAGCGGCATCAAGCATCTTTCTGTGTGTTCAGTGACCATTTACACATATTCTTTGGAGAAATCTCTATGCACACCACTTGCCGCTTTGAGGTTGCTTTGTTTTCATTAGCTCTCAGCCTTTGCATGAGAAGAAAGATATAGATGGACATGTCCACTATAGATGGACATTCCATACTATCCTGACATGCAGGGGCTGTCACTTTTGTCTAAATATCTCCCCAAAGTACCCCACGCCATCATAAGTGGGGCTTTTTCAGAGGTGGCTGGGTCTAAAGTGTAAGATGCCAAGTCTGACCTATACTGCAATGTTAGGCTCAAGGGCACTAGGCTTAAGGGAGTGAGTGCTGCCCACCCTAAGTAGCCTGGGTAACATAAAAGCAGCAGAAAGACGCTGTTCAGGTCCCTTACTTGATTGCTTTTGCTGTCCTCTGCTTGTCACGAACACGTTCTCCTCTGCAATCCCCCTCTCCCTAACCACCCTGCCTTGGAGTCAGTCAATTATGGACTGAAACCTCTACAGACTGAGATCAATAAGCCCTTCTCGCTTTAACTTTGGGTGTTGAGCATCTTGTCTCAGAGATGAGAGAAAAGCAACTAAGACACAGGGTCATCAGCAATCATAAAATTCACAATGAAACTCATTTTTCCATGTAATTCTTTTTTCCACATAATTAATATGTGCCAATTCAAAAGGAAACTGACAATCGAATACAAGCTTTTCAAATATTTGCAGAGCACCTAATAAATCCTAGGCTGAGTACCTAGTACTGGAAGAAATAAAGATAATAACAGCTGCCATTAACTGGAACAAGAAGTATCTGACAATGCTGTGCAGCTTAGATGTTCATCACAGTGTAGTTTGTAGCTTGAACTTGGGAATCGTCCAGAGGTCAGAGGAAGAGTTAATAACTACTAAAATGCATGCTTAGTACAATTCATAAACGGAGCAGGGAAATATAATTTAAGGCCAGGAGAAAAACAGCAGACAAGATCATGTGTACTGAGGATTGGAAATCCATACAAAAGACACAGGAAAAATGATTGGTGTGAAGTACTGAGAGCAGAAACAATGGTCACCTTTGGGCAGTGGGGGGCTCAAGGAAACTTTTTCTTTTTATTTATATGAGCTTTCTATTTTTTAATAAAAATCCTGCATTATTTTCATCAAAATGAAACATTACAGGAAAACTGCTACTCGATATTGAATCTGAGCACTGACTAGGCATCTTCTATCCTATTTCATTAAATGCCCAAAACAACTACTTACAGGAATGTGGTAGAATTCTTTTCACAACAACTTGGCTCTCTGCGTCATATCCCTCTGCCAACGCTCTGTGCAGGCAGACACTGCAGCTTTTCTATTAGGAAGCGGTGCCCATTTCCTGCCTCCCTAAAGCAAGGCTCTGCTTTGGCCTTACACCAACCAATCAGAGTCTGCAGAAGTGACCCCGTGGCCACTCCGGATCAAGGCCTCAAGGGGCTCTGTACACTCTAGCTGATGGTTCTAGAACTCCCTTCGCACCATGAGACTCACTGGGGCTGGCTGAGGCATCAGGGAGCACAAACGGGCTCTAAGTTCATGGCCAAAGGACCCCCAGATACACGTGACAGCCCAGCAGAGGTCAACAGAACAACCCTCCCAAAGTGGTCCTGACCACAAACTCAAGAGCTGACCTAGCCAAGACCAGAAGGGCTGTCCATACTGCCCACAGATGTGTGAGCAACAGCAAAAAAAGCTCTTTAAAGCCACCATATGTGAAGGAGCTTTGCAGCCTTGTTATGGAAAACGGTAACTGATACAGAAGTATTACTATCTGTATTTTCCATGCGGAGAAATTCATGGCAGGGAAATCAATGGTGACTTTCCAAAGGCCACACAGGCCAGTAAGTAATAGGTAAGATCAAATGCCATTAACATTTGCTAGGATTTAGCCATGTCAGTGATTTCATTTTGATGGCTACATGGGTTCCGAGCAGAGAAATAACTATCATCTCAATATCCACTATCCGGTGGCTGAATGATAAAATGGGCATTTCTAATATTTTTCCATTAACACATATTAGAGTAAAAGTGATCGCCTTCAAAAAATGGAGGCAACATGGGTTGGGGATCTAGGGACCTACCAATGTCCTTATTGTCATCTGGCTGATGGGAGCATGCATATGTTCATTTGGTTAGATTCACTGAGCTGCACATTGACCATATATACACTTCACGTGGTTACTGCTTGAATGTGTCCACTCCAAAGTACAGGTGTGGAACTGGCATAGCCAACAAGACCTTGTGACAATATTAAAAGACGCAGCCTTCCCAAGGAGATTAGGCCAGGCAGTGCCCTGAGCATTCATTCGGCTCTCTTGCCTTCCACTTTCCAGGACAGACACTCTCTTCTAGGGGCGGCCCTGAGGTGCTGTCCTCAAAACGGGGAGCAGCCTCCCCAGACAGCACACACGCTGCCACCCTGACCTTGGCCTTTCAAGCCTCCAGAAGTGAGGAGATACATTTCTGTTCTTTATACACTAGCTGGTCTCAGGTATTTTAGTAAAAGCAGCACAAATCAGGTTAGGAAATGTGTAAATGTTTGCACAATTTTTTAAATGAGAGAAGGGTGGAATAAAGCACATTCGTACACACACCCAAGCATGTTCCTGTCTCACATGCATGCGCATTCTATAAAGGGCCCAAGAAAGGGGCCGCTGGATCACAGGGCGCATGCACCTCCAACCACTGAGAACTGCCACCTTGTGCTCTACACGGGACTGCAGGTTGCAGTCTGCACCCAACCACAGGGCCTTCCGCACCAGAGAGGACACAGAGTGATTCTGAGCCTGGGCTTGGAGGGAGATTAGGGATGGGTCATCCCAAAAAGCGGACAGCATGATAACAAGGGTTGGGGAAGCCCCAGGCCCTAGGGATCCCGGACTGCAGAAGGCAGTGGGTGGACAGCAGACTGCAATCAGAAATGGAGCAGCAGAGGCCAGGAAAGGCACAGGTGAAATAGGCCTGCCCTGCGGTGAACTTCACAGGGCACACTGTGGGCTGCTGAGGGCGGGCTCCCCATTCCCGCCTCCAAGCCCTGGGGAAGGCCCAGCTCCAGCCCGCCCTTACCTCATGGTATTGCTCCAGCACCGAGACGAAGGTCCGCTGATAGAAAAGCAGCTGGAGGCGCTCGTGAAGGTAATTATGGCACAGCTCCTCGAAGGTGGCCGCTCGGTCCTTGCCCTGATGCCGCGGGTTCTGAAAGCCTGGAGAATCCACAACCATGATGGAGGCCATGGAGAGGTGGTGGGAGGAGAAGGATCTGGGGAAAGGAAAGAGAGGCCCCGGCACAACATGGGACCTGAGAGCCCCCTGTATCACGGCGCCCTTTCCCCACAGCAGTGCTGGGTTTGGAGATCTAGCGGATCTGGCTTCAAAACCAAGCTCACTTCTTCCAAGCTGCATGATCTTGGGCAAGCTACACCACCTCTCTGAGCATGGGTTTCCCCAACTGGTAAACAAGGATGGGAGTGAGCAGGCCGATCTCATAGACTGCAGCAGGTATCAAAGGAGTTAAAGGTATAGAAAGGGGCTCTCATGGCAGGAGCACATGGGAAGCTTTCGGGAAATGTGACTTCTCTAGCAGGCCCAGGGGAATGGAGAAATGATTGGCCAATGGCAACCTGGAAAACTGGCTCCAAAGCTACAGCTAGAGTTTCCTTTGCTTTCTCCAGCAACATACGGATATGGGAAAATGATTTTGTGCAGGGCATCCATTTATTAGGTCTTTCAAGCTCTCGTTTCCTAGAATCCTCCCACTGAATGTGTCTGGAATCTGTCTAGGTGGACAGACCAGGGTCTACTCCCATGAAAGTGTACAAATTTGAAGACCTGGATGTCAGCCACCTGTGAGCTGCGCCTCTCTCCTCCTCTGCAGTCAGCTCTGTGTCTCTGGAGACTCTCCCCTATCTCTCTGAGCCTCAGCCATGAAAGGGTTAATGATGACCAGGTGCCTCTTGGCAGAAGCCTTCCCTGCCAGTGCTCTTGGAGACCAAGACAGGAAGACTGCAAGTTCATGGCCTGCTCAAGCACGGGCAACTTAGTGATTCAGTGATCCTGTCTCCAATAAAAATTTACAAATGTTTAGAGATGTAGGTCAGTGAGGGGCCTCTGGTTTCAACCCTCTTACTAAAAAATTCATTAAGGATGGAAGCCAGCTATGTGGGCTCCAGGGAGGGCACCGGATAACTCATCTACCACTGCGACTGGAAAGTCCGCCATGGCATCAGTGCTCAGGAGATGCCATTTGCATTTTCATCATGAGCACGGCCAGCTCACAGCTTGGGGGAAGCCTTGGCATGAACCTTGGTCCTCTGCTCTCCTCGTAGTGTGCAAAGATGGAGGTGGCTCCACTCCTCCAGGGCAGACAGATGCTTACTAGAAGCTCCAACAAGAGCTTGAGATTGCCAAGCACATTTCACAGATGCGGCCTCTGAGAATCCAGGCTATGGGGCGGTTACCCTGCAGGCTAAGGGGACTCCAGCACCTGAGCTCACCCTCCACCTCCGCACCCCTCCCAGCTCACCAATCCCCTCCACTTCCGGATCGTGGACCTGCACTCTCTGGTGGCAGTGACTCTGCTGGCAACCAACAGAGGGGCTCATGCCAGGCCTGCACCAATTCGGACAGCCTGGCTGTCCATGGCTGTGCGCCTCATCCCCGTCCTTTCACAGGATTCCGTAAGCGTAATTGCGCTCCTGCTCCCCGCGAGGGGGCAGGGAAGCCCCTGTCCATGTTCTCCAGTAGCCCCACTGGAACCACTTAACGCATTTCCAAAGACGAACTCCGAAGATGCAAGATGAGGCCCCAGGTACCCACAGCCCAAAGAGGCACCCTGTAGACACAGTCACCCCCAAATTACATGTTGGTTACTCTCTGTTCCCAGAAAGAAAAATAAGACAAATAAACGATATGAATGACTGGGGGGACTGTCCGGGGAGACTGCAGGCCTGAGGCCAGGGTGCAGCCCCCGCCTCCTCATGTCCGTTCTGATGTGAGACTACAGAATTTGAGGCAAATTAAACCATCAGAGTTCTTTGTTCTCAATTTTTAGTAGGCACCTAAAAGGCATCAGGTTTTATTACTACTATTTTTATATTATCACTGTTACTCAGTTTGATGCATGATTTCTTCTTTTTTTTTGTAATCCTCACCTCTAACTAGGGGAATACAGCTATTTTGCAGGTGTGTAAAGGAGGTCCCAGAGGTGAAAGGATGTGCTCGGGTGGCACAGCCAGCGCGTGGACAGCTACAGTGGACTTAAACCCAGCACTGCCCGCTGAAAATCCTCTTGCTTATTCCAAAAATACCACTCTGTAGTTTGTGTCTTTCACCTTGAGTAACTTATTTTGAAGATAGTGTATCTACTATTGTTTATTTTTTGTTAGTATTTTTTTTTATTTTTTAAAGAGTATAAAATAGTAATAAAAAAACAGCAACAGAAAGAATAGAAAATTTGCTATACAAACTAATAGGAATTCAACAGTAGTTGCTGTATTGCACGATGTCTTCAAATTTCACTATTGTTATTCTCTTATTTTGTTATGAAATTTTGTGGAGGATTTTCACAAAATAAATTAAAAAAAAAAAACAGTTCTCCTTGGTAAAGGAAAAAAATACCACTCTGCAAAACTGCTCCATGGCAGATTATGAGACAGAAGAATGGATGCCTACAGCTAACAAATTGTAAAATATATCTAAATGTGGTTCTAAAATTGTATTTAAATATGATTTACATAAGAAACATGAAAAAAAAAAACCGCTCTATGGCAAGATGCCCACTCCATGCAGGACCAAAGGCCCCATTACCTGTTGATGAGCGAGACCACAGCCGCAAAGAGCTCTTGGTACAGGCCTGACGCCATGCCTGCCACGCATTCTGTGCCTGTCATCTTGAGCCCTGGAGATGGGAGAGAGGCGAGGTCAAGGTCCTGTGCTCACAGCGGTGCCCACGGTCCAGACCAGAACTGCCAAGTGGCAGAGGTCACATGACTGCAGAAATGTCCCCTCCCCAACCACACTGCTCCCTTGCTGAAGGAGTTTGTCCCTGTTCTTAGGACAAAGGCCAAGTGTCTCCTCACACATCCTGGCCCTATTACTCTCTAAGTTGTTCTCCTGTTCCTTCCTCAGGTCTCGACTTACAGGTCGCTGCCACCATGTGGATCTGCCATGTCTCCCACAGGTCAGTGTATTAAAGGCTTGGTCCCTAGTCCAGGGACCGACTGGGAGGACATGCAACTTTCAGGAGGGGGGCTGTAGTGGGAGGTCTCCGGCCATTGAGGTTATGCCCTTGAAGGGGTCAGTGAGACCCCGGTCTCTTGCCCAAAGCTCTCCCTCCCTCACCTCTTGTCCTGACCACCATGAGGTGAGAGGCTTCCTCTGCCATATGCTCCCCGCCAAAAAATGCTGCCTTGCCACAGGCCCAAAAGCAATGGGGCCAAGCCACCAGGGATGAGAGCCTCTAAAACTGTAAGCTAAAATAAACCTTTTCTCTTTTTAAGTTTGTTGTCTCAAGTATTCTGTAACAGTCATGGAAAGCTAACACAGTCACCTCTTCATGGAAGCCTTCCTTGATTACCACCACCACCATGAGGCCAGTTTCCAACCTTACTAGCTTTTATACAACACAACTGCAGCCAACTATTTGCTTGTGTGATTATTTTACTAAACTGTGTCTCCCCCATGTGGCTGGGAGTGCCCTGAAGTTAGTGACTGTCCTTGGGTTTTTTGGTATTAAGTCCCCAGTGTCTGGCATGTGGTGAAAATATAGTAAATGTTTGCTGTTCTCATTTTCCAGGAGGAAATTTGGCAAGTTTATAGCAGAAGCTATAATTTATTCATATTCTGGGGCTTAATAATTATATTCTGTGTCTTTTATTCTCATTAACTATTCTGAGAAACAATGATGCCTGCGTACACAGCTTCTTCTGATTGCTGGTTTTGACAAGACCACTTTTCTGAAACCACTTCAATGTCCCACAGTAGCAAATGGGCAAGACCATGTGCAGTCCGTGTGTGCAAAGGCACGGTTGTCTTGGGGTATGGGTAAGTATAGAATGAGCCAGAGAAAGTGCCCACCTACAATGGCAAGAAGAATGGAAATTCTTACAAAACTATAATTATGGTCGTGGTCTCCATTTTTCTTAAATGGGAACATACTTGTGTGTATTCAGTTAAAATAGACAACCGTCCCTAGGCCAGAGGCAACAAAGCAGAATGGAGACTGAGAGGACTGGATCATGGAAAGGTCTGACTCTTAAGTTTGGGTTCTTAAGTGACTCAGGAGGAAATGAGAGGACTTGATTCTGAACCTAGGAGGGTGTCCCAAAGCTGCAGCCTTGCCAACCAAACACCCTGGCTGCAGAGAGAGGACAAAGGGACCACCGAGAGCCCCTGTTGCCTCTTGAGAAGTCTCTGAATTAGAAACCCAACTTCCAAAGCTGCACACACTAGTGGCCAGAGAAATCCTTCTGCTTGTACATTCTAGGCAACCTACAGCAGCCCCCAAAGCACTCCCCATCCCTCCTTTTACTCTGCCCCTCCTGGGGCTGTTGCTAGGCAACACAAGCTTCCCAGCATGTCTCCTAAGCCTTCAAGTCCCTTGCCTGTTTAATGTCTACCCCTGAGACCTGGGCCTGAGAGGCTGATTCAGTCTCACAAAGCCATATGTGTGGATGTCTGTGCATGTGTGTAGCATGTATGTCCATGTGCATGTGTGTGGTATGTGGCTGAGCATGTGTGTAATTACGTGTTGTGTGTCTCCACACTGGTGTCATGTGGATGCAGGAGTGTGCATCCATGCCCAGGTGCTCCGTGCACACATCCATGCCTGCTTGCACATTAGGGAAGAGGGGCAAGTGGACCACAGCTCACCGAGAACTCAGGCCTGGAGGAAACCATGAGAGGCCAACAGAGTGCTGTCTAGTGCTGTCTGCCACCCAGCTGAAGTCCCTGGAAAGTGGGGGCAGCTCTCAGGACCCAAGAGATTCCCCGGAAGCCACAGCTCAGGATGATCCCAAGCCCTAATCCCAAATTCCATTGTCTCAAAAAACTCTTCTCCAAGACTTCTCAAGAGGCTCCAGGGGCTCCCAGAGGTCCCTTTGCCCTCTCTCTACAGCCAGGTGTTTGGCTGGCAAGACTGCAGCTTTGGGACACCCTCCTAGGTTCAGAATCAAGTCCTCTCATTTCTTCCTGAGTCACTTAAGAGCTCCCTCACATCCCCAGCCACTCAGACTGAGTCCCAGAAGCCACACGTGGTCCTTCTCTTCTCTGCTCAGTTTGTAAACAAGACCCAGAAACCACCCCTGCATCCCATCTCCACCACCTTGTTCCTGATGCAACACCACCCCCTCTTACCTGTGACTTTCATAGGCTCCAGCAGGGGGTCCCTTGCCCCACTCAGCCTAAACCTTTGTCCAGGCTGAGCTTCATTTAAAAAGCCAAATCACGCCCTTCCCCTCCCTGCTCAAGCCCCTCTGAAGCCTCTCATCAGCCTAAGACACACAGCCTGGTCCATGAGCCACCAGGGACAGGGCCACCCTTGTCCTCAAGACTCCCCTCTGGTCACCCTCCTAACCTGGTCCAGCCACACCAACCTCATTTTTGTCTCTCAGACAGGAAGTTCAGTCTTCCCTTCCAAGCAAGTGCTCCACAAATACTCTTATTTGCCAGTGGAAATGCCTTCATCCCATGCCACTATCCATAGTGTCCCCAGCCCTCTACAGGGCACCCTCCCAGGATCCAGCCACCCTCACCATCACCGGGCAAAGCTGACTACAGTGCTGAGCACCATGTGGTAGAAACACAACCCTGGTTCCCACCCACAGTGGCTTCCTCACACCCAGCACAGAGGCACAGTACACCTTGGGCAGCCAAGAGAAAGAATGTCAGTGCATCCCCAGGGACTGGCCCAGAGGCGAGGCAGCGGCATAGTACCTGAGCTGGGCTCCTCATCCTTGAGGCCCCAGCGGCTGGGCCCGGATGTCACTTGCTCGATGATCTGCCGCAGGTGGTGCTTGAAAGTCGCCGTGTTCAGCTCCTCATACTCACAGCCCAGGGCCTCAGCTGCACGGTTGGCCCACTCAAACCGCATGAACTGCTTCCGGCCCACTGCAAGAGGGACCAAGAAGAGACGTGGTGGTGAGACCCAGGTGTGGCTGGGTGCACATCCCAGAGTACCTCTGAGGCCTCTGAGCCTTGGTGTCACCCACCCTCCCAGGGGAACCTGCCGAGACAGAGCCCTAGGTAGTGCCAGGCTTACCCAGGGGCACACAGCTCCCACTTCCTCACCACTTGCATTTGCTCACTTTGTCAACACCATTTAAAATACCCTAGGGAAGTGCTTTAAACGTGGGTGAGGTAGTGCTTGGTGACAAGGTGACTTTCCACATATTCAGTTATCCATCCATCTACCTGTGGTCACTTCTCTCACCCAGCCAACCGGCTGCTCACCCAGATTGCAGATCATACTTCAGAGAGTCCACCGAGCCTTCGCTTAGTGCCATGCAGTCACTAGATGCCTACTACCTGACAGGAACTTGGCTAACCACTGAGAAGCCAAGGGCGAGCAAGACAGACCAAGCGACTGTTCTGATGTGCCACCTGATCTACTGAAGGAGTGGGACAATGACCAAATGAATACATAGAGAAATAAGGTAACTCTGGGTGATCACACACACACACACACACACACTGCAAGGAAAGAAACAGGATAAGATAAAGGGAGGCTGAGGGAGCAGTCCCCTAGCTAGAGTGCTCCGAGAGGGGTCCAGGAAGGTGTTGAACTGGTCTGGAAAGATGAGGAGGAGCTGGCCACATCAAGAACCAGGAAGTGGAAACAATTAGACTTGGTGCACAATAGCAGCGCTGGCATTCCTGTGTCTCACCGCACAGTTCACAACAGCTAAGCTCTGACGTCAGCTCGGGCAGTTGTCAACAGATGGAGAATAAAGAAAATGTGGCTCATAGACAAGATGGAATATTATAAGGAGAAACGAAATCACGTCCTACTCAGGAAAATAGATGGAACTGGAAATCGTTGTGTTAAGTCAAATAAGCTGGACTCAAAAAGTCAAATATCATGTTTTCTCTCAGAGGAGCCTTCTAGAAACAAAGCTGTTAAATCTTTTTTAGAACAGAAAACTAAGGAGAAGAGGAAAGGGATTGGAGGTGTGAGGAGCAAAGCAGGTCGGTGGGGAATGATCAAGAATGTTATAGGCATGTATGAATAAGCCAAAATGAAACCCAGTATTCTGCAAAACTAATACCCACTAATTTTTTTAAAAGAACCAGGAAAGTACTTCAGAGAGCAATGCAAGAGCCCTGAGGCAGACGTGAGCATGGTGTGGAGAGAAACGTCACGAAGCCCAGCGTGGCTGGACTCTAAGGGGCAGGAAGGCCACCAGAGGAGACTGCAGAAGCCATGGAGAGCCACACTGGGGGGAATTATACGATCATGTAAAATTAGCGACAGAGATCCTGAACAAGATTGTACTTCTGGTGGGGACCGAAAGTAAAGGAGACAGGAAGTCGCTTTCTGGATGGGTGTTTCCTGTCCCTCTCCTGTCCCATCACTGTTCATAAACGCTCTGCAAAATAGTCTCCCATGTCTACCACGACCTTTCTGACCTCAGCGAGCTGGGAAAAGTCAGCAAGGGAATTGGCCATTGATGTTGCTGAGAAGAGACACAGGCTGCCTAAATCCTGCCTGCACCAGGGAGACAGCTGAGTGCTTCTAAGGGGCACCCTGCTCATGAATCCAAGATGATACTCAGGAGGCTGGGCAGGCGCGTGTGTCCTCTGCCCTGGCCCCATAAGGCCTGGCTAGCACACAACAGTCCACCCTTCACATTCCTCTGTCTTTGCTGGCATAGGCAGTGGCCAAAATCTTCCCAAGGGAGACCACAAAACCTAAGATGCCACCCAAGGCAGTGTGAAGTGGAATTGGGCTAGCACACAGCCAATGGAACAGACATTCCCATCTGTCAGTTTCTCAGACACATAGTCTTTTTGAGGCTCAGTTTATTCATCTGTTAAATGGAATCATAAAATCTCCAAGTCCCGTCCACAGAGTTGAAAGGACCAGATGAGATGATGACATGGATGTGTGACACCCCCTG
Organism: Octodon degus; assembly: GCF_000260255.1. Lineage (NCBI taxonomy): Eukaryota > Metazoa > Chordata > Mammalia > Rodentia > Octodontidae > Octodon > Octodon degus. The sequence continues at coordinate 15,484,618 of NW_004524597.1, read as the reverse complement.
CGGTCTGCCCAGCAGCAGGAAAAGACCGTGGGCAAGGAAGGGAACCTGCAAGCAGGTAGGGGGCACTTAGATGAGGGGATTCCAAGCTGAGGCTTCTTCCTCTCCCCTGAAAGAAGGGCACACATGGACTCAGAATCTTCCACCAAGATAGGAACATCACAGTAGACCTTGGATGCCACCAAGGTCAGGGACCCCAGCATCCAAGGGAGCAGGGTGTCCCAGAGAATGTCTGGGTCTTCCCACTCACAAAGCTACCACGGGCACAGTGCACGAGTAATGAGCTAACCAAAAGCCTCCCATGGCTCCTCCTGCCAACTTACAAAACCCTCCAAGATAACCCACGTAGGGAGCACGGCATGTGGGGAGCAGACTCAGCGAACTCCTCTGTTAATGGAGTTTCTTCCCTAAAGCGGCAGAGGAGGTGAGCGGCAGAGTCAGCATTTCCACCCCAGTACAGCTTCCCCAGAGTCTGGGCAGCCACTATCCTGCTATTCTGCCCTCCTGCCCTTCACAAGCAGATCTGTGTGGTCTAGCTCTGTCTCCAGCCCTCGGAACACACTGACCCCAGGAAGACACAACACACTTTTGTGAAGTGAGTGATCGCATGAAGGAAGGAGTCCATGAACGATGAATCCACCTCACCTGAGTCCGTGAACAATGGCCGTGGCTGAGGGCCCGCCCCATCGCACTCCTTCCCTGCCTGGCCGGCCACAGTTTGGGTAGATCAGGGGAAGGCTCTCAGGGAGAGAGGGAGTCCCTGCATGCTGCTATCCCCCGCCTCTCTTCTTGGTCCTCAAAGCAGAGAGGACCATCTGCTTGCTATGGTGTGGCGATGGTGTGGTGATGGTGTGGCGATGCTGTGGCTATGTTGTGGCTGCACCACAGCCAATGTGATACCAAAGGCAGGCCTGAGTTGAGTCGGGGAGGCTCAGATGGCAGCAGCAGGGTGTAGAGCAGGGCGGGGCGGCACTGCCCCAAAGTCCTTCCCATCATTTCATGGAGCACTCATCAGAAGCACCAGGAAAAATGATTCTGATGCTATGTCAGCCTGGTCAAGTCTTGGGGACATATGCTCTTTCCCTGCAGGGCTTCTCAGAAAGCTTATCTTGTGCCTCTCCAAGAAGGGAAGTAGTTAGGACTTATGTGACCAAAGAAGAATGCTCCATGAGACAACAGTTTAGGAAATACCGGCCTAGCTCAAAGGGCCCCCACCTACCTAGGTGACTCTGAACAACCTGCCTCACCTGAGTCACTTGCCATGGCCACTCTATTAGTGAGAGGCAGGATGGGATTTGCAGAGAGAGAACAATGGAGAAAAGAGAGCGAGGAAGGGAGGGAGGGTGGGAGGAAGAGAGGGGACTAGAGCTTTAGATTCTTTGATGCTCCTGCAAAGGTAAGCTTTCGCTTGATGCTCAGTGAGAGTGAGAGAGAGACAACAGAAACAGAGAGAGAAAGACAGGGAGAGACAGACACAAAGACAGACAGAGAGAGAGAGAGAGACAGACAGACAGACAGACAGACAGACAGACAGACAGAGAGACGGAGACAGGAGAGAAAGAGAGATAGACAGAGACACAGAGAGACAGAGAGACAGGGAGACAGAGAGGGAAATAGCTTAGCTGTTCTCCCTGGCACAATGAGTTCAACTGCTATCAATTACTGTGGCCTCCTGCCTTTATTAATAACTGAGTTATTTCTCCTTCCAACAGCAGCTGTGCTGTTGCTGAATTACTCAACATGATGTGACTTATTTATAACACTGGCGCATCTGGTTCCCATTTCCTCACCCAGAGATTTACAGTCCTGGCCCTGTGAAGACAGAGGCCACCTGCAGGGAAGCGAGGAGCAGAAAGGGCCGGAGCTGCCTCAAGAGAAGGCGCCACTCGGAAGACAGCCGCCTGGATCTGGGTCCTGCGCAGCTCAGACCTGGGGGAGGTGGCAGCATTGGGCTGGCTCCTCAAGCCCCAGCCTCTTTTTTTTTTTTTTTGAACCGGGGATTGAACTCAGACCCTTGCGCTTGCCAGACAAGCGCTTATTCTACTGAGCCATCTCCCAGCCTCCTCTTCTGGGAAGGAAGAACAGCGTGGAGCAGGATGAACCCCACACAGAGGATGATGGCTCTGGAGCTCCCCTGTGCAGAATGTTGAGCATCTCACTTCGAGTCACTGGATTATGGTCACATTCTGAAACTTCCCACCTTCAAAATGATAATGGATCAGAAAGAGAAACCCCAGAAGCAAATGCAATTCAAATAGCTATAGCTCTCTGCCAGGGACGCCCCCCAAAGTTCTGATGCAGAGGCCTTGGGAAACATACCCCTCTTATTCCTGGAGGCCCAAACTGCCTTTCATGGCTCCTGCCTGGTCCTGGGAGAGGTGGCAACATTGGGCTGCTCAGACCTGGGAGAGACACCACGCAGCCCCACTCACCTGCTTGGACCGCTCCCCCTGCCTGGCTTCAGAGAGCGCTGCCATGGGGCTCAGCTTTGGCCATCTGCAGCTGAGTGCATCCTCTAAGGCCTCACCATGAGCCATCTAGAAATCACTGCTGAGTCATTCCTAGTCCAACAAGAGCCCCTGCCCACTCCCTAACAGCTAGAAAACCAGCCACAGACCCCTCCAGTGCTCCACAGACTAGAAGCAGATGTTTTGAGAAAAGAAGGCTCAGGGCAAATCAGGTGGGGCAGCCTCAGATGAACCCAGTGGGTTTGCTTTCTTGCGGGACTCCTCAGAGGCTTGACCTGGTCAGTGTGTGCTGGGAATTTACAAGAGGAAGGGAGTTGGGTGCAGAAGCATCCCAAACTCACGGGAGCCAGAAGCCAGAGGAAAAAGGCCACCTTGAGTCCTCTGCGGGCTGAGGAGAGGGAGAGCTGAAAGAACCAGAAGGTGAAACCCCAAAACAGTTTCAGTCGGGCTGTGAAATCTCCCGCTTAAGACATCACCTCTTCGAGCCTCAGTTTCCTTCTCTGTAAAATGGAATAGCTCCTCTTCCACTGGGCCATTTTAGAGATGAAATAAGTCATTGGATGTGAAGCTGCCAGACAATGTCCCCAAACACATGGCCCAAGCTGAGGAGCAGTGTGGTCAGGGAGAACTCAGCAGAAGGTGTCACACAGGGTCACTGCAGAGCCCAAGGCACCAAGAGAGGCTGCAGAAAGGCCATGAGTGACAGGCCTGAGGTCCCACAGATAGCATGGGAAAAGCCAGGACCCCCAGCTGGTGTTCTTCCCACACTCAAACGTCCCTTACTACAGAAAGGGTCACCTGACCTATCGAGTTATTCCCTTGGGCTGAATCCTGTGGCCCAAGGACAGCCAGTCACAGTCAGCACATCTGAGTTCTCACCACACCTCCGACCCTGTGCTCAGCGCTGAATCTCAGCAAAGCCATCACCATGCAGAAAGGAAGGACCACTGACCCTACTCATCATGACCTCCAAGGACCAAGCAACCCAACGCGGTGTAAAAAATTCAGGACAAGCTTTCAAGACAGATCCCCTTGAACCCACACTGGGCACCATCCGTTCCTAAGTGTGTAACTTACTTCACTTCTCTGGAACTCTACTTACTAATCCATACAATGGGTAGAGCCTACCACACAGGGTTAGGAGGATGGGTCATGCAAACCATATCTAGCAGAGACTGACTTCCCAGTGAATATGAGCAGATAACAATCCCATATCCATCATCACTGTCATTACTAGCACTGTTAGGCTTTGTCTTGAACCGGTGGGTCCAGGAGATGAGCCTTCCCTGTTTCTCCCCCAGTGGGAAGTTAGTGGAGTCTCTGGTGATCCAGGCAAGCAGGGAGCCCTAGAAAGCCCCTAGTGTACCTGGTTGTGCACCCTGAACCTCAGCTTCCCCATCTGTAAAGTGGGGTAACAGTACCTGCTCCAGAGGATGTTGAAACAGCTGAAGCTCCGACAACAGTGTCTGGCACATGGGATCACTAAATAAATGTCAGGTGCCGCTGGGACATATCAGATAGAGACCAAAAGAGAAGAGAGGCTCCCATGTGATCTCCCAGCACCAGAGTGGCCAGGGCACTCTGAGGCCTGGGTCACCTTCATGACCCAACTTCCCCTCTCCCTCCACCCTCCTGGATTACCTGGTACTCGGCACCTCTGCCTTCCAGCCACGGCCACTTCAGGGAGTTCATTTTTCAAAAAAATTACAATTGTGTACATCCCAGAGCAGCCATTCCTGCTTAATGAATGAATTCAATATGCTCAGAAAACGCAGAATAAATCCTCGCCTGTGCCCAGATCGGGCCAGGCTGCAGCAGCTGCCGGGCAGGGAGCCAAGCGGCCAGCTGGCCAGGGTGGAGGCTGCGTGAGCAGCACAGCCTGAGTGGGCAGGATGGGCCTGGGTGGGGGCTGGGCCCCGGGCTGCGGTGTCTCTGCAATGCCAGGCCTAGCACAGATGCACCCTAAGTGGGAGCCCCCCCAATCCACAGCATCAGTGCCCTTGGAACATGAGGATGGTGCCCCAGGCCAGCGAAGGCACTGTCAACTTGCCAAACTGTAGGCACAGAGGGGAAGACAGAAGGGGAGGAGAGAAAGAAGAAGAGAGTGGAAAACAGCGGAGAGGGAAGGAGGTTGAAGAGCAGGAGCAGAGGAGGAAGAGACAAAGGAGAGAGGGAGGAACCAGCGAGGTGCAGAGTCCTGGCACAGGAGTCAGCAGAGCAGGAGTGTAGGCATACCTCCCCGTGGCCTTGCTGTGTGACCCCAGCCCATCTCTCCCCTCTCTGGGCCCTGGACCCTGACCTGTGCAAAGAGCTCAATCCAAGCCCTTTCCAGCACTCACTGGCCAACCTTTTAGGAAGCTCTTAGGACCACAGGAGCCATTGGAAAGGTCACCACCAACAGCCCTGGGCCAGCCTGAGCCTGGGGTCAGAGCTTACACCCCAGGCCCTCTGCACAGCCCATACCCCACCATACTGAGTCTCCTGACTCAAGAACTCCTGCTATGCTTTAGTTCAGAGCTTAAAGAATGAGCGCAGCTGGGCACGTGGGTCAGCCCTGGACCCCAGGCTGATCAGCTCCCCTGCAATGGCAAGGCCTGGCCTGTGTCCTGCACTCCACACTCCTCCTTGTTCAGGATGGAGTTGACACACTGCAGTCCAGGGCCCCTGGGAAGGGGTGGAGAGGATGGGAACCCTTCAGAATGGCAGCAGAGTGCTGAGCAACAGGGGCCTAGCCAGGTGTCTCTGAGCCCCATGGACATAACAGAGGAAAACAAGGCTGGCTTAGCAAAGTAGAGGAGGGCCCTTTGCCTATCTGCAGAGAAGACCCCAGCAGCATGTCCAGCTTGGACACAGCAGGTCTATGTGCAGACACCAGGCCTACCTCTGGCCTGGTGACACAGTGCAGAGCGGGTAGGAGGGCTGGCTCTGTGCCACTTCTAACTGTGTGATGTGAGTTCTCGACTTTACCTCTCAGGGATTTGGCTTCCCTGTCTGCAAATAGAAAGGATAACACAGCTCCTCCCACAGGCATGTCAGGGCTGGCTGAGCCAACCCACCTGCAGGAACTCCTAGCAAACTGGGCTGTGTGCATGGAAGTGCTGACCACCAGATGCATGCTTCACTTAGCAGTCCCCCTGCAGGAACCCACGCCCCAGGATGCCCACCTGCGTGTGTACAAGGACATGCAGGGTCATACCAAATACCAGAACATCAGCAGACCTTACGAAGGCTCACTGACAGGAGAACAGTGAGGTAAACTGAGGCCCATCCACTCCAGGCAATGCTCTTAGGTCAGCAAAGAGGATTAGGGCCCACACCATGTACCAGTGAGGAAAGATATAAAAACAAACTAAGGTATGATGCAGGGCAGGCACAGGACACAGAAACGGTGCTGGTGAGAAGCAACTGTGTTAACAGCAGCAAGCACCCCGCTGACCTGCAGTGGCCACGGGTGGCAGACAGCTAAGTGCAGCTCTGAAGGCCAGGGCTGTGTCTTGGGTGACAGTAATGCACTGTGACAACATCCTGGTAGAGGTGTGCTGTGGCCATGAATGATGCTACCACCAGGGGGCACTGTGGAGGGCCCACGGGACTCAGTAGAGGCTTTGTAACTGCCCATGAGGGTATAATCACGTCACATCTGAAGCTTAAGGAAAAAATTGTCTGGGGGTTAACAGCGTACAGCATTTGCTTAGCACTGGGGAGGTCCTGGAGCCGGGTGTGGTGGCACTTGCTGTGATCTCAGCACTCTGGGAGAATCACAAGGTTGAACCCAGCCTGGGCAACTGGGCAACTTAGCAGGATGGATGGATGGATGGATGGACGGACGGACGGACGGACAGATGGACAGACGGATGGATGGATGGTTGGATGGATGGACGGATGGACGGACGGACGGACGGATGGATGGATGGAAGGACGGACGGACAGATGGATGCATGGATGGATGGACGGAAGGATGGACGGACGGACAGACAGACAGACGGACAGATGGACAGATGGACAGATGGATGCATGGATGGATGGACGGAAGGACGAACAGACAGACAGACGGACGGATGGATAGATGGATGGATGGATGGACGGATGGATGGATGGACAGACAGATATGTAGTTCAGCATAAACACCCTGCATTTGATGCCCAATTACACACACACACACACACACACACACACACACACACCACAAATCTAGTAAATACTAAAACATCCTGCTGGGCAGTGAATATATCCCGTAAGAGCCTGGGTCAATATCATACACATGGTACAGACTGAAGGAGTCTGGGTCTCAGATTATTGGTTCTAACAGTGGTCCACACGATGCTGCTGTCAGGCTAGCTGAGCAGAGATGAGACTGCACGGGAATTCTGTAGTTGCTGCTCAATATAAGTAAAGCTACTCAATATCTAAAGTCTATTAAAGTTTTTTAAAATCTGAAGGAAGGATAAACACCAAACTGTTCATAGTGGTCCCTCCTCAAAGGCAGTGGAATCAGAGGGATAAAGAGAGCTTTTCTTTCTTTCTTCTTTTCTTTCTTTTTTTCTTTCTTTCTTTTTCTTTCTTTCCTTCTGTTTTACTCTGTATTCTTCTGTACTATTTCCATTTCTTATAGAAAGACAACATGAAAACACTCCACACAGAGCTGTTTCAAAGCAAGGGGAACGGGCGCGCCCTCCACAAAGCCCTGGACTGTGGAGGGTCACTGCTCCGTGGCAACAGCATCACCATCACCATTATCTCAGGCCTTCAGTTTCGGTGTCTCACCCCAGCGTGGACAGCACCTGGCCACCGTCCGCTGTCCCTGGATGGGTTAACCTTGCTGGTGATGGTGACGCAGCCCAACAGAAAGACCTTGTCACCAGTGTGCTGTCTCTCCTTCCAGTAGGCACTCTGGCTGCCCAAGTTCCAGCACTGCTCACTCAGGGCCTGACCTCTTTGTTACAGCAGGCAGAGCTGCTGGAGAGAGGGCAGCCTCCTTTCCCACCCCATTACGGCCACGTCAGCTTACAAATGGGCTACCTGTGGCATATACTAGGCAGCAGGTCAACAAGCAGTCACTGAAAAATCCTTTGAAAGACAAATAAATTAAGCACCCCCAATGGCCTTTGCAGAGAAGAAGAAAAAAAAAAAAAACAGGCAACTTGACCATGGAGACAGGTATCACTCGTCCTGGGTGCCATTCTGGATTCTGTGCTTTACTGTCATTTGAAGAAGCTCTATGGGATGGTGGAAAGCTTGACTTTCTGGAAAGAGCACATCTTCTGCAGCTGCAGGGCCACAGGCCACTGGGAGGATTAAGGGCCAGCCCAAGGTGCCTTCACTCTTAAGTTGTGCCGGGAAACTCCCTATGCACTGGGTTTCCCAGTTATGAGTAAGTAATAAGAGAAAAGTAACTAAGATGGCCCCATTTTACAGGTGAGAGGAGTGAGCCTTGGAGGCCCGGGGAGTCCCAAGGTCACACAGGTGAACCAAGATTGAACACTGGTCTATAGCTTCCGCTCTGAGTTCCCCTCCATTCTGCTCAGTGGGACCACCCTCCATACAGAGGGCTGTGTGGGAACTGAAGGGCCAAATGGAGACTGGGTGGAGCTGGGAAGGGGCTCTTAGGAGAGGGCAGAGATCTGAGCACCCAAGGGCTTCTGGGCCTGGGCTGGCCAGCTGGCTTGTGGAAGCAGAGGAAACCTTGAGGTGGACAGGCCCTGCACTCGGCCTTCACTCCAGCATGCTTATTTGCCCAGGACAGGTAACCTTTCCTGGCCTCAGCATCCTACCCCACAAAATGGTACCTCTGCTGATACCTGTCAGGATTGCTGTGACAACCTGGGAGACAACCCCTGGAAGACAACCCCTGGAAAGCAACTCTCATTGCTGGACTAAAGGAGAGAACAGGGGGGCCCTGGGGATCTGCAACATGAAGGGAAGAGTGCTCACATGGCCAAGATGCCCCAAGACACAGAAATGACTTCTTGCCGCAGAGAGTATGCGTAGCATACTAGATCAGCTCTTCTACAGCAAGACAGTCCACAGGGGAGGGGAGCCTCTGGGGGTGGTGAAGATCCTGGCAGTAAACACAGGAGGCAAACATCCACAGAACATTGTCTGTCCACCTCAACAGGGAGCTGGGAAGCACCAGGGTGGAGCTCTACCAGCTATGTAATGTCACAGTTCTCAGCAGCTCCCTTCCACTAAGATGCCTCCAAAGGCCTTGGCATGTCACCCCTCCATTCATCTGATGGCAGGTCCTCCACTCTCTGCTCTTGTAATCACATTTCACAGGCAAGGAAACTGAGGCCCCAAAAGCTTAAGGTACTTGTTCAAGGCCACCTTGGCAAATATGGCCACACTCGGAACGCCCAGCCCTCATGCTCTAGAAGTGAACTGTGGCGTCTGGGTCCCTTCAGCCCTGAAGCTTATAAACAACAGGACACAGTGCAAGGGACATAGCTCAGAAAATGCCGCACAGCTTCCACTGTCATTACAGGAAAAGCCTGTGGGGTCACGAAGCCCCCAAGACACGAGCCGGCCCGACCTGCTCCGGGGGAGACCGGAGGCCAGGTGTGGAGGGGAGACAGCAAGCTGGCTGTGGCTCCACCTCACTCCCACTGCCCCTGCATCGGCCACCATCTAACTGCAGCCACAGGAGAGACCCCAAGGATGCTGCAGGCTCCCCACAAAATGTGGGTGCCCAGAAGCCTGGGGAAAGATGAGTGACAATGGTTTAAGCCATGGAGGTGGGCTTGTGAGCCACAGGGCAAGTAACTGAAGTGCCAATCAGTGCTGAGTCCTCGCTTGCACTTGAGCCGGGTCACGGGCACTGTGCCCCCACACCCCCGCACTTTCCCCATCTCTTAGGACCTTCTGCTAAGCTGTGGAAACAGCCCTGGGCTGAGAGTCCTGAGCTCGATCTGGCTCCAACCTTGCCCTTCGCTGGCACGGAAGTGTGTGTCCTCTAGGGAAGGAGCATCTCTGCGCAGTGTGGCTTCTTCGGCCACCACAGGGACTGCACACCCACACTCCCTGCTCCAGGGCTGCTGCAGTGCCGAGGGCCAGAGCAGGCTGCAAGAGCGCTCTATGCAGGAGAGAGCCCAGCCTGCTGAGGGCCTGTGTCGGGTCAAGCGCTGCGTGGTCACTGTCTGACTACAGGGTGGATGATATCAAAAATGTCACTCATGCAGGCTTTGTCACACATCCAGGAGCTCAGGGAGCTGGACCTCAATGTGTCCTGTTCAACTCCAAGGCCCAGGGCCCCTGTCTCCCAACCTGTCCTTACCGAGTAGGTGCCACCAGAGACCCTGCTCACTGCCACTCCATACTCACAGCACCGCTACCATGCCAGGGGCAACTCCCTGCCAAAGCGGAGCAGCACAAACTTGGGGGCTGCAGTCTGAGGCTCAAGGGGTGGCCGAGGTGACCACAGGCCCTGGCAACCAGCACAGCAGCTGGCATCAGGTGCCCTGGTGGTGTCCCCTGCCTGATGTGAGCTGCTGGCCCTCAGAGGCCCTCCCACTACCTTCCCAAGAGACCACCAGCAACCGCGAACCAAGAGACAAAGGGAGCCGAGGACACATCATAGAGGGGCGGACGGGTGCAGCCCGCTGCCACCATGAGGGCAGGCTGCCTGGGCGCCAATGGCTGGCTGTGCCCAGCCCCTTCAAATAAGTGTCAGCTCACCCCAGGAGCCAGCAGTCCAGGTGAACAGGAAGGAGGCCCATGGGAGCCAAGGGGTCTTTATTTGGTGCTTCTTGTCCATCTGTCTGGTGGCGTGGCCCCTCCCTCACCTGCCAAGGCGACAGGCTCACTTCTCATCTGTCTTCTGTTCTGTGGCCGCCTCCCCGCCTTTCAGAGCCACTGAGAAGTCAGTCCACAAGTGTTTATTGAACACGTACTGTATGGGACCCATGCTAGACAGCAGGCTGCAGCAACGAGCAGAACCAGACCAGGGCTCTGTGTGTGAACAGCTCAGTCCCAGAGAAGGAGATAACTGGTATTAGTAACCTAATAAGCAATAATCGTCACACAAAGTGAAAGCAGCCAGAAGCTGCTCTGAATACCCCAGCGGGGACCCCAGGCCTCACCTGTACTCAGGGACTGACATGAGTGGAACTGGGAATCAGGAGCTGAGGGCTCAACAAGGGGAAGTAGGCAGGAGACAGTGACAACCCCACTGCACCAGGACCCCTCAGGCACAGTGAGGAGAACAGCTGGAGACAGCGCAGCACACAGCATGGAGGCTGCAGGCGAGCCCGGCACAGCAAGCGGGCAGGAACGGGAGAAGGCCAGGCAGGAGCTGCCCTTGGCCACCTGTGTGGGACACAAAGCCCTGCTGAAAAGCACAACCTGGCATAGCAGGGAGGCACCTGGCTGTGGTGGTTGCTGACCATGGGCAGGGGATGGGGACAAGGGAAGCCAGGGGCCTGCTGGGAGACACCTGGTGGCTTTGGGGACAGAGGTGGTATCCACCTGGAGGAGCTGACTGGGGGATAAGGTCCCCTGGTGGGAGCCAGACTCCAGCTGTAGCTCTGAGGAAGAAGCTCTGTGTTGTTTTGGTGGCCCAGCCTGACAGCCCCAGGGACCATCTGTCTCTCAACGGCAAACTGCTGCCCCTGGCAAGCCATGTGGAACAAGGTGGCCTTTGAGCCTGACACACCTGAGTCCCAGTCCAAGCCTGGGCACAGTCTCCCCACACCCCCTGAGCACTCTCTCTCTCTCTCTCTCTCTCTCTCTCTCTCTCTCTCTCTCTCTCTCTCTCTCTCCTGGAGGCCCCTCAGTTTCCCCAGCTGCAGAGTGGGGCTGATTTTGCTAAAGGATGGGGAGAAGGCTGGTGTGGCAGAGCACATTCCACATGGCTGCCAATGCCATCCCCCAACAGCCGGGCACCAGGAGACCAATTCAGGAACTGCATGTGAGCAGTAAGGGGAGCGGAGGGCATGCCCCTGAACAACAAGGACATCAGGGGACCCACAATGGCATCCACCATGCCAGCCTCACATAGCCTGGCTGGGCAGCATCTGACCAAGCTCAGCTACCTTCTCCTCACTGCCTGGGCTTGTGCGGCACAGCAAGTCCACCCCTGACTGCCAGGCTGAGCAGAAGTACAGTTGCCCTTGACAACCAGGAAGCCTACATGGGGACTGTTGACCCCAGACAGCCCATCCTGGGTCAGAAAGCATAGCCCACCTAGGGAAGAGCCCTTTGAATTCAGGAATGCTGAATTCAAAAGAGCCCCATCTCAGCACAGTAGGCATGAAGGGCCCTGCTCCCTACTACAGCCTGAGAGCCTTAGGATCACACGGCTCTGAGTTCTGACACTTCTGGCGCGTCACACCACCTCTCTGAGTCAAAACCGCTGCATGTGAACAAATGGCAGACAGAGGCTCCCTTAAGATGCTGTTTTGAATCTCTTTTCTGGCCTGGAGTGGAGCCTCTAGCTCAGCACAGAAAGTGAGTATGAGGGCCTCACTGCTACCAGCTCTCCCCAGCAGCCTGTGGGCCTTGGTATGAGCTGAGACACCTCCAAGCAAGATGGGAGCCTGGACAGACACAGAACTCAGGAAGACAGTTCTCTTGGAGGCTTTCCTCTGGAGCCCCTTGCTGGTGGTTCAGGGGAGCACTGGGTGGGCACAACTGGAGGTGTCACCCTGTGCAGCTCACTCCCTGGGCTGCCTGAGTTGCGTCCACTGGACTAACCAGCAAAGTGAAGAGCATTCCTTCCTGAGTTCTGTGAGTCATGCTAAGGAGCTGTCGCCCCCTGAGGTGCACTTGTGAGAGCTCTCCACATTACAGTCAGGAAGACTGGAGGCCTGGACCTGCAAACGATGCCTCAGTGGGGTCGCCCTTGTGGGACTGAGCACTCCACTGTGGCCCTGAGGGGAACTGAGGTCAGAACCCAGCACCAGGGGCTTGGAAGAGAAGAAATGTGGTCCCCAAAACTGGGCTGGAGCCACAGCCCATCTCTTGCATCAGGTAGGCGTCCCATCCTGAGGATCAAGGATGAACCTCTCTAAAGGCCTCAGCCTCACCCTCTGTAAAAGGGGCATCAAAACAGCTCTCACTCCTCCGAACTGTCCTGAAGAAGTAATGATATCACCTGATCAATAAGCACTCAGCACAAGGCTTCTGGCACAGCAAGGGACTCAACCCTCACCCCCACAGGCACCAGCTGTATGCCGCCAGAGAAGCGCTCTGCGGTCTCCGTCTCTGAGCCCCATTTCCTTCATCTACAGAGGCGGAGGAAGGTGGATACACAGGAAGCCCGCGACAGGGCACTAGCTCTTCTACTCCTTTTTTCTGGCTCACTGAATCTTCACAAGAGGCCTGCAAAGTGTGTACTAGCATGAGCCCCACTGCGCAGAGGAGGAAACTGAGGCTCAGAAGTACCGAGGCCAACTCACCCAGCATAAGGGCTCCCGACTTATGCAAGGCCCTGCTCTTGCCCGAGTCTAATTGGATCACAAGTATCACAGAGGTAGAAGTGCTTCTGAAACCAGCAAACTCTAAACCCATACCAGGGGCGGCTGTTAATGCTTTATGGGTTCTAACACCCTGAGTGTGGTTAGAAGTCCACCACCACCACCACCATCTCCCCACAGGGATGATACTAGTTCCATATAATAGGATCAGGGCTTTCCAACTCAGCTAAGAAAGCCAGGCACACTGGGAGGAAAGTATCATTTTAATGGGGGAAAAAGCCTTGATTAATGAAAATGATTCTTAATATATTTCAAAATGATCTGTTATGACACAAAGCAAAGACATTTATATACGGCTGTGAAATTTTTAATAGCTGATTTTAGAACAACCTATTATGAAACCTTCCAAAGCAGAATATATAGTGAGTAAATCATTGGGGGAGGGGGGCCTCCAGGCAGACCGACAGCTACTCTTCTTAAAATAATTTAGAAGGTGGGTGGGAAGGGAGAGGGGGAGGAATTATTGCCATAATCATGTGTTAATTAAATATTTATAAATGTGACTTTCTCTTTCATTGTCATGGGCTTGTGTGTGGACAGGGCAGGTTCTGAGCCCACATCTGTGGGGTTGCTGGCCCCGCCCCATCCCAGGACAGAAAGGAACCTAGGTTCCCTCACTGCTCTGGTGACAGACTGCTGGGCTTGGAACCTTGTGGTCTCTGTTGCATGGAGCTGGGGCAAAGAGGGTGCAAGTGAGAGTATGGACACTGGAAAGCAGGTCCCAGGGTCCCCTCATGGGACTGGCCTTCTTCCCCAACCCTACAGAGGCATGTGGGAGGGAGCAATTAGCAGACCTGGCTGCTGGGTCCAGGCAGAGGGCTGTGTCTCCCTCATCAAAGACTGGCTGGGTGATACCAATCCATCAAGCTGTGTGCTACTGAGTGTTGCCTGGAGCTGGCCTTACAGCTGACCTCCCTGCCTCACCTCCCTGTTCTGCGCAGGTCATCCACAGTGTCCCAGGCTCTCCAGGCAGTGTTTCTCTCACCTCTGCACCTCTGCCTTCTCAGGGCACAGGGGTAGGCTCAGCCCACAGGAGGTGATGCAGCGGTAGGATGCCCTGCCCCCAGCAGCAGGAAGTGGGGGATAAATACCCAGCCACCTCGCCTCTAGAGCTCTGGTCCTCAGCCTCCCCGAGACCCTTCATGGGCCTGAGCCCCAATGCCCAGAGCTAAGCTGCTCCTTGATTCAGCCCATCTGCCTGCCTTCCCTTCCTGCCTTGCTCTCCCAACCTCTTCCAAGGCCCATTGCCTCTCCTGAATAAGCGTTAGAGAGCCCTCAAATCTTCATCTGGAGCCTGCTTCCAGGGAGCCCAGGCTCATCACCTTCCTTGTCTTTATTCCACTCAGTACCCACATCACCCCTCCGCGTAACCCACAGGAAGAGGACACAGAAGCTCCGCCAAGTTCAGTGAGGAGCCCACATGTGGGAACCCACACCCTGCATTTCAGGGCACCTATGCCTCTGGTTTCAGTGTTCCTTTCTGTTAAGGGAGTTTGCTTCCTTCCACAAACCCTCAAGCACTGATGCCTGCCTGCTCTGTGCTACATAGGTCAGCACAGCCTCAACTGCCACCAGTGAACAAAGATGGCGATGACTTCAAGTTCAGGAATCTCATCTCTCCCCACGAGATGGCAAATCTTCAGGAAGGGACAGTGTCCTCCCCACCTGTCCTTTCTCACCTTCTATCCAGCACAGATGCGGGCACAAGGTCAGCACTGCAGCATCCCCATGACTGAGGTGGCTTTTGTGAGAAGATATAATGGCTGCAGGGGATCTGGAGTCCTCAGCTCAGGCTCAGTGACACGACAAAAGAAACATGATTTCCAGGCCCCAGAGAATAATGTTCTCACAGTTCATCCTATTTGAGGTGACTCTCCATCACTGACACAATCGAAGAAAGTCAATGTGGTCCCCACACTCCACCCATGCTGAAAAGAAGAAGCATACCCTCCAACCGACACACACAACAGCAGGACAAGATGGCAGCCTGAGCCTTCAGGGAGCACTCTTTTCCCACAAGTGGGGCTTGGGTGGAACTATCAATCAGGGAGCCCCATCCAATCAGGGCCAGGAAAATTATCACATGCACCAATCAGACACTCCCACCCTAGTATCTTCATGGTCCTTTATGAATTTGGAAGAAAAGCCTCTACCTCTCCTTTCCCCATAGAAATCAGTATCCTCAGAGAGGAGAAGATTTGAGGGAACCTTCTAGTCTGGCCCTAGTCTGTGTGCTCAGGATGAAGGGAGTCTCATGCTGGGCCTGGGAAAGGCCCTGTGCTCAGAAATGTTCCCTGGGTAAACCTAGATGGCTCCTTTCTGCTCCCTGTGAGCTGTTAGGAGCTCAGATTCTGGAGCAAGATAGATGAGGTTCTGATCCCAGCTCTGCCACCTCCTTGCTGTGCAATGCTGAACAGGTCATCCAACCTCTCTGTGCCCCAGTTTTCTTTTCCATAAAATGAGGCAACAAAAGCACTCTCCTCTTGGGCTGGTGGGCAGATTCATGAGTGAACACATATGTATGCCTGGAACACAGCTTTAGTACAATCGGTGCTAAGCAAATGTTGGCTCCTCCTGCTGCGGTTGCCATGACTACCATTACATCTTAAGTAGTATGTGATGCTTCTGAGGTCCTTTCTAGATTTAAAGTGCTATAACTACATGAAAAGGTAACTCTTATTCCAGGCAGGTTTACTTGGGACAGCCTCCAGATTCCAGAGGTTTGGGTAATTCCTGAACTTCCAGGGAGGGGCCAAGGGCAGCCACTTGGTGAAAGCTCCATATTCTGTGTCTCTGTGGGAAAATCACAGCACCCTCACCATTTCAGCACCTGTCATGACTCCACAGAGTGAGTACAGTGGTGGCCCACAGGGTAGGTCCACGCCCTAACTGCTGGTGCTCATGGATAGGACCAATTTGAACCAAGGTTGTTGGCAGGTATAATTTAGTTACAGATCTCAAAATCAGATCTTTAGCCAAACCCAGTAGTATGTATGCCTAGGAGAGGCAGAAGGCATGAAACTTAGGGGCAAAGACCGCAAGAAGCCAGAATTGCAGGGTAAGGTGAGGAAGCCACAGGGCATGGAATGCTCAGAACCACACACCAGAATCCGGGAGAGGCAAGGACAGAGCTCCCCTACAGCCTCTGAGGAGTATGGCCCTGCCGACACCTTGACCCTGGGCTTCTGCTCCCCAGAGCGGGAGAGAAAAACGACTGTTGTTCTGAGCCATGGAGGCTGTGGTAATTTGCCACAGCATTTTGGGAAATGAACACACCCTGAAATACGCAGAGAAAATGCTGGCTTGGGAGCAGGGCAGTGGTCCTGAGCCCAGTTAAAAACTTTTAATGCAAACTGGGCAAAGTGATGCTCACTTGTAATCCCAGCACCCTGAGAGGTTGAGGCAGGAGCATCACAAGTTCTAGCCCAGCCTGAGCAACTAAGTGAGACTCTGACTCAAAATACAAAAGAAAGTGGGTACATACAGTTCAGTGCAAAGACCCTGGATTTGGTCTACAGTAAAACAAAATAAAAACATCCTCTCATGCAGTTCCTGTGGCTTGAGTGTGTTCCCAAAAAGGTTATGCTTTGAAAGCTAGAGGCCTAGCATAGCACTGCTTAGAGCCCTTGGGAAGTGAATGCCCTCAACCACTTACTAAGCCATTCAGGGAGTGGATTAGCTCCCAGCTTGGGGCAGGGGAGAGGTTTTACTAACAAAGGGAACTCACTCTTCCACACACCCCTTTCTGTCTTGCCTCCACACAACAAGCAAGGAGGCCCCACTGAATGCCAGTGCTATGGTCTTGAGCTTCCAGCCAAGAAGCTTGAGCCAGATATACTTCTATTCTCAATAAATCGCTCAGCCCCCAGGTGCTTTTTCATAGCAACTGAAAATGGACTGAGACACTGATTCAACTCCAGAATTTCACAGATGAGAAAACTGAGACCAGAGAGACAGCCTAAGGTAACACAGCAAGTTGGGGTTACAAGTGTATTCTTGTGTTTCTTAGTAGCCACTTTTTAATTGTATATATTTATGGAGAACAATTTTACATTTCCACATACATACACATTACATGTTGGCCAAATCAAGGCAGGCAGTACTTGACAGGATTAATTAGCAACAGAGCCAGAATTTTTGGTTAGCTTCCCCTGATCTAGCTAGATATGAAAAGAACAGAGGAATTTTCTAGAGCACAATCAAACAAGTGCAAAAGCACAAGGACCCTAGAGTTCATGGCCCTCCACTGAAATGGTTCAGAACAAGGGTCAGAAAACTTTTTCTATAAAGGGACAACCAATAATTACTCTCTCTATTCTGCAGGCCATGAAACATCTGAGTAAAAGCAGTCATAGGCAGGTAAATGAATGGATGTGACTGTGATCCAAAGAACTTTAATTACGGACACCATAATTTGACTACCATATAATTTTCATGTCTTGCATTATCCTTGCTTTTTCATATAATGGAAATGTTTTCCATTATAAACTATTCCATTACAAACTATTCCTAGTTCACAGACAGTACAAAAGTAGGAAGCAGGAGGGTGAGGGCTAGGGACTATAGTGGGTGATCCCTGTGTAGACAAGAGGTGGGGTTCCGACTGGTGACTAGGGTGACACAGGAAGAGAAACATGCCCTGGGTTGGACAGCCTTACTCTCTGGCATACATGGCCCAGCTTGGCCTCGGTGACTAGGAGCTGAGACAGAGCTATCACAGCCCCCTGGAGAAAATGGCAGTGACATCCTAGCAACCAAAACACCCAGGATGGCTCATGGCTGAATTTTGGGAGGGTAAGTGACATCTTCCCAGCCAAGCATGTCTGTCCTGCCTTGGACTAACTGTGAAATTTGCACGCTACCTACCTCTGACTCAGCATAACTTCTAGAAGCTTCCAGAATCAGTTCTGTTGGTTACTATGTGTGGCTCAAATGGATGCTAATTAAAGGAAGGGGATGTGAGACCCACAAATGTGGCAATGGCAGGAATGATGGTGTTGTTTCCCCTAAGGACTGTATCACCCCTCAGGGGACAACCCAGACATCACCAGAGTCACCAGACAGGCCTCAATTTATGCACAAGTTATTCCACAAGTAAGTTCCAACTCTATATCCTGAGCCCAGAGGAAGGCTTCCTGCTAGAAGGGGCTAGGCAAGGACACAATCACCATGCAAGGGCCCCTGTACCCCATGAGGCAGGGACCATGTTGTTTCTGATCCCTGCTGTCTCCCCAGAACCTTATTCAGTGCCAAAGAAGGAGCAGAAGAAATCAGAGATAGGGCGAAGTAGGGAGCCTTGAATGCCAGATCAAGGGATGTAGCCTGATTTTGCAGATGTGGGGAAAATCCAGGAACATCTTCATAGAACAGCGCAGTGGCTCAGCATCACAGAACAGACCCAGTGGCCATGATGGAGATGGAGAGAAGGAAGCGGAAAGGTGTTGGCAAGGAGCTTATTCCAGTAACCCAAGCACAACATTTCTAAAGGCAAATACCCAGTCTATGATGACAAGAGTATAGCTAAAGTCAGAGTAGAAAAGATGCCACAGAGAGTATCTGCAGGCACAGTGAATGCTTGGGCAGGAAGAGGACAAGGGCACGAGGGGTGAATGGAGCCACTTGAGAGGCCAGAGCTTGAAGAGGAGTCCTCAGCCATCAGGCAGTTACAGAGGGAGAGAAAGCAGGCATGCTCGACCTTCAAGTGTAATGCGAGGCCACCTCCTTGGCGTCTGTGGAGAAACAGCAGCTTCACTGCCACCCCCACCTGCTCACATATCTGCAACAGCTGCACAGTCCAAACTCGCCAGGTGTAGCTGGCTGCTTATGTTTAAATTAAAATTAAATGCAATTAAAACCTCAGCCCCTTGGTCATGCTGGCTGCACCCTGAATGCTCTACAGTCACATATAACTGGTGGTTGCTGCTGCAAGCAACATAGGTAGAAAACGTCTCCATTAGTGCAGAAAACTCTTCGCACAATGCTGGGCCAGGTGTGCTTGAAAGCTCCAATCCATTTCTATTTCGCTATCCCTGGTTTCACAGCCTCCCAAAGAGCAGCTCCAGAGACAAGAAAGGCGACAGACTGACCCTGTCCCCACCTCACTGAGAGAAGGGTCTTGTCAGACACCTGCCAAAGGAGACAGCTGGCTGCCCAGGCAGGCCAAACAGCAGGAACATACCTTTGCAAGCGCCCGCAGCACCGAGGTGGTAGATGGCCGCCAGCACCCGCCAAATGGCCCGCTGCTCACCCTCTGTGATACCCAGCGTGTCCATGGCACCCTGGAGCTGGGCAAAGGCTGCTGCAGCCTTCTGCTTGTCTTCAGGCTGAGAGCAAAGGGAGAGAGAAAGCAAAAGAGGCCATCATGAGACAGAAATGCAAATTCATGACTTGCCCGGGTCAGTCTTGGAGGACTTGCGGTCAGTTTATTACCACAGTAAATTATCTATGATTAGGCTAAGGAGTGTTAGCATCCAAACTCTGACTGCTGGGAAAATTATAAAAATCACTTTGCTGTGACTCTGGGATCCAAGGTAGTTTCTATTCAGCCCCATATACTATCAAGACAGATTTATTGAGGCACTGCTTTGTGCTGAATCTGGTCCCAAGCTGCAAAGATTAAGCATACCCAGACCTTGACTTTGAGGCCTTCTCTAGGTAGACGTGGAAAGATTCGTAAAAGGAATGAAGTAGGAATAAGCTATGCAGGAGACTCTAGATCCAAGCAGAATGAATGAGTAACTAAGTCAGCCCATACTAGAAAGTCATTAGGATATCCTACAAGATAGACAAAATTATGGTTGACATTTGAAAGATAAATACGCAATGTTGACCAATTAATGGAATAGAGGACTTGATAGGCAAAGAGAGCCATATATATAAAGGAGATTTTTGGAGACAACTGTTGGTCCACTGCATGTTATTTTTGGAGATGGGTCAGACAGAAAAGGGCAGAGACAAGGCAGGAGAAGTCAGCAAGCTCAGAGCTTGAAGGTCTCAAGCACAATATTAAAGAGTATGGGCTTTGAACTCTAGCCATGGTTGACAAGTACTGAGGCTGATCTGTGCTCCCATGCCCATGCCTGGGCCCATGCAGACATCATTAATCAGTCAGGATCTCACAGCAAGCCCATGAGTCCAGGTTCATTTCAAGACATTGCCTACCACCAACAACAACTAACCTGCCTTAGCAACCAAAGTGGAATGAATGTGACCGCCATTCACAGAAGAGCAGTGGGAAACTGCCAAAACATTTTTTTTAATCAGGAGGAAAGAGAAAAATGACATGAGCAAATGTTTATGGGTTGTAGAGATTTTGGTGTATTTTTTCGGATTTATGATCCCAATTATGTTTGATTGAATATTAAAATGAGTTTGAGATGCTTGTGCACATGCCATCTGGCCAAGAAGACTCAGCCCAAAAGCCTGTGGAGTAGAGGAAGTGATCCGGGAACAGGAATGCTGTTGCCAAAATGCTAAGAGACTGGCTTGCAGTTGACCTGCTTGGAGAACTTGGCTGATGAACCATGGTCTGTTCAAACTGACAGGCCCTTAAATATTACAAAATCCCACGCTCGGAGATGAGATGACACTTGCCCAAGGTCACACAGCAAATTTAACATCAGATGCAAAACTAAAAGCAGGCTTTCCTGACCCCCATCCCAAGCCATTTGTCCCTTCTACTCAAGCTAGTCTTCTAACTGGGAAATGTGTAAGGATCACTGACCAATCGGGACAACATCAAAGCATGTGGTGACATTGAGAGATCCACCGTGAAAACATTTCGATTAATAGCAAAAGCATATTCCACTGATCCATCATATTTCTGGGCCACCACAGGACCACAAAATCCCTAGCAACCAGGAGCTGAACCTAGCAACCACAGCTGCCCCACTGGAGCCAGCAGAGGCAGGCAGGCAGGCAGGCAGGCATCTTACCAACATGCTCTCGGTATTTATGAGATTTCAAAGTAGCAGAGAAAGGACACCGAGAGGACAGCAGCCACACATTTATTATAGCACCACTGTCAGGTACAAGCGCTTGATTCTAAATTACAGCTGGACTCCATCATCTGCCACTTAGCTCAGACGAAGGGAAGAATGGAAAAACATCCACTAAACCTCATTTGCTTCCTTTGCTCCCCCACATTCTCAGGTCTCTTAGGAAACCAAAACATGAACCAATAAGTACCTATGTTTCTGGCCCAACTGATAGGCTCTGATCCTGACTAGTATCAGGAAGATAGTTTTTTACACCTGTGGAAAACTATCTGTTCTTTTAACACCTATGTATAGTGCCTGACAGAAGCTGCTCCTTGGGTCAAAATCACAAAAAGAACTAAGTTCAGTGAGTGGAACACATGGACACGCAGACAAGCATTGATTGAGAGAAGAGATTCACAAAGGGTGCACTGCTCAGAGCACAGTGATGGAGTTCCATGTAGCAGTGAAGAAGAGCGAGACATTGACACAAGCAAATGCATACAGGAGTTTTATGGGCCCAACGTGGAGGCCAAGAAGTCAGATCCAAAGAGTCACTGCCTCCATCTGTTTTCTATTGCTATAAAAAAAAATAATTTGAGGCTGGATGATTTATAAAGAATAGAAGTTTATGTGGCCCATGGTCTTAGAGGCCAAAGTCCAAAGCATGGTGCTGGCACCTGGTAGGGGTCTTCTTGCTACATGCCAACATGGCGGAGAGCATCCCATGGTGAGACAGAGGAAACCTGCTAGCTCTGGTTTCTCTTCTCTTCCTGTAGACCGTCAGTACCATTGTGGGGTCATGACCGTCGGGACCTCATCTAACCTTAATTATCCCCCAACTGCTCACCTCAAATACCACTAACATGAATTCAAGATGGACATGGTGACACAGTCCACCATGTCAAGATGGACATGGTGTCACCCTGGGAGACTGAGGCAGGAGGATCCCAAGTTTGAGCTCAACATGAGCAACTTAGCAAGTTTGTGAGACCCTGTGACAAAATAGAAAATGAAACAAGAACGGATGTAGCTCAGCGCAAAGGCCACGGGCTCATTCTTAAGTTTGGCAAACACACACACACACACACACACACACACACACACACCCCTCAGTGTGGTACTATTCATATGATGCCCAAGAACAGGCAAAACTAACCTGGAGCAAGAGATGGCAGTGGTGACTCTGCAAGGGGTCACCTATGCTGAGGACTGCCTGGGAGAAGGGTCTGGGAACCTTTGGCAGAAGGAGTAATGTTTAATATCTGGAGGGATGTTTCTGCTGATACATTTAAGAACATAAACATT
>NW_004524597.1:15452454-15457200 GCF_000260255.1 Octodon degus | reverse complement strand
ACACTAGAGACTGGGCTGGAGTGGGGCAGGGACATTTCCTGGTACAAAAGGTACTGGAAGCGCATTGTGGGGGACAATAGAAGGAACATGGTGGAGCAGGTACTGAGGAGCAGTTAGGGTCTCTGACAGAAGGCCAGGGCTGGGGAACAGAGCTAGGCCCAGGAACTCTGAGGCAGTGGGTCATAGGCCTGCAAGCAGAGCTCGGGGCCATGGACTAAGCTGTGCAGCCAGAAGCTGCCTTCTGGTACAACAGAGCCGCCCTAGGCCCGCCTTGCCCATGAGCACGGTGAGTCCTGCTGGGACTGGTCCAGCTGGCCCGGAGTGAGTCACTCACAGGTATAGAGTAACCCCCTCCAGGGTCAGTGGGGCTCCCCACACCCATGTCCAAAGCCAACCTACAGGACACTCCCACCCCTCTACCTCCTGGACCTGCACCAGCTCTGGGAAGAAAACTCTGGACGCTGAATCAACCTATTCTGAAGAAAGACACCCCATGGGGACTGCAGGGGGGAGCTTCATGGAGAGCTCAGGAGACAAGACAGGTGCCCACCAGGGCCAAGAGTCCTGCATTCTTCCCTGAGAGACTCCACCTTGCCCAGCTGCCCCCACTCAGCTTCACTGTGGGCAGGCAGAGTCTGCAACCTGGTGGGGAGAAAACTGTACACTGAACACCTAATACATCCTACCAGGTGCTTCCACCCCACAAGGCAGGGTGGGCCTCCTTACTGAGAGGAGGAAACCAAGGCTCAGAGAGGCAAAGACATTGGTTCAAGGCCACCCAGCTGAGGAAGGTCCAAGTCCTTCCAGGTCAGACATTCTAAGAGACCCATCCTTCGAACAAGGAGTCCTCCTTTCCAGTTTGCAGGCAGAAACTTGAGGCTGCTGAGAGGTTAAGTGACCTGAAATGGGTCAGACCTTGGAGCACGTGGCCTCTGTCATCATGTGGGACCAAAGTGACAGAGTGCAAAGAACAAATGTGTCAGATGCAGTCAGGCACGCCTGGGTCCCAGCCTTGCCTCTGCCACTAGAAGACTCTGTGCCCTTGGGCAAGTGACTTCACCTCTCTGGGCCAGGCTCCTCCTCCTGAAAAACAGACATATCACAATCCCTGCCCCAGAGGACAGTTGGAATTAAGCCTGAGGAAGCGAGAAGATGATTCGTGCCCTCCCTTTTGGAGACAGTTCCTTCTCCACGTTGACAACTGAAAAAATAAATGCACCACAGTCTGAAGCTTGGATAAGACAGCCAGAAGCAAACTGCTGGGAGGCAGGATTCTTATTATTATTATTATTATTATTATTATTATTATTTACTACTACTACTACTACCAGCACTACGGCTGCTGGGCACTTTTGTAAAGCACAGGCTAGGGTGCAGAACAATAAATTACAGAGAATGCTCTAACATGAAAGCTCTGTGATTTCAAATGTGCCCTGGTGCACAGCAGATTGCAACTTTCTTCTAAAAGCTGGGCTTGGTGGGCAGCACTAGAGGCCCAGCTCCTCAGGGCCTCACTCAGGTCTCAACACTTCCAAAACGCCACCCTCGCCCACCCTGTGCCACAGCCTCACCACACCATCTGCGCTCTTCCACCTCGACCTCTTGCTGGGCACCCAGCACGGCAGCAATGCTCATTCAGGCCCAGCTCCTGGCCACCTCTGCCAGGCAGTCTTTCTGATGCACTCCCTTCCCTGAGCCCCTGTGCCTGCCTCAGCCTGGGCACAAGCCCCTC
Organism: Octodon degus; assembly: GCF_000260255.1. Taxonomy (NCBI): domain Eukaryota; kingdom Metazoa; phylum Chordata; class Mammalia; order Rodentia; family Octodontidae; genus Octodon; species Octodon degus. The sequence continues at coordinate 15,455,468 of NW_004524597.1, read as the reverse complement.
TGGCACAGAAGGACTGGCTAAAATGGCCATGGCCTCCCTTACCCAAGCCCCGAACATGAGCTCTTTGACCACAGAGACCCAGCTATGTACTCAGCACCTAAGAAGCTCAATATACAGCCACTGATGAATGACAATGAGCTGCCCGTGATGCCCTCCAAGTAAGAGCCACAGACACTGGGGTACAACGTGACTCCACTGAGCTGGGGCCCCACTGCTGCTCATCACAGACCCAAGGGCTCCAGATTCCCAGGCTAGCCGTTGGACGGGAGCCCTGAGTGTTCCAACCCCTTCTTCAGGACTTCTGAGATCCCCAGCAAAGTGCTGGCTCCTAGAACCCACATATAGAGCCCCAAGGAGACAGGAGATCTGCCCTTCAAGGATCTAGTAAGATAATACAGCAGGGGGAAATCACAGCGCAATGAACAGACCTCCCCCAACTACATGCTTCAGAGATTAGAACATTGAAAACATGCTGTTTTAGTAAACTGGTGGTGAGCTCGCTATGTTGCTTCGATCATTCAATCAACAAACATGTATTGTGTACTTGTAGCATGCATGGCTGAGGGCTAAGTCTGATGTCTTCAGCAGTAAACGAGACACAAGAACCCCAACCCCATGAAACGTAGGACTGAGGGTAGACAGACTAAGTAAACAAACTCCGGTACAAGGTGAGAGATGGTTACCAAGGAGATAGTGGGAAACACTAACAGGAGGCATCTCCTTCAAGGGAGGTGGGAGCCAAAGATAGTTATGGGGAATTCAGGACCCAGGCACAAGCGTACCCAGTGCCGCAGGGTAACCAGTGACATAAAGGTACTAAACCTTGCAAATGGGCCATGTTCAGGGAATCAGGGCTCCCCTGTGAACATCCCTGTTCATTCAAAGGTACTATTCATGGAAAGCTTTAATGCGATACAGTTTGTTATAAATGCTGTAAAATACTCATACAAAAATTACTGGAAGAAAATCCACAGAAAATCTACCAATGGATTTCTCCAGGTGATGGAGTTATTAACATTCACCTTTTGGTTGTAGGACTTATGTGGGTTTTGTTTCATTGTTTTCCTTTATAGCTGTTCTATCTTATTTTTCCACAGGAAGCATTGTTAATTTTTAAAGCAGATTTTCATTAGAAATATAAACTGGGGGCAGAGAGAGAAAAAGCCAGAAAGAAAGACTGAAGCACAGACATGACGGGAAAGAGCAAAGGTTAGGAACAGCGTACACAGCAGCTTGGGAGAAACTGAGTCAGAGCCATGGTAAGAGCTGGGGTGGGCTGAGGGCCAGGCTCTGGCCAAGGGACACGGGCGTCAGAGCATGTAATGTGGGGTCATGGAAAGCTATCACATTTTACAACTGAGACAGTTGAGGCACAGAGAGACAAGTCATCTGCTTCAGGTCACAGAGCTTCCGTGTAGGTCTCGGGATTTGGATCTAGATACATCATACTCTGCTGCCATCTATGAGTTGTCAGTGGAGGATGAAACCAACTATTAACAGGTGATATCGAAATAAAATTCACCACAGCCAGAGAAACCAGTTAGGAGGAGGAGGAGGAAGAGGAGGAGGAAAAGGAAGAGGAAGAGGAGGAGGAGGAGGAAGAAGAAGAGCAGGAGGAGGAGGAGGAAGGTTTAGCCAGGCCAAAGCTGGTTTTGTCAAATAAGATACAAGACATCCAGTTAAATTAAAATTTCAGCTGAACAGTGGCTGCTTCATTTACAAGGAAGTCCTGATACTTGGTGGGGTCCAGCAAATATGGCCTCACCCATTGTCACTTCCTGCACTCCCATCCAGGGAGCCGTAAGATCCCTCCCCCACCAAGCAGCTTCCCCTAAGTACACACAGGGCCCTTCAGGCTCTCCCAGGCAGTATTTGGGTGCTAAAATCTATTCAGCATTTGTGTAGAACTCCATTTTTACTGTATTATGATTATTGTCTAAATCTGACAGCACTGGGGACTCCTACTTAGGAAGTTCCATGCTGGGGGGCATCAGCTGCTATCAGGTCCCCTGAAAGAGATAGTACCTAAATCACCTGACCCTGCAAACTCACCCAAGCTTGTTGCAAGGACCTGAGGCTTTTTTTTTTTCCAGACTTTATTTTTATTTCTTGAGAGCAGAGAAAACATTTTCTTGGTACCCGCCAGGTATCAGAGAGAGAACAAAGGAATCTCCCTCTTTGTTCCCACAAATCAATTGGTCTAAAAATAAAAAGCACCCTACAGAAACATTGCAGGCAAAAAAAAAAAAAGGAACAAGAAAGGCAAGGAAACTACTTCCAAGGCTGCCTTGGTGTGGACTCACACTGCGCTGCTGTGCCAGGGTCCTGGGCGCAGACTGCTAACAAACAAGCAGGCTGGAGAAGCTCGGGGAGCACCGGGCCCTTTTCTCCTCAGAATCACCCAGAAAGCAAACAATACATGCTGACTGAAATGGATGTCCTTGCCCCCACCCACCCAGTAAACGAGGAAGCCACAGCTGGACGGCTTCTCGTCTTCTGCCTTCCTGATGAAGGTTGGGGATCCTCCTCATGACCCCCATGGGGGGGGGGAAGGATAGGAAAGAATACACTGCAGATACCCCACAGGAGAGGCTGGCAGGAAAGGGAAGAGTTAATTTAAAGATGAGGGGCTCTGTCCCTGCATCCACTGCAGACACAGATGTCACTCCAGCAGTTCTCAAGTGGAATTCCTAGGCCAGCAGCAGCTGCAGCAGCTGCAGGGAACTTCAGGAGAGAGCTCAGGCACTGCCCCCAAGCTGCCCCGGCACTGCTATGCAGGATGTCCGGCAATGCAAGCATGAGGAGAGGGGTCTGTGGGACAGCATGTGTTTAGCAGCTTTGTTGAGGCAAAAAGGATAAACTGCTCATTCTAAAGCATATGCCGTACTGGGTTTTGACCCACATGGTGTCCCCATCACCCACGAGAGACACACTGTAAGTCCTCTAGCGGACGCCTGCAGCTGTAGACAGCACCAGATCCCAACAGACTGTCTTTTCCTACATATACGCGCCAA
>NW_004524597.1:15441153-15450089 GCF_000260255.1 Octodon degus | reverse complement strand
GGAGACTGACTGGGTAAAGTGGTGTATGCCTGTAATCCCAGCGCTGGGGAGGCTGACACAGGAGGACCACTACAAGTCCGAGCTCGGTAGTGAGACCCTATACCAAATACATAAATATATAAAGATTTTTGTTGAAGAAGAAGAAGAAGAAGAAGAAGAAGAAGAAGAAGAAGAAGAAGAAGAAGAAGAAGAAGAAGAAGAAGAAGAAGAAGAAACAGCAGTTCAGAGAGGTTAAATTCCACACCTCAGGTCCTGTATCTAGTATGTGTAAGAGACAGGGATTAAGCAGACACAATCTGATGTCAGACAATCTTTCACTTCTGTGCGTATCACCTCTCAGTTCCCTTTCTCACTCTCTCAGCAGCCCAGGCCCTGCAAGGGCAGCCACAGCCTCTGCCATATGACCAGCCTTTGCCAGTGCCAGTGAGAAAACAGATGAGTGGCGCAGAGGACCCTCCAGCACCCCCACACCTGCCAGGAACACAGATGTATACCCTGCCCTGCAGAGCACCCTCTTACCTTAGACCACACGCCCATGCCAAAAGAGCTGCTGTCAGCCATCTGGTACAGGTACAGCTCCGTCCTGCAGGTGGAGAAGAGACTGGGGTCAGAGGGGGCTGCCCAGATACTTCCTACAGGATGGGGCTTCCCGTAGTGCTGGACTCCACACAGAATTCCAGGCAGCCCCAGCGGTTCTTCCAGGACATGGCCCTCCAGCTCTGTCTGAGGACACCCCAGAAAAGACAGTGGAGTGTCAGATCAGGACAGTAGGCCCAACTCCAGGTCATTGGCTGAGTGGCCATGCACATGGATCCCAGAGGACAGTCGGCATCATGAATGGAGCCTTGCCAGATGCCACCCTACATGACTGCTCCCAGTCCCCACTCAATAGAACTAGAGATTAAACACTGGGTCCTCTACCACTGAGTTCCATCCTAGCCTTGCTTAAAAAGTTGGGGGTTTTTTGAGGGGTGGGATTGTTTTAATTTTGAGATAAGATCTCCTAAGCTGCTAAACTGCTCCAACCTGGGTTTGAATCTGCAATCTTCCTGCCTCAGCTTCCCAGAGTACCGGGATTGCAGGCATGTACCACCAAGCCTGGCTCAATGGTCCAATCTTATCCCCACCTTACGATGCCAAGAGGGAGGCCCTGGGCCTTAGCTCCTCACCTGCAGCTTCACAGACAGCAACACAAAGTCAAGAACTAGCCTCCTAGAACCTGGCCCCGTGTGGTCCTGCAAACCTGAAGCTGCCCCTCCCTGGGCCTGAAGGCTGTGAAGCAGCATTGGAGCACAGTGATGCCCTACACACACACACACACACACACACACACACACACACACACACACCAGAAGCCCTCGTAGCATGCTCAGCAGACCAGGCAGTACTCTCTGGGCATTCTGTGTCCCATCTGTGAAACCATCTCCCCCTTGCCTTGCCACACTAACTACGCTATCTGCAGAGTCTGCACTCACTTTGCCTTGTGGCCCCTCTACTCACTGGAAGATCAATTTAGTAAATAACAGAGAAGTGTCTATGTACTGGGTGCTGACTGCCATGCTGGGTAGTGACCAGGAGGCAGAGAAAAATAACAGGTCCCTAATTCAGAGCTCTCAGAGTCAACCCAGTGAAGAAGACAGACCAGTCCACCCCAGCACAGCAAGTGAAGGAACAAAAGCCCAAACCAGGCACAAAAATGGAATAAAGGAGAAACCAAAGGACAAGAATCAAGTGATGGGTTCCAAATTCTCCTGAGTCACACTGTGCCATCCCATTTCACATCCCAAATGTAGGCCACCCAGAGTACCCACTGCCCTGCTGTGGAGAACATTTCAATGCTCAAAGTAAGGACCAGAACCATAGAGCAAGAAGCAGAGGCCCGGAGAGGCCCCACTGTGGCAAAGCCAGGGTCAAACATGCATCACTCTGACTGAAGGCAGTCCTTCCCAAGGTGTACCTGGTTGGGACCAGAGGATGATGGGATAAAAATCCTCCCCAAATAGCCACAAATACACACAAAGCATGTAACGCTGAGGCGCCTGGCTCAGCATCACTGCCTATTCACACTTTGGCCCCACCAGCCCTCTGAGGTAGACAGCATCACACAGCGTCTACAGATGAGCAGAGGAAGGCCCAGAAAAGTGAGATCACTAGTCCAAGATCACACAGCCAGCAAGCAGAGGAGCCAGGATACAAATCCACAGCCTGGGCCCAGAGCCTGTGTCCTCCCACTGTGTTCTATCACCCAGGATGAGTGCTTCCTTCTGTGGGTTGCACAGACTCGGAAGACACTGCCTCAGTCCCTCATCACTCAGTTCTGAAAAGTGGGAGCTGCCACTCTGAACTTCCCTCTCTCTGTACTGGAGGGTACAGTGGTTCCCTCCAGTATAACCCTGGGCTCAGGACCAAATGCCACAGGATGTGGAGCACCAAGAGGAAGAGAGGGGTGTCCTGCAAATCGTCGCCCCGCACATGAGAAAGGCAGCTTTCTCCTCCCCTGGACCCTTCCTCGATTCCAGCTGATGTGGATGATAAAGGAGGAAACTGAGGCTCAGTAGAGAAAGCCACACATCCAAGGATCCCTGCAGAGTCAGGAGGGGCAGAGACAACCTTCCAGGCCACCTCTTTCAGGAAGCCCTCAAGGACAAGAAGGCCTGGCCACCCTGCTCACTGTTCCTCCAGCTCTTCTTCTGTCTGAGGCACCCACAAAGTTCAGAAAGTTTTAGAAGACATGAGGTTCTTCCCATAAGGGGCTCTGTACCAGTATGTCCACACCCTAGCTTCTGTGGAGTCGGGTCTGTCCCAGGTATCGTTTCCCCTCTACTGTGGAAGACAATGAGACTTAGAATGGCAGTGTGAGACCAAGGTCAGCGTCCATGAGCAGTGTGCACCCCGGGCAGCTGGGATGGAAGGCCACCTTCCGCCTCTGAGTTCCCCAGCATCTCAGCTCTGGGTGAAAACAATCGGGTGCCATCTTCCCCCTGTCTTCTGCTGTCCTGCCCATCCTGGGACTCACTCACCTGAGATCCGGGTCTAAACCAGCCAGCATCTGGGAGAAAACAGGGAAGGTGCCCTCCCCTTCTGGCTGCCACGCTACTCTGCTCTTCTCCAGGAGCATGGTCTGCAGAGGGACAACACTGTGAGCTCTGAGGCCTCACCTGAGACCCTCCCGGCCTGCACAATGAGGACTCCTGTCAGGCCCAACTCCACTGGCAGCCTTCATATCGGGATTCATCTGCCCTGTGCGTCACTAATACAGAGGTCACCCAGGAAGTCTGCCAGTGTCATGGACTCTGTCTAATTTGAGGACCACAGGACAACAGCGATTGGATGGGGCCTCCCTCCCACATGTCTCAGAGCAGAAGCCCCCAGAACCTCCACCCGAGCAGTGCCTCCCACAGGCGTGATGTGAGACCTGCACAGCGGAGACGCACAGCCCCAACAAGGTTCTCAAGAGCCAGGCTGCCACCCCAGCTCGGCCCACAAACATCCATCTCCTGACCTAATCCTACTTTCTGCTAACAGAACGTGTGCGAGGAGGGAAGGGCTGTGGTGTGTTTGGAGATGGGACAGGCAGGTGAAGTGTCTGTCACTCAAGGATGCTGCAGAGGGCGGCTCGGTAACTGATTAATTCTAGCTCGTGAGTGGCTGACTTACATATTTACCCATGAACGTTTCTTCTCTGCAAGAGGCTGTGGTGCAAACAAGTGGGGCTGCCTGTGTGTGAACAGGCTACCATGGAGAACAAGGTAGCAGCGTGTGGAGCAGGTGGGTATGGCTAGGGGTACCATGACCATTACTAGCACACCCCAGATTCCAGCTGGAAGTTTGGGGCCAAGCAGCCCAAGGGCCCCATGTGTCTTCCCAGAATACTCACCTGGAGCTGTGCAGCTGTTACTCGGCCAGTGGCGTTGAAATCTAGTGACATCACCATGGCCAGCCGGGTGGCACTGCAGCTGTGGCCCGTGCATGCGGAGCCGAAGGCCCGGAGGATGGTGAAGGTGGCCCGGATCTTCTCCACTAAGTGGGGTGGAGTGGGTGTCACAGCTCACACAGGACTACCTTCCCCCCTGGCTTCAGCCCTGGCCAGGCCCGTCCTCTGCTCCACTTGGGCTCCCTTCTGTCCCCCAACTCTGCTCTTAACCACACCTACTTTGCTGGACACCAGTTGCTGCTGTCACCCTCCATTGCAAGCCAAGCGCAGGGGCAGCAAGGCTCTGTCCAGAAGGGGAACATCACAGCCACAGTAACAGGGATGCCCTGGGAGCCTGGGAGAGCAACCATTAGCACTTCAAACTCACCTGCAGGACCCGCAGCCTAGCAGCAGGCCAGAACAGCCCTGCATTCTCTCCACAAGGATCCCGAGTGCCCACTCTGCACTGTATTGGGTGTCTAGATAGAGCCCATCTGAACTCCTGCTTTCAAACACACAGCAGAACTACACTTTGAGGATGACTAACTAACCTTCCTGTGCCTCACATGACCCAGTGGTAACATGGGGACAACGAGACTGTCTCCCTTGCCTGGATGTCATGAACAATAAATGATTCAATAAAATGTAGATAGACAGACTACACATGTGGATCTGAGGTTTATCTATGGCATGAACATCTCATAGTGGGGGAACTGTTTGGGGGGCAAATATCAATAAAGGCTCCTGATGGGGCAACAATAAAAAAAGTGAGAACAGTGGCCCAGTGGTTACACTGGGGAGCCAGACTGCCTGAGTGGGGACTCTCAGCTCTCTGGCAGGTTCCCTGTGTGCCCTTGAGCAGGATAGCTCACCTCTCTGATCTCAGTGCCCTCCTCTGTAATGTTCATGGAGTAATATCTACCTTATAGGCCTGTCTGAAATAATTAGTGAGTCCATGCACTTGGATCAGGGCCCAGCAACACACATCTTCTGCAAGTACTTATTCTGAGTGCTATTAATATGGCAATTATTACTACCATGATTAATTGTGCTCTTTCTATGCCCAGCTCAGACCTCACGAGAGCCCATGCACCCCTCCGCATGCCTCCTGGGCCTCCTCTCTAAGCAGCTGTGCCAGCACTTTCTGCACAACCTTTGACTCTGTACAGATGTACAGCTCTCTCTCCGCTCTGCTGCGCATAGGCTCTGCCTGCCTGTCCTTGTGTGGTGGGTTCTCAGTACAGTTCAACAGGTTGTACACTGCACACAAACACCACATCCAACAGGTGCACTGGTCACATCCTACTGTCCCAGATTTGGGCACTTATTAGGATGGTTTCCCAGCAGAAGGTAGTCAAGCATTTGGTCCTGAAAATGCCAATGTATGACTGTTCTGTCAACATCTTGAGAAGGGGGCACCTTTATCTAACTCCAGCAAAGCTGCCTGGTGGGTTAGACAGTGGCCCTGCTAAGTGCCAGGCATAGGGTCTGCACGTATCTGGGCTCAGTAAATGCAGGGTGGAGGAAATACATCTCTCCCCTTCCTACATATCCCCCAGAGACCTCCGTACCTGACACCCTGCCATCCACGCTGCCTGCCATTCCCACCAGGTGCTCCAGGACCTGCTCACAGCAGGTGGTCTTCCCAGCGCCACTCCGACCCAAAGCTATGATGCTCTGGTCTCTGCGCTGGCTCAGCATTGCCCAGTAAGCCTGCTGGGCCAGGGAGCTGATGTGGGCGGGCAGGCCATCCCGGTGGCCCTTGGGCACCTGCAGAAAGATGGCAGTCATAAGTCTTCCTGTCCAGCCACCACTGGAGTGTACTGAAGACGGTGCCCTACCCCAAGGCATGGTCCCTGTATCCCACCCCCACCCTCCTCTGACCTTGTCAGAGCATTGTCAGCGCTTCACCAGGCAGAGCCTCACCCGCAGGTCTAGTCCTACCACTGGCTCAGTGTGAGTCCCTGGACAAACTATGATCTTCCCTGAGCCTGGGTAAGTTAGTTACAGGCTTAACCTGCAGTCCCATCAGCCCCTGAACTTCATCTTATCACTCAGATCACATCCCAGCGCCTCCCTGAAATGAGACAGCTGGATAAAATGCAGCAATTGACTAGTGATGTCTGTCACTAAACAGGCCACAGCAGATGGGACTGGTGCATATCCTAGGCATAGGCAGTGACAGACACATCCACTTCCTCCTCTTGGTTTTCTTCCTTTAGCAAACCCCACTGAGGTTCTGCAATGCAGCAGGCCCAACACTATGCAAAATGCATATAGGAAATCTCTGCCAACCACAAGGAGATACCCTTGTACATGCTTAAAAATTGTCAGTCACTATCAGGTTCTGGAGAAGATGTGGAGCAAAGGAATTCTCAGACTGTCCTGGCAAGGGTGCAAGATGGTTCCGTGACTCTTCACACAGCCTGGCAGCTTCTTACTCAACACCCAACACCACGCCAGAGACTTAACCAAAAGAAATGGAATATATGTGCTCTTGGGCTGGGCAGATAGCTTGGTGGTCTAAAGGCCTGCCTGGCAAGCACAAGGACCCGGGTTCAGTCACCAGCACTGCATACCATGCTGGCCCCAGAACCCCAGGTGCGCTGTGCTGGCCACCGACGCCAGGCGTGGTGGCACATGCCTATAATCCCAGCATTGGGGAGGCTGAGACAGGAGGATCACTACGAGTCTGAGCTGCATAGAGAGACCCTCTATCAAATACATAAATAAATAAAAGATTTTTAATTAAAAAACAAAAGAAAATGCATGCTCTCACTGAACCTCTGTGTTATTGGTTATACTGAGTAAATACGCAACTCCACCCACACCCCCAAAAAATGGAGACAAATGTCCTTCAGCTGAGAAATCAAAGTAACTGGTCATCCTGAGTTCTGCCTTGCAAGAGCTGAGCCTCATAGAACACCTCAGTCCTGGGACACCTGGGACAATTTTCACTCTAGGAACAAATAAACAAACCAGTGCATTCTATGGTAAAATAAAGGAAGAAGCTGCAGAAAAATGTGACAAGATGTCCAAATCTTCAAATGCATGGTGGAGCAAGAGAGAGGCTCATTCAAAGGTTACATCCTGCACAATTCTATTTACATGACTTTTTGGAAAAGACAGAGTTATCAGGACACAACACAGATCAGGAGCTGCCAGATGTGGGACTTGGAGCGGGGGCTGATCATGGAGGGGCTCAGAAACTTTTCACAACTGATAGCAACTATCCTGTAATTGATTGTGGAGGTGGTGGCACAGCTGGTTACTTTTGTCAAAAACTTATAGCTAGGGCCGGCCTGATAGCTCAGTGGACTAAAGCACCTGCTTAGGCAGAGCACAGGGGCCAGGGTTCAATGCCCTGCGTGCCATGCCAGCCCCACCCACAGGGTGCACTGAGACAGCAATTGAGACTGGGTGTGGTGGTACATGCCTATTATCCCAGCACTTGGAAGGCTGAAAATAGGAGAATCATTATGAGTCTGATCTATGTAGTGAGACCCTGTAGACCCTGTTCTAAGTGCAGGGGGGGAAAAAACTCACAGAACCAAGCACTGAAAAGATGAATTAAACTGCATATAAGTTATACTTCAGTTAACCCAACTCTGAAAAGTCTCTGTCACTGAGAAGCTTGCTTCTGATGGGAAGAGAGAAATGATAAACACAGGATTTGGTTCTAACCAAGAGTGGTCATTTGAAAACCCCAAGCCTGGATGAGCTACCAAGGCAGGGGGAATTCAAATGGGAGCATGTGGCTCCTGGGGCAGCCGACACTGAGAAGTCAGAGAGCCTACCAGGGAGGCACAGAGAGTGGTTCAGGAAGAAACCAGAACAGCAGTTCTAGAGCTGGGGAGGAGAAGGAGCCCTTACAGGACAGGGAGGGCCCCAGCTCTTCAGCACAATGAAGACCAAGCAAAAGGAGACTTGGAGTTGATACTGGCCTTCGCAGCAGTAAGCTCAGAAGTGACCCTGACAAATGTCTGCTTAGCAGGCCTTTAAGGAGAAGCAAAGAGGAGCTGTGACGTGAGAGGGAGCATGTGGAAAGCAGGAGAGGCCCCACTGGAGGAGAGTGCACAGAGCCAGGATGCCAAGAGGTAACCACAGAGCCAGCAAGGGCTCCCTAGTGTCTTGAGCCAGACACAAGCCCAGGACAGTGGTCCTCTCCCTATCTGAGACCTCCAACTGGGACACTCAATCTATGTTGCTCTTTCCTGCTCCAAGACACCATGAAGAGCAACAAGATCCCAAACTACTGCAAAGAATACAGCTACAGGTTCCTGCAGCGAGCAAGAGTGGGACAAGCCCCAGACCACCTGAGCACAACCTCAGGGCACAAGGCGCCCAGGTCCTCAGGTCGAAGCCCTCGAGCCACCTCTACCCTAGAAAGCGTCAAGTCCCAGGAGCAAGCTGTCCTTTCTTAGCCCCCCAGGTCTGCTGTCTGGAGAGGAGAAGGGACTTCATCTGCACTCAGGTCCATGCACGCACAGGTGTGCACAATATCTCTGCACACGGAGCTGCCCACCTGCACCTTCCAGGCACAGAGCTGTTCACACCCATGAAGATGCCAGTGCACTCAGCTCACAGCTGCCTGGTGGCCCTAACCCCTCCTTCTGTGAGAGAGCCCCAGCTGTGCCCCAAAGCCATCTGCAAGGTGGCCCAGCCCTCTCCTTTGCCACAGGTCTGTGCTCCCACCTGGTGGCCATCTGAGGAATCAGAGTGGACTCAGCCAGAGGCCCAGCAGTGGCTGTGGGTCAGGTGGCTTAGGTAAGGGGCTAGGAGGTCTCCCTGGCCCAAGTGCCCTGCACACAGCTCCCTCTGCCCACTCTTGCTGGAACTCAGTGATGGCCAAGTGTACCTAGCCTGCTGCCCATGCCTGGACAGACAACACTTCCAGGGGCTTCAGAGGAGCCGGAGGCATCACCCAGCCTCGCAGCCAGCTCAAAGGCCTGCACTGCAAGCACAGAAGCATAAGCATTCGGGATAGGGACGGGACAGGCAAGGACCAAGCTGCTACCCACTC
>NW_004524597.1:15417552-15440303 GCF_000260255.1 Octodon degus | reverse complement strand
CTTGGGAGACTGTAAACAGGCAGCTCACTACGAGTCCAATCTAATAGTGAAACCCTGAACACCCTGTGGACCCTTCCCTAAAATACCAAAAAAAAAAAAAAAAAAAAAAACAGATCTGAGGCTTCTGTTTCCACATGCAGGTGGAAGTTCAGGACCAAGCGTCCGGCACTGTGTTGGGCACAAGGAGGAGCCCGAGGCCCAGGCTCCTCCACGTCCTAGGCCCGACAGTGGCTTCTCAGCCCCACCACCACTGCCCATCCGTGAAACAGCCTCACAGACATCTCTGCCTCGGACAATGCGAGACTCGAGTCAGGACACTCAGGCACAGGCGGTATCTGGCACACAAGGGATACCCACTCGGCAGGTTCTCTATACTGTCATCACCCGCGATGCTCCCGGCCTGTGACCGGTCCCCTCTACCCGCTCTCAGGCCCACCAGGCCCTCCACGCCCAAGAAGCCCTCAGCTCTGCCTTCCTGCCCACGTGCACTCCCTTGGCAGTGCCTCACCTTCCCCGCAGAGGGCGCCGCGGGCTCCTGCGGCTGCAGGAAGACGAGGTCCGGCCCGGCGCGCGTGTGCAGCAGCTGAGCCCGGGCACGCTGCAGAAGCGTGTTGAGAACACTGGATTCATTGACACTGACAAGCGAGGCCAGGTCGTCGGCCTGGTCCAGCCCAGGGGGGTTGGCCTGCGAAGCACAAACAGGAATCCACGTGCCTCCTTTGCCCCTACGGCACATGCCTGCGTGCATGCGCACACATACAGTACGCACAGGCCCACACCTACACGCACGCAGGAAGACACGCATACATGAACGCACGCGCTCCCGTGCATCCAGCTAACAAACCGTCTGGTCCTGGTTGCCCATTGAAATTTGATTCCTTAGAGATTACCTCCCCCCGCCCCCGAAAAAAAAGAGATACCTCCAACCCCTAAGAGAAAAGTTGGTGCCTCAAAATACAGGCTGTTGGAACCTATGCTACAGTTAATAGCAAGTAGCAGGTTTATCTGTGAGCTTTCCTAGAAGTCAGAGTGAAAGGGGAAAGCTGTAACATGATCTTCAATGTCCATAAAATGAAAAGCAGTCCTTTTGCTGGATCAATCAGAAGAATCCCACTGTCGACATCTGACAAGCATGGCTCTTGATGTGTTTTCCTGAAGGACATGCTATAGGCAGAGTAAGGGCTCCATACCGTTACTTGCCAGAGGAGAAAGGAACGCAGTGGAGTATTCCTATAACCTTCTCAAGGGCATCAAACCAAAGTGGTGTCTTCAGTCAGAGACAAAGAAATCTCTTGCAGGGGTGGGAAGGAGGCTGCAGAGCAGGCAAGGATAGGATGGAGCCTCACCCTGTGAATATGCTCCTCGTCCACCTCAGTGACCGTCTTGTCAGCTTCAATGCAAAGTCGCACCCTTCCTGCCGGCAGGTCAGCTGTTCCCTCATCTGGCTTTAGCACCGTTGCTGGTTGGAGAGAGAAAAAAAGGGAGTGTGGAAGAGGAAAAGGCATGTGAAAGGATAGAGAAGAGAGTGTGGTACCTGGGCCAGGAAGCTGGAGGTGTAGAGGGACAGGTCAGATGGGGACCACATCCTCTTCTACATGTTCTCAAGCTTGGCCCACCAAACCCTTTAAGGACAGAGGCTAAATCTGACTTACAGGAATAGGCAGAGTAGGCAGCCAGCTGGTGGGGGCCCTGGCCCACCTCATACCTAGAAGTGGCACTCAGACTGCCATTCCACTTTGGGTACCCGTGACAGACATCACTAATCAATCCCTCTTCCCAGCCATGTTGCAACTAGAAATCAATCATTTAGCAGAGTGTGGTCATCAACCACAACTAACTGATAAAATGAGATCATGAGGTAGAATCTCTTTGCCCACCTGCTCTGGACTCTGCAGAACTGTAGGAATCCAACCACCCTTATAGCAGGAAATCATTAGTTAATTAGTTATCAAGGCTCAGATGCCATTGAAACAATACTCAGTAGGCCAGCTATCAAAGCTGAGTCATCCCCAGCCCCCAAAAGACCTCATGTCCCTGTCCTAGTCTCTGCTCATCCTTAACAATCTCTTTCCACCCCTAAGTGTGGTCAGGACCCACCAAGGTGGGTCAAGAGGTAGAAGGGGCATAAGAGGCTAACATCCTGATTACCAAGAGTAAATCCGTCCTTCTGAACCAGCCAGACCTTCTCTGCCTCGTACCATCTGTCCTCATGAACCTGAGAATGGAGACCACACAAATTAAAACAGCAGTGACAGCAGCCCTGCCCTAGTGTACAGGGCCTTTTCACAGTGTGTCCTGGGACTACTGAAATCAGAATGGGGAAGGGGTGCTTGTTTAGATGCAGATTGCTGGACCCTGCACTCAGCCCTAGGCATGAGACCTTACAAAGTTGGACCTGAAAATCTGCATTTTAGCCCATCTGCTCTTTTTGCCACCTCAGCTTTAGGAACTGTTGGGTGACATGGTAAATAAGCTGATCCCTATCAGCTAAGTGGGGGACCTCTCATTCTGAGAACCTACTCCCACTCGTGGATAATTCTACCCCTGGACAGGAGGAGCATGCGTGCCTCAGGACGCTCATTCATCAAGAAAGTGTTTGTCCTCTCATCTGGGGGCCTCCTGGCTCTGGCACCCCTCTCTGATACCCAGTCTACCCCTCGCTCTCCCAGGGAGCAGGTATTTCCTGTCCTTCCATCTCTGGAGGATCCTACCCACCACTCCCCACCACTCCCAGGCTGCAACCCATCACCTGGTCCAAGTCTCCGCTGTGCTCATCTCTGGCCCCGTCCTGCAGGGCAGGCCCCTCCTGGTTCTGCATCTGTCCCGCAGGCCTTTCTGCCTGAGTCTCTAGAGAAGGCTCTGCACACCCCTGCTGCTGTGACTCCGCGGCCCCGGCTGCATCTTCTGCTTTGGTGCACAGCTCTTCGGCTCTCTGTGCACTGCTTTCAGGCTGACTCTCTGGCTCCATGGCCGCAGGTGACACCTTCTCCATAGCTACTTCCTTTGGAGCTTTGTAGCCCTTCTCAGCCTGGCTCCCAGCTCCGCCTGAACCCACAGCTTTCCTTCGAGGCTGCTCCACCTCTTCTGACTTGGGGATCTCACTTACTGCTTCCTCCAGTACCTGAGGAGCCGCCCCCTGCACTGTGCCCCTCTCCTTCGTCTTGGCCTGAGGCTTACCTGTCTTCCCCGTGGCAGTCACAGGCTCACCTTCCCTGTCCTTCTTGCTCTGGGGACCATCCCACTTGCTTTTTCTGTTCAAGGGCCCTCCCCACTTTCTCCCCTGCACTTGGGGCCCAGCATGTTTCCCTTCAGCTCCCACATCCTTGGACACACTTCTTTCCATCTTACTTGGGGGATTCCCTCCCTCCTTTTCCACTGCCCCCTTTTGCCCCCCATCACCTGCCCCTTGGCTTTGAGGCCCAGTCTTTTGTTCTTTGCCCTTCAGTTCGCCCCCTTGTGATCCCTTGGTCTGGAGGCCCCGACTCCCTATCCCCACTGTGCTTTGACTCTTCTCGCCTTTTGGCCCTGGGTCCGCGTGACCCCCAGTCAGGGTCTTTTCAGGCTTTGAGACCAAATCTTCAGTGCTGGCCAGAGGGCCAGAAGGAGTTCCTGGGGTCTCCCTTTTCTTTGCCCCTCCAGGGTCTGTGGCTGCGGGTGAGGTCTTGCAAGTGGGGACATCGCGGGCTTGGGTCCTCTGCTCCGGCTTGGCAGCTTCTGGGTCCAGCTTGGCCACCATTAGCAGCACATCACCCCCCCTCACTCCCTTCTTGAAGGGCAGGGCTTTTCTGGCTGGTGTCCTACTGGGGGCTGGCTCCTGGGGCCTCTCACCATTGACACTGGTCATCTGCGCAGGGTCGGCACTGCCAGACCCCTGGCTGTCCTTGTCTGGAATGCTTGTGCCTTGTGGGGAGGTAGACTGGCCATCCCCAGAAGTGTGTTGGCTTCCAGATTTAGTGCCACTGTGGGCCTTGCTGCTGGGTTGGCTGATGGAAACTTCTGGGGTCTAGGAAAGAAACCACCATACTGAGCAGCTGACCCAACAGCTTTGCCATGCACTTATGCTTATCTACCCGCCTGTCTGTCCAAATTACCCTCCAGGCACCATCATCCAAGTTCCCACAGGTACCATGCCAGGCAAGCAGCCTTGGCATAGAGCTGCAAGGCCAAGGGATGGAGTGAAAGGAAAATGAATTTGGGAGCCCCATGGAACCAAGTTTAACTCCGGGCTCTTGCACACACTCATTGTGCGGCCTTAGAAAATTGTTCTCCCCCTCTGAACTTGCATCTTTGTCAATAAAATGAAGATGGTAAGGCCCTGCCTTCCAGGATGGGTGTGGGGGTCCGTGATGCCACAGAGAAACAGACCCTGCACACAGCAAGACCCATAAAAGAAAGCACCGCTGCTATTGTTGCTGTAATTACTCTTGCCTTGATTCTTCCTGCTGGCCAGGAAGGAGATGAAGAAAGGAAGCACTTCCTGTCATCAGAGGTCCCACTCTCCAGCGTGGTGACCACTGACAGCATTGTCCTTAGTTTCCCCCTCATTCAGGCAGCTGCCCCCCACCCATGCAGATTTGGAATGGGGTGGCAAACAAGGAGGGCTCCAGAACACCGAGACAGAATGAACGACGTGAGCTGCTGCTGCTGCTGCTGCTGCCCTGGTCCCTAGACCCACTGCCTGCTCTAGTGTCAAGCCCTAGTTTCCATCCCTGGGTCCTCTGCTTCCTCCAGACCCTACCGTTTGGGGCTGCATCACACCCACAGGATTGCCTCAGTTCGCCTTCCTCCCGGGCATTCTTCCTGTCTGTTCCTGCAGCCCTACATAGCCCCCATGCTAAGACCCAGCCCAGCACAACCCAGCTCTGTTGCCACCTCTGCAGATGGAGACTTAGGGGCCATTCTGCCATGATGCCTGGCTTCATGCCCAGCCCTCATCTGGCTCTTCCATCCAGGGCCAGGCGATGCAGCTTTGCCTATGCCTGTGCTGGGGACTGGGGCCCACACCTGCTCTTGCTCAAACCAACCCTGAGATTGAAGTGATTCCTCCTGCCAATCCAAGCCTCTGTGTCTTGTTCCAGATCCTCCTTCTCACTTCACCATCACCATATCCTCGGAGCTGGGTTCCCTTCTGCTGATCCAACACTGTTGGTGTCTGCCCACAATTCACAGAAAAATCACTCCACATCATATCAAACATTCAGACCCTTAAGGAGGAGCCCCCCAACCCCTTTCTGGTCTGATTGTCCCTTCTTATCTCATGCTGCACTGGACATCTCTAATGCTCCACAACCTGTCCCTGCGTCCCTGAGCTTCCAATGCTGGGAGCTCATGCCACCCTCTCCCTCATAACTTTTCACCACCTCTCGTCATTCTGTGCCCAGCTCCACTGTCCATCTCCACCAAGCTTCACCTGAATGCCTTCTTCAGAATCTGCCTCACACATCCACAGAGTTCCAGAGCACTGGTTGGTACTTTTGACCCATCAGTGAGCACATTCTGAGCTCCAGTCTAAACTTTATTTGTGTATTTCTCCTGTGTTAGGGAGGATACTATGAAAGTAGATACAGCCCTCTCTTCATCTCTGTACTAATGACAATGTCAGTGACCAAAGATCCTTCAAAGAGAGTCCTGCATCTAGGCCTGTGATACAGCATCTTGCTGAAGCCTCCTGAGGATGTAGGGAGGTAGGTGCTCAACTGTACCCCATCCTGCACCCCATTCTGTAGACACAGAGATGCCAGGCACCCCACAACAAAGCTGCAATGTGAATCTGGGTCTCTTGGACCCAAATGCTGTTTATCTCAACAGCTGTATACAATGCCCTTTCTTGACTTGTTTTTTGGTTTGTTTGTTTTTTTTTTTTTAATTTTTGTTTTTGTCTTTTTGAGTCAGGGTGTCACTATGCTATTTAGGCTGACCTTGAACTCACTTTGAGGCCAGCCTAGGCTCAAACATACAACGATCCTTTGCCTCAGCCTCCTGAGTGTCAGAATTACAGCCTGAGTTACCCTGCCCAGCTCCTTTCTAAGAAGCTTAGACTTTGACTTTCTAAGGCTCTGTGGAATTTCCTGAAAGCTTTAGAGCTCAGACTCCTTGGCCCCCTCCAAGGCCTCTGAGGTAGTCAGCCTAGAGGTAGCACCATGGTGATTTCAGAGCACCGCCAGAGCTCTGGGCCATAGCTCTGTAGCCCCAGCCACGCGGCTCAGCCTGACCTTCTGGGACCTGCAAGACACAGGCTCAGAAGAGGATGCACTGCACCTGGCAGGTCTCACCCGGTCTACCACTCCTGAACAGTGAGTCAGTGCCTTATTTTTAACCAACTGCCGCAGAGGAGGCAGTAACATGGGGATGCACCACACAAGCTCACCAAAACCAGCCTCCCCCACGCTGCATGCCTACCAGTCCTCACAGTCACAAAGCCCTTGGTCCCCATGGCAGCCTTCTCCACATATGGAGGGAGCAGGAGCCCCTCTGGAGTCCCTGAAGTCAAGAGGAAACGCAGAGCACATGCTTTACAAGTGGATAAACTGAGGCCTGTGGAGGGGAAGGGACTCGACCTGGACTGCACCCAGTGGTGGGCCAGGGCCAGAACTGGGGCTCCCCGACATTACTTCCGCTCAAGGCTCTGCCACCTCACCTTGGCCCCCACTGGCCACATTGCCTTAGAAAAATCAGGTCACCTCGGTGAGCCTCTTCCCCCTTCCTACCACAGAGGGATGAATGTCATGGCTCCTCATCAGGATTCTGTGGGGACCACATGGGACTGTTGCGCTGGCACAAGGAGAGAGTTCAGGGTTATTTACTGATCAGGACAAGAAACTCCCATCTCCAGAAGCCAGTCACAGGGATAAGCTCCAGAGGCCACCCTGCCCCAGTTCCTGGAACACCCTGACTTTGGAGCACCTGCTGTGACCTAGGGCCTGTCCATCTCCTGCCTTGGCTCTGAGTCTCTCTACCCAGCACCAGTAGTGGCAATTTGTCACCATGCTCAGCTCAGCTCAGCTTCTTCTCTTGTTCACAGTGATGCCAGCATGGCCCACAGTCTTATGGGTCCCTGTCCTCCCCACCCCTCCAAAGCCACCACATTGGCCACCTCACTCACAAAAATGGAGAACACATAGACTCACACTTGGACTCAGCCTCTATCTGGTCTCAGGACCCGAGGCAAGACACTGCCCTCCCAAGGCTCAGTGCCCACCTCAGAGGCATGAGTGGGAGCTCACCCACCCTGCTGCCACAGTGCCCTGAGTGAGCCCACAAGTAGCAGAGAGAGCATTCCTGGTGATTTTTAGAACAGGATACCATTTTCTCAAGACCTGACAATGTGGACAGGGGCCAGCTGGGGGCAGGCAGGCATGGGGACAGTGGTATCCTCCCCCAGAAAGGCTTGACCAGAGTATGTCTACAGCTGCTGCTGTTTCAGCTGCCAGAGGACTTCCTGACACAGCAAAGCCATTGTCATGGACGGGGCAGGCATGTGTGGGCCTGGTCAGGCAAAGAGAAGCTGAGGTGAAGGAGGGAGGCAACAGGATAGCTACCATGCTCAGGCAACTCCTGACTACTGGAGCACTCAGCCCATTATGACAGTGTGCCTTTTGTCCCCAGGGGGCACAAAGAGGAAGAAAAAGAAATGCCTTTCTGTAAGCTTCACACAGTGGTACACCCAGAGCACACTGCACTCTGGGCCTGCTGCCTTAGTGCCCGGCCTCCCTGCCTAAGGATACGGAGGGAAGGAAGGAGGTAGCCCAGCCCCTACCAAGGACTAGATAGGCCACATCATGTTCCATCTAGCAGCAGTGTCCAGAACAATGAAAGGTTTTCAGTGGACATCGGTCATTCTGAGGGTATGCCAGAAGGGGTGGACTGCTAAGGTCCCTAACCTGGCCACGTATTAACCCTTCAATAATTAGACTTTGGCCATTCACCCCAAGGGACTGGAGAGAGGGAGGGGAGAAGAAGGCAGTTTGGGTTGGTGGGGGTGCTCCTGGAGTCCTTGAGCCATGAGCATTTCCCACCCAACTTAGAGCAATTTTTGATACTCTAGCAACACATCTATGTAGTAAATAGCAATAACTTGAGTCTCTTTTCCTGCTGAAAATGAGGTAACTACTAACCTTAGCAAGTATGCAGCTTTTTTTCTTTCTACAAAAATAGGATAAAATCATCCCCACCCATTGTATATCAACTGCTATCATTCATTCATTCATTCATTCATTCATTCATTCAACAAGCATTTCTTGAACATTTTCCATTGGCCACATACTATGGGAGCTGCCCAAGACAGGGAGTGAATGAAAAAGGAAGTCATTGCTCTTAAAGAATTCTTAGCAAGATCAGCCCTATGATCAAATATTATGCTTTCCATGGTAAAGATGGGCATAGGAGATACAGGGCAAATCAGAGGAAGGAGAGCAAGGGGTGAACGTCTCAAGATGGACAATCAGGGACCCCAGGGGAAGCAGGTTTTGAAAGCTGTATAGCTCAACAGATAAAATTAAAGAAAAGACATTCATCAAAGCAGGAACAGCAGCAGTCAGGATGCACTGAGAAGGATCCTACAGGACAGGAAGTGGCCATGTTTGGAAAGACACCTAGTTCCCTTCCTGGGGGTTACTCACCTCTTGCTCTGGGGAGGCAAGCACTGCCTCTTTCCTCCTTCTGGCTTCCTTGGACTCTTTCTCAGTCTCCCGGACCAGCTGCCGAATGAAGCCCCCTGGGATGACAGAGAACAGGGGAGGGGGCGAGGATGGTGGTGGGCTCTTGTCTTCCTCCCGGATCTGTTTGCAGAAGCAAGAAGGAAAGCTATGAGTGAGCTGGCAGGGACAGCTGTACCCAGAGAGGGTGCAACAGAGCCTGTGAGGACCACAGAGGACACCCAGGTCTGAGTCAGTATGATGCCCCATCAAAGGGGGGAAGCCTCAGGGGCCCCAGAGGCCCTATAACAGCCCATGGAGATGGAATGCAGTGGAGGCTATCCAGCCGATGCGATTTCTGCTTGGGCCATCGGGGCCATAAGTTTCTTGCCATGGCTTGGGATGGATGGGATGGACCCACCTCTGGGAGGACTGCTCAGGAAAGGGTTTCTCCAGTTTTCACAAGGGGTGGATCATCACCAACCATACTCTCCTGCCATGCCAGTTGGAGTTAATATAATAGATCCACTTTACTTCCTGAGGGCCAGGACATGGCAGGGGACACAGGACCCTGCATCCAGAGTTTATACAGTTGGCCCTCTGTGTCCATGGCTTCCACATCTAGGGCCTCAACCACACACAGGGGGAAATATTTAAGAAAAAAACTGCACCTGTGTGAAATACATGCAAACTATAATACAGCATAAGAACTGTTCCCATAGCAGTGACACTACCCTGGATATTATGTCACCTGAAGATGATTTAGAGTAGTCGGGAGACATGTGTAAGTTCTGTGCAAATACTGCACCATTTTAAGGGACTAGAATATCTGTAGATTTAGATATCTGTGGGGGTTCCTGATACTAATTCCTCTTGAGTACTTAAGGACAGTTGTATAAGGACCCCATCCTGTGGCTGTGGTTCCAGCTTGGTCACATGATTCCACTGTATGTTTTTCATGGCCTTTAAACCAGCACCTGGGCAGCCATAGTCTCCCTAAAACTGACTCTTAAAACAGGGATCCTGGACAGTGGCATTTTATCCCCAGACATGTGTCCAGGCCAAGGCTGGCTGGCTTTGCTAAAAGCTGAATTCCTTCCTTGCCACAGAGAGTGACCTTAGGGCCTGAGACAAGGGGCCAACTGGGGCCAGCTGGCATGTGTGTCTTTAACCTGCTTCACTGTGGCTGCTCGTAAGAAAGAACAAATCACCAGGGCTTTATATGGAAGAGCCACACTCTGGTTTAAAATAACCTCCTTATCAAGGTTTCCTCCTGTGTCTGCTGTCTGCAGCCCTGCTGATAAAGGGATCCCAAGGGGACAGGAGACAAGAAGATGGGATGTGGTGTGGTTGAGGCAGACTTCTGCTCAGGCAGGGTGGGGGCAGGTCACACAAGGCCAGGCTCAGGGACAAGATCCACTTCATAAAAGGGAGTGAGTCTTAAGCTGGCATTTCCCTCTGCTGTTTCCCACACTGGCCCCAGTACTGCTTCTGGAGAACCTCAGAAGGCCAAGGGGTGGCCAGATAGAAGCATCTCTCCCTCCTTCTGCCTCCAAGCAAATCACATGCGCTATGCTAGGGTGCCCTAGGCATGATGGGGGGGGACGAGAGAGAGAGAGAAAGAGAGGAGAGAGAGGGAGAGAGAGAGAGAGAGAGAGAGAGAGAGAGAGAGAGAGAGAGAGAAGGTCCTTCCTAATACCTCATGAGAAACGTAAGGAATAACAGGGAAAAGAGCCCATTTCTAATCCTCTATGCTTCAGGACAGCAGGGAGCACGAAAAGCCAACCCTGTAGCATCAACCTGGTAGCCACCAGCCCCGCCTTTGCCCCACCCCCCACCCTCCACCCACACACCCCACCCCCCCAATGAGCACCAAGACCCATTCTCATTGCCCAGCCTCCAGCTCAGGGCTGTCAAAAGTGTGATCACCAGTGCCACCTGGGTCAGGAAGGCAGAGCTAACTGGGCTGGCTTGGGGAAGATGACAAGTGGGCCTGGGCTAGCCCCAGGGACAGATGGACATCAGACTCCCAGACCCAATGTGAGGAGTCCTCTGAGCCTGCCACTGTGGCCCAGGCAGGAGTAACACTTTCCTTCTGCTCCCACAGGGCGAGACGCGATGAGATGGCCATGCTGAGTGCCGCCGGGGCACGAGGCAGTGAGAGGAGATGACGGGCGACGAGCCGGAGAGGAGAGATGGCACTCCCTGCAGGCAACACAGAACGGGCTTTACAGACACGCACAGCACCCAAGAGGGGAGGACGCAGGCTGACACACAGAGACATGGTGGAAAGAAGAAAGACAGGTTAGACCATGAGCACTGTCCCACTCCCACCACCACCACACCATGAGACATGCACACCAAGAGAAAAGTACCACCTCAGGCTCCTGAGGATGGTGGCCTGCAGGGGCTACTGGCCATGGATCAGGGAATGGCAGTCCCCCGAATGCCTCTTACCTACATGATAACCCTCTGTGAAGGCACAACACACAATCAGGACAGTACATCATCACACACACATTCAGCCCAGTGGCTCTTACAAAAACACCATTTCTACAGAGCTAGCATATGGGTTCAAGATCTCAAAAATAAAAGGAGTTCAAGAACAGGAAAATCTATCAGGGTGTGGTGATATGTATACACCTGGACTCTCAGGACTCTGAAAGGCTGAAAGGGGAAGATCACAAGTCTGAGCCCAGCCTGCCCAACTTAGCAAGACTCTGTCTCGAAATGAAAAAGGGATAAGGAGGTAGTTCAGTGTGAAGGCCCTAGGCTCAATCCCAAAACTCCCCTTCCCCCCAAAAAAAAATTAATGCAACTGATGGCAATAGAAGGGAGAGGATCTCTGAGATTTGACTGGGAAAGAGTGCAAGTGACCTTTCCAGGGTGTTAGGAATATCCTAGATCTTGCCCCAAGAGATGCTAATCCAAGTGTCATATGCAAAAGTTCATCCCACTGTACACCTGAGATCAGATATACCACTATATGAGATAGAAGTCATATCTCAATCTCAAACCCAAGCACAACATTACCAGGACTCTGGAACCCTCTTGTGGTCACTGTTCCCTCAAGGACAACTGCTACAGTAACTGCTAGCAACAAAGGAGAGAGTCCTGTCCTCTTTTAAAAAGAGGATGATTGCCTGTATGGTTTGGTCATGCAAATTAGATGATTAGATGAGAGCAGGAAACACAATTCCCAGTTGGCCCCCACTTTGGAGAGAGGATTTAGTCATCCGGTGCAAAGCCTCAGCATTAACTTGGGCCCAGAAAGCTGTCTTCTAGAAATAAACTTGACTGAGTAAACCTAAGCCAGAAAACATCATCACTGGGTCACTAACAGCATTGACAAAGTAGATATAGTGCCCGGTACCTAGGGAACATCAAATAAAATCAAGTATATCGAAGGAATATTACAGCTCCATAGAAGACAGTTTTAGGAAACATTGGTTTTAAATAGCTTTATTGAGGTTTAATTTGTGTGCTGTAAGATCCACCCATGTAAATGCATGATTTGATGATGGTTTTCTTCTTTTTGTGGTGCTGGGAATAGAACTCAGCCTCAGTAATATAAAATGGACTCACAATAGTATTGCATAATGAAAACTAATAATCTGCAGGTAACAAAATACCCCACATTTAAAAAAAAAAAAATCAGGGCTGGAGAAATGTCTCAGTGGTCTAAAGCACCTACTTGGAACAAGCTTGGCAAAGCACAGGGACCGCGGTTCGATCCCCCAGCACCACATGCCAGCCAGCCCCGCCCCCTGGTGGGCTGAGCTGGCCACACACACACACAATAAATAAATGTAAAAAAATAAAATAATAATAATAAATTGTTAAAAAAAAAAGTCTGGCCTTTTTAAAAATAAAAATAAAAATAAAAAAATAAAAAAAAATCAAATGCAAGAAAATACAGCAGGGGTCTTCCTGGTGGTGCCATGAGAGGAGGCTCTTTTTCCTTCCTTTGTTGTACCCTTCCAGCTCCTGGCCATGCCTTCTGAGGTGCGTCCTTCCCTCGCTGCCAGAGCCACCCCTGACCAGGCACTTTCTAGGCCTTATGGGCCTGGAGGTGGCCACCTCCAGTGACCTATGCTCCAGTGACTTATGCATGGGAAGACGGCTGGGGCAACTGCGCACCAGGGCAGCCGTGAGGTGGGAGCGAGCTGGATCCCGGAGCCAGCAGAAGCCGACTCTCAGCCGCTCACAGGAGCGCACCTGGCTGCTCAGCGCCTCTCAGCACAGGGATGGGGAGACCACAGCCCTCCTGGGCAGCCTTGCAAGACGGCACTGTCAAGATACTGAGACCTGAAAAGGGACATTTTCTGGCTCTGATGGGGCCGCATGTCTGAAGGAGGCTCTGGAAACATGTTCCTGTGCAATAGCTAAGTTTCTACCTTAGAAACAGCTTGCATGAACCAGATGTGGTGGTAAACACCTATAATCCCTGCACTCAGAGAGACTGAAGCAGAATGTTTTTTTCAAAATTTACAATGGTCTGGGGATATAATTCAATGCTTAGACCCCCAGGTTCAACATGAGGTCAGAGCTTAAGGAAGAGGGTTTGGAGGCTGGAGGAGAGGAGACAAGGACCTCCTGCACACTGTCCCCTTGGGAGACACTGGAGAGGCCCTGAGTGACTCACAGGCGCCTGGCCTAAGGAGCAGAGCAGGGCTATGAATAGACCTGATGCACCACCGTCCTGGCTGTGGCCCCTTCTCTCTGGCCCAGCCTGGCCTCATCATGGCTGCAGCCCAAAGATCACTCTAAGCTTCAAGCTCCAGGGAATCCTGGCCTCGGGTGCGGTTGTCCTCAACACAGTGGGTACCACTCTCATGGGGTCCCCCCTTGACAGGGCAGCAAATGGAGCTCAGTGGGGATTCATTCTCTCTGTCCATGACACCAAAGCTTTGAGCCAGCCACACTGACCCAGGGCCAGTCACCAGCCCCAAGGCCAGGCTTTGTCAGCCTTAATTTAAGCAAGTGTTCTTATCACCACGCCCCTTCAAGGCTGACACACAAGGCTGGCTCATCAGCAGCGGTTTTCAGCCCAGGAGAAGACTCCACACAGATTCCTGCAGAAGCTTCGTGTCTCCCCTGAGGGAGGAGGGAGGCAGGCGAAGGAGAAGCAGCCCTCAGAGCCAGGGATGACGTGGACCGTTTTCTATGTGCACTAGCTCTGACAGGCCCATGTGTCCTTTCCCATTGCCTACAGCAGGCAGCCAGACCTCCAAGCACCTCGCCTTTCACAGAAGATAAATTTCCAGGTATTTATGAATAGGGTCCACATGACCACCTCTCCTAGTATCTTTTCCCTTCAGTCCTTCCAGTCAGCTACACTGACCCCGTATTCCAACCTGTTCCTTCTACCTAACACACACGTCCCCTTCATCCCTTCAGGCCTTTGCTTGGACTCATCTTCACAGTGAACCTGCCATCACCCTATTTAAATTGCAGTCTGGTCCCCATCCCAGCCTACTCTCCTGCGAGGACCAGACTTTCCCTCCACTCCATTCTCTTCCATATTTAATAAACAATTGTTGAACAAATGAGTGGGTGAGTGGAGTGAGAAGGGACAGAGCAGTGGGCCTGCAGCAAGGACTTCTGCCATCCCCTGTGCATCTTCTTCCATGTACAATCAGGTTGCGCATCTTTGTGGCTCCAGGAAACACTCCCAGCCTTGGCTTTCTTCTCTGTAAAATGAGATGACACCCACCTTTGAAGAAGCTGCTGACCACTGGTCTGTGCTCTCAGCTCTGTTTCTATTTTCACTTGACACGTTGGAGACAGCTGACGTGGGGGTCCCAGCACAAGAGGACTCAGATACTTAGAGCATTGAGCTAGGTCCTGCCACGAGACTGCCTGTGGCATCCTGAAATTCCCACTGGACCTGGAACATCCTGACACTAAAATCTCTTTCACATTATATTCTTTCAATAGTACCGCATCGCTGACATTGTTCCCAGAGCAGAAAGAAGCTCAGAGAGGCTGGGGCACTGGCCTAAGGTCACCCAAGAAAAAGGTCAAGGTGAGACTTGCCCCCAAGAGTGTCTTGTGGGATGGGTGTACAAAGAGGGGACACTGAGACTTACTTAGCCTCTATCTGGTGCCAGTTGTGGGGCTGGATGAGCGACAGGAAGGTGGTCAGGGGGGTTAACAAATTCCCTCACAGTCACACAGGGGGGAAAGGGATGCCTGGGTGCCAAAACCCCTGTGCTACAGCTCTGGTGAGCTTTCTGCCCTCCCTACCTCAAAGGCAGATGCAGCAAGAGCAGAGCTGGTGAGGGGAGCACCCCTGGAGCTGGCCTCCACTGTGCCAGGAGCCTGGCCGACCACAGCCTGTGCTTGCCCCATCCCTCTCTAAAGTGGACTCAAGCAAGGAGCCCCATCTCAGGATCCAGGGGCAGGGAGGTCTCGGGCACCCAGCCAGCAGGGGTGGGGTGGGTCCTGAAGCACAGACAGGCCAACTGCAGAGGCTGTGCACACAGCCACCACAGCACAAGGTCTCACCACCTCACCTACCGCACTCTGGCATGCTGCAGCTTCTCCAAGACAGCTGTGCTCTTCCCTTTCTGGGCACTTGCCCACATGCACCATCTCTTGGGAGCCCCTCTGGCCATCTTGACCCTGACACCCTGCCTGGCCCTCTGAAGCCTCCTGCCTCCTCCGCCATGACACCTGCTCTCCCTGCCCTTTAAGTCACTCTTGGGACCTGCACCATTTCCATCTACACTCGCATTTCTGCCTCTCCCCAGCTCATGAGTGTCACCATTGAGTCCCTAGCTGGCCTTTAAGGGTCCTGGGCATGGACAGAAGGGTTGATTGTTGTGGGATCTGGCATAAGAACTAAGATGCATGGTAGGGACCAGCTGGCCGCCTAACACCTGCTGCTTCTGAATGTCAAATGGGAAGCCAGGTACACAGAGAAGGGGTTGCTGGGAGAACTGACAACTGCCCAATCAGCCTCAAGCCTGAGTCTTTCCCCGTCAGACACAGGATCATATTCTATCTTGCTCTCTGCCTGCAGATGCTGTCCCCTTGGGTTTTACCCAGTGTTCCCCATGCTTCCCACCCTGCTGGTGAGGTCAGTTCATAGGCACCCCCCTTGCAGTTGGGTAGCCAGCCACCTAACCCTGCCGGGCGGCCATGGGCAGCTGCATCCCTCTCCAAAGGTGACTGTGGCAGGCACCTCGCTCTCCCTGCTCCTATCCTGACAACAAGTCCCTTGCAGCCTCTTCAGTTTCAGAAGAAATGACAGCGCCCACTCGCCCCAGAGGACTGCATCACCTCCCAAAAGAAGAGTCAGTGTGGTTTCTCTATTAAGGGACAGATGGTAAATCTTTGAAGTACCCAGGGCTGTGTGCTCTCTGTTGCTACCACTCCAATCTGCCCTCAGAGTAGAGGCAGTGCGCAAATGAGGGAGATGGTTTTGTACTACAGCTAGGTCTTTAAGACCAGAGGAGTGTTGCACTGGGGCCCTGTGACCATTAATAGTCACATTTCACCCTGTTCCTTGTGCTCTTCCTAAATGCACCTATACTCTGCAGTGCCCTCACTACCCAGCCAGCCTGCACCCTGCAGAGGGACAGTGTGTCATCCTCACCATCAACCTGATCAGATCGACAGATGCCTAGGAGGTTAGTAGAACACGCTTCTGCCTGTGTTGGTGAGAATGATTCCAGAAATGACTGGCATGTGGACCAGCAGACTGCAGGGACACCACCTCAAATGTGGGGGCTCTGCTGGGATAAAGCAGAAGCAAGGTGCAAGCCCAGCGGCACAGATTTCTGCCTCTGCTTCCTGCCTGCCAAGAGGTCAGCGGCTGTCCTCCGCCACGACCTTCCACTATTGCACTTCTGCCTTGCAAATACCCAAGTGTGGACTGAACCTGGCTGCCAAAATAAACCTTTTCCTCCTTTCAGTTGTTTATGCTTGGTGTTCTATCATGGTGACAGAAAGCTGCCTGGCAGCTGTCTGGCAGAGGACTGAATGGCCAGAGTGAGGTCACAGCTCCAGCATCCATGTGGCACACTCTCCCTAAGGGCCACCCTCAGCCCGGCTGGCTCTGAGCTCCAAGAGGTGGCCCACTAGAGATTCCTGCCCCTGCCCCCAGGGTTTACCTCCTCTCTGGCTTCCCCTTGACTTTGGCCAGAGGACAACCCTGGCAAGAGACCTGCACAGGAGAGGATTTGGAAGTCAGGGCTTCATCTATCTCTACCCCTACTCTCTCCATATTGGCTGGAGTCTTGGCAAAGGCTTTCTCTGTCTGCAACCACAACTCCTCTGAGTGGTTCATGGACTCTGGCTGTTACCAGGCTCCTCTGTTACTCCCAGTCCCTGGCCCACAAGGCCCATGGCCAGTGAGGAATTTCCAACACTGCTAATCTCTGACGCTGTGCCCTTAACCCTATGCACTCTTCCAAGGAGTTTGCTGTTCTATAGGCCCTCCAGAGTAACAGTTAAGTATGCTCTTTTCCAGAAGGACCTTCAGGTATATGGTCCAGGACAAGTAGACATCAATCAGTGTCCACACTGACAGGCAGCCCACTGGGGAAGGTCCTGAGCTATGTCCAAATTCAACAAGAAAGCGTGCCGGGATTAAATAGCAATGTCTACCATCGGCATTGGAATGGTTGGGGAGGTGCTTCTGGCAAGCAATTGCCATCCTGTTCTGGCATTTCTTATGCCAGAATAAAGCAAGAAGGTACTCAGACTTTATCTGAAAGGCTCCCGTGATGATTCTTTTTGTTTGTGGGCAGCACTGGGGATGGAGCCCACCATGTTCACACTGAGCTATATCCGCAGCCCTTTGATAATTTTAGGACAAGGTCTTGTTAAATTGTAAGTCCCCAGAGTAGGCTAGAACTTGTGTTTCTCCTGTCTCAGCCTCTCAGAGTGCTGGGATTATAGGTGTGTGCTACCATGCCCAGCTCCTCTGGCCACTTTTAGGTGTTCCATCAAAGGACAGATAACAGGCTACTTGGAACTGTTTTATCTAACACAGCAGCCACTAGCCACACATGGGTAGTTTAATATAAATTAATTAAAATTAAATAAAAATGTAGCTTTTCAGTCCCTGAGGCATATTTCAAGTGCACCATGGGTAATGGTGACCACGTTGACAGGACGAGTCCAGAATTTCTGTCATCACAGAGAGCTGGCTCTGTTGAACAAGCCTGATCTGGAATACAGTGGCCCTCGTCCTGTGGTGGTCACATCTGCCAGTAGACATGTGGCAACACCTGGAGACATTCTGACTGTGACACACAGCTGGAGAGGAGGTACTGCTGGCAGCGGGCAGGCCAAAGCCAAGGAAGCTGCTGACCACCCTGCCCAGCACGCGACAGCCGCCACAACCCACAGCAATGCTTCCGAAGTGATGTGAACAGTGTGCACATGGCACTAGCCCAGACTCTGGTCTAGAAGAACCATGGCAAGTGGAGCAGACAGGAAGAAAGAGAGCGAAACAATCTTCGATGCAAATAATAAATAGGCGTGACACAGACCAAAATGAGAAAATGAGCCACTCAGCGTAGGTCGAACACTGAGAGGAAAAGGTCACTAAACCTCGCTGATCCTGTGTCTTCCTCTGTAAAACAGGGACAATGTCCTCTACTCTCTTGATAATCAGTGGATTAAATGAGATAAGGACTGTGAGAAGGCTTTGTTGTCTGTCCCTATAAAACAATATTGTACCAACCATTATCCTAACCCATGTTGTTCAGCAGATTCAGTTACATATTCCACTTTTGAGCAGAAAAACATTGCATCTCAACTTTAAGAGTATTTTAACCCTGCAAATCTCACTTCCTGCTCTGTAACATAGGGTTAAGCATTTTCACCCAACCCCACAGGAATATTAAACACGAATGAGACATTTAATCCCGTTCAGCAGCCATGTGTGTGTGTCTCTCTCTCTCTACTCAACAGCTAACCCAGCTGCACTCTGTGAAATGGAAACTCCAACCTCAGCTGTCCCTGAGAAACAGCTGAAACTGTGCTCAGCCTTAGACAGTTGGAGACACGATCCCTGAGGCCTAAGCCTTGAAATTCTTGCTACTCCCAGTGTGAGTACTGGCTACAGACATGGACAACCCACTTGGCCAGATCTTGGGGAGTTTTCCTCTGCTGCTAGAATCTATAGGTTTGTTTTTTGGTTTTTGTTGTTAAGTAGTTAAGCATCAGACAGAATCACAGTATAAAGAGCAGAAAAGAAGAAAAAAAAAATTACAGAACCAGGTGAGTTATGGGGGTGGGAATGAGTCTGATGAAGCCTGGAGTATGGAGCTGATGGTGCTCTGAACCCTTCAGACTGGGTGAGGGGAGGGAGGGAAGGAGGCAGGAAAGGACGCAAGAAGATTAGACATCATTCCTTGATGTTCAAG
Organism: Octodon degus; assembly: GCF_000260255.1. Classification (NCBI taxonomy): domain Eukaryota; kingdom Metazoa; phylum Chordata; class Mammalia; order Rodentia; family Octodontidae; genus Octodon; species Octodon degus. The sequence goes on along the minus strand of NW_004524597.1, from coordinate 15,421,285 downwards.
CACTTTGTTTGTCATAAAGTTCATTTTGGTTCCTTCTATTCAAACCAGACCTGAGATTAAATCCTTTCCTCTTGGAGGAGGAAGGAAAAATGTTTTGGGCATGCAGGCAACAGGGAAGACTGGGGCACTTCTAACACGGGGAGCTGCTTCCCAAGTGCCAGCCTTGAGGACAGGGGCTGCCCTTAACCCAGTGCTGTCCATGCAGGACCATGTGCCCTTGAGCAAGTTGCCTCTGCTCCCTGTACTTCAGCTCCAGCGTATGAAAACCGGGGGTAGATCAGACAGCACTTGGGGCCTGGTATTTATCTCAAATCCACCTCTTCCATTTTTCACACAATTCCATTTTGTGTGATTTCAACATGAAAGTCATGCCTTACACCACAGTGACCGAGCCCCTGCTTAAAATGGACCCTGCAGACGGTCGTTGTTATCTTTAGGGACCAGTTATACCAGGGCCCACAGGAGGCCGACTCCCACGGCACTGTAGAGACAAAGCCCAAGGCCCCGCTTCCTGTCTGCTTGAGGCAGGTCTCTCTAGCTGGGCCCCCGCTCTCCTCTCTAAATGACACCAACGGGTGAGCTTCACCCCAAGCTAATCTTCGCCACAGTCAGAGCCTAATGGAATGCCATTCAGGTTTTCCACACTGGTGACAATACGGTGTGACAAGCCCTGCACTATGCAGCAGTCCTCCGTCATGTGATCTCCCCCCACCAGAGACAAGGCAGCTACATGCATGCCAGGACCACCCTTGAAGGGTTTCAGCTCCTGGCTGAAGTGCCTCCTGGCCCAAGTGCCTCAGGAGTGCTCAGAGAGCCTGGGATGAGCCCCAAAGCCTGAATTTTTTTTTAATTTTAGGGAAGGGTCTACAGGGTGTTCAGGGTCTCACTACTAGATCAGACTTGTAGTGATATGCCAGTTTACAGCCTCCCAAGAGCTGGGATTACAGGCCTGCGCCACCACACCCACTCTCAATTGTCCTCTCAACGTGCCCTGGGGGTGGGGGCAGCAAGGCAGGCCTGGGAATCAAACTCCCGGCCCCTGCGCCAGCTTGCAGGTGCAAAGCCTGAATTTTAAAAGCTCCTCCCCAGGTCGGCTAGCTAGAGAGGTCAATGGCTGGCACTTGGACAAGCACCCCCAGATGGTGGCTCCTGAGATCTTTGAGAGTTCTCCAGCCCTCATGGGCTACAGGGGATCCTGAGCTTCTAGTGGAGAAGAGATAAATCCAAGGTCACAGAGTCAGCAGAGCCCAAGCCAAGTGACTCAACTCAAGGTGACCAGGCCCAGGTGCAGGTGGAACCAGAACCCTTCTCACTGGTGACGTGTAGCCGCTAGCGAGCAGAGGCCAGGAACCTCGCCTCTCATTCTACTTCTCAACATCCCCTTTCTTCCTCCACACTTCTTCTTCCTCCTCTTCCTTTCTGTCTTTCTTGTTTTGTTTCAGTACTGGGGATTAAACTTAGGGCCTTTGCACTGAGCTATATCACCAGTCTTCTTAACTTTTTTAATTTGAGACAGAGTCTCACTGCACTGCCCAGACTGAGTTTAAAATTGTAATCTTCCTGCCACACCCTCCCGGAGTCTTCTTTTTCCTTCTCTTTCTCTTTCATTCTCTTTCCTTTCCACCCCCACCTATCCTCTGCTATTACTTTCTAGAACTCATCCATATCCTAAGCTCACACAGACACCTCCCTGTCTGCCCACCCCCCTGCAGTACACCAGGCACAGAATAATGCCACTTAGCTCAGTAGCAGAGACTCTATGCAGGGAACCCCCATCCCCATGCGCCTCCAGGAGCTGTGCCCCGAACAAGGGAAGTGTCTTCTTAGATGGCTATGGACTAAAAATAACAGCGTAGAGTTCCAGACCTGGGGGACAAAACCGCAGGTCCTGCCCTTGGGGATCAAGCCCAGGTCAGGCATCGCAGAACCACCACTAGGTTTCTAGCCTCTTCTCCTTAGCAGCAGAAAACCTCAGAGAGCCTGGGGCTCTGAGGCCTGCAGTGGTGAGACCTTCACAGTCCTGGAAGCCCTGTTACCTGCCAGCCTGGCCACTGAGACCTGAGGAGCTTCTTCATTCAAAGAAGAACCTGGTAACCGGTATGTCACACCAAACGCCTCCTCTCAAGGAAGTGCCGCGTGACATTGACAACTTCAGGCTTCAGCCACCCCTCCCCCACCACTCCTGCATGCTTTATTTGAAACTTAAAAACCTTTAAATTAAAAATGACACTGAGCAGCACCAAAAATATGAAGGGACAAGAATTGGGTTGCTTGATACCTATACCAGTGAAGCAGAAATCACGAATATTTTAGAAGAAACATAAATGCTGATGTCTGCCCACTAAGATTTGGCAGGAGAGGTTAACTCAGGACTCTGGGCGTATTTTTAAAAATGATTAGCAAACAGCCAGGTACTTGGGAAAGTGATTACAATCCAACACTTAGCCCAGTGTTGGATTGTAAAATCCCTCCACCAAGTTGTCCTGTTTTTCACAGTGAGCAGCACATGCACCGTGCAAATGGATAAGGTCTCAGAAGCCTTTAGCACCAGACAAGCTGAAAATAGACCAACTGAAAGGGCCCACGACTTCCCATCATGGCCCCCCAAAGCACAGAAAATTAAAACTTCCTCATCCACTCCCAAGGTCCCCATTACAAACCCCTTGCCAGATAGTACAGTACCTGGTGGCCGTGAATCCAGAGAACAACTCCTGCCCAAAAGTTCTCCCCAGGTAGCCACAAAGGGACCCCAGCCAGCCAAGAGAGTTAGGGTGACAGAGAAAAGCCAGAAACACCCTCCCTAAACGCTCACACACATCCCCTTCCCTTGCTGTTCTGCTCGGTCCGGCCCCCACCCTCCTCCAAACCAATGCGATCACAGCAGCTGTGCCCACAAGTCATTTCTAAAATTAGCCAGTGAGCTCCAGGTCTGGCCAGGAGACGGCAGCCTGGGGTGGCCGCTGACCAGCCAGGGGACAGCATGGACATATTTGGTGGCACACTGCAAGGGAGGGGACAGCTCCGGACGCAAGCACATTCTCAGGCTTCATCTCTGTTCCAGGCCACACACCCCTGGTCATATGGAAACCCAATGCAATCTGGCTAAACATGGAAGGGAAAGAACTGGGGGACATTGCTGGTGGCCGTGGAATGTTCCTGATGCTGATGAGCAGCCTTCACACAACGGAATGCCTGCAGCAAACTCACTGAACAGTCTTGATAACCCTAGGAAGTAGGCTTTTCTCCCAGCCCCACTTCACAGGAAAGAAAAAAACCAAGGCACAAGGAGGTTGACCAACTTACCCAGAGCAGTGGTGAGCCAGGACTTGAACCCAGGCAGCGCTAGCCTAGAGGACTTGATACAACCTTAACCCTGACATTAATAAACTGGGTACTATAAAAAGTGTTTCATCCTCAGGACCAGTGGTGTGGCTCAGGGGTACAGCATGTACTGAGCATGCTCAAGGCCCAGGGTTCCAGTCCCAGCAATTATTCGGTTTATATGTTTTATCCACTGCCTTCATAAGGAGAAAAACAAGAGAATTCAGTAGTCAGAACAAATTGCACAGATTTATATAGCTAGTGGGAAATGGAGTGAAAATTCTGGTTCCAAAGATACAATTTAAAAAAAAAAAAAAAAAAAAGACATTCTATTTAGGGGCCGGGGAGATGGCTCAGTAGAATAAGCGCTTCCCTGGCAAGAGCAAGGGCCTGAGTTCAATCCCGGGTTCTG
>NW_004524597.1:15408041-15409099 GCF_000260255.1 Octodon degus | reverse complement strand
GTACAATGAAGGTTCAAATAAAAAGAAATTATTAAATTAAAAAAAAAATGAATAATAAAAAGGAGTGGTGACCCAGCTCAGTGCAAAGGCACTGGCTCCAATCCTTGGTACTGCAAAACAAGAAAAGCATAACTGTTCAAATATGGCACACTGCTTCTCTAAGAATCACTCCCACCATTCCCACTTGCTGTTGCCCTGCTTTCCTTGAGACTAACAGAGCCGTAACTCCCCAAAGTATGCATTTCCTTCTGAGCCTGGAGAATTCACTGGAACACTGAGTGAAGCCTGCTGTAGATACGGCTGTCCACTCACACAAAAACCAGGAGACCAAGAGGGCTCTCCAGTGGAGAGTGGTGGGATGGTTCATACCTAAAGTATCCCTCCAAAGAGTCCTCTGTTGAGAGGTGGGGCTTTGGGAAGGTAATTGGATCATGAAGTCATAAGCTTATCATTGGATTCATCCACTGCAGAGTTCATAGCTGACTGCTTTCTCCAGATGTTTGTCTGTCAGTCTACCTGTCCGTCCACCACCGGTCTGGCCTCTTGGTTCAGGCTCTCTGTAGATGTTCATGGGATCTTTGGTAAATGGAGTAACAGTGAACAATGGCCTATTGCTGGAGCATGGAGGAGGGAATAAGCTCTGAAGAAGCTTCTCATGTAACCCAAGCTCTAACCAGAAGGTTGCAGGTCTGCACAGAGCTCTGGTATTAATGAAGGAAGGGGATACAGGAAAGGCATAAGCTTTGGAGCTGGACCCAATGCTGGCCACTTTTTCGGTATGCCTTGGGGAAGTGGCTTCAACTGGCTGGGCCTCAGGATTTCGCTCTGGAGAATGGATCCTTAGTACACTGTTCCTATCCACATGACCCACAGACACCTAATGAGTGTTTGTTGAGTGATAGAATGACCCAAAGTAGGTACTGCATTTCCCCCCAAATAAGACCTAATTAGAAAATAAGCATGGTCGGGTAGATGGTTGTTCAAAAAGAAGGGGGTGGTGAATGAAAGCAAGAGACAGGAAAAGGAATATTGTGGGACTGTCCTGCTTCAAGGTTGTA
>NW_004524597.1:15401065-15406961 GCF_000260255.1 Octodon degus | reverse complement strand
AATGTATGCAATGTGTTAATTATTGAAACTGTCCTACCAATTTGATTTGAAACTGTCTCATTGCTATTTGTTTCTCAATAAAATTATGGAAAAAAATTTAAAAGAATAAGCATGGTTTTCCAGGGTACTTGTAACATAAGCCCCACCCCTCAAATAAGCCCCAGTTAACATCATCAGACAGACAGACGTATATGGTATGTCTGTTGCAACACCTGATGAATACATTGAATTATAAAATAGGAATATTAATATATAAATAAATACACATAAATATTGTTGATATTAATATTTTAAATAAATTATAATATTAATTATAATTAAGTATTTTAAATACCCAAGCGGGCACCTTTGGACAAGAGGTAAACACCTAAGTAAACAGATGAACTCCATACTTATTGTTGAATAACCAGAGTACACACACAACACACAAGTAACATGAACTTGATAACAAATGGACATAGTTGTGCCTAACATGAATCTTCATAGTTTAATATGCCATGTGTTATAGCAGAGGTACTTAATGCACTTGTGTGAAATAAAGAAACATTTTCTGAAGTTCAGTGCTTGCAACTGTTGGTTGCTTTTGTGGGAACCATTTTCCTTAACCATCCTCACATTTGTTGCCACTCCTGTCTCCTGAGTCTTCAATTAACACTTGACTTCATAGAAACTTCGTGAAGCTTAGCCTGTGAGAGGTCATGGCTTAGGTGAAGAATTCGTGGGGTAAAGTGACTGACAGCTGCACTGCCGATGCCCTAGGCATAAGCTATGTGGACAGCAAGTCCACAGTTAAGTAGAGTTCTATTGCTGGACATGAAAGCTTGAGGCCAACAGCTCCACTGGAAATGGAGCTGCAAGAAATTCAGGCCAGAATTCAGGACTTTGAGAGTTATGACAATGTTCCAGAAAGAGATGACATGACTGTGTTTGAATAAATGTAGATTGTTGTACATGAAAGGATAAGACATTGCTTGAAAATAAGCCCTATTATATCTTTTGGAGCAAAGATTAATATCAAACCTGGTCTTATTTTCAGGGAAATACAGTATAAAAAAGTCTCTTCTTTAATTAGTGCTGCCTCTGAACTTCTTAGTGGTACTGGTGCCAGCTCCCCTGGTGGCCTTGGAGTGTACTCTTGGCTGTTCAGTTGATTGTCTGATCTTATTTAACGGTTCCCTCAACCGTGCCCACATCTCTGTACTCTTTAGCCCCTTCTTTCACTGCCTACCACAGGAACTGCAGCATCTTGAGTTCAGTGCTTCACTTGACCCTTTCAATGCTTCAGGTAAGCCTTTCTGTGCTTGTGGGAACCAGCTTGTACTGGATTTGTACCATCTCCTAGTGTCCTTGCCTGGGGCAAGCTTGTGGCTGGAGGGATCAATTCCAAACTGATAAATTCTATCTTATGTAGCCTTTCTGCTCCCCTTGTTCAAATGCCCTCTGCTTCCAGCCCCACTTTTTCTCTCTGTGCTCCGGAGATCCATGGTGCCTGGGCCTCATATCTCCATGGTGGCAGGAATTCAGCTGGGCTGTGATATCACCTAATCCCAACTGTAGGCCTAGTGGTTGTGCGGGAGTGGGGAAGAGCTGACACTGATGGAGCCCACGGGGGAAGCTGCTCTTTTGTAGGAGGGGATGGGAAATCTCCGCATCCTCATTAGATTCCCAGGAATCTGGTCATCAGATCAGATGTTCTCACATCCCATAATAAGAGCTCATGCTTTCCCAAGCAGAGCAGGCCAGGGCTGGTTGAGAGTTCAATCATCTTTAGAACTTGTCCGATCAGGCTATTGAATCTGGCTCTGGTCCTCAGTTTTCTTTACCTCCCATTACAGCTGAGGCTCTCTTGAATGCTGCCAAGAAGTCCTCTGGCTTCACATCTAGCTTTCAATTGGCCATTCACTTGTGTCTGCTTTTTAGTCTTTTTACAGAGTATCAATCCAACTTAGCAACACCCATTCAATTCCCTTGCCCTGTATGTAATAGTTCTCTCCCTCTTTGCCTCAAATACTTGTTATTACCTGCCATCCAATCACCTCCCTCTACTGGTATTCCATCTCAATCCACTTCCACTGGAAGTTTAATCCTATGTGCTACCCCTGGGCAGTAATTTTCTACCTCCTATCATCCTTTCCTCCAGTTAAAGCACTGGCCTGGCAAGAAATGCTCCAACTTTCTAATCCATTTTACCCCTGGATTTCTCTGGCCATTGCTGGTATCAGTGTCTGTGCCCTGGGTTCCTTGAGTTTGAGATGGGGTCTAGTGAGTAGATGTCTATGAAGGAACACCCTTAGAATCAACATCCACCAAGGAATGGTGGACAGAGTCAGTATAGGGCAAAGGGAAATGTCCACCTGTGACAAAAACCCAGAGACCACTCCAGCCAATCCACTGGGACCCCTGCAGCTCAGTTGATCCAAGTTGTGACCAAAAAAAGTCAGACCTCTATATTTCCATGTCAACCAACTGCTGGACAGGGGCTATACCCCCAAGAAGGGCATGAGATTAGGCAAGGTGGCTTTCTGTAACTGAGGCATCTTTGTTGGGAGTAAGAGCTGAGAGTCATTTGAAGAAATCACACATAGTAAGTAAACCAAAGATCCTTCCATGGAAGAGGACCGGAAGCGCAAGTGGCAGCATCCATGACCCTTGCTGAGGTAAGGCATGACAAAGTGGGTAAACCCCACATGTCTTCCTGTGCCATCACCAATACTCAGCACCCTGGTGGATGTGGATGGGCACCTTAGAGCCAAAATTCTGCACGCCCTCACCATGAATCCACCAGCACTGTGGAGGCTGTGGTCAGTCATTCCCGAGCTGAATGGGAAGCTGAAGGGCATACATCTCCTGTTCCTGAGCCCATGACAGATCTAATGTGCTGTCTACAAAAAAAATATGTGAAATATGCCAACATTAAGATGCTATTGGATTGCTAATCTTAAAGTTTCATCTTTCTGAGACAACTAATATCTAGAACATGTAAAGACTCAAAGCACTCAGATCCCTAAATTTGAATACCCAGTACAAAAATGAGCATCTAAAATGAACAGACACTTCTCAGATGAAGCACAAACTGCAAATGAAAAAATGTTGAACGTCACCGATTAATTGAGAAATGCGAATTACAACAATGCTGAGGTTTCATCTCACCCCAGAAAGAATGGCTATTATCAAGAAATCATCCAATAACAAATGCTGACAGGGCTGTGAGGAAAGAGGAACTCTTCTCCACTGTTGGTGGGGGCGTAAATTGGCAGAACCACTATGGAAATTAGCATTGAGGTCCTAAAAAAACTAAAGCTTAAAGTTCCATTTGATCCATTTATTACCCTTCTTAACATTTTTAAAAAGTATTTAAAAGCATCATACTCCAGCAATATATGCACACTCATGTTTATAGCAGTACAATTTGTAACAGCTAAATCTTATAAACAGCCCAGAGGCCTATCAACTGATGAATTAACAAAGAAAATGTGGCTTTATATATAATGCTACTTTGCCATAAAGAAGGATAAACTTGAGACATTTTAATTTAGTGGATGTACCTTAAGACCATACTTTTAAGTGAAATAAATTGGACATACATGTTTAAATATTGCATTGTTTCTCTTGTGTGAGAAACCAAAATGATAAAGAAGGACCAAATTGGGCGACAGATATTGGGAAGGAGGAAGAATGTGTTTAAATGGGAAGGGGAACAAGGAATGGAGAGGGGAAAGAAAATTTTAAAAATGAGAAAAGAAGAAAAATGGAAACAAAGTTTTTATAAATAAGGATTGAAGGGAGGGTAGAGAAATGAGAGAAAAAAAAGAATCAAGTACTATCATGCACAGGTACAAGTTTCCTGTGGTGAATGTGATCATTGTGTATACCTAATATGTATTAATAAAAATCATTTCCCTTGAAAAAAGAAAATGTAAAGAAAAACAAAGCCTTTGTAAATAGAAGAAGGATTGAAGGCAGAGGAGGAGAATAGGGGAGAAGAAGAGAATCAGGTTATATTTTTGTACAGGTGCAGATTCCCTATGATGAATATAATCATTATGTATATCTAAAATAAAATTATACTGTAACATCATGTAACTCAATTGTGTCCCAAATTTTCTGATCAAGGAGATTATGCGGCCACAGAGCAACGTGATCAATGATGTAGAGTGTGCCTAAGGAGAGTCACAGGGAGAGAAAACATTCTCCTAGGCTTTCACAAAGAGCAAATTTGTCAAGCAATGGCTGTGACTCATCCACATGGCTGATACTGACAGAGGATCTGCAGCCAGCGATGCAGGGCTACAGGATAAATCCTGAGGGTACTTGGCTGACCTTATCAAATACAAAAGTTACATTTCTTGTTATATAGGTCTTGCTTTGTCTTGGTCTTAACCATCCAGCAGAAAAGTATAAAAGCGAGGTATATAAAGTAAAGCCATAAACTTTGAAAAGAAAAAAAAATAAAGTAAAGCCATATTAATATGCTGAGATGTGAAAGGCTCAAGTCAACAACTTCTGTGGATAACCCACTACTATTGTGGACTGCTGGACTGTGTTGGATTGTTTTGCTGAATTCATGCACCTATAGTATTTAGATGTCAATGGAATACCCATTTCTGACAAGACTAAACAAAAAAAAATGGGATACAAAGGAAGGACCATTTTTCTATCGGTATATGCAGAATAGTTAGGATAGATATACAGCTACTTTCACTTAATTCAATGAGAAGAAAGATTTTATAGTGTTTGGACAGGATATCCTGTCTGCATCTTGTACTATGGATAACCACTAAGAAGTTAACAATGTACGATGTATTAATTATTGAAACTGTCTTATTAATCAGTTTTGAAACTGTCTTATTGCTACTTGTTTCTTAATTAAATTAAATTAATTTGAGTAAATAATGTTATGTCTTTCTGAAATATAAGTTAGTAATTTGAAATTAGTAATGGTTCATAATTATATTATGTGTCTTTTCTTGTTTGTTTTCAGCACTGGGGATTGAACCCAGGGCCTTTGCACTGAGCCACATCCCCAGCTGTTTTTAAATTTTATCTCATTTTTAACTGCTAGGGCACTAACTTGCCAGGATGGTTTCCAACATGCAACCTTTTGTGTTTGGGAGCTACTCATATTTCCTTTTCTGTGAATTGTCCTTTTGTGTCTTCGGTACATTTTTTTCTCCTCTGGGTTATCTGATCCTTAGGGACCTATGGTGTGGAGCATTTCCTAAATGGAAGATTTAGGAAGATTTAGTGCACTACATCTTGCCCATCTTGAACTATTCTCCTCTGTCACGTGCCACCCTTCCCGAGAGCCAGGCAGCTGTGGACTGAAACTTCTACACACTATGAGCTCAATAAACCTTTCTCCATTTACCTTTGGGTGTCAGGTATTTTAGCCTCAGTGGTAAGAAAAGTAAAACACTTGTAATGACCCAAGATAAGTATTTATAATATTCCTTGTTTTGTTGAGATCAAGCATTTTCTTCTCTGATTTTCAATTTTTCTAGTTTTTCAATTAAAGCAGTTTGGGAGCACTTCACTATTTCTCTTCTTTTTGTGGTTGCCCTAGAATTTTCAACATGCAATTTTAAAATCTAAAACACATCCACACTTTACCAATTGACAGTTTAAAGTTATGAAGCAAGGGCCGGCAAGATAGCTCAGCAGGCTAAGCATATGTTTATGCAAGCTCAGGGATCAGGGTTCAATCCCTAGTACCAGGCTCTGACCTCAGACCAGGTGCACGCCTGTAATCCTAGCACTAAGGAGGCTGAAGACAGGAGGACAGCTATGAGTCTAAGTTGCATAGTGAGACCCTAAACCAAAAACATAAAAATTAAATAAATAAATAAATAAATAAATACAATTATGAGGTGGCCTGCCCATAAATGAATATGAAAAT
>NW_004524597.1:15397803-15398823 GCF_000260255.1 Octodon degus | reverse complement strand
ACACAAATAACAGACACATGGAAAGAAAGTAGGGAAATACCACCTTAATAATAGCACCAAAAAAAAAAAAAAAAAAAAAAAAAAGAAAGAAAGAAAGAAAGAAAAAGAATTGATCTAACAAAGGAAGTAAAGGATCTCCACATTGAAAACTAGGAGATTGAAGAGGATATCAGAAAATGGAAAGATATCCCTTGCCCTTTGGTAGGAAGAACCAACATAGTGATAATAGCCATATTTCAAAAATTGTTTTACAGATTTAATGCAATTTGAATCAAAATACCATTAGCATACCTTACAGAACTAGAGAAAATATTTCTAGAATTTCATTTGGAACCAGATGAGGCTTAAAATAGCAAAACTAATTCTGAGCAGTAAAGGTAAGTCAGGGCATTATAATCCCTGACTTGAAATTATACAACAAACTACTATGATTAAGCCAGCATGGTTTTTAAAAATTCTGCAAGATAACTCAGCAGACTAAGCTTCTGGTTAGGGAAGCACAGGGACCAATGTTTGATCCCTGATAACAGTGATTCTTTCTCAGTGTGACAACTAATACCAAATTCTGGCAGAGATGTAGGGGGAAAGGAACACTTCTCCACTGTTGATTGGAGTGTACACTGGTAGAACCACTCTGGAAATCAGTGTGGAAGTTCCTCAAAAAACTAGGATTGGAGGACCTATTTGACCAGCTAATTCCCCCTTGCGTATCTTTCTGGAATAATTAAAAGCATCATCATCCCACAGCAATATTTGTGCACCACTGTTTAAGTGGCACAGTTTGTAATACCTAAATCTTGGAAGCAACTTAAATGCCCATCAACAGTTGAATGGATAAAAAGGATGTGAGGGTTATTTTTTAATATAATGGGTTATTACTAAGCCATAAAGATAAAATTAAGACATTTATGCATAAACAGGTGGACCTTGAAGCCACAGTCATAAATAAATTAATTAGAATGTAAATAAGTAATAAATAATGTGAGGGGCTGGAGAGATGGCTCAGTGGTCTAAGGCACC
>NW_004524597.1:15385931-15397703 GCF_000260255.1 Octodon degus | reverse complement strand
GGCTGAAGACAGGAGGACAGCTATGAGTCTAAGTTGCATAGTGAGACCCTAAACCAAAAACATAAAAATTAAATAAATAAATAAATAAATAAATAAATAAATACAATTATGAGGTGGCCTGCCCATAAATGAATATGAAAATGCTTCCTTGTTTTTGCCATTTTCATACTACAGTTCACATCTGTGACTGGTGCTGTCTGCTTTGTTGGTCTCCAGTTGAAGCAGTCAGGGGCTTAAGCCTTCAGCTTTGAGAGGTGAACAGGAAACTTTGGATCACCTCCAAGCAACTCCAAAAAGGCTGCCAATGCGGGGGAGGGGTGATGCTCAGTGGTAGAACATGTGCCTAGTATGCAGGAGGCCTGGAATCCAACCTCAGCAAAGCTCCTCCACACACATACATACATGCATACATACATACATACATACATACATACACAAAAGGCAGTAAGGACCAAACACCAGTTCCTGGCATCTATGACTTCATTGGCTGGGTCAATCATGAGCCCAAGGCAGTAGGAATACAAAAGTGGAATTCCATAGAACAGGAAAGGAATCTCAAGAGTTAGATCAGCTCAAAAATTGAAAGATAAAAGCAACAGCACTTCTGCCAGGGGAAGGGATCTCCTAGGTGAGCTTCTCCCTAAGGGGGCCATCTGAAAGCACTGTCACAAGACAGCCCCATCTGTGTCAGAAACCGGAGCTCAAAGCTCAGCCTACACTCAAAACCACCATGCTGCATGATTTCAGGCTATGGCTGTTGTAAACCCATGCTCTTGACCCCATTTGAGTCCTGTGGATTTAAAGCAGCATGTTCCTTACCTGTTGCACCTTGACTGCCCCAGGGAGCGTGCGTCGAGGGCATCAGGATGGACAGTCCCAGCCCATGCTTCCCACCTTCTCCAGGAAGCAGCATGCTCTGTCTCTCCAAACACCCTTCCAAAGCCTGGGCTGTGACACGATGTGATTCCCCAGCTATGGCCAGGTGAAGTTTAAATCTGCTGCGCAGGATCCACAAACAATTCCAAACATTGTACTAGTAAAGTAACAAGTGAATGTGCATTGAGTGTGACACACTCTTTTGAATGCCTGTGTAGGTTTCCACTTATCCAATCCTCAGGCAACTTATGATGGATATGGCCATGTGGAATCAGCAGTCCCACTCCTGCACAGTATTGTACAGATACCTAAAAGTCCCTAGGAATTGCTGCTGGGACATGCTGGTAGAAAACTGGGGAGTCCAAGTTATCTCATAGACGAAGTGCCTCCCCTCCCTCTCTTCTCTCCAGGTAGAGAGGTGGATTACAGGTCTACAACTGAAGGATAAGCAACAAACTGGTTATTCTACCCAGATCTTGTGGTCACAAAATAAAAATCAACAGGTTCAAACCTACATCATGGGACTCATATATTAGGATATTAGGAAAGAATATTTCCCTGTGTGACCATTTGCTTCAGTCTTCCATTTCCCTTCCCAATTACAGACCTGTAAACAGGAGCCACTAAATCAATTTCCCTTCACAGCCTCCATTAGTTATATGCACACCCAAATTGCACATGGGAGCCCAAAGCCAAGGGTATTTAACTCTTGTGTTCTCTGCAAATAGCCTGAATAATACCAGCTGAAAGACTTTTTGATCCCTTTTCCTCCAGGCTGGTAAAAATGCCCAAGGAAAGAAAGACTTCTGGTTACTACACTGCTGGGCTTCCACTCTATACAGACTTCTGCCAGGTGAATCTGGAGGAGCTGCCAAGTGAGGTAGTCTGAAAGGGGAAATTAATGATTATGAGATGTGGGAGGAGCTGAAGAACAGGAAAGGAGAATATTCCATTTTGCCCTCCAAGCAGGGCCTCCATGTAGATCCCTTATGCTTGTCTTTAATTAGAGACGAAGGTTTTGGCTAGAAGAATCCTGACCAAGATCATGCCTTCTTAGTGGGATGAGAAAACTAAGGTGCCAAGAGGTTGTCTGAAGTGACTGGGCTGGAAGCTGAGGCTCCGTTGCTACCTCCCTTCTTTCCCAAATCAAAGGAACGACTTGATTTCCACAGCTCTCAGGTGGGGCTGGACCTCCACAGCCCTCCGTTATGGTGCATCAGACTTAGGGCTGATGAATGGCTGCATCCTGCCCCAGAGCTGGCTACACACTCTAGAGCTGGATGTCCTGGTGCCTTTATTGCATGGAGCAGGGACAGGACACAAGGAGGAGTCTCTCCTGGGAGGAAATCCCTGAGAGTGACCTGGGCATGGCATGCCTCTGAGAAACTGCAGACAAGGGAGACCTCCTGAGTTTCCTCCTCACCCAAGCCTCCTAGATCTTCTCCTTGCCAACACAACCCACAGTCTCTGGTAGAAGCGCTCCAAACCCTGGACCTGGAAACTGACTGTGCTGTGAAAATCCACAGCAGCACAGATATGCTGGTCTGCAATCCTCTTCTTTAAAAAAAAAAAAAAAAAAAAAAAGCTTCTCCCTGAATTTCCCCAAGGTCAGGAATCTTTAGTTACCCAGTCCTTTAACAGCCTGATGAAGAAATAGAGGGGAGAAAATGTCACATCAAAATACATATTTCCACATAGACCCTTTTTATTGAGATTGTTATGAGCAGTTTGTCAGCATAGAAAGCTATCCTCGCTGTTCCAGGAGACCAGTAAAAGACAGCAGTACCCACCAACCATGGCGTGTCACACTCAGGTGAGAGACGGGGACCAGGAGCGGTGCCTCCTGTAGGGTACTGTCTCAGACATGCACGAAGAAGCGAACAGTGAGGAGTAGTTGTAAACCTTTCTGGGCACAATAAATATAAAAGAAATAAAAACAAATTATCATCTTCCAGGTACAGTGCCTAGATTTATAATATCTAGACCACTGACTTCTCTTTGCATTTCAGTGCATATTAGAAAACAGATTCATCACTTCAAGGGTATTATTCATACTTTTTTTGAGGCAAGATCTCGGTATGTAATGAAGGTTGACTTTGAACTCACAGAGATCCTCCTGCTTCAGGCTTCCGAAGTGTTGGGATTACAAGAATGTGCCACTACATCCGCACATACTTTTTTTCCTTTTATTTTTATTAGTATGTCTTTGCCTTACATAATGATTACATTTCTGGTGAGTAGTTGGTACATGGACATAATCTATCAGTGTTGCCCTCAAGGAGACCCCTGTGTGTTAATAATCTGAAACATTTATTAAAAAAACAAATTCCAGGCTGGCCCCATAGCTCAGCAGATTAAAAAGCCTGCACACAGGTGCAGGGGCGATCCCAGGCCTGCTTTGCAGGCCTCAGCCCTCAGGGCATGCTGTGAAGGCAGTTGAGACTGGGCGTGGTGGCACACACCTGTAATCCCAGCTCTTGGGAGACTGTAAATAGGTGGATCACTGTGAGTCCGATCTAGTAGTGAGACCCTGAACACCCTATAGATCCTGCCCTAAAAGTACCAAAAAAAAAAAAAAAAAATCCATTGAAAAAATCAAATGTTGTATGGACACAAATTCTGAGTAAAATATTAAAATTAGACGGAAAAACTCACAGTTTGATCCTTAATCACACTTTAATTGCTGACTAATAGTTTAAATGTACAATGAGGACTTCCAACAGTTGTTTCTAACCCTTAGGGCACGTGGAATTGGGGAAGCTAAATCTTGTTTCTCAGCTCACAAATAAGTGGCTGCCTCTAGTCACTGCCTTTCTTGAGCAGGACACTTTCCCTTCAGTGAGTCCCCACCCAATATTGGGCTCCTTTGATACTCAGAATCTGAAATTGTAATGTCAGTGAACAGATGAATTGGAAGCACAATTCAAGCAGAACTTGGCGGGATAATCTGATTTTCTTAAGCAGTTTCTCCGGGTCCGCACAGTTACCCTCCTATATTCCTCCTCCCCACAACTGTTGACCCCTGTTACAGATAAGGGAAATAAAAAAATTCTCAGAGTCCTGCAATGTCGGGGTTTCTCAGGAATCTGCTTTCCTTCAAGGCTGACCTCTGCTCTGCTACTGATAAGGTAGATAACTATATCCCCATTCATGAAGCCCTGTGGCATCTTAGAAACTGTTTGCTCTGAATAAACACTGATAAGGCTGTGTTTCTGTGAGCAGGATCCTGTGACACCCTGGTTTCCCTTGTAACTGTTTCATAGTCACTGAGTAAATAACTGCCTTTGTCTCCTTTTCTGCCAACTCCTTGACCAAAAGACCATTGCCTGGCACTGAGCCATTTTGAACAACCAAGTCAGGCTGAGTTGGTGTGCATCTACAATCCTGAAATAAAGGCTTCCTGTTTCCCAGTGGGCTCTCTAGTCTCTTGATTGCTGCAACACAAAGATTGTTCATGATGATATCTAGAGGTTTTGCAGACAAAAATCACACTTTGACACAATGAAAAAGGAAAAGCAATAAGCCTTGAAACACAAGGGGCTATGGTTCAAGTTAAGAATAAACCTGGCTCTGGGAAGCTCAGGCAGGAAGATCACAAGTTCAATCCCATCCTGGGCAACTGAGAACAAAAGTCTTGGGTTCAATATGTAGGACTGGGGGAGGCAGGGAGTGTCTTTGAGACAGTAAGACTTTGTCTTAGAAATACTGAGCACTGGCTTTCACAGAGAACAAATTGGTCAAGCAATGGCCATGACTCATCCACATGGCTGACACTGACAAAGGATCTACAAACTGCAGTACAGGGTTTCAGGATAAATTCAGAGGGGATTTGACTGACCTTATCAGATACAAAAGTTACATTTCTTGGTATATAGGTCTTGCTTTATCTTGATCATTCAGCAGAAAAGTATAATAACAAGGTATGAAAAGTAAAGCCATATTAATATGCTGAGTTGTAAAGGGCTCAAGTCAACAACTTTTGACATTGCCAATCCTAAGGATAGCCCACTACTGTCATGGACTGCTGGACTATATTGGAATATTTTGCTGAAATCACACACCTACAATATTTAAAGGGCAATGAAATACCCATCTCCAACAAAACTAAACAAAAAAAGGCAGTACAAATGAAGGACCATTTTGTACCTGCATATACAAAATAGTTAGGATAGACATACAGCTACTTTCTCTTAATTCAATGAGAAGAAAGATTTGTACTAATAGTATTTGGGCAGGATATCATGTCTGCATCTTCATAGTTGAATAATCACTATGAAGACAACAATATGCAATGTATTAATTATTGAAACCGATTTATTAATCGGTTTTGAAACTATCTCATTGCTATTTGTTTCTCAATAAAATTAATACAAAATAAAAACTTAAAAAAAGAAATACTGAGTACCCACATAAAAGACTAATAGGCTAATAACATGAGACAAAGCTCCAGTCACAGTGTATTTCCATTTATTCTAGAAAAACAACAATTTTCTCTAACTGTAGACTAAAAAGGCTAAGAAAATCATATGGAGGATAATGAAACTCAGTTGTGGTGTTAACATGAGCACCATTAGGGAATTACATCACATCTACTTTAATACAACAGGAATAAATGGTATTTGTACATACTGTACTTAGAGGAAACATTCAGTAAAGTTTTAATAACAGCTTTCCGTTTTTTTCCTTCCAAATGATTTTTTTTAGGTTTCTAGAAAAGCACTCTAACTTCAGAAAAGAACCTGTTGCTTTGGTTTTGTTTAGTCGTGGGTCCACCTCTTCTACCAACTCAAAGTACTGTTCCAGATGGTGTTATATGGGTTACAATACACTTTCTTAGGGCCAGGGAGATGGCTCAGTAGAATAAGTGCTTCCCTGGCAAGTGCAAGGGTCTGGGTTCAATCCCCGGTTCTAAAAAAAAAAAAAAAACACTTTCTTAGATGATCTGTTTTCTTATAGGACAGATTCAAACTGCATAACAAAACTCATTAACATATAATCAAAGAAAATACATTGCTTCCTGGTATATTTGAATCCCCACCACCTCCCAAAATACCACTCTATGGAGGAGCAAATGAAAATAAAGCTCTTCTACACCATTTTAAGCCTACTTAAAGCTAATCAAAGCAAGAGAAAAATGTTTCTCCCTTCAGGAAAAGCTGATGGCTTCAGGTAACTTACTCCAGACTGATTGTAGGGCACTGATCAAAACATCATGCTTGCAACAAATAAGACAGCTCTTAATTTCCTGTATTTGTAGAAACAAATGCCCAAATGTGTCCATGTTCTTAAGCTGCTTACTTCCCCAAGAATACGAATTCCCATGCTAGTACAAAGAACAGCATGCTCCTCCATATGTAACTCATCACTGGTTACTGCTGGTTCAAGTGCCAAGTATTTATACAAATCCTTGTCTAATGCTGCTATTATTCTGTCTTCCTTTCCCATCTTTTAAAAGTAAACTGAGCCGAGCATGGTGGCACATGCCTGTAATCCCAGGCTGAGACAGGAAGATCGCTGCGAGTTTGAGGCCTGCCTGTACTACATAGAAAGGCTCTATCTTGAAAGAAAGCAAAGTTTCAAATATAACATAGATGAGATTTTTAAGTAGAATGCACTTGTGCAGAGATACAGTCTCTAGAAAGCTAATATCCAGTCTTTCAGCATGACAGTGGCACTGATTGGAACGCAATGTTCAGACATTTTTAATTATAATATATTTGCAGCAGTTGAAAGGTAAATCGCAAAGACAAACCCCTTCCTACCCTAAAAAAATCAGGCATATATAAAGTCAGTGGTAGTTCTGAAAGTAGAATGATGACTCCATGGGGCTCCAGTGTTGCCCAAGGAAGGCCCAAAAAAATCTGTCATTAAATCCATCACTCTTGGCCCCGCCCCTCCGGGGCAGCCTTGTGCGGAACAGAGGAGCCTTTGACCCAGCACCTGACTTCACATCCTACGGATCCCTGGCGCTCTGTCCCGCCCCTAGCTGTTGCGTAGTTCAAGGCGTAAAGGAGGAGGAGCCGCCGCTGACCACGCCCCTGACGTCAAGCCCTACAGCGTCCCTCGTGCTCAGCCCCGCCCTGTGCAATTCAGATTGTTCTGGAGGTTGAGGATGCTGTGGAGGTTCCGTGTTCTGCGGAGACTGGACCTCGCCATCCCTGACTTCCGCCTGAGATGGCAGGAGGGCTACCACAGCTTCTCCCACAGAGCGGCTGACTGGCTTTCTCATGGCCCTCAGAGGCAGAGACCTGCAGAGGGTGCTACACAGCGTGGAGGAGAGCGGGGATGGAGGGGGCACAGCAATGGGACCAGGCTTCTGGAGGGGCGGCCACCTCAGGGGCACCCCCTCCAACCTTGGGCATCACCTCCCACCGGCCTGGAGGCAGGTGGAGTTTGAGGTTCCAAGGGCTTGGGGGAGGGAAAACCTCAGTGTTTTTGTGCGGAAAAGGAGGCAGCCTTAAGACCCCTCCACCTAGGTGTGAGCATGGCAGGTTTGTGGGTGGGACCCCTTCCTGAGGGGAAGCAGGTGGGTACTTCTCGGTGAGGGATCTTAAGAGAGAGAGAGATGCTCTTGGCAGGGCAGGCAGGGCTTGTTGGGAAGGGCGCAGAATGGGTCTGCCCAAGGGGAGCCTGGCTCAGGAGTGAGACTTGTATTGGTAAAATCAGATATCCTTCGAACCCTCACATGTTGAGCCCTTGGAGTCTCTCATCCCCAGGAGCCCCGAAACTCCCTGAGACTCCTGAAGCAGGATTCTCCCTTGGCAGGTAGGATTCCCTGGCGTTGCCATCTCCATTTTACACACATTGGTAAAGCCAGATGCTGCCTTGAGTGTGCCCTTAGGTATTCCCTGGGGAGGTGGCAGGGAGGACTTTGGAGTTTTCCCACCAGAAAACTTTTTTTCAAAGACCCAGCCCATTGCTTGTCATGCTGTACTGAGCATTTGGAGCCAGTTTGGAAGGAGGCATTTAGTGTGCAGAAAGGTTGGGTTCCCTGATGCATCCACCCGAGTGCAGACTGAGGGAAACTCATTCCTTTCCTTTGTGCTCAATCTGTTAGTCCTGACAACTCATGGAAACAGATGACATTTTCCATCCCTTTAGTTTTTTGTTCTCCAGAACGTAGCATAGTTAGTTGGACCATAAACCTGTAGCCTTTGCATATTGGCTTCTTTCAATTAGTAATGGACTTTTAAACTCCTCTGTGACTCCCTGTCCTGATCCGCCATGTCCCAGCTTAGAGTATAATGGTTCATTTGTAGGGATCAAGGAATACTGAATGAATGAATGAGGTATAGAAATAGATGAAGTAGATAGTGTAACAGATGGTCAATTCTTTTCTGCCTTTTATTTTTATTTATAGAAAGAGAAAGTTCTAAGCCCAAGAAAGATGGTGTGAATCAGTGTCTGGCAATATGTGAAAACATAGTGGTGCGATCTCTCAGATAATCATATTTTGAACTTTCTAGTGGAATTAAAAATTATGTTAATGAGTTAGAATGTTCTTTGTGTTCTTGGTTTTCTTTAAGAAGTAAAGGGAGCCTTGCCCCTTATTTTTGGCTCTGTATTAAGGTTTGCTTCATACAATCATCATACAAGTATGCTTCTGCTTTGTAATGTTACATGCAGTGGTTGTAGCCATTGTGCTCATTGAACAGCTTGTTAATATTTACATAGCACTCTTCATAATCAGTTCTTTAATCATCTTTGGTTTGCTGATTTTACATTCATTGCAATAATGAGAATAGCTTCAGATGCAGGCAACGGTCCTTAATGTGGCACCCTGGAGCAGTACCTGTGCTTCCAGCAGTGGCTGCTGTGGGCCCTTCAGTGTTAGGGTTGGAGAGGTCTTGGGCTCGTTATGGAGGAGAGTTTCCCTTTCTTCACTTTCTTACTAGATGAAGCATCTTCTGTAGTATCTTTGCAGTTCTCCTCATTCTCACTGTTTTTCTTTCTGACCATTGTTCCTAGTAACTATGGATAGTGAATATCTTTAGGCCTGTTTGTAATAGCCAAATAGGAGATAATCTTTACCTATAATCTTTGAGTTCCGCTCAGATAGGAAAGTGTGAAAAATTCTCCTTGTTTTCCCTTTCAATGAATGAATCATGTTATTCTCCTAATGAAATCATAGAAAGAACACTTGATGAGCTGTTAGAAAAAATAATTTAATTATGATGGTCACACCTGTGATACTAGTGCTTAGGAGGTGGAGGCAGAAGAATTACTGTGAGTTACAGGCCAGTCAGAATGACCTAGTGAGACCCTGTCTCAAAAAAAGAAAAGAAAGAAAAAGAAAGAAAGAGGGGCCAGGGAGATAGTTCAGTAGAATAAGTGCTTGCCTGGCAAGCACAAGCCCCTGAGTTCAATCCCCAGTTCCACAAAAAGAAGAAAGAAAGAAAGAAAGAAAGAAAGAAAGAAAGAAAGAAAGAAAGAAAGAAAGAAAGAAAAAAAGAAAGAAAGAATCTTTATTTCAGTAAAGACAAACACTTGTGATTCATTTGTGTTTTTAAAAAATTGTTTCTCTTAGCCATTATTTTTCACCTTTTTTAAATTGTACAGTATATAGAAAATAAAATATTTTCTTAACTTTGTAAATGCACAATTCATTACATTCAGAATGTCATGCAGTCATCACCATTCACCTCAGTTTCTGTTTTCATCCTGCAAAACTAAAACTCTGTACCCCTTAAATAGTAGCAACTTATGCCCCTTCCCCTCAGATTCTGTAAATGGCCTAGGAGAGTTACATCTCCTCACCTATTAGATGTCAAATATGCTGCTGAGTCAGGTACTACAACATGGAGGAAAGAAGTGCAAAACAACAGGCTGTGCAAGGTCTAGGAGGCACCAACTATACATGAGAACCGGCATTGGCTGTCTCTGTCTGAGAGTGCCACAGCAATTAGGAAAGCAATGCAAAGGGAAACAGGTTAAGGAAGTGTGGCAGGTCACCCAGAAAGCTGCTAGCTAAGGACTGGCCACTGCCCACCCAGAGGCCAAGATCAGCTCCACATCCAGTGCAGCACTAGTCCTACCACAGGTTTGATAGAGCTCTGTTTTGGATGCTACCATACAACAGTGGACACCAGAGGAATTTTATTTATTTATTTTTCTTTCTGTGTAACAGAAACCTTTTCTGGGGTTTTGATTTATATATATGTTTTTGTTCTTTTTTGTTCATCTTTGTTCTTTCCTCACTGACCTCTCTTGATCTTACAATATCTTCATATGAGTGAACATTGTTTCTAGTCTTTTTTATCTGCTTCAGTAATCTTTGCTTTCTCCTTTTTCTTTCTCCTGCCCACTTCTGCAGTTTCCCAAAGCTTGCATGATCATCATTTGTCCTCCAGCCTTGCTTCAACTATGTTTCTCTTCATCAATTTATTTTGTCCATCGTCCCTCTTAAATTTCCCCATCATAGGATGAAAGTCACCTATAAAGGAAACCCCGTCAGAATTACAGCAGGCTTCTCAACACAAATCCTTAAGTCAAGATGAGTTTGGAGTAAACTCCTGAAAGAAAATAACTTCCAACACAGACTGATATACCATACAAAACTGTCTTTCAGAATTAATGCAGAAATAAGATACTTATGATGAAGAAAAACTGAAGAAGTTCATAGCCAGCAAACCATTTCTACAATGTGTTCTGAAAGATATTCCAGAGAAATAATAGTGTGCATAAATCCAAAAACACCAGTAAAAGCCACCAGGCAGGGCAAGCAATTAAACAGGGGGGAAAGCCAAGAAACCAACAGCAGAAAATAATATAAAAAGGATAAGCCAACACGTTTCAGTTATAACCATCAATGTGAATGGTCTCAATTCACCAATGAAAAGAAACAACTGGCAGAATGGATCAAGAAACAAGCAAAGGGCCAGCCAGATGGTTCAGCAGATTAAAGCGCCTGCTTAGGCAGACACAGGGGCCAGGCGTTTGATCCTGGGCATGCCATACCAGCCCTGCCCCCAAGACTGTGCTGAGATGGCAAATAAGACTGGGCGTAGTGGCGTGCACCTGTAATCCCAGCACTTGGGAGGCTGAAAAACAGGAAGGATCACTACAAGTCTGATCTATGTAGTGATACCATTGTAGACCCTCTACTAAATACATTTTTAAAAATCTAGAAGAAACAAGCAAATGATATACTGCATACAAAAAAAATTTCAAAAAAATCATATTCTAAAAGTCAAAGGATAGAAAGCAGTAGTCCATGTGCCAGAATCCAGAAAAAATGAGGAGTAACCTGTTTGTAGGCAATGTGAACGTCAAGCCAGAACCAATAAAAAGAGGTCACTGCATTCTTGTTAGAGAAAACTCCAAGAAAAGTTTTCTGTCCCAACAGTCATAAATATACATGCACCAAATGCAGGAGCACTTACCTATATAAAGCAAATATTAATAAGTGTGAAAACTCAAATAAGCACTAACAATTGTAATGGAGGATCTTAACACCCCACTGTCACAAATAAATGAATCAAATAGTCAGCAACGAATATCAGAACTGAACCAAACCTGTGAACAAATGGACTTAGTTGATATCCACAGAGTGTTCCACCCCATAATATCAGAATACACATTCTTAGCTATGCACGGGATGTTCTCCAAAATAGACCTCACACTAGCCCATAGAATGTCCTTACATATGTGCAAAAGAATTAAAATTACACAGTGTGTGTTATCTGCCCATAGTGCAATGAATTTAGAAATTGGTGGCAAAGTCCTTAAAAAAATCCATAATAACATGGGAATTAACCCCTACTGAACAATAACTTAGTCACAGCAGAACTAAATAGTAGGGGCCTGGCCCTAGCTCAGTCCTTTAAGTGGCTGCTTCCACAAAGCTGTCAGCCTCAGGTTCCTGGAGTTCGAACCTCACAACTCTCACGCTGGCCA
>NW_004524597.1:15374186-15382726 GCF_000260255.1 Octodon degus | reverse complement strand
GGGGGGAAAAAGAGGAATCAAGATATATCATGTACAGGTACATTCTCTTTAGTGAATGTGATCACTTTGTATAACTAAGTGGTACTAATAAACAACTCTCCCTCCAAAAAGCCCAAAGTAATCAAAGATGAAAACAACAAAATTACAAAGCACTATAGTAATGTAATAGATTATTTAAAAAAATATTTCAAAACTTGAATTCCAATGAGTTGGAAAAACAAGAAATAAGTTTCCAGACACATCTGACCTATCAAAATAGAACCAAAAGGATACTTTTAAAATCTAAAGAAATCAGTAATAAGCAATGAGATTGAAATAGTATAAATTTTCCCAACTAAGAAAAGCCCAAGACCTTATGGATTTTACCAGTGGTGAAATTTGCCAGTTTTACCAAGATCTGACTTTTAGAAAAACTTTAAAGAACTAATACCAGTGCTTCTCAAACTTTTTCATCAAGTAGACAGAGAAGCAATCTACTAAACTCATCCTATACAACCAACATTACCAGTACCAAAGCCATATAAAGACTTAACAAAAAAAGAAAATTACCAACTAATATCCTTGATGATTGTAAATGGAAAAATCCTCAGTAAGATTCTTAGAAACAGATCAGTGACAAATTAAAAAGATAATACACCTGTAAAGGTAGAAATTCCCTATGATGAATGTGATCATTAAATATGTATGTAAAATGTACCAATAAACTTGATTTTATAAAAGATCATACACCATGACTAGGGTGGTTTCATCACAGGTACACAAGGATAGTTTAAGATGTGTAACTCAGTAAATGCAATATACTTCATCTCAATAGATGGAGAAAAAGTGGTAAAAAATCAACATGCCTTCATGTTAAAAACTTGAAGAAAATAGTAGTAGATTTCCTCAGATTAATAAAACCACATGGGGCAAGCCTATAGCCAACATCATACTGGGCAAGAGAAAGCAAAATAATTCCTTTAAAATCAAGATAACACAAGAGTGTTTATTCACTCCACTTATATTCAGTACTTGAGCTTTTAGTCAGAGCAATCAGGCAAGAGAAAGAAATGAAAGGGATGCAAGTAGAAAAGTAGGAAGGGATGAAGAGATCCTCTTGGTTTGGCCTTTTCTTTTTTAAATTGATTTTATTGAGAAACAAATAGCAATGAGACAGTTTCAAAACAGGTTTGTAGGACAGTTACAATAATTAATACATTGCATATTGTTGTCTTCATAGTAGTTATTCATAGTACAAGATACAGACATGATATCCTGTCCAAACACTATTAGTACAAATCTTTCTTCTCATTGAATTAAGAGAAAGTAGCTGTTTATCTTGCCTATTTTGTATATACAGATACATAGATACATAGATATACATATATATCACTACAAAATGGTCCTTCATTTATATCCCCCTTTTTTGTTTAGTTTCGTCAGAGATAGGTATTCCATTGCCATTTAAATAATGTAGATGTGTGAATTCATAAAAATAATCCAATATAGTCCAGTAGTCCATAATAGTAGTGGGTTATCCCCAGAACTGGCAATGCCAGAAGTTGTTGACTTGGGCCTTTTACAGCTCTGAATATTAATATGGCTTTACTTTTTATGCCTCATTTTTATACTTTTATCCTGGATGGTTAAGAGGGCCTCTTCTTTTTTTTTAATTAGAAGTGCTCTGTAATTTCAGAAACTCCTAGGTGTCACTATGGACTTGTTCATCCTTTGCAGTAGTGATGTGGTGTCAGGCATCAGGGTGGTAGCTGATCATTGCCTTAAGAAAGTTATCAAAGTAAGAACCATGTGGACATTGTCTGCCTCCAAGCTATAGTCACTGTGGTCAGGAAAAAAAAGAATTCTTTTTCCTGGAGTGGTATAGCCTTTCGATGCTTGAAGCTTTTCATCTTGGACATGTGATTTGGAGGTACTCAGTTGTCTGCCCAATGGGAAGAAGCTTTTCCACAGCATTCACACAGTGTGGAGGTCCAAGAAGGGCACTTCTGCTCTCAGAGAAGGGTCTCTAGGGGCACCAGCTTTGGTTTAGGTATAGCCTGGAGAGCCACAGAGCCCTGGGAATGCAGAGCCCTGGGAATGCAGTGGAGCTGAGTAAAGACAGCCTTTAGTGTCTCAAGCATCCCCTGTCTTCTTCCCCAGTCCCTCCTAAGAGGGGTTAGGCAGCACTGCAGTAGTGATGTACTTGCAAGTAAAGGTGTGACTTTTTGAGTGACTGGGTTATCTGGAAATAATGTGACATGAGTGGAGAAAAAGAAAATCGCAATGTCGTATCCCAGGTCTGGGATTGCCAGCCTACCTGTGAATTTCCCAAGGTTTGTCTCTCCAATGCAGAAAGCAGAAGAGGAGTCAAAGGAGTCAAAATGAGAGTAAAGTTTATTTGCAGAATAAAGATACAAAGACATTCTGAGCATTGGGTTCCCAGTGCTGAGAATGGGGCAGAGGTCCTATTTTTTGTGGGGTTAAGATGATAAGTCTCTTTGCTGGGGGCCACATCACCCAAGTGTCTGATTTTTTTGCTAGGGATTTTTAATAATCAGAGTGAACAGTGCAACAAAAAGATGTTGGGCATGTTGTTTACATTCATAAAAAACTGAGAGGCTGTTTTTTTCTTAAGTTCTAAAGAACCCCTATTGCTTTTTAGTACCCTACCTAGGGTGTCCCACCTATCCCTTGCCCCCCTCTGGAAACAATCATCCAGATGCTGCTGGAATTAAGGGTGACAACTGCCTTGTCTACTTATATTTGAAATGAGTGACATCTGGGGTAGTGCCTGATGTTCATCGGGAGGTCAATTTAAGGGGCCGTAGTACAAGAAGGCAGAACCTTCATGATTGATTCCATCTGGAGGACCATGTGCATTTTTACAGCATTGACACCCTCTGAAATGAACTGAGTAAAGCAGTTAAGCACACAGGAGCCAACAAGACACAGCAATAATATAGCATCCAGGATTCCCCTCTTAGCTACTTTTCTTGTTGCTGAGACAAAATATCGAACACCCAAAGTTAAGGGAAGAAAGATTTATGTAGCTCACAGTTTGCAGAGGTTTCAGTCCATAATCATCTGGCTCTAAGGCAGGGTAGTTTCACAAAGGGAGAATCACAGAAAAGAACCTGTTAATGGCAAGCAGAAGACAACAAGAACAAATGAGGAGAGAGGCTTGCCTTACATTGTATATTGTATTGTATCCTGGCTACCAGGATTAGGATGAGGCCAAACTAGTCAGTGCACTTATTTAGTAATTACACACCGTTAATCCCATTATCACATACTCTAGATTTTCCCACCTCTAAAAAGGCCCCACTTATAACAACATGAGGCTTTAAGTACATTGAGAAAAACACTCGGCATGGTCCCAGAGGATAAAGAAGAGTTGGACAAAGGACACTTCATCCAATTTCTTTCTCTCTCACAAAAGTTTAATTGAAACATTTTGTTAAATTAAGGAAACCTCCTGCAGGACACTTTCCTATTTGGTCATCCAGAGAGTACAAAGGCCAAGCCCTGGTGCAATAGAAAATTAGGGCCTTTTTCTTTAAAATTTGGTGATCTAATTCCTTCTAGTACTCAAGGAGAACTCCAGAGGTAAGTGTGGAATAGTTAATGGACTGGTTCTCATCTTGGAAGAAAAGACTGTAAAGGACCCCTTACATCTCTGGGGATTCCCAGATACAAAAAGATCCCTGAACTCCAAGGCCAATATGAGGAAAAAAGGCCACCACAGTGCCAACCTACCCTACTGCAGATGTCTATCTATGACAGTTTTTCTTCCTGTCTTGCCTTACAGAAACGAAGTGTCTCCTAAGTTGCGTAGAGGTCCAAGAGCATCTTCAAGCTCCTATCCTGGTTTAGATGCCCACTGTCTGGGTTCATTCTCATTTTACCCATGTATGTATATCTACCTCCCCTGGGAATTGAACCAGAGTACTGGTAACCCTTCTTATGACCCCAGTAGTGATGTCTATGCCATGTTTTGAATGAATTCTCACTTGGCCTTTTTTTTTAAGGAGTTAGGATGATTGCTAAATCCATGTCTCATGGTGGCTGAGCTGCCTGTTAGAACTTCAAGAAAATGAGGAAACAAGTCCAAAGTCTGGGTATGGTGGTGCACACCTGTTATCCCAACACTAGGGAGGCTGAAAACAGGTGGATCACTATGAGTTCAAACTGTTGTAGTGAGACCCTGCACAAAACTAAAAAAAAAAAAAAAATGCTATTGGGTTGGCCACATAGCTCAGCAGATTACAGATTAAAGCACCTGCTTAGACAGATGCAGGGACCAGAGGTTTGATCCCAGGCCTGCCATGCAGGCCCAACCCTTGGGGTATGCTGAGATGGCAATTGAGGCTGGGCATGGTGGCACACACCTGTAATCCCAGCTCTTGGGAAGCTGAAAAACAAGAGGATCACAATGAGTCTGATCTGTGTAGTGAGACCCTGTAGATCCTGCACTAAATACTTTTTTTAAAAAAAAGTCCAAAAGGTCACACTAAAGGTGAGGCTGAGTGGTCCTCTGTTGGGCCTCCTAGGAGCATAACACTAATTTTGTTATAGAGCTGTGTTGTAGTCAGGGTTTACAAGGGAAATGAGTTAATACAGGACACATAACTTGTGGGCCTATTTTATAATATTCATCCAAAGAGTTGAATACAAAAGAGTATGGGGGATCTGTCCACATGCCAGAGACCAAAGAATCCAGCTGAGGGCCTGGATCCCGTGGCAATGCCCTGCATAAATCCAGCTGAAGACTTAAAGCCCATGGCAATGTCCTCCAAGAGTCCAACTGAAGGCCCACAGCCCATGACAATGCAAGTCCATTTCAAGGTTCTACAATGAAAAGGTCCAAATGTCAGTGCCAGCTAGAAAGTCCAAAGGTCAGTGCCAGTGAGATTAAGGATCTGTGCCAGCAGGCTGAGGGATCTGCACTGGAGCCAGGAAGTGACACTGAAAGTAAAGACCAGAGCTCCCCCCAGAAGAACTAGAGCCAATCTCAGCAACAGCAAGGTTCTGAGTTCCTCCAACAATGAGAATACCTGAGGTTATATCAGAAACCCCAGTGTAACAAGCTTCTTGAGGACATTCAACAGCACATCATTTTCCCTTCCAGTTCTCTTTTCTATGCTGTCAACATTCCTCAAGTGGGCTTTCCATGTACTTTCCATTCCTTCAGGTGGGCCTTGGGATCCAGGCCCTCAGCTGGATTCTTTGGTCTCTGGCATGTGGACAGATGCCAACACCCAGCACCCTGTTGATTCTGTTCAGATGGGTGTTACAAGTTGCCTATCAGTTAATCCACCACAGGGTACGTAAACAAGGATCTGCCAGACCCACATTTAATCTTTAGGATATTTTTATTGATGAATTATTAATTTTATAAGTTTTATTATATTAAACAATGAGTACTTAACAGGAAAAACACAAAATTAAATATTGAATTTTTTAAAATTTTTAGTATTGAGTGTCAAGACTTTTTTGGTGTACAAAGTCTAAAAAAAACCAAATTCTTATATGAACTACAATGAACTCTAAGTACTATGATGATAACAATACACAGTGTGTCAGCTATTGTAGCTGCTCTACTAACCTGTTTTGAAATTGGGTTTCATTGCTATGTCTGTCTGTCTGCTATGACTTAAAGCCCATGGCAATATGTCATCTGGTATATTACTACATAAATAAAGACCTTTAATTGCTCTCTCTCTCTCTCTCTCTCTCTCTCTCTCTCTCTCTCTCTCTCTAGATACAATGAAAATACCAGCAGCACCTTGCAAAAAAATCTTCAGTTATCACACCTAAGGCATTCTGTACACATAACAACAGTACATTTCACATACGTGTATCAATTACTGAGAGCATATGTGTTTTGCCTTCATGGACTTTTTGTAAAATATACTTGATATCTCAGTGGTCTTATTGTTTTGAGAGCAGGTTCTTATTACAGTGTGTAGTTAACAGGAAAATTCCTAACATGTATTGTGCATTCGAGTAGAAATCAACATTTTCATAGCAGTTGTGTACTTGCTTACAAAACCTAAAAAATAACATCATATAGGAAATAAATTGCTATGTGAACTACAAGAAACATGCAAACAAAAGTCTACCACAAAAATAATCTTTACTTTGTCACACCCAAGCCAGTCTTCACACATAAAAACTGCATGTTCCATATACAAGTATTGATTACACTGAGAGCACATATGTTTTCTTTTCCTATACTTGATTTTTTAGGACATGATTAGCATCTTTATTTTCCTATTGTCTAGTAGGTCTTTGTGAGTGTGCCTACCTGTTCATCTATCAACTCATCAGTTTGCTCCAGAATTTGCTCCCTTGGTAGAAATAATTTTTTCTTCCACTGTTGTAAGTGATCTTTCATCTGCTGCAGTTCCAATCCTCTAAGAAAACTTCTCTGTGATATTTTGCATTTATTTTATTTGCACACGATGACAATCAGCAGTACTGCGTTGCTTTTCTTTGCCATATGTGAGGCCAGTGTTGAATCTCTCTGAAATCCAAAGATTGTACTATATGAGTCTCTATTTTAAACTTGCAGGAGTTTATTGGGAATTTATTCGTTCTTTCGTATAGTTCCTGCAATGGTAACTTGTGCTCTGTTAGCAAATGTAACATCAATTGGTAGCTGGTAAGCCAGCTGTCACATTCCGATTAATTTTGGAGATAGAAGCAATATGTCATCTGGTATATTACTGCATAAATAAAGACCTGGTGGCTGAGTTCCAGGATAACTTTCTAAATTTAAAGTATAATATATCTTCACATTTACAAGGGCATACATTTTTATATCATATTTTGGAGGCTTGTTTGGAAAATATTGACTAAAACTATAGTGACCACGAAATGCTGCAAGCTGTTCATTAATAGTCATGTATTCAGATGGCCTGTAAATCACTTAACATTTTAAAATTTATTTGTTTATTTATTTATTTGATACAGGATTTTACTACACAGTTCAGATTTGTAGTGATCCTCCTGCTTCAGCCTCCCCAGCACTAAGATTACAAGTGTGCAGCACCATGCCCGGTTTTAAGGGCCAGAACAGCACAACTGGTGTTCCAGGGCCAGCATGGCATGCAGTACCGGCAGTGCTTGCACTTGCCAGGTAGGCACTTAGACTGTGGAACTATCTCCCCAGCTCCTCACTTGACATTTTGACACAAAGCTCTCAAACAATGAGAGAAAAACAGGCAACTTATCAATTCTTTTTTCTTGACAGGAGGTTTTGTCATCAAACTCCAGGCAATTTTAAGGGAAACCAAATCTCCTCAGTGTCATACTTATTCAACACCTATCCCTTCTTCTTAGGTATTTTATATTCCTGTGATTATCATGAGAAAGCCCTGCTAAAGTACAGCAGACCTATGAATGCCTTCAGTTCAGGTAGTGATGTGTCATAATAAACACATTTTTTTCTAAGTACGATTATTGGTTTATACAGAATATTTTACTTGTATTTGGAATTTATATATTTCTCATCACCACGTAGCACAGTGTTGTAGGCAACTAAGTTAAATAGAAATATTATAGGCTGCCAGATAGGGTTAGGCCCTCAAAGGAGCCAGTGAAGAAAATGAGAGGCCATGCAACTGTGGGGGAGACAGGCAGCTCTGGCTGAGAGCAAGACCTCAAGACAAAAGATGAAACAAATGTACCCACATACTTCCCTAAGGATAAACATCAGGGATGGATATTCTAAATAGGTCTCTATCACCCTGAGAATGCCAGAAAGTGCCTCTGAACCAACTCCCTACAGGAAAGGCCTCTGTTCTGTATTAGTGCCCACTTGCTCCGTGACTTGCTTCCCAGGATTTTGATCCTGATTTAATCAATTTTACCTGGGCAATTCTACTTATACTCTTATTGGATGAGCATAGTTTTGTCTCACCTCATTCCCACCTTGTAATTTCCCATGTTTCTGACCTTGGACCCACATGCTGTCATGGTTTTGCTCTATTAAAAATCCCTGGGAAAGGCAGGATCTTTGACAACCCATTCCAGACCTCTCTGTCTCTCTTTCAGAATGAAACTTTCTTTCTTCCAATAAATATATTCTGCTCTTAACCTCTGTTGTTCCTAAAATTCATTCTTCGATTTTAGAGAACATAAACTCATACCAGATATCCAGCAGGTTGGAAGTGTCTGACCCCTGTGTCAATATTATGTGCTAAAACTTCCAACATTGAATTGTAGTGCTGGCATTCCATCCAATAGATTTTATTCATGCCAAATGCCAGTTACTGCTATGATGTCTCTCAGGTAGATGGTTGTTCAAAAAGAAGGGGGTGGTGAATGAAAGCAAGAGACAGAAAAAGGAATATTGTGGGAGTGTCCTGCTTCAAGGTTGTATATGGTGAGATTTTTGGACTTATGTGTAAACATAAGAAGTATATAATTCTTTATGCCTATTTTTAAAATATGTTCTAATTTTTTTGGATAATATCTTTTTTTAATTTTATTGATAAACAGATAGCAATGAGACAGTTTCAAATCAAATCAGAAGTACAGATTCAACAAATAACACA
>NW_004524597.1:15373106-15374086 GCF_000260255.1 Octodon degus | reverse complement strand
AAAAAAAAAAAAACTCAAGCCAAAGCTCATATAAGGGAAGAAATATAAAGAGCAGAAATTAGTGCAATTGAGCCTGAGAAAACAATACTATGAATTGAAGAATTGGTTCTTTAAAATATTAAATAAATTTGGTAAACCCTTAGCCAGTCTTATCAAGAAGAAAAAAAAGACTTAGCTTTATGCAGTTGCAAGTGAAAAGGGTGAAATCACAACAGATCTGGCTGAAAACCAGAAGATACCGTACCTACTTCAAGAAGCTTTATGTTAATAAAATAAAAAGATGAAATGGACAGACTCCTAGATACACATGAACTAGCAAAGCTGATTTAAGAATATATAAAAATTCTAAATAACCCAATATTAGTTAATGAGATTAAAAATACAGATAACCTAATAACAGAAGTTCAGGTCCTAATGGATGCACAGACGAGTTCTATAAGAAATTTAGGATCTAATGCCATTACGCCTCAAACTCTAGTGAAATAGAAAGGGAGGCAATACTTCTAAACTCATTCTTAAAAAATGTATTAACATGACCCCCAAACCACAGAAAGATACACAGCAACAACAAAAAAATACAGGCCACTATCCCTAATGAACTTAGACAAATCCTGAATAAGATACTGGCAAACAAAGTCAAGAAAATCATCAAGACAATTATGCAGCATGACCAAGTAGGATTCACATTAGGGATGCAGGGATGGTTCAACATGAGCAAATCAATAAATGTAATACAGCATTATCAATAGAGCAAAAGACCAAAATAATGATAATCTCAATAGATACCAAAAAAAAATTTGACAAAGTCTAACACCCATCCAAGATAAAATCCTACAGAAAATCAGAATAGGCATTCTTTATCTCAATATAATAAAAGCCATGTATGACACAAACCAACAACCAACAACATACTAAATGGTTAATAACTGAAAGCTTTTGCTCTAAAATCAAGAACAAGACAAAGATATCCACTATTACCA
>NW_004524597.1:15341646-15370994 GCF_000260255.1 Octodon degus | reverse complement strand
TATTCAAAGTGGTTAGGATAGATATATAGTTGCATTCTCTTAATGAATAGAGGGATTTGTTCTAATGGTGTTTGTAAATAGGATATCATGTCCCCATCTTGTACAGCAATTAACCACTAGGAAGAATGTACGCAATGTGTTAATTATTGAAACTGTCCTACCAATTTGATTTGAAACTGTCTCATTGCTATTTGTTTATCAATAAAATTATGGGAAAAATATAACTTGATCATCTATTCTGACCTAGTTCTAACATTGGGTTGTTCAGGCATGTGTGACCATTTTGTTCCATTTCATCTAGTTTAATACATACTCACATTGCTGTTTTCTTCCTTATCTGAATCAAGGAGGTCTTTATTCTCTGTGTTTGTATCAACAGATTCTTGCTGTCAAAGGAACTTTGACTAAGGTCAAAGCCATCATCTTCTTCAGTGCATGTGTCACCTGATGACTCACTTTCAACCTCTTCCCAAACTTGCAAATCTGGTTTTCCACGTGCTATTGTACAAAACTGGGCTAATTTTACAAGAAATTTTTTTAATGTAAAATAAATTCTAAATGCACAGCAATTTAACAATGAGCATTCCATAGCTAAAACTCGCCTGTTGCTGCTTTGGAGCTCCTGTACTCACCTTGCTGCTCATCTTCCAAGTGGATAAATGAGGGCTGGGGATGTAACTCAGTGGCACAGGCACCTGCCTGACAAGGACAAGGTCCTGAGTTTAGTTCCCAGTATCAAAATAATAATCATCATATATACATCTACTTTCTCTTAATTCAATGAGAAGAAAGATTTGTACTAATAGTGTTTGGACATGATATCATGTCTGCATCTTGTACTATAAACAACTATTATGAAGACAATATGCAATGTGTTAATTATTGTAACTGTCCTACTAACCTTTTTTGAAACTGTCTTGTTGCTATTTCTTTCTCAATAAAATTAATTTTTAAAAAAGAGAAAACAAAAAATATCCAAAATTTAAAAAAATCATCATCATCATCACCATCATCATCTACAAGTGGATGAATGAGTATATAGATGTGTTATTATTTTCCCCAGATGCAGTTACTATGAGCCACACCCAGCTTCCATTATGGTAAAGTGCATGGTTACATTACAAATGTATGGTATGGGTGGGGGAACCCATGTTTTGTGTATGGCCAGGGGCAAATACACAAAAACATACCATGGAGCACTACATGGGTAGCATTCAGCCATTGAAACTTGCATGTGTGCACACAGATTGCCATTCTTTGTACCAAGAGGGTGACCACAAAGATTGCTTCTTGTATTCCCCAAGCATAGCTATGGAGATACATAACTGGCTGTTGTTATGCTAATGTACATATTTTCATTATAAAAGATGGTATGCATATATTTTACCTAGCATAATGTAATGTCTCTTCAACTTAAAACTACTGGCATAGTTGAAATTGCCATCCCAGGTAATCTATTATACCATGCAGCAGGATTCCACCTGTTGGCTAATTTGGTCAGGCAGACCTGGTTTAGTCCTAACAGGAACAATCCACTTGTTCTTAGCTGGAATTTGAAAATTGCTCCAATTTTTCTACTAAATCTCTTCCTAACAAGGGAATTGGACACTATGGGACAGTTATGAACTTACAGTTAAACATTCAGTGTTCAAAGTAGAGTAAGTAATCTCTGATTAGTGGCCCCCTCAATCCCAAATATGGTTAACCTAGAAGAGGGTTTTCCAAAGAAGGAAATCAAAACAGAAAGGCACGTCCCTGTGTAAGTAGTGGTTGAATTGGCTCACCCATCACATGTGAGATTACTAAGAGTTCCTCATAGGCAATGTGTGTGGACAGGGGCTGTGCAGGTCTTCCTAGTCCTCTTCAATTAACAGAGCAGGAAATGAGGGTTTTGGCCAGGCCAGCCCTAGGAGTTAGGCATATTGCCTGCTTCATTTAGCTCAAGGTCCAAGCAGGGGCTTAGTGTAGTCTCATGCCCAGTGTTTAGTCTTCTTGCACTTCAAAGTCTTCTCAGTTGTCCCTGAGTTTTCCCTTAAACAACCTGGATGAGTTTAAAGCATTACCAATTTCAAGAGCTATACTCATAGCCTGTTTCTTTGGTCTCTCCTCTGGGTCCCAATTGTTGAATACAGAAAAGGCCAGGACCAGCAACTGAGCAACATATATTTGTGGTCCCATCTGAACTTTTTGTCATTTACGCCTAACATCTGGAGCTGATTTACAAATGAAATGAAGTCCCACTAGTGTTTGCCCCTCCCTGGAAGATGGAGATATATTTACGAAAGACTTCTAATCAGTAATGGAAGACAGTTGGATTTCCATCTGCACCCTGTATGACCCTGCTCACCTTATCATAATTATCAGATTTTCACTGGGCATGGTGACACATGTCTATAATCCCAGTACTCAGAAGGCAGAAGTAGAAGGATCAGTGTGAGTTTGAAGCCAGCCTGGGCTACAAAGTGAGTTCAAGGTCAGCCTGAAATTCATAAGCCTGAACTCCATAGTGAAACCCTGTCTCAAAAGACTAAAAAATAAAAATTAACAGATTTTTTTTGTACTGGGGATTTTTTTTGCACTTGCCAGGCCAGTGCTTATACTGCTGTGCTATCTCCCCAGCCCAATAGACTTTTTTTTTTTTTTTTTTTTTTTTTTTGTACATGATGTCACTATGCAGCTCAGACTCATAGTGATCCTCCTGTTTTCAGCCTCCCCAGCACCGGGATTACAGGTGTGTGTGCCACCATGCCTGGTCTCAGTGGCTAGCTTAGTGCAATGGGGACAGGGCTGGTGCAGCATGTGGTGGCAGGAATCGACCCCCCATCTCTGCACTTGCCTAAATAGGTGTTTAGTCTGCTGAGCTACCCCGCTGGCCACAACAGATTTTTAAATACATCTTTTCATACCAATAGTAAGAGCAGCTAGCACCATGGACATTATTTTTAGCCCCTCCCTAGCACTAAGTCCCAGTTTGTTCCATTGAAGGGAAAATAACTCCTCCGGGCTGTTTTCCTCCCTTCTTTAAAGCATATCACTCATCTGCAGAGTTCCTAGCCTCTGGTAGGATTCTTTGTCTTTCATTTGAGGTGTAAGTGGCCAAGATGAACATCTTGCCATAAATCAAAAGCAAGGATCTAAGTTTAAAACCCATCTACAAAGTTACTAAGGTCCTCTGACAATTAGCCTCATTGTTCTTTGCATTATTAGACATCTGCAACTGAAAGAGACCTGAACTCCCAGTATTCTTTTCCACCCCTGGGGCCACTCTTAGGAGAAGGGTAAGTTGCGAACTATTTTAATTTGAGACAGAGTCTCAGTGTAGTTCAATCTGGCCTTGAAGTCACTTTGGATCCCAGGCTGGCCTCAAACTCTGTGATCTTCCTGTGTCAGCCTCTCAAGTCCTGGGATTACAGGCATGCACCACAATGCTTGGCTAAATTATAAACTGGAAGAGTAAGAAGCACCACTTCAGGTGTGACCTTCAGGGATTAAAACTGTGTGTGTATACCCAGTGGAACTTAACACTGTCCAAGGTGCCTGATGACAAGTCGGAGGAAAGATGGGCTCTTCTGGGGCACTAGGCTCTAATTGCACTCATGAGTCACTTGGAGGGGATGGACATGATTTACCTGCCCGAGGACTA
Source organism: Octodon degus (assembly GCF_000260255.1). Taxonomy (NCBI): domain Eukaryota; kingdom Metazoa; phylum Chordata; class Mammalia; order Rodentia; family Octodontidae; genus Octodon; species Octodon degus. The sequence goes on along the minus strand of NW_004524597.1, from coordinate 15,367,351 downwards.
TAAGAGGAAGATAGAGGAGACTCCATGTTGTTGTCTTCATCAAATACATCAGAAAGACCCATATCCCCCTAAGAGACAGGTGAGAGGGTCCCAGAATAGAATCATCTGGGAAATCTTTCTCTTCTTTGACAGCCACTTTAAGTACCATAATTATTGGGCACTAAAGGATCACAAAATTCTGCATATAGATGGTGGCTTCCACTCCACCATCTGTGTTTTAAGCAGAAACATACCTGAAGAATAATCTCATAATTTAAAGTGATATTCCATTCCCATCTCTTACCTTTCCCTTATTCATATACAACCCAAACTGTGTTGCAATAGTAGATAAACTATTCCTGTTTTAGCTTGCCAGGATAAAGCCTTTCTCACTGATGGAGGATATGGCCTATTGGCGAAGTTAGTGGAATCTCTGTGGTGAGGACCAGGTTTCCTATGGACCCAGGAGGTCTTGGGACCTCTAACGAGAGGAACAACTAGGTCTTGATTCTTCAGGATGCTGTCCTATCCAGCAGGAGATCCAATTTGACCTCACAGTGTCGCTTGTGAGGCTTACGCATTTACTAGGTGGATATCTCTGTCTGAACCTAGAGTGATGCCGGTGTGTTTCATAGGAGCAAGCGAACATAATGATTGTTCACTATTTGGAGCCCTTTAACTCCTTACGGAGAGGAAGTTGAGCCACTTGATGGCTCTAACAGGCCCTTTGAGTCTCCATGAGGTCAGGGTGGAATCTTCTCCACTCCCAGCAGAACTTCCTTAGTGACAGTTGAGCCACTTAAAGGCTCCACTTAAGCAGGTAGAGCCACTGGGGAACAATATCACTGGACTCCCTTAGCCCTACTGAGCTACCTGATAGCTCCACTTAAGCAGAGTGTAAGTGGAGCTACATTGCAAAGCAGTATCTCTTGCATATATCCCATAGTAAAAACTTTGGTACTTTGTTTAAGACAGTAGAGATAGAAACCTTTGGAAAAAAAATCTTTAAAAACCCTAAACATAAGGATGGCTTTCCTTTGACTCATGGTCATTTGAGCTAAGGATGTTCTTTTGTTCTACTCAGGCCATTGGGCATATGGTCCTAAATTACCTGCATTTTGTTAGAAAAAACCAAGGGAGCCAGCCTCAAATCAGTATCAGCTAGCTATTCCAGGATGTGCCAGCTCTAGGCAGACTTTAGGACCCAGGGGAAGTCATGTCAGCTAGGCTACCATTGGCTGCCTGCCATGGACAGAGAGATGGAAGTTTTAAAATGGATAAATTTTTCACTTCCTGTGCAGTAAGACTTTGTAACTGCTAAAATCTTTGAGAGAGAGAGAGAGAGAGAGAGAGAGAGAGAGAGAGAGAGAGAGAGAGAGAAAAGAAACCTATATACTCCCTAAAATCAGAGGATTACCTCCTACGTACAAGAGTGAGATTTCTCATGACCATAAGGCAGATTGGTTAAAACAGAACAGAAAAAAAATCATAAAATGGCAGCAGTTGACCCCAAATGGTGTTTAGCTGCGTGACAAGACAAGATGGCACCTGGCCACATGAGAGGCAAGGTGGAGCCAAAATAGCACTCTGGGAAAGAAAAAGCCCATAAAAACAGGTAGGCAAAGACCAGTTGTGCTAATTTCTGTAAAGGTTAGTAAAATATGGCAGACAAGCCCATAGGCAACAGGACATACCAAATCTGCAGAGCGAACAAAAGTGAGGAAAGAAAGGAACAGTAGTCATCTATAATAATAGGTTATCCGTAGGACTGGCAATGTCAGAAGTTGTTGACTGGACTATATTAGGTTATTTTGCTGAAGTCACACACCTACAATATTTAAATGGCAATGGAATACCCCTCTCTGGCAAAACTAAACAAAAAAGGGGGATACAAATGAAAGACCATTTTGTATCTGTATATACAGAATAGTTAGGATAGATATACAGCTACTTTCTCTTAATTCAACGAGAAGAAAGATTTGTACTAAGAGTGTTTGGACAGGATATCATGTCTGCATCTTGTACTATGAATAACCACTGTGAAGACAATAATATGCAATGCATTAATTATTGCAACTGTCCTACTAATTGGTTTTGAAACTGCCTCATTGCTATTTGTTTCTCAATAAATTTTTTTAAAAAAGAATGGGAGGGAGCACATTTTACTGTCGATCTCAAAAAAAAAAGGAGGGGGAGTAAACTTAGGTCAAGTGAGGCTGGAAAAAACACAAAGACCATTCATTCCCTTCCCTCGTCCCACTTGGTAGAAAAAGCAGCAAGCAGTCTTGGTGGAATCCGAGAGCCCTTTGAATTCCCTGACTAGAGGAGAGAGATAGGGAAAGGAGCTCCCTCCCCCACACATACCACCTCAAAAAATCTTGATGGCATTTTAGGAAAAAACAAAAACAGATAAATATGTGCCCAAAGGACCTTACCTGGTCTCCTGGCTGGCTGGCTTGCCAAATATGCTACTGGGCTTTGGTGTGCTGGAGTCTCCTCTGGAGGTGGTTCCAAAGAACTGAATGAAACAAGCAAAGTAATGTTAACATTTCACATTCATTGAAGGCAGGAAAAAAATTAAATGAAGGATAAAAGGGTAAGGGAGAGATTAGCTCTGCAGAGTGAGTTTGGGCAGAGCAAAATGGAAGGAAAATTAAAAAAGATAAAATAAAAGGATGCCCAGAAGATGCGGTGGACTAACATGAGGGGACGTGTTAGCGAGCTCCTCATGGCATTTTATCTCCTTTTTATTCATTATGCACACTGAAGTTTCTCCAAGAAGTCCACATACAGAGCTCACGTCCTGGGGCTTTGTAATTAACAGGCCACGCTTATCCTCCCACCCCCTGCCAGCTTTGCCAAGCCCTATCTGCCTGCCTCACCAAGATGCACTTTGAGGCCTGTCAAGAAAGAAAACTAATTAAAGGTCCTTCAGAGAGTGTCCCTCACAGAAGGGCAAGACCCATTTAGTATACAAGGCATCCCTTGTGATGCCTAAGGTACTGACTAAGCAGTCTCTTCTCAAAGCCCTGGCAGTCGGTACTGGTATCTTCCTTAGTGAGTAGTAGAGCCCTGTGGGGGCTCCTCTCAACCTTGGGACTCTCCATACTGTGACCCACTAACTCCTTAGAACAGTGGAGCCCTGGGTGCTCCCTTAACCACTTGAGAGACAGTAAATCACAGTACGGCCTGGGCTCCTCCAGCTATCTGGGAAACCAGAGCCCTTACATCTAGCCCATCAATAGTTTGATAGATTGTTTAAAGCTCTAGAGGTCACCTAAGTCTTCCAGAGTATCTAACCCAAGTTCCATGTGTTCTTTGAAAGTGAAGACTATTGCTCTTAGCTATATAGGTAAAAAAAAAAAAAAAAAAGCTGAGAAGCCCTGCAACCCATGTCTAGTTGTAAAACTATAAGGATATCTAACTTTAATTCCTTTTTTTTATACCATCAGATTGTAAGAAATCAACAAATACGTTATCAAAGGAATCTGTGGTAAATCCAGGAGATACATTAACATACAAGTATTCAATAGCTCCCACTCCTTTGCCTATCGATCTAGCGCTGAAAGGGCCTATTGCCAAGATATAGTATCAATCAACAGAGCCGCTGTCAAACAAGGTCAAATCCATTGTATAAGATCTAAAAAGTAAGAGAATCCACAGGATCCATAAAACCAGCACAGACAAAACTGAAGTGTGACCCTAGGAGCAATAAGATAGGCACACGTGAGGAAAGTGGTTCCGGAAAGGTAGCCCAGAGACAGGACGAAGCACACAACATCCAAAGGAACAAATGCAGGGTACTTCATTTGCTCCGTGCTTCTGGAGGAGACACCCACAATTGTGTTTGTGCAGGGGAAGAGGGCCATGGCCATGTTTATCACTCAATACAGAGTTTGAAAATAGAAGCAAAATTTTGCCAAATCCTTCTGCTTATGAACCTTGATATTACTGTACTCAGTTAACTACAAATTGGACTCCTATACAGTGTAAGCCAGGAAAGATCACAAGGACAGGCTAGCAATATCTTACACAGACTCGCATGAGGAACAACCAAATTCAGAGCAATGAACAGAGCCAGTGCAGTTCTGTCAGATACTAACCTTTTTTTTTTTATATATATATATATTTTTAGGGAAAGGTCTCCAGGGTGTTCATAGTCTCACTACTAGATCGGACTCGTAGTGATCCGCCTGTTTACAACTTCCCAAGAGCTGGGGTTACAGGTGCATGCCATCATGTCCAGTCTCAATTGCCGATCTCAGTGTGCCCCGGGGTCGGGGCCAGCATAGCGAGCCCAGGGATCGAACCCCTGTCCCCTGTAAGATGCTAAAACACTGTAAAGCAAAAGCAGGAACTAGAATCCTCTGATCCCTATCACAAACAGGAGCCAGCAACTTATCAATGAGACCACTGAAGCTCACTGTCAGGGGCAACAAGAAACTGAGGATCCAGCCAAGGATGAATTTTGGAATCAGGAGATTGTGGCTTCCAACCAGTAAACCCTGAACCAACACTGGAAAGGATTCCAGCCTAAAAATCTAGCATGGGGCTTTCATGAAAAAAAAAAAAAAAAAAAAAAAAAAATATATATATATATATATATATATTATATGTATAAAATATATTTTTTCATGAGCTATATATAAGCTTATATTTTTTTATATAATCTCTCTCTCTCTCTCTCTCTCTCTCTATATATATATACAGGTGAGCTATTTGTCATGCAATATCTCCCTCTGCTGGCCAAAGAGAAGGAAGAGCAGCAGAAAAGTTACTGAGCCATTTCCTCTGGTGCCAGATTGAAACAGGAGAGGAATGGAAGTGCAAAGGCAAGGCAAATGCCTGGCTGGATGCATCCCAGCAGCAGACAAGAGGCACCCAGGAGGGGCATCACGTGGGCTGACAAGATCAGGGGGGCAGGCAAGTAAAGCAGCATCCAGCCCTGTCCTTCTCTGCTTGTTGCTGGAAGGCTGTACACTCAGCCCACCCGGCTTGTGAGGCCCTGGCCTCAGTGCCACTTGTTGCCACTCAAGGCTGGGCTGAAACCCATGTTTATAGTGGCACAGTTTGTAATAGCCAGATCTTGGAAACAGCCCTAATGTCCACCAGCTGGCTGAATATAGATGTGAGCTTTTATGCAATAGAGTATATTCTGCCCTTTAAGAAGGATGTTTTAGATGCTTCTAGGTAAATGGCCATCATCTTAAGTAAAATAAATTGGACACACATGTAAATGTGTATCACACACACGATTCCTCTGGCATGAGAAACTGAAAGTGTAAAGACCAAAATGTATAACAGATACCGTGAAATAGGAAGACAATTTTCAAATGGGAAGAAGAACTAGGAAGGAGGGAGGGGAAAGGAAGTAAGGGAAAAGTTTAAAAAATGAGAAGAGGGGGAAAAATGGAAATGGGGCTTTTGTAGATGGGAAAGAGGGGTTGAAGGGAAGGTAGGGGGATGGGGGAAACATCAGCTTATACCATCTACAAGCACAAATTCCCTATGATAAATATGGTCATATATACCTAAAATATACCAATAAAATGTCATTTTATTTTTTAAAAATGGCTGGCGTGACACCAGGTGGGCACTCTGGGCTGACAGCATCAATAGAAAACAGAAAAACAGTGTTAAAGGCACAGAGATGAGAGAGATCACGCAGGCTGACTCTGTGCAAACAACCATGTTTATTTATTCACTCTGGTGGGAGCAGATTGAAGTGAGTTCACAGAAAAGGAATCAGCAGGAAGGGAGAATAGGACAAAGGGAGTTTGCTGCTCTGAGGTATTTGGGGGCTGAGATAGTGTGGTTGTGCTCCAAACGGGAGGTGCAGGTTCTAGTGCACCCTCCCTCCTCGGGGCAGCTGGCGCAGATGCAACCAAGCTTCCTGGGACCCAGAGTAGGGTAGTATGGTGTTCTGTAGCAGCTTTTCCTGGCAGATGTGACAAACAGGAAAATTGCAGTAGTGATTAAATCGATTGCTGCTGTCTTTTTTATCTTGGTTGTTATTGACAGGTCACATCCTGTTATTTAGCCTCTGTTCCATGTCTTTGTAATTGACAGGTTACATCTATCTTCCAGCCAGCCTGCCATGCCCTAATCTCCTGCCTCAGGCTAAACTTTCATCCCATTCCCAAAGTTGTGAGGCTCAAAGGAGTTAGGCAGGCAGCCTTCTTTACCCCCACAACGAGCTGCTGATTGGAAAATTTCTTTTTCTAAGCTGTCTTATGGTAATACCAGAGTATCCCAGATGAGTAATTGGCAGAGATCTACTCCTCCCATTCAGGGCCACTCTGACATTCACCCCCTCTGTCAAATCATGCTCTAGTTACTAGGGCCCTGGCCAGCCTAACACTACGGGTGCCAGGTGTCTCTGTCAGGAGTTGATCCCAAACCATGGTACTCTAGGTAATACCTTGAGGTGTTTATTACTAGGTCCTGATGTGCCCAGAGGCCATAGTCTTAAGTAAAATAAATTGGACACACATGTAAATGTGTGTCACACACATTGTTTCTCTGGTGTGAGAAACTGAAAATGTAAAGACCAAAATGTATAACAGATACCGTGAAATAGGAAGACAATTTTCAAATGGGAAGAGGAACTAGGAAGGAGGGAGGTGAAAAGGAAGTAAGGGAAAAAGGACAGTGTGTTGTTTAGTAGTTCCAGGCTTTGTTGTCCCGTCCAAAGAATTGGCAGAGATAGTTAATAAACTTTAAAATATTATGCTTACTTATAGTAGAAGAAGATAAAGAAGTGAAATGCAACAAGAAGAAAGATAAACACACATGACTACTGCAGAAATAGAGTAGCCATGGTCCTGAAGTCAATGGACACCATATTTTATATATTTTCTTGACGTCAGACCCAGACCACAGAAGTTGTTCTGAGCATGTATTCTGGCCATAACTTTGACGATCAGACCCTTTTTCTCCTTTTAGGGTCAAACAACACCATCTTGTCTTAAGGATTTATACTTCCATAACATTATTACACATGTGGCCACTTTTCTTTCAGCCATGGCATCCCTGAGGCTGGAGATAGACCACATATCTAGGTAGCTGTACAAGGTGTGATTAAGCAGCTTCTCAAATCAAAATTATAACACCTATGAGGGTTTGGTATCCCCTGAGCACTGAAAACCATCCTCCAAACAACTCCTGGGTGCGCTGGCCTTTCCAAGTCTGGACTGGGACGTGAGCCAGTCCCATATTATCTGTGATGTCCTCTCTGACTTTCCTCATCATCTATCTGTAGGTAACAGTTGCTCGGGTTAAACTTTCCACAAACTCCTCTCTCAGAAGCAAGCAAGTAATTTAAGACTAAATGATTTTGATAGATAGCATTGCACATTTGGCTTGCTACTTGGCTAGTAAGTTAAGAGGTTTAGCAGCTTTATTTGTTATAATTTTCATGACTGTTTGCAGTCTGATTATGCAGTTTAGCATGTAAATAGGAGTGCAGCAGCCTCTGCCCAGGCGGTAGGGCCATAATATTGGATTATTCACTCAAGAAGCCATTCATCATCTTTCCAATTACCAATTTGTAGGGGACATTGTTTCCTGTCCTGGTACACTTGGACTCCCAAATGTTCCCCTCTGGCAAGTAGGAGCAGGAGGAAAGATGGATGAATAGTTTCAAGCGCACACAACCCTGACCAGTACAGTACAGATCATCTTTCCATATATCCAGTATCGTCCTCTTGGGGTAGGGCTCACCATTTGCTGGCTGCACCAACATTGTCTCAAGTCTGTCAAAGGTGAGAAAAGTTAGATACAAGAGGTGGAAATCTGGCTCAACTTGATCTGGGGACCCCAACCATTGTGTCTCCCAGGTGATTTGAGGTATAAAATCTTTGGCATAAGCAGCATAGGCATCCAACAGAGATGCTGAACCTTCCTCCCCACCTGGCAAGAATGTTTTTCCCAATATATGTTTTGAGAAGCCAAACTCCAGCGTAAGCCTGGGGTACCCTGTTCCATTATAAGGCTCATGAGGTTTGAATTATCTAAATGTCCGTGACCATTGATCTCCCATGTTGGCTTCCCGCACACATACCAGGAAGACCTTTAGAGTCTGGCCTACAGTTTCTACTAGGGTTAAAAACAAATTTCTTGTCATGGCTGAGATAGGAGGTAGGCTACCTCATATTTCTTCATAAAAGACCTAATAAGATATGGCTATATGGGCAGTAGTGACCCTTTTAAAATACAGTAGGGCTCTGGGCTTTGCACTTTGCTCATGAACGAGTACACCAACCTTGTAGCCCTTTCTCCAGTTGGGATCTACCAAGTTAAAAATAGTAAAATTAACAGGGCTGTGGGTCCCTGACTTACTAGGGGGTCAGTCAAGCCATTTTGGAGGCAGGCTGTTTTGTTCTTGTCTTTCCAGGTGGCCCATAAGACATAACTCCAATAGGGACAATAAAAATAAGCTTTGGTAGCACATCTGCACAGAACCAAAGACTCCTCATGCATATAATTATCATTAAACATTCATTTCTGTGCCCTATGCAGACCCCCACATGGCTCACTATAAATTGACTAGGTATTGCCTATGACTCCATATACATCAAAGAGTATTGACACTGGCCAGTTGGGATTAATAATCTCAGTTCTATTGTTCAGGTCTCCACCACCTTAGAGTGCTTGAATTCTAATCATTTCTCATTGGGGGAGTACCTCAGGTCAATACAAATACATTGACTCCCCTGTTGGCAGATTGAGTACATTGTCTTATGATGTGTACATGTTCCCTAACCTTCTCTTGGTGTGAGAAATGGTGTGGTAAAGTACAAGTAACTCTCTGGCCTGACCTGGTTATGCAAATACATGAGTCACATGATGGGAAGCTCAGGTTTACCAAAGGGGATCATATTAAAAACAGCTAGTACTAACAAAACTCCCTTCCCACAAGATGAGTGCTAACAAGTACCTTTCACCACATTTCCAGTTTTCTGGAGTGGTCTCAGCAAGAGCTATGGAGAAAATTTGGGCTAGAGACCCAAGTACAGTTAGGAACAAGGAATGATGATGAATAACAGATAGGCCAACCACAAAAAGAAGCTCAACTTGTTCATGTCACCAACAGGTGACATCTTTAGGCTTCTGCTGTGCATTGACTAATGAGCCTCCAGAGTAACTAGAGGAGGGCTGCTCTCTCCCAGTGGTGTCTCTGAGGTCGTGGCTGGCTTCTTCCAGACTGGCAGCTCACACAGCACCAACACACACTCCCAGTCTGGAGACACGAGCTTCACTCTCCTGTCTCAGCCACCTCTACTGCAGTGGGGGTGGATAGGATAACAGTGAACAGGCCCCTTCAGAGGGCTTTTAGAGGCTAAGCATTCCATTTCTTTATCCACACAGTAACCCCTGTCTTAAAGGGTTGAGTATCTGTGGTCAGACTCACAGGTAATCGTTCCTTGGCCCGTTGGTGTAGAGTGGCTAGGTTGAGCCTAATGCCTGCACCTGTTGCCTGAGGGTGAGATTTCCAAGCTCCTTCAATTCCCCCCTTATTCCCTTAATAAGAGGAAGGAAGTGTCCATAGAGAATTCCATGGAGGGAAAATCTTATCTGTTTAGTGGGACTCAGCAAGGCTATTGGCAAGAGTTGGTCCCACCGCAGCTGAATTTCCTGACACAGTTTACTATTCTGTAGCTTAAAGTCCATTTCATTCATTCCACCTTTCCTGAGCCCTGGGAACAGTATGCCATATGTAATTTTCAGGTAATCTTTAGTCCTTTGACCACCAACCGCACTACAATGAATGCTGCAACTACCATGAATTCTGGCCTGTTGTCTGATCCTATGGTAATGGGGATTCCAAAATGGGGAATGATTTCTTTCTAAAAGAGTCAGGTCACTTCTGATGCTTTTTCTGTATTTGGGGTGTAGGTGGGGGAGAACCTCTACCCAGCCTGAGAAGGTGCACACAAAGATTAACAAATACTTGTAGCCACAGACTTGAGGAAGCTCAGTGAAGTCCACAACTCTATTTTCAAATGAGACCCCCCCACCAACAACACTCTGTACTCCAGGAGAAGCCTTGTAAGCACATGTTTTACATAGTTCGCACACTACTAAGATATGCTGGAGAGCCAAGGACACAGAAATGCTGAACCAAAATGACCTTGAGAACTCTCTGGCCTATATGGGTATCCTGATGAAACTTTTTGACAAAAGCTGAACCCAGGGCCTTAGAGATTGCTATCTGGCCATTTCCAAATTTCAATCATTTGCTGGGAGATAAGTTCCATCCTTGGTCTTAAAGCATGTACTCTGATGTTGTGTGTAATTAGGGTCCTGTTCTGCCAGTGGACTAGGGAACAGTGCAGGGGCCACAGCTATTGCTTCTGCTGTTTTCCTGGAGGCCACAGGCTTTGCTTCCCAGCTTGCTTTATGGTTTCCACAATGGCCTTAGTGTCTTAGTTTTGATATCCCCAACTGTGCATAATTGCCTCTCTTTTAGGGACCTGTACAGCATCTAAGAGTTCAAGGATTTCACTGCCATATTTTGTCTTTCGCTTCTGAGTTTATGAGGCATTTTTGCTGACATGGGGTCTTTGAGCATCCCTGGAGCAAGGAGCCCCCAGACCTGTGGGAAGGATGTGGGATTCTGTGTCAGAAGAGTTCCAGGATAGACTGTGGGGCTCAGATATCCTGAGGACGCCCTCAGCCTCCCAGGCCCTACAAACTTCCAGACATCGCCTCAGCTGAAGTTATCTGATACAACAGAACACTGGTGGAGATGAGGGAGTTCCTGTGAAAGCTTTCAAAGAAATTTTAATTTTGATATTATGTAGTGTTTGTTTACCATGGACGTTAAATATTTTGCTCTTCATTTTTTAAAATTCAGGTAAGTAATCTGTATTTAGCATGTTTAGTAACTTCTGCATTTGTTTGCTTCTGAATGAATAGCTTCCTAATTTTTTAAATTAATTTTAATGAGAAAGAAATAGCAATGAGACAGTTTCAAAACAGGTTAGTAGGACAGTTACAATAATTAATACATATTGTATATTGTTGTCTTCATGGTAGTTATTCACAGTACAAGATCCAGACATGATATCTTGTCTAAACAGTATTAGTAAAAATCTTTTTTCTCATTGAACTAAGAGAAAGTAGCTGTATATCTATCCTATTTTATATACACATATATATTTTTTCACTAAAAAATGGTCCTTTGTTTATATCCCCCTTTTTTGTTTTGTTTTGTCAGAGATGGGTATTCCATTGCTGTTAGAGAAACTGTATTTGGAGGAGTCTTTAAAGTACCTTTTCATACTTGATGCCAGTTCAAATATTGTAGGTACTTGAATTCAGTAAAATATCCCAATCTAGTCTAATAGTCCATAATAGTAGTGGGTTATCAGCAGAACTGGCAATTGTCAGAAGTTGTTGACTTGAGCCTTTTATAGCTCAGCATATTAATATGACATTACTTTTATACCTCCTGGTTATAATTTTCTGCTGGATGGGTAAAACCAAGTTAAAGCAAGACCTATATAACTCAAAATGTAACTTTTGTACCTGACAATCCCCTCAGGATTTACCCTGAGACCATGCAGAACTGCTGGTAGATCCTTTGTGAGTGTCAGCCATCTGGATGAGTCACGGCCCTTGCTTGACCAGTTTGCTCTCCATGAAAGCTTGAGAGACTTTTTTTTTCTAGGTGGCTCTCCTTAGGCATACTATAAATTGTCAATCACTTTCCTGTGTGGTACCATAATCTCCTTGAACAGAAAATTTGGGACACTACTGAGTGCTTCCTAATTTAACACATTTCAAAGTGTACATGATTAAAAACAGGTGAATTAGCCACTGTTGGGGCAGATTGCCTCACTTGTTTCCAGCAATGCCATCTATCTTTTGGCTGAGGTGCAGGGGATAGAGAGGAAGAACAGGACATGAACTAGAGCCATACCAGCTGCTTACTAGTGACAAATGCCTGCAAAGACCCAAGTTGCTGATCTCTTAACTTGATTTGGAATCATTTCCAAGACTGTTGCTTCTGCTAAGAGTTTTCTCTCTAATACATAATGCAGCAATATTCCTAAATTGGCTAAAGAAAGAATTTTAAATAAGTGTGTGTACATTCTAAGTTGAAAATTATCCATATTGGAATATTTTGCTAATCCATGCACTTACAATATTTAAATGACAATGGAATACCCTTCTCTGAGGAAACTAAACAAAAAAAAGGGATACAAATGAAGGACCATTTTGTATCTCTATATTCATAATAGTTAGGATAGATACACAGCTACATTCTCTTAATTCAATGAGAAGAAAGATTTGTTCTAATAGGGTTTGGACAGGATATCATGTCTGCATCTTGTACTATGCATAACCACTAAGAAGACACCATATAGTTACTGGAAAGTCTTCAACTTTTAATATAAGTCATAGTTGCAATGACTTCTATAAAATTTCATGATGTTTCATCATTTTGTTTCACAAAAAACTTTTTGAAGGAAAATTCATAAACCTAAAACTCAAAATTTACATGAAATTAACATACAACTAAATAATAAACAAGGTCTTTTATTAAAGCTGGAAGAGCCAGTCCTAGCCCAGGCCCGGGATGATGCCCCACAAGACCAAGGAAGGCAAGGATGCCCTGGACTGCCTCAAGGTGTTTGATGAGATTCCACCCCCCTACGACAAGAAAAAGCAGATGGTGGCTCCTGCTGCCCTCAAGGTTGTGCTCCTGAAGCCAATGAGAAAGTTTGCTTACCTGGGCTGTCTGGCTCATGAGATTGGCTGGAAGTACCAGGCTGTGACAGCCACCCTGGAGGAGTAGTAGAAGGAGAAGGCCAAGGTCCATTACAGGAAGAAGAAGCAGATTGTGAGTTTACAGACAGACTGAAAAGAGCATAGAGAAGAAAACCAGCAAGTTGACAAAGGTCCCCAAGACCCATGGGCCCCTGGTCTGAGCCCAATAAAGACTGTTTCTGCCTCAAAAAATAAAATGAAATAAGAGAAAATAAAATTTAAAAAAAATAAAATAAAGCTGGAAGAAGTGACACATACCTGTTATCCCAGCTATTCTGCAGGCTGAGGCCAAGGATCTCAAGTTTGAGGTCAGCCTGGTGAGATCCCATATCAAAGCAAACAAACAAACAAACAAAAAAACTAATGATTTGTTTCAAGAAATCATGTCAAATCTGACAACAGTCAATGTGTATCTTTTTTTTTTCCTCCACTACAAGACTGAACATAGGAAGCAGTGAACTATATCACCAGCTCTTGTTTGTTTGGGATCTGCCTGCATCAGCCTGAGTAGCTGAGATCACAGGCATGCACCACCACACCCTGTGGTGAATTTGAGTCTTAGTGAAAGCGGTCCCCTGCGCCTGCCTGGGTTTGCCCCAGCAGGCACTTCAACAACTGAGCTAACCCACAATCCTCCACGTGCCCGTATCTTGTACCCTGAGCAACTGCTTTAAAAATAACAATTATATTAAATACTATTAGTCTTCCATTATTTTGTTACAAAGTTTTTGTTTTCTCTTTTTTTTAAGAAAATAAAAAGGTTTCAAAACCACAACCATACATGGAAAAAAAAAAAAAAACTGGGAAAAACAGTGATTGAGAAATACTGTATGTCCTGGAAAACAGAACAACTCCTCCTAATGATATCAAGCATTCAACTTTTTCATTGTCTCAAGACAAAGTAACTAAGACACAAATGAGTTATCACTGTAACCTCACCACTTTGCAAAAATTTCTCCTAACCCAAGAACACAGAGATGATCTTTTTCAAGACTCTCTGGCCTTTAAAAAATTTGAATGCTTCTCTAAAATTTCAAATTCACTCGAGTATTCCACACAATGATGGCCCAAATGTTTTGCTTTATTTTGTTTTTGTTTTTTTGGGTTTGTTTGTTTTTGTTTTTGTTTGGAGATGGGGTTTTTATGTGTAGCTCAGGCTGGTCTCAGATTTCTGGGCTCAAGTGATCTTGCCTCAGCCTCATGAAGAACTGGAGCTCTAGATGCATAGCACAACACCCAGCTTACAAATGTCATTAATTCCAAGTTCTTCCAGGAAATAGTCACCTAATTCTGTCAAGACAAAAATGCTACTCATGTTATATCCCCTTCAATACTACAAACATTTAAACCCTCAAATTATGATATAAAACAGACTAACCTAACCACTTGAATACATATAATTTTTTGAAGAATGTACAAAATAATATTAAAACAGAAAAAAATACAAGTAATATGGAATTTCACTTAACAAAGTAATATGAATTTCACAATATTTGTTGTACTACATAGTGTCATCTTCCAACCAGTTATTTATATTACCAGATATATGCATGTAAAATTGGAAGTAAAAAGAAAGTGTATAAGAAATTAAGAGAAAAAGTACAAACAGTTGAAAAAAGAAGATGAAACAAATTAAGAATTATCTGCTCCTTTCCATAGACCAGCAGAAATGCACAGTACAGTTGTCCAAACCATCCTGTTTATATACATAGTTATATTTCTTAGCCTCACACCTTCTCCTGTTCTTCTTCTCAACTCAGTAACTCTTTCCTTTTGAATCAGTTCATTCCTTTTTCCCAGTATCTACTGTCCTTTCAGATTCCATTTTTCTCAGTTAGGTTCTCACACTCAGGAGACAATACAATGTTTGCACATGCAGATCTGATTTATTTCACTTAAGACTATGTTCTCTAGTTGCATCCATTTATTCATGAAATACTCAAATTTATCCTGTTTTATAGCTGAATAATACTCTATTGTGTAAAAATACCACATCTTCTTTATCCATTTTTCAATTGATGGGCATCTGGGTTGTTTCCAGGATTTAATTATGACAAATTACATTGCTATAAACATGGGTGTACATATATTACTGTAGTATGAGGTTTTCAGGTTTCTGGAAAAATACCCAGGAGGATAATAGCTGACTTGAATGGGATCTCCAATCTTAGCTTTTGAAGAAATCTCCACACTGATTTCCATAGTAGTTGTACCAGTCTGCACTCCCACAAACAGTGGAGAAGTGTTCCTTTTTCCCCACAGCCCCTCCAGCATTTGTTATTGGCTGGCTTCTTGATGTCAGTCATTCTTTCTGGGGTTAGATAGAATTTTAGTGTTTTAATTTTCATTTCTTGAATGATCAATGATGTTGAGCATTTTTCATACATTTACTTGCCATTTGTATTACTTCCTATGAGAAGTGTATATTTATCTCAGATGCCCATTTTTGTATTGGGTCTTTGAACAGGGGGTGCTGATTTTTTCAATTATTTATATATTCTAGAAGGCCTTTGTTGGAGGCACAGTTAGCTATAATTTTTCCCAGTTTATAGGTTTTCTTTTTACACTGTTGGAAATTAGCTTTGAAGTGCAGAAACTTTTCAAAAGGATGAGATCCCACTTGTTGATTCTTTGAAGTATTTCCCATGCATTGTTTTTGTTCATGAACTTTCTACCTTCCCCTATGTCTTTAAGATTTCTACCTACAATTTCCTGTCCAGAATATTTAGTGTTTCTGTTTTAATATTTAAATCTTTGATAAATTTTGACTGTAGTTTTGTGCATGGTGCTAGGCATTGGTCTAGTTTTAGCCTCAGCATGTGGAAAGCCAGTTTTTCCAGCACCATTTCTAAAGAGGCTATCTTTCTTCTAGTGAGCATGTTTCACACTTTTATCAAAGATAAGGTGGCTGAGTACATCTGCAGTAGTGTGTGCATCTTCTAATCTGTTCCATTGATCCACAGTTCTCTTTCTATGCAGTATCATGCTTTTATTACAGTTGCTTTATAATCTAATTTCAGGTCAGGGATTGTGATACCTCCTGCCTTCTTTGGTTTCCCAGGATTGCTTTTGATATTCTGGGTCTCTTCTGGTTCCAAATGAATTTGGGGCAAGTTTCCTCTAGTTCTGTCAGGTATAGTAATGATATTTTAATCGAGATCGCATTGAATCTGGATAACAATTTTAGGAATATGGCCATTTTCATAATACTGGTTCTTCCTATCCAGGAGCATGGAATATCTTTCCATTTTCTCAAATCCTCTTCAGTCTCTTTTCTCAGAGTACCATAATTTTCACTATATAAATCTTTTACATCGTTTGTGAAATTGACTCCTAAGTATTTCTCTTTTTTGGATGTTATTGTGAAAGTCTTTTTTCCCTAAATTCTCTCTCAGTGTGTTCATTGTTTTTGTACAAAAGTGCTGCTGATTTTTGGGTGTTGATCTTGTGTCCTGCCACATTGCTGAATTTGGTAAGTAAGTCTACAAGACTGTTGGTGGAGTTTTTGGGGTCCTCTACATAGAGTGTCATGTCATCTGCAAATAATGATAATTGCACTTCTTCTTTTCCAATACTTATTCATTTTATTTCTCTCTCTTGTCCAATTGCTCTGGCTAACATTTCCAGAACTATATTGAATAGGAGTGGACACATTGGAAATCCTTTCCTTGTTCCTTATTTTAAAGTGAAGTCCGTCAGTTTTTGCCCATTTGGTATGATGTTGGCTGTTCGGTTTTCATAGATAGCTTTTATCAGGTTGAGATATAGACCATCTATTCCAATTCTTTGCAGAGTTTTTATCAAGAATGAGTGTTGGACTTTGTCAAAAGTTTTTCTGCATCTATGGAGATGATCAGGTGTTTTTTGTTCCTGGTAATATTGATGTGATATATTACATTTATGGATCTGCATATGTTAAACGTTCCCTGCATTCCTGGAATGAACCCCACTTGGTCATGATATACAATCTTCTTGATGATTTGCTGCATTCTTCCTGCTAGTATTTTATTGAAGATTTTTGCATCTATATTCATTACAGAGACTGGCCTGTAGTTTTCTTTTTTAGTTAGATCTTTCTCTGGTTTTGGAATCAGTAATATTTGCCACCAGGAATCAGTTTGGGAGAATTTCTCCCCTTTAGATTTAACTGAAGAGTTTCAGAAATGTTGGCATTAAATCTTCTCTAAATTTCTTGAAGAATTATGTTGTGCATCCATGGGGACCTGGGCTTTTATCTGTTGGTAGGATGTTTTATTACATTTTCAATTTCATTTCTTGTTATTGGGTTATTCAGAGTTTATATATCATCTTTTTTTGTATATCTTCTTGACTCAGCTTTAGCATTTAATATGTCTCTAAGAAACTGTACATTTCCTCTGTCTTTTCCTTCCTCTGAGAGTAAAGATTTTGGAAGTAGTATTAATGGTCTTGCAAATTTCTCTAGGGTCTATAGTGATTTTGCTGTTTTCATTCTTTACTGCATGAATATGAGTTTTTTCTTTCCTTTTTTTTGTTAGATTGGCTAGGGGTTTATCAATTTTATTTATTCTTTCAAAGAACCAACTCATTAATTCATTTATTCTTTGTACTTTTTTCTTTGTCTCCAATGCATTAATTTCTGCTCTAATCTTTATAATTTCTTGCCTTCTTTGGGCTTGACTTGCTCTTCTTTTTCTAGGAGCTTGACGTGCAGCATAAGATTGTTTATTTGGGCTTGTTCTGTTTTCCTAATGTGAAAATTTAATGCTATAAATTTTCTTCTTAAGACAGCTTGCATCGCACCTCACAGGTTTCAGTAGGTTGTACCTGCATTTTCATTTGATTATAAATATTTTTTAATTTCATCTTTAATTTTACAGCTTTCAATAGAGTTCTTAATTTTATGGACATCTGTTTGAATCTGTTTCATCCATTCTAATTCATTCAGTGCCTCCATCATTTTTCTATTCTCCTCTATTTTTTTTAATCTATGTCTTCTTTAGCTGTGCTGAGCAATTCTTTCACAATTGCTGTCGTTTCTTTTTTGATCAGAGAGATTATTTCTGATCTCATTTCTTCTATGGCCTGATGGACTTGTTTCTTTACTTCAGTTGTTATTATTTCAGAAATTTCAGGTGTGTGATTTCCAAGTTCTTGTATGTATTTTTCCTCAGGATTTGTCCTGGGTGGGCTAGAGGGTCATGATTGCATTCTGCTCCTGCATTTTGGCATTTTTGAAGATTCCAGTAATCACCCAGAGTCCGGCAGGCCACCCAGAGTCTGCCAAAGTTCTTAAATGGCTCCAGGAAAGCTCCACACCTGCTCACACTGGGCCCACAGATCACAGCTCTCTTGTGTCCCACAGGCCACTCAGGGTCCACCCAAGTTCTTAATAGTTGGATAGGCACCAGCAGAAGCTTTACACCTGCACACTGGGGACCAAGGAAGGTCAGAGCTTACCAGACTCCTGCAGGCTGCCCAGAGTCTGCCAAAGTTCTTTTTAATACACATAAGTTAACTGTATCAGAACACTTTGATATGCACAGAGTTAAATATGGCTGGAAATGATAACCAGGCCTATATTAAAACAATTAACAAAAGAAGCTACTTAAGAATCTTCCTGACAGCATTCCTGACTACCACTAAACAAAAATCATTCACAAGTTACAGTCAAATTGAAAAGTTACAAACAGACTGTGGCCATGTCGCTCAAATATCTGTTCTGCCCTTTCACAGAAAAATTATGAATCCTGATAAACATTAGAGATTTATGGCGAAGCAAATAAGAACCTTTTTAAAAAACCGCCCTACATAACTTCAAGCCTAGTTACCAGTTCCCAGCAATACCCACCCATTCAACTGGGAAGAAATACAGAGTGTCCAGTGCACAAAAAAAATATAGGAAAGGTGGTTCAATTGAACAGAAGGCTCGGGTTTCAGAAATAATCACCTTTCCTTTTAGTTTTCTTAAAAGAACAATACACATAAGAACCTTCTCCGGCTGTAAACCACAGGAAGTGACAGATGAAAGGAAGGTAACCAGCTGGTAAGCTATAGAAGGACTCTGAGTATCTTCAAAAAGCTTGATGCAACTTTAAAACTAAGGACAGTGTTGACATATTTCCTCAGGAAGTGCTAAAATGCCAGAGTGCAACTCTTTAATTTCAGTGTGAAAATTACTTTAACATTCAGACACGTAGTTCTGAACATAAAACTGAAATGTCAGAAGACCTGTAATAAGTTGAATTTTAGAAGTTCAACTAAAAATAGTAGAGATCTCAGATTATTTGATCAACTAACATGTATAAATATTCATTGCAAATAATCATTAGAGACAAATCTTTATAAGGCTTACATTCCCAAAGAAAAATATTTTTCAGTGAAAAGGAGAGTGGACAAGGTACATTAACATTTTCTACTTATGGTTCAAACACGTTCAGGAGGCAGCAATCAGATATCCAGTCAATAGGGGCCAGGGAGATGGCTCATTAGAATAAACGCTTGCCTGGCAAGCGCAAGGGCATGAGTTCAATCCCCAGTTCCGAAGGAAAAAATGATATCCAGTCAAATTCTCTCTAGGTTGTGTGCAGCAGCCCCAGGGAGGGCCAGGCCAGCAGAAGCTCACTAATCCTGCCATGCTCCAGGCCCATTTCTTTCTTTTTTTTTATATTTATTTATTTTTATTTATTACATTTATTTATTGTGTGTGTGTGTGGCCAGCTCAGCCCACCAGGGGGCGGGTCTGGCTGGCATGTGGTGCTGGGGATCGAACCGCGGTCCCTGTGCTTTGCCAAGCTTGTTTCAAGTAGGTGCTTTAGACCACTGAGCCATCTCTCCAGCCCCCTCCAGGCCCATTTCTGGGGCCAGTGATCCAGAGGTTTCCATCCGTCCCCAAACCCAGGGCACTTCATGTCAGCCAAGTCCTGGGCATGGTGGCATGGTGAGACTGGGCATGGTGGCATGCACCTGTAATCCCAGTACTTGGGAGGATGAACACAGTCGGATCACTACAAGTCCAATATACATAGTGAGACCTTGTACACCCTGTACTGAAATTAAAAAAAAAAAAAAATTTAAAAAGATACTATCAAGAGCAAACTAACCTGAAAATCCTGGAATAACCTCATGCTTTCGTTTCACAGTCCCTGAAATGCCAGGAGCAGGAGGTGGTCCAGTCAGGACTGAGAATGTCAGCATTTAAATTAAATATTCATGAAGTTTCACACTTGTGGACTTTCTGTGGCTACTTCAGTGCTACCAGGTTGAGTAAACATGACTGAGGTGGTTCCGCCTGAAAAGCTTAAAATGTTTACTGTGGCCACTGACAGGAAGCACTTGAGAACTCTGTTGTAGCTCAGTTCTGAAGCCATCCGGCCAGCAGCATCTCCTGACCCTTCTTGGGTAAGGAGGAACCCAACACCCATGTTCCCTTCCTCTCCTCTTCCCCCACTAACCAGTTAGCTGCTGATTTTGTCCATATTTACCACATTCACATGCTGCTATGTATCACTATTTAAATCTGATCTACCTGGAAGGCAAGGCTAAAACTCAGTTGTAACAGTATGGCCATGCTTAGTGCCGAAGCAGGAGGATCCAGGAGGATCGTAAGTATGAATCCAGCCTGAGCAACTTAGTGACTTAGTAAGATACTGTCTCAAAAAATTGAGGCAGCTAATTAATGGTCCAGCTCAGTGCATAGGCCCTGGGTTCAAGATCCAATACTATAAAATAAACAATACAGTAAGTCTCCCATTTATGACCACTTTGGTTGTGAACTTTCCCAGAAAAGGCTGGATCTCGCATTGTGAGCATTCATAGATGCAAAAGAACTGTGGAAATACTCATGTCTACAAGACTTTGTCACGGTTGTGCTGCTGTGTGTGACTGTACAGTGAGACAGTGTACAGGATATAGTGATCAGGAATTCACTGTGTTTCATGTGTTGTATTTGGCTCTTTATGCTTTACATTGAATATTTGTGTCAAAGGTGTATAACTCACTTTGTCAGACTTACAAAGGAAGCTGACTTACAAACATTCACCCAGGATGGAACTTGTTCATACACTGGGGACTTACTATATGTATCTTGTCACAAGTAAATACATATTATGTACTACAAGCCCTATGGATGTGATGGATCAAAAAAAAAGAAATATTTATTACTGTATGTTGCCTAATAGGATATTTCCAGGAAAGTCAATGAGGTTCTCTTTCTATAAATTATAACTTGCTTAAGATCACTCTACATCTTGTCTGGTTACACTACTGGATCATAAAGTTGTTCTATAAGCTGCTAGTTTTTCTGAAGTAACTTATCGCCACCCCCCTCCTTCTCAGCGTGTGCCTTCCCTTTCTTCCCGCTTCACAGTCATAACATTCACTGGGGAAACGCTCTTGGAGTTCCTCACTCAGTTGCAGTCTGGACAAACCACAGCAGATCTGCTCTGGGCATATTCCAAGGTGAGATACTTTCTTTCTTGGATTTCAGGGTCTTCTCTTTTATTGAATGAAAGTCTTTTTTGGAATATAGTTTCAAATAATTGTTTTCAAAAACCTTATTGCAAACCATACCAAGCACCTATCCAGCTACCAGCATCCACATTCTGTCCACTCGTGTCCCGTGCACAACCTGCCCAGACTGGTGTACCAGGCCCTCGGCCAGGGGTAGGCATCACCCCTGACGTGGTCACCATCGTCTCCTCAGCACCCATTCCTGTGCTGGTGGAGTGGGCACTCGATCAGGGCAACTTACGGTGAGCAGTGTCATGGCCCCTGGCCTGGGTGACTCTGAGGACCTCCTGTGATGCCCTCTGCATCTTCACTAATCTCACAGTGACACTGACACACGCAGGCCACCAGCCAAGCAGCCAGGTTCCAGAGCCCACACTGCTCACGCAGAGCCCTGCCCCTCCTCACACAAATTAATCAGGTCTTTGAATGTTCACTGTCTAAGTGCCAGGGCGAGAGTCACCCTGCACTCCTACCTGGACAAGCTGTTCTGAGGACACAGTGACTTCCATCTCTTTCCAAGTCACCCGAAAACTGCCTTTCAGGCTCATGTCCTTGACCTGCTGCTGCAGCAAGGGCATCAGATGCCTCAGCATAAGCATCACCCCAGGATCAGGTGTCCGGGGTGTTTGGAGGCAACTTATCTCTCAGAAACATTTTAGCTATGGTTTTTTTTTTAAAAAAAGTCAAGACTTTAAAGAATGCCCCTGAAAACACACATGAACATAGTTGAAAAAGTAATTAAAGTTAGGTGTGATGGCCCACCCTTGTAGTCCCAGAAATTCAGGAGGTGGGGGCAGGAGAATTCCAAGTTCCAGGCAAGTCTAGGAAACTTAATGAGATCTTGTCTTAAAATGAAATGTGTAAAGGTCTGGCAGTGTAATTCACCAGCAGCACACTTGTGTAGCTTGCGTAAGGTCCTGGGCTCAATCCCCAGAACCAAGGGGTAGGGAACATTATTCTGTTGGAGTCCAAACTTACAAGGGTAATTTGAAATAAGCAGTATCATAGAGTTGGCCCATAGTGAGTCTAACTAGTTTGGAATAACAGTAAAACATCTAACTGAGTGCTCCAAGGAGCCTTCTAACATCTAAATCTCTTAATTCCAAGCAAATTCCTGCTGAGAAGAGGTACCAGAGAGGCCTAAGTGATTCTCAGAATGGGGACTGGAGGCTGCACTTCAGAGGATAGTTCCACTTTTCAAAATACACACATGACATATTTCCAAGAATATCTCAAAAGGGAAAAGATCCATAAATCATTAAACTTCAGAGTCAAGAGTACATTAGAGACTGGCCGTGGAAATGGAAATCACAAGGCGATGTTAGAACATTCTCTTTAGAACAGCCAGAATGCACAGCAATGAAAATTCCAAGGGTTGGCAAAGATGCAGAAGCCCCAGAGCTCACGTGCCACTAACTGAGGGTCCACTATGTAGCACGACTGTGTAGGAGATGACCTGGCAATGTGTGCTGAGACTGAGCCTCCAGTGCCACCCGACCTGTTGGAAAGTTGAAACTCAGGCCAGTAAGTCAACAGAGTGACTGTGTGAGAATACTCAGAACACTTTTGTTTTAAATATATTTGGTACAAGGTCTCACTATGCAGCTTGGACTCGCAGCGATGCTCCTGTTTTTAGCCTCCCCAGCACTGGTATTACAGGCATGGTCCACTATGCCTGATCTCTGTGGCTAGCTCAGTGCACCTGGAGACAGGGCCAGCATGGCACGTGGTGCCAAGGATTGAACCCTGGTCCCTGAGCTTGCCTAAGCAGGTGCTTACTCTCCTGAGCTATCTCACTGGCCCTCTCAGAGCACTTTTTCCATGTATCATCTGGAATGCTAGTCCTTGGAACATTCTCGCTTTAGTGATGTCTCCTTTAAGAGGCTAATCTCTAGCTGGATGGGCTAGCACTGACACTGGGGAGAGCGTAGGTGGTGCCGCCAACCTCCCAAGCCCCTGTCCTCTGGTCCTCAGGTGGTCACAACAGAAATACATTCATGAAGGCACAGGTCCCTTCTGTGCCAAGAAGACCACAGAAGGGTGATGCAGGAAATCATGGCTCCCCGGAGAGGAAAGCTCTCAAGAAAAGGGAAGCAGGATCAAACTATCCAAACTGAACAGCAACATTTTTAGGACTGGTAGCTCAGCGGGGACAACTGCAGTATCATCCAAGTCACAGGAAGCAGCCCAGAGCTGGGGTGATTCACCTCCAGGAGATTAACCAGGATCTCACAGGAAATACCAAGAAAATTCCTAAGGCCTCCAGCAGAGGACGGGAAAGAGAAATCATTGTTTGATACCCCCAGAGGTTGCTTTCCTTTCCAACAAGTTCTCTATTCAGTAGAAACTAGTTAACCAGAGCCTAACATTCAGAGGAAAAAGAAATACTAATGCTGGTCCCTTCTAGACTCCCATGGCAGAAGGAAAATACCCAACTCTGATATACTCTAGCCATCCTCTTCCACCTAACCCAGAAGAGAAATATTGGGAACACGTGTGAATTTCATAGTCCATAGACACCATTTCACTAAGAGAATGAGAACTACTGCAGGTCTACAATTTCCTATATATGGGACCACAGAAATAAAACCAATTCAAAGCACATCCTTTGAGCCAAAGGCTCCGAGCCAAAGCCATACCTGGTCATGAAGGAAAAAATACCAGGCATACCAAAAAGGCACACAAACAAACAAAATAAACCACAATCTGAAGAGACATAGCAAACATCAGAAGCGGAAAAAATGAGGAAAACCATCTAAAATTTTCAGATCAGAAATTCAGCACTGGTATGAAGCTTAAAAAAAATTGTTAAAAGAAAAGCAAAGCTATCTCATCTTATCACTTCTTGTAAACATTGTACTCAAAGTCCTTATTAATGTAATTACACAAGATCAACATACAGATTGTAAAGATATTAATCCATCTTACTTACAAATGAAATATTTGGCTGTGAAGAAAAATCTTAAAGACTCAACAATAAACTCCTGGAACTAATAAGAGGGTCTAGGAAGGTCACCAGGATACAAGATTAATACATAAAGGTCATTTGATTTTTCTGTCATCAATTAGCAAAAGCGGAATTTGGAACTAAAAACAGAGTATTATTTATATTAGCATTCCCAAAATTAAATACTTAGGCATAAATATGATCAAATTTATGCTAGGTCTAAGTGAGGGAAACTATAAAATAATGAGGAAAAAATTTAAAAACTAAGTTGTGAAATATTCCATAATCCTGGATAGAAAGATGATACTGTCAAGATGTCATATTTTCCCAACTTAACCTGTAAAGGCAGTGCAATCCAAACCAAAATCACAGTAAGTTAATTTGTGAATACTGACAAAATGACTCTAAAATACAAAGAGAAGCAAAAAAAAAAAAACTATAATAAATGACACAATAGGGCCCGGGAGATAGTTCAATAGAATAAGTGCTTGCCTGGCAAGTGCAAAGGCCTGAGTTCAACCTCCAGTTCCACCAAAAAATACGACAATAAATAAATAACACAATAACTATGAATAAATACTACAAAGACAATAATACGCAATGTATTAATTATTGTAACTGTCCTAATAACCTGTTTTGAAACTGTCTCATTGCCGTTTCTTTCTCAATAAAATAAATGAATAAATAAATGACACAATATTGGAGGAGAAGTCAGAAGGATAAACTACCCAACATTAAGTCTTGCTAGAAAATTACAGTACTTATGTGGGGCACAGTCATACATACCTGTACTACTAGCACTGGTTGGCTGAGGCAGGAGGATTGTAAGTTCAAGTCTCCTAGTATGACCCTGTCTCAAAAAATAAAAGAAAGGTTAGCAAACTGTGGACCTTCGGGTGACTGCGGTGTGCCAATACAGGCTCGTCAGTTGTAAAAACACACCACTCTGGCAGGTGACGTTGGTAATGAGGGAGACCGTACATGCATGGCAGATGAGGGGTGTAGGGAAATCTCTGTACTCTCCCTCCATTTTGCTTGAGGCCAAATTCACCCTAAAAAACAACATCTCTTTTTATTAAATGTTCGATTTTGGAAATACAATTGGGGCCTAGTTAGTAATATCCCCATCCATTCACATCAAGTCGATAATTCCCATGCCCTCCTCATCATACACCCTAACCGCTACTAATCATATTTCCAAAAAAGCCTATTTAATATCGGTTGCTTGAGTCTGGGCGCAGTGGCACACGCCTGTAATCCCAGCGCTGGGGAGGCTGAAAACAGGAGGTTCATTGCAAGTCTGAGCTGCATAGTGAGACTCTGCACCAAATGCATAAGAATGAGTATCATTTACAAAGTTTTGGGGTTTTGATCAAAAGAGTGATTCCCACAAGTTAATATTTCAGTGAGTCCCCTTTCAGATTAACCAATCCTATCATTCCAGTTTTCAATCTGGAAATAATTTCTACTTGACATATTTGCTTGTTCCAGATTATGTTACAACGGGGGTGA
>NW_004524597.1:15333640-15340666 GCF_000260255.1 Octodon degus | reverse complement strand
GGGCCAGCACAGCACACCAGGGATCAAACCCTGGCTGCTGCACCTGCCTAAGCAGGTGCTTTACCCAGTCCTTTTTTCTAAAAAAGTTTTAAACAGGTGTGCTAAATCACCAAGCCGCTGATGCTGGAGTTGAACTTGTGATCCTTCTGCCCCAACCTCCCCCAAAGAGCTGGGATTACAGGCATGCACCTGGCAAATAGAAGTTTTTGTAACAAAAACGTCAATGTAAAAAAACAAAAAATTAACTAGGGGGGATGCTCCATGGTAGAGCATTTACCTAGCGTGCACAAGTCTGTGGGTTTGGCCCACAGCACTGCACGTAAACAAAGGCCTATTTTTTTTTCCTGAAGTTATAATCTTCCTACTTAACTAGATGCTAAAATAGTCTTATATGACGTAATGGAAATAGCAGACACTTGGGGTTTTTTTCTTCTTCTGAATATCCAGAATTTTAAAATTTGCTATACTCTACCCCTTCCTCCAATTTTCCAGCCCAAAACATTCAAGGAGCACTTCTAATTACTACAATGCTAAGTGGAAGGAAATTTAATCTTGTACTGAGTCAACAGATTCCTGTTGGTAACCTACTCCCACTGGAATACACTTAATAATTATGTCTCATGCATAGTTATAAATGCACCAATGAAGGGTCAGGGAGATGGCTCAGTGGAATAAGCGCTTCCCTGGCAAGCACAGGGGCCTGAGTTCAATCCCCAGTTAAAAAAAAAAAAAAAAGATTAAAGGGAGAGGAAAAGAGCGGAGCTAAAAGAAGAGTGACGATATATTATGTTCAAATATAAATAAATGCACCAATGACCAAAAAAATTGTATTATACCAAAAGCTGTAACTAAGGAAAAGGAAATGCTTGGGGTTTTGGGAGATATTTTTTAGACAAGATCTTGGTACATATTCTTGGCTGAACTCAAACTCGCGGTGATCCTCCTACCTCATTCTCCAAAGCGCTGCGACTACAGGTGTGTGCCACAGTACCCAGCTTAAATTGTAAGTGGAATAAAAGTGAGATTCCAGTCATTTGAAAGCCATATTAAGAGCAATCAATCTTATCAATGTAAGATGTACCGTGCTGTTATAACCTTCACAATATACAGAAATCTTATTTTAAATTCAAATAAGATGTGAGCTGAAGTTCTCGGAGGAAGCCATGTCTACACTAAAGAGCTTGCTACTCATTCTGATTATGAAGAGATATAATAGTTTAGCATGAGCTATCTTTAGCGTCCCCCACACACCTTTTTTTGGTCATTTTTGAGACAGGGTCTCACTATGCAGTTCAGGCTGGCCTACAGCTCCCTTTTAGCCAAGGCTGGTCTTGAACTCATGACAATCCTCCTGCCTCAGCCTCCCAAGTGCTGGCACTACAGGTGGGAGCCACCACACCCAGATTTTTCTTCAGTCCTTTTTAACAGCCATTTGCTATCAATATCTATACCTAACTGGACTACTAGATAAAAGTCTCTCTTCTGTGTCATTCAGAGTAGCTTGAATCCATGTTCTTGGGCCACGGTCACTCTGAGTAAACGTATTTTAAAATTTGGCTCAGAATACACTATTTTCTTATTTCTTTTAAAATCATTAGCTTCTGTGGGCCATAAGGACAATATTGTGTCTCTGACATTTGCACTTAGACATAACTTTTGTTGAATCACAGTGGTCCAGGCATGGAATACGTGAGTCTGAGCAGGCCAGTTTCCTCTCTGTTGCCTCAAATGGGAAGTGGGAGCTTATATCCCTGTGGCCTGAGGGAGTCAGAGGAGGCAATCTGTGGACCGAGATGGCCCCATTAAGGGCATGACGAGGACTGTCTGCCGGAGGTGCCGTCTTGATACGACATCAGGGCCTGCTGAACAGATGCCCTTGTCTCCCCTCCATCCTCTGTGAAACAGGACTGACCACAGTCCCATGCAGCTCCACCATACCAGGCCCCAAGGAATTAAAAAGGACATTGTCTAAGCTGGGCGGGCATAAGAAAGCATCTGGTGGACAAAAAGAGACACTAATGAAGTGTCTCAGGAAAAGAATGTTCATGGCTGGGACAAAGGCTGGCAGAGAAGCCATGACAGCAGCCTGCCTGTAAGCAGGGTCGCTGCGTGGCTGAGCCTTGTGTGCCCACAGAGACCTGATGCAGGACCCTCTGTCCTGTGGGCACTGGAGCACACCTTTGGAGTTCTGCTCCATCCCCAGGGCCTCACTAAGAGCATTGCTCTTGCCTTCACATCTGCAATGCCCAGGGTGCCAGGGCAGTAGAGGGACCCCCGCCAGCAGAGCCTTGGTGTCCTCCGCAGCTCTGGGCCCTGAATCCCTCTCATGTCCCTTCTTGGGGGATCTGCTCATCTGTATTCTGGGGTCCCCTTCCCACTCTGGGGCTTGGTGTGTGGGGGGAGCACCATGCTGCCCTTCTCCACAGTCCTTCTGCCACATGAACTCAGAGGAAAGAAGACTTCAACTTTGTGCTTGTCTGTAGCCAAGACCCCACAGGACACCCCCAAAGAGTTATGTGGATCAAAGTGAGAAGTTGTGAAAGCCAGGCATGGAGCACGTCTCTGTGTCTCGGCTGCTTGGGAGACTGAGGCAGGACAATTTCTTGAGCCCAGGAGTTCAAGGTCAGCCTACACAACTTAGCAAGAACCTGTCAGAAGAAAGGAAGAGTTGTTATTTTGTCACTGCTATGCTGTTTTTATCACAGTAGCTTTGTAATATGACTTCAAGCCCGGGATTTGTGATACCTACTGCCTTACCTTTGTTGCCCATAATTCTTTCTGCTGTTCTAGTCTCTTCGGTTCCAAATAAATTTTAAGATTTTTCTCTAATCCTGTGAGGTATGTCAATGATATTTTGATTTGGATAGCACTAAATCTGTATAACAATTTTGGGTGTTTGACCATTTCTACTATGTTAGTTCTTCCTATCCAAGAGCAAGGGATATCTTTCTATTTTCTTTTTTTTTCTTTTTTTATAATTTTTTAAACATTTATTTATTTATTGTGTGTGTGTGTGTGTGTGTGTGTGTGGCCAGCTCAGTCCACCAGGGGGCGGGGCTGGCTGGCATGTGGTGCTGGGGGATCGAACCGTGGTCCCTGTGCTTTCCCAAGCTTGTTCCAAGTAGGTGCTTTAGACCACTGAGCCATCTCACCAGCTCCTCTTTCTATTTTCTGATATCCTTTTGATCTCCTTTTTCAGAATACTGTAGTTCTCAATGTAGAGATCTTTTACTTCCTTTGCTAGATTGATTCCTAAGTATTTCATTTTTATGCTATTGTGTAATGTGTGGTTTCCCTAATTTCATTCAGTGAGTTTATTGGTGTACAATAAAGCTATTGATTTTTAAGTGTTGACTGTGTATCCAGCCATGCAATTTAATTTGGTTATTCAATCTAGAAGTCTTTTGGTGGAGTTTTGGGGGCTTCTATGAAGAATATCATGTCATCTGTGAATAATGATACTTCAACTTCTTTTTTTCCTATCTTTATTCCTTTTATTTCTTTCTCTTATCTAATTGCTCTGGCTAATGTTTCCAGAACTATAATGAATAGGAGTGGTGGACATCCTTTTCCTATTCTTGATTTTAGAGTGAACTCTTTGGTTTGGACCAGTTAGCACAATGTTGGCTGTTGGTTTGTCACAGATAGCTTTTATCGGACTGAGACAAAGACCATCTATTTAAATTTTTTTGTAGGGTTTTTATCAGGAATGAGTGTCAGACTTTATCAAATGCTTTTTCTGCATCTCTTGAGATGATCATGTGACTCTTGTGTTTGACTCTGTTGATATGTTGCATTAATTTATTGATTTACATGTATTAATCACCCTGTGTTCCTGGGATGAATACTACTCGGTCACGGTATATAATCATTTGACGATTTCATGCATTTTGTTTGCCAGTATCTTATTGAGAATTTTTGCATCTATGTTCATTAAGGACATTAGCCTGTAGTTGCCTTTTTTGATTGGATCCTTCTCTGGTTTTGATATCAGGTTAATACTTGGTTCTAGGAATGAGTTTCAGAGTATTGGTTCTCATTGAATCTCATTAAAGAGTTTGAATCATTAGAACTTCTCCAGCTGGGCAGATAGCTCAGAAGAATAAGTGCTTGACTGGCAAGTGCAAGGGCCTGAGTTCAATCCCTGGTTCTGCCAAGGGAGAAAAAAAAAAGAACGTCTCTAAATTTCTTGTAGAATCCATCAGACCTAAGGATAAACAGAACTGATTAGAAGATGCAGAAACAACTCCAAACACACTCAGCCACCTTCACTGGAAGAAAGATAGACTCTTTAATGATACTGGGAAAACTTGTTCTCTGCCTGCCAAAGACTAAACTAGACCCATGTCTCTCACCATGCACTAAACTAAGATCAAAATGGATCAAAGGTTTAATTATTAGAACAGAATCACTAAATCTGTGGGAATAGAGAATAGAACTCTTAGAAACACTGGTGTAGGCAAAGACTTTATGAATAAAACTCTGTATAGGAAATACCACAAAGAATCAACAACTGGAATCTCATCTTATTAAAAACCTTTTTTCACAGCAAAGGAAAACACTAACAGCGTGAAGAGACAACCCACAGAGTGGAAAAGTATTTTTCCCAGCTGTTCCCCAGACAAAGGACTAATATCTAGAATATACAAAGGACTCAAAGAATACTCCCTAAATTTAAAGACCTTACCCAAAAATAAGCATCAGAAATAAATACATATTTCTCAGGTGAAGAAGTACAAATAGAAAACAAATATATTTTAAAATGTTCAGCATCCCTGGTCATTCAAGAAGTGCAAATAAAACAATGATGAGATTCCATCTCACCCCAGTAAGAATGGCTATTAATGAGAAATCAACCATAACAAAGGCTGGCAGGGCTGTGCGGGGAAAAAAATCCTTTTCCTTTGTTGGTGGTAATGTAGACTTGTGCAACCACTGTGGAAATCAGTATAAGGATTCCTCAAAAAACTAACGCTAGAAGTTCCATATGACCCAGTTATTTCCTTTCTTAGTATCTTAGTGAAAGAATTAAAAGTATCATAGCACAAGAATATATGCACACCCATGTTTATAGCAGCACAGTTCATAACAGCTAAATCTTGGAAACAGTCCCCAAATGCCCATCAACTGATGAATGGACAAAGGACGTGGGTTTTCATACAATGGAGTATTACTCAGCTGTAGAGAAGGAGAAACTTGAGACATATCTACATAAATGGATGCATCTGAAGACCATACTCTAAAATGAAATAACTCTCAGTCCCATATTGAACTCAAGTTGGAAGACGCAAGTCTGGTCTCAAAATGGAAGGCCATGATCCAAAGGAGCCAGAGCAGTTGAGGATGCTGTTTATTGGTGGTCTGAGTTTTGAAACTACCGATGATAGTTTAAGAGAACACTTTGAGAAATGGGGCACACTCCCAGATGGTGTGGTGATGAGAGAGCCTCAGACAAAACGCTCCAGAGGCTTTGGTGTTGTGACATACTCTTGTGTTGAAGAGGCGGATGCAGCAATGTGTGCTCGACCACACAAAGCTGGTGTGCTTGTCGTGAAACCAAAGAGGGCTGTATCTAGAGAGGATTCAGTAAAGCCTGGTGCCCATCTAACAGGGAAGAACATTTTTTTATTAAAGAAAATACAAAAGAATATAATTTGAGAGACTACTTTGAAAAATATGGCAAGATTGAAACCCTAGAAGTTATAGAAGACAGGCAGAGTAGGAAAAAGAGAGAATTTGCTTTTGTAACTTTTGATGATCACGACACAGTTGATAAAATTGTTGTTCAGAAATACACACTATTAATGGGCATAATTGTGAAGTGAAAAAGGCCCTTTCTGAACAAGAGATGCAGTCTGCTGTATCACAAAGAGGCCGTGGAGGTAGATCTGGCAACTTTATGGGTCGTGGAGGAAACTTTGGAGATGGTGGAGGGAATTTTGGCCGTGGTGGAAACTTTGGTGGAAGAAGAGGTTACGGTGGTGGAGGAGGTGGCAGCAGAGGTAGTTATGGAGGAGGTGATGGTGGATATAATGGATTTGGAGGTGATGGTGGAAACTATGGTGGTGGTCCTGGTTACCATAGTAGAGGAAGGTATGGTGGTGGTGGACCAGGATATGGAAACCAAGGTGGTGGATATGGTGGTGGTGGAGGAATATATGATGGTTACAACGAAGGAGGAAATTTTGGTGGTGGTAACTATGGTGGTGGTGGCAACTATAATGATTTTGGAAATTACAGTGGACAGCAACAGTCAAATTATGGACCCATGAAGGGGGGCAGTTTTGGTGGAAGAAGCTCTGGCAGTCCCTATGGTGGTGGTTATGGATCTGGTGGTGGAAGTGGTGGATATGGTAGCAGAAGATTTTAAACAACAACAGAAAAGAGCTACAGTTCTTAGCAGGAGAGAGAACAAGGAGTTGTCAAGGAAAGCTACAGTTACTCTCAGACAGCCATCCCAAATGCATTAGAGGAACTGTAAAAATCTGCCACAGAAGGAACGATGATCCATAGTCAGAAAAGTTACTGCAGCTTAAACAGGAAACCCTTCTGGTTCAGGACTGTCATAGCCACAGTTTGCAAAAAGTGCAGCTATTGATCAATGCAATGTAGTATCAATTAGATGTACATCCTGAGGTCTTCTATCTGTTGTAGCTTTGTCTTTTTCTTTCTTTTCATTACATCAGGTATATTGCCCCATAAATTGTGGTAGTGGTACCAGGAATAAAAAATTACGGAATTTTAAACTTTTCAGTAGAAAAAAGTAGTCTATGGCCATACCACCCTGAACGTGCCTGATCTCATCAATAGAAAAAAATAAAATGAAATGAAATAAATCAGGGGCTGGTGAGATGGCTCAGTGGTCTAAAGCACCTACTTAGAACAAGCTTCGCAGAGCACAGGGACCGCGGTTCAATCCCCCAGCACCACATGCCAGCCAGCCCCCCCCCCTGGTGGGCTGAGCTGGCCACACACACACACACACACACACACACACACACAAATAAATAAAAATTTAAAAAAAAA
>NW_004524597.1:15324908-15333246 GCF_000260255.1 Octodon degus | reverse complement strand
GTGAAACTGTCTCATTCATATTTATTTCTCAATAAAAAAATTTAAAAAAGAAAAATGAAGGGAAAAAATTGAAGAAAAGCTTTTGTAAATAAACAGAACTAAGACTGAAGGAATGGGAGTGGAATGGGGAAAAAAAGAACCAAGATATATCTTGTACAGGTACAAATTCCCTATGATGAATGTGATCATTGTGTGTATCTAAAATGTACTAATAAACTTAATGAACTTTTGAGAAACTGTTATTACATCATTCATAATCAGAGAAACGAAAGCCACTTTATTGTTTTTGTTTTTGTTTTTTATTTTTATTTTTTTTTTTTTTTTGTGGCCAGCTCAGCCTACCCTGGTGGCGGGGCTGGTGTGACATGTGGTGCTGGAGATTGAATTGCGGTCCCTACACTTGCCCAAGCTTGCTTAAGCTTAAGGTGCTTTAGCTCTGCTATCTCGCTGGCCCCAAAAGCCAATTTTTAATGAAAAGAATGTGAGTTTACAGAAATTCTTCTGTTAAAAATATAACTCCTTTGTTATATTTGTCACCTATGAGCAGTTTCAAGGATATAGGATATATAGATACATATAAAATTTTCTATAATACATTAACATAAAAGTGAATCTTTAAAAGGTATGTGTAAGATACTCTGGTTTTTGTTTGTTTATTTCTGTGCTGGGGATGAATCCAGGGCCTTTGCACTGAGATACATCCCCTGTCCTTTTTAATTATTTTTATTTTGAGTCAAATTCTCATTTAGTTGCCCGTGCTGGACTGGAATTTGCAATCCTCCTGCCTCAGCCTCCCAGAGTGCTGGGATTATACTTGTGCACCATCATCCCTAGCCCAAATGTCTTTTTAATGAGTGTACATTTATAGTCTAGTAGTTGGGATATAGGACTCTGTCAAACATGAATACAAAACCTTAAAAGCCCCAATATAAACTGATTTTTTATTTTAAGTTAATGTTCCAATGCAGTAATAAAAACATACTCGCTAGAATAAATTTTGGGTGTTTCCTAATGATATAAAGTTTTAGGTGGGGGCTGGGGAGATAGCTTGGAGGTATAAGTACCTGCCTGCCAAGCACAAAGATCCGGGTTCGATCCTGGGCAATACATGCTGTGCTGATCCTGTCCCCGGACATGTCTTGCTGGCCACTGAAACCAGGAATGGTGGCACACACCTGTAATCCCAGCCCTGGGGAGGCTGAGACAGGAGGATCACTATGAGTCTGAGCTGCATAGTGAGATCCTGTACCAAATAAATAAATAAATATATAAATAAAAAGATTTTTTAAAAAATAATAAATAGCCTGAGTTCAATCCCCGGTTCGGCAAAATAATAATAATAATAATAATAATAATAATAATAATAAACAAAGCTTTAGGGAAATCAAATATGCACTTATATTTATTAATTTACATAGTTTTATTTTATATTACATATTACATGACAAATATATAAATATTATTCTTTTCTACTTTCACATTTAGAAAGCAATTATAGCAAAACCTTGGTTTGTGAAAACACGCTTGTAATCCACAGCACTTGTATATTAAAGCAGATTTCCCCATAAGAAATAATGGAAACTCAGATAATTCATTCCACAAACCAAAAATATTCATATAAGAGTGATTAAAAAGCTGTAGAATACAGCTGGGGAGGTAGCTCAGCAGCATAAGCACCTGCCTGGCAAGCCCAGGGTCTTGAATTCGATCCCCGGTACAAAAAAAAAAAAAAAAAAAAGAATGATACTTGTCAAAGCTGTAGTATAGTAGTATAATACAACACAATAACAAAAATACAAAATATAAAGACATATTGCTTGGGACAACTTTCACCATCACTGATTGAATCACCGCTATCTATTGGCTCGGTGGACTTTTTTTCTTTTCATGCAACTTTAAGAAGGGACCCACGCAACGACACTTGCATTTGCCTCCTCTTGAGGGTTCTGTGGAAATGTGAAACTGCATTGCTAAACAGATTCATCGCTCACACTGCTACAGCCTCATTCGGGTGGTGCTTTCGACAACATTTGGCACATTCACATAGCTTCCTAATCTCATTTATTTTTTTCACCTGCAACACAACGTTTTTTTTTTTTAATCTGAAAGTGCCTTGGAAAAGTTTTACAAAAAAGCAGAAATGAGTTATGAAAATATTTGACCATCTTCATTCCTTGGTTGTTTCTTATTGTAGCTCTGTGAGGACAGACTGTTCCCAACGCTCCAGCTACAGCAGGAAGGAGGGGGAAAAAGCAGTCCAACTATAAACCATTTAATCACCAGCATGTATTTGTTCACAAATACATAGAGCAGGTTCCAAGGCCTACAAAACTAGCCCCACTCCCAACTACAAGGTTGAAAGTTTTATGAGTCAGAACATTAAGATCCTTTATAGATGTGAAAGTAGATTAAGTCACCTGGAAAGGGTCTTTGAATATGTTATCTAAGAGCCATGACCACCACACTGCCTTGCCCTCCCCTTCATAGAAATGTAGTGAAGGGATGGCTTCCTCGGCCTTCTTGTCCTCCTCCTCTGGAAAGGAGATCTCTTCTATATCCTCTTGCTGTTGGGAGCTGATCACCCATAATCCCACAGCGCCCAGGGGTGGGGCACCATTGGTTCCCTTGTGATCACGTGACATTCATCATCATGGACTACTGGTACTGCAAGACCGCTCACTCATCAATTTATTGATAAATTTATTAGAAATGTTTCCTCATCTTGCAGAACACTCACAGAATTAGTTACTCACAGTCCAAGCTTTTTTAACTCAAATTGTTCACAAGCACAAGCATCTCCAATATCTAATTTTCCCTTCTCCTCCTCCTCCTTCTCCTTCTCCTTTTCTTCTTCCTACCTCTTCTTCTCTTCCTCCTCCTCCTTTTCCTCTTCCTTCTCCTTCTTCCTCTTTGTTTGCCAGTTTATTAAATGTTTGTTATAACTAAATATACTGCATAATAACAAAATACACTATAACTTAATACTGTAATAACTAAATATACTATATTTGTACCTTTTTAAAAAAAACTGTTCATATACAGATTGGTAAAATATACTTTATAGAAAACCATCAGCACAGCTAAAATAAAAATAATGCACATATCATCCATATATTAAACTGCTAAATTTTTAGGAAAGATTTCAATTTAATCCATACAGGTGGTTATGAAATAATTAGTGGTTTAATTTTTTAAAATCTGGTACCAGATATAACCATAAAGAGACTACAGTCTGTCGCAGCTGCTTAACTCAGAGGTTCAGATTCACAAACAAAAAGGCCTTTAACACCAAGGTAAAAGTAATAAAAACAGTTTAATAAACTGTTAATTGACATGTACATTATTACACAGAAGACAAAGGGTACAGAAGGGAAGTTCCATCGGCAGCGCAGAAGAACTTCCATACCTACAATTCCAACTGCAGCACCAGGGGTCCTGGTACACAGCTTTCAGGGTTGTGACTGGGAAGGATCAGGCAGAACGTCCCCTCCATGGGGGAGACTCCAAAGTCCCCTACCAGGGAGGCCCTTTAAATAGTAGCTGAGGGCTGGTGAGACGGCTCAGTGGTCTAAAGCACCTACTTAGAACAAGCTTAGCAAAGCACAGGGCCACGCGGTTCAATCCCCCAGCACCACATGCCAGCCAGCCCGCCCCCTGGTGGGCTGAGCTGGCCACACACATACACACATAAATAAAAATAAATAAATAAATAAATAGTAGCTGAGACAAACATAGCAGTGTTCCAACGGTGTGCGAGACTGGAGACAGAGAGTCCGTGGCCCCTGAGAACCGGCCGTGCGCCCTGGGGAACAAGCATCTGTGTTTTCCAGATAGGTGAGAGAGACCATCCTCGGGAGATGGTGGCTCACAGGCAGCTCCTGTTCATGTCAGGATGCTCTGCCAGGCATGCCAACATGTCATCTTTAGAACAAGGCCACGACTCTGTGCTAGGAACCAGGAAAATCTCCCTCTGCTCATGTTTAACTCTTTACCAAGCCATGATCTTGAAGGTGTTAATGTTGAAAGGTGGTGCAAAAATATCCACAAAGCTGCTTAATAGTTTTGAGAAAGAGAATAAAGCATTTCCTCTTTCACAGATGCCTTTCTAAATCTATTCCGTATTTATTCCCTCTCCCTCCCAGAAAACTAGTTGTACAGACTGATATACTTATAGGGTTTGGACTATAAAACGGTATACAATGCAAAGACAGAAACAAAGACATTTGTAAGTGGTTTATATTTCCCAGAGACAATATATTTGCTTTCTGAGGTGGTTACCTCTAGTGACAAAACCACAGCCGGCTAGCTATTCAGAAACCAGAATGCTCCAATAATTCAGTCCATAGCTGTTTCTCTCTTAGCATGCTCTTCTTCATTTTCCTCCTCTAGAAGTTGCAGGTGCCTACTTGGTTTGCTTATCCATCATCCTAATGAAGCTGCATCCACAACAGCCCTGTCATCTAACATTCCTTCGACTGTTGCATGCACAT
Organism: Octodon degus; assembly: GCF_000260255.1. NCBI lineage: Eukaryota > Metazoa > Chordata > Mammalia > Rodentia > Octodontidae > Octodon > Octodon degus. Next base: position 15,328,756 of record NW_004524597.1, on the reverse strand, counting down.
TCAAAAGGCTGCGCCTGACACAGCCATCAGGAGGGCTGGAGGTGGCGACAGCAGACCGCCATGCCACACGAGTCATTCCCAATGTTTCCCACTTTGTCTTCTCACAATGAATCTTTCCTGAGAAGCTGCCAATTTTAACAAACAGCATTTTCACTCATGGAACACTTTCTTTTTAACCTCCCAGAAGCATGTATTTCATTATTCTGAGGGACTAGAAGAGGTCTTTTTAATACCACAAAATCTAGCGGTCTTTCACTCAGCATAAGTACATGAAGTGGTGTGATTAGTGCTAGAGGTTTAAAAGGAATCGACTGAATATCAAGGTCTGCTGGTCTGAAAAATGAAACCTCTCATCATCTCCTGCTACAGCAGTCCTCTCTGGAATCTGTATTATCTCATCAGCATTTGGAACTCCTGCTTGGAATCCTTGTTCCATGTCAGCATTAGGTGGTGCTACTTTTAATTTCTCTGGGACCCTCACTCACTGAATGATGGATACCTTCTGTGTTCCATTTCATGCTTAATTTGTCAACTAGTTGCTGCCATCGCAGCAGCAGTGGGGGAAGGAAATGCTGCCCCACTAACCCAGGGATGGCTTGCTGTCAGGCACTATCTACTTCTGTGCTTCACATTAAATCTTTAACTTGCTTCACTGTGCATGTGCTGGATTTGGAGCCACTTTTATCCTCCAAGGCTCTCTGGAGAGTTTGGAGAGGGCTACCACCTGTCAACTGTCGGGGTATTTGGGTGAGCATTCTCAAAGGCCATTGGCTGAGTGCATTGGGCAGTCTGGGCAAAACACCATGGAACAGTCTGAAGAACACTGGACAGTTTTCTTATCTTCAAAGTGTATTTTGAACTTTCAAAGATAATTTTCCAGCACTCTGGGAAGCTGAAGCAAGACAATTATAAGTTTGAATCCAGTCTTGGCAACTTAGCAATAGCCCGTCTCAAAATTAAAAAAAAAAAAAAATACAAGTCAGGTTCAGTTCCTTTTGTAGGAAAAAAAAAAAAAGCCTCCACACCCTCCCCAGTATATTTCAGTTTCTTAGTTGTCCAGGTAATAGTTTCTGTTCCAGTTTCAGTTGCTCCAGTCTTGTAGAAACAGCTGGTCACTGTGATGCACAGCTGGTCACATGCATCACCTATGCTGGTCACATATGATGCACATTACATAAGGGAATCCCCAACTGACAAGCCATTCTGCCTCTGTATTCTCTGCTTGTTTATCTCATATAAGCCCTAGACCACCAGAGATCAAGGCCTGATATTTTGGGAATGATCCTGATCAGTGTCCATTGATATAAATAAATCTGCCTCCAAATCCTGGGTACCATTTTGGTGTTTCTGCTTGCAGTTGCATCTGGTGCATTGGCCAGGAAGGCCAACCATGCTGAGCTCCTTGATCATCGGTTGTAGACCTCACAGATGGAGCAAGAACCTCTTTAGCTCCTGAAAGGAAAGTGAGCCCTCTAGATTTCTTGAGTGTCCTCAAAGTTCTGGAGGAAGATTCCTGGATTACCCCCATCCCTTGAGTGCTCACATCAGTCCCCAAAGGAAGGAGGACACAATCTGTCTGTCTGTCTGTCTGTCTGTCTGTGTCTGCCTGTTTGCCTGATTCTAGTAAAACCTTCACAGTGCCCCAGTTAGTGAGTCTGTCAGTCCTGCTCAGTTTGAACAGAAGAGCTTGATTAAGTCTTGTGAATTAGGGGCCAAGGATATAGCTTAGTGGCACACGCAACCGCCTGGCAAGCACAAGGTCCTGAGTTTGATTCCCAGTACCAAGAACAAAGAAACAAACAAAAAATCATGTTAGTTAAGGCCACCTTCAAGGGAAGGGGGAGTAGAATATTTAACCTCTGAGTGCACACCGAATGTATGTGTGAGTGAGCGGATAGCCTAAGCAATAGGCTGCTCCATCTGTGCACAAAGACCAGGAAGCACTGACCATGATGGCTGACTGGGCCTTCACCTGTGGTCTGTATCAGTTAACACATAGCATAATGGAGGCCTCACATTCTCCTTCGCTAAGTTGCACCTAAGTCTCCAAGAGTGGTGCAGCCAGGTAGGCATCTGAATGGACTCTTTCTCTCTGAAGAGCACCTACCCTTGGTCTGTTGCACCATTGTACAAAACACACACAGGAAGTCAGAGGTAGAAATTTATTAACCAAAACCCAGTCTCTGATGGCAGGAAAAAGGGCTTTTAGATGGTTAAAGTTGAAACCAAACTGCTGCCTGTGTCTCAAAGAAAAAAGAGGAAAAAAGAGGCCCATTCTGAGAACTCTTCTTTGGCACTTTTGTTGGCTACCACAGTTGCTGCCAACACCTAGAGCTTCACTCCCCACCCGTGACTCACCTACTTCCAGGCAACTGAGCTGGTTCCAGCTACCATTGCCTTCATTTGGTCGTGGAGGCCCTCCTCTTGAAACTTCTGCTTCATGGCTATGCCTGTCCTAGTCAGATGATGTCATCTAACACTCACCTGAGATGACTGTCAACAATTCCCTCTGAGTTCCATATTCAGACAGAGGAAAGTTTAGACTGTCAGCCCTGAAAAATGAGTTGGATCTTTTGGGCCTGAATAGATAGGACAGACGGAGCTCTATCAAACTGTGCCTCCAAGGACCAACAGCCATAGTAAAAGTCAGGGACAAACCTGTGACTTTCCTGGTAGACAATGGAACAGAGCTCTCTGCCTTCAAAAGTTCCCTCTGTCAAAAAAAAAAAATTACCATCACTGTGGCCACTGGGACGCTTGCCACTCAGTCTTTCTGCCAGGCACAAGCCTACAGCCTAGGAGAACATCTCCTTTATACCAACTCAGTCTGTCTCCCTCTTATTTAACCCTAAAAATTCAACTTTGACTGTTCCCAGAGAGAAAAATGGTGCCTGCATCAGTCTAAGATAAGCTCAATCTTGAAGTTCTGAAAATTCTCCCAGAGGTGTAGACTAAAGGCTTGCCTCTGAGCCTGGCCATCAACCACGTTGCCTCACCACAACTTCCCCCATTTCTGTCCAGTTGACAAAACAATGCATAAGCGTAAGGATGGCTATGTAGACAACAAAACAGAATTGAGGGTCTAGAAAGAAACATAAACATTTATCATCAATTGACTTGTAAGAGATTGCCAAGACTATTCAATGAGGAATTACAGTCTCTTCCATACATAGTACAGAGACAACTAGACATCTACATGTAAATGAATTTGAATATCATATAAATTAACTCAAAATATACTGGATAAGAATTATAAGCATAAAATTCTCAGAAGAAAATATAGGAGAAAAAAAAGAAGAGGAAAGAAAAGCTGGCCAGATAGCTCAGTCGACTAAAGCACCTGTTTAGGCAGGCACAGGGACTAGGGTTCAATTTCCAACATTCAGTGCCAGCCCTGCCTCCGGGGCATGCTGAGACACTGATTGAGACTGGGCATGCACCTGTAATTCCAGCACTTGGGAGGCTGAAAACAGGAGGATCACTAGGAGTCCAATCTGTATAGTAAGGCCCTGTAGACCCTGTACTATATATATCATAACAATTTAAAACATTCATGCATTACCTTAATAGGCTACTGTCAAGAGACAGAAAAATATGATCCACAAAGTAAGAGAAAATATTTACAAATTATGTGTGTGGTAAGGATCTAACTAGGCATGGTGGCCCAGTCCTACCATCCTGGCACTCTGGGAGGCTGATGCAGGAAGATCTGAATTTTGAGCCAAGCCCAGGCAATTTGGCAACTAATGAGATGTTGTCTAAAAATAAATTTTATGGAGTACTACTTAGCTATAAAGAAAGACAAACTTGAACCCTTTATGGGTAAGTGGATGCAACTAGAGGCTACA
>NW_004524597.1:15285384-15324101 GCF_000260255.1 Octodon degus | reverse complement strand
TAAATGATCTAGTCTCCAGAATATATCGAGAATTTATACAATTAAACAAGACACAGATAAACCATCTCAAAATTAGGCAAAATATTTAACAGGTGTTTTTCCAAAGAAGATATACAACAGCTCACAGGCATATGATTTTCATATGTTGCCATTTAATCCGCATCTGAGCCAGTAAGAGGTAGAAACTTAATCAATTTGAAGATGAGCCCTTTGGGAAGTGATTAATGGAGGTTCCATGATTAAATCCTGGTGGCTTTACAAGAAGAGAAAGAGACAAGAAGTGACACATATGCACATGTTACTGTTTTGCCTCCTGCCTTTTGATGCCTTACACCATCTAAGGATACTACTAGAAAGAAGGTCGTAGCCAGATGCAGCCCCTTAACCTTGCACCTCCTGAAACATATGCTCCAATAAATCCTTTATAAATCTCTTTTCTTTATAAGGTAGCCTGCCTCGGGTAGTTAATTCTACTAATGCAATATCATACACCTAAATGAAGAAGTATCAAAAGGTAGAACAATCTAAATTCCATCAACTGAGAACAAATGTGGCATATCCATAGAATTAAATATCATTCAGCCATGCAAAGGAAGGAAGTGCTGATAAATACCACAACATCAATGAAGCTCCAAAACATGGATGCTAAATGAGAAAAGCTAACACAGAAAGTGTGATTGCATATTTGGTGACTTCGTTTCCATGACGTGTTCCGAGTAACACAGTAATGTGCTGTAGACACAGCAGATTAGTAGTTCCAAGCGTCGTGGGAGAGGGAGTGGGAGTGACCGCTTAATGGGAACAGTGTTTCCTTCTAGGGTGATGAAGATGATCTGGAACTGAGTGATGGTGATGAGGATGTGGAACATCACGCACGCACTGAACTGCACTGAATCAGCTGTGTTAAAATATCCAAGAGCAAAGAGGAGGCTCACTAGTAGAGCTCTTGTTCTGGATTCAATCCCTAGCACTGCAGATAAGTAAATAAAACATTAACATGGGGAGATTTCTGCTATGTGGATATTAACACAACAAATCCAAAAGAATTTCTGCGGGATAGACTGGGGTGTGAGAATGAGAGAGGCAATGGAGATGCCTCATGACTCTTAAGGCAAGAAGGACCAAGGGGCCTTTGAGGCTCTGCACAGTCACCCACCTTCAGTCCAAACTGTCTCCTTTCTCTCCTCTTTCTAGGCATACTCTTTCCACTTTGCTCGTTTTGCCCTGTTCTTCCTCCTACCAGATCTTTCTCTGATTCTTGGCTTGGCTCCTGTCTCAGTTACTTTTCTCTCCTTGCTGGGACAAAATACCCACCATTGAAAATTAAGGAAGAAAAGGATTATTTAGCTCACTCTGTGGAGGTTTCAGTCCCTACTCAGCTGGCTCCAAGGCAGGTGGCACACAGCAGGGGGCACAAGTTCATGACAACAGAAATCACCAAAACAGCAAAAGCAAAGAAAGGAGCAGAGGTGGTAGCAGCAGAGAGAATGCAGGCCTCTCTCCCTTCCTTACGTTGCATTCAGGCTATCTGCCCTAGGGAGAGTGTAACACTTGCACCCATAATCCCAGCATTGGATCATGAATTAATCACAAACTCTAGACGCCCACCCCAGTGACTGCATGAGGCTTTTGGGGGACAACTAGACATACACCATAACAGCTACTGTCCTTTTTGTTTATGATTCAGTTGTGCTGTCACCTCCCTCAAACACTTCCACACCCTTGACTGGCTCTCTTGCATCTGTTGTGTCCCAGGTTTCTTTTCTAAAATTTTTATACCATGTGTACCCCCTATCATGTCACCCAGGCACTTGCCTAAGACAAATCAAGAAGAAGAAAAAATCCAGCCCAGTTTAAGTAAAACTGAAGTAGGGAAAAATGGAGTTTAGTTGTAGCAGTTCTTACCTACCATGAAAGGATGAGGCTGGGGAGATGCTCAGTGTTCTAAGCACACTGAGTTCTGAGTTCTGAGTTCTGAGTTTGACTCCCAGTACCACCTGTGTTCCTTGGCTCCAGTGCTCCACAATGCCAGGACGAGGGATCCCAGGCACCATGGTGCAGTGGGACCACATCCTAGCCGGCATATAGTCACACTCATGATTAGGCTACCAGCACGCTCTTTCTCCGTCCGCTGACAATCACACGTCACACTCAGGCTCATGCTCATTTTAAAACCAATCACTGACCAAGAAAACAAGTACACTGTGATTATCTTAGATCACTCACGACCTCCCCATGATGGGAAAGGGGACTCGTTCTCCAAAATGTGTGCTCAAGCAGGGAGACAGTTACCAGGACTAATTCAGTCTCATTAGGAAAAGGGAAAGGAGAGTGACTATTGAAGTAAAAACTGTCAGGGTTCTCTAAAGAAACAGAACCCAGAATCAAAGGATGAACAAATAGATGTTTGTATTTGTGCCAATATGTACACTGTCATCCTTCAGTATCTAAAATTGGGTTTATCCTAGGACTCTCCACGAATACAAAAATCCACAGATATACAAAAGTGGCATAGTATTAATGTATGCACATCAGATGGTATAGTATTGTTAACCGGTGCACATCTTCTTTCATGTTTTATATAATGCTAGACCTTTTATAAAGCCTAAGATGATACAAATGCTAAACACACAGTTGTACTGTATTATTTAGAAAATGACAAGGGGATTGTTCCAACTTTTGATCCCCTGTGGGCCACCAAGTTGACTTTACACAACTATATTTCTAAAAACAAACAAAACAAAACAAAACAAAACAAAAAACTTAAAGGGCCCAGCCTTATGATGAATCCTCAGAACTACTCCCCCACCCAAAAAAAAGTAAAAGAAAGAAAGAGAACACCTATAACCACCAAAAACAAAGTAAAAAAAAAATCATCCATACATGTTCAATACAAATCCAACTTTTTCCAAATATTTTCAGTCTGTGATTGGTTGAGTCCACAGATGCAGAAGCCACAGACACAGAGGAGCCACTACACACACATACACACACACACACACACACACACTCACACAATCACATGTATAAAGTAATATATTATAAAACACTGACTCACAGTTATGCAGGCAAAGATTTCTCAACATTTGCAGTCAGCAAGCTGAAGATGTAGGAGAGCTGGTGGTTCGAAAGGGCTGAGACCCATGAAGAATCAAGTTTCCACTCAATTGCAAAGGTAAGGCCAATTGTTCCAGCTGATATGATAGGGCAGGTCTTCCCCATACTCTGCCTTTTTTGCTCTATCCCATGTCTTCAGCTGATTCCATGAGGCCCACCACACCAAATCTCATCTAGCAATACCCTCACAGCACACCTACAGGGGTGTCTGACCAATGTCTGGGCACCCTTCACCCAACAGACACAGAAAATTAACCATCATAGCAATAGGGAACATTGTTCACATGGGACACCCGACAGAATGTCATTTGGATTACTCTGTACTGTGAGGGCTTCAGTTGGGCATCAGCCTCTCTTACTGTTTAGTGACATATTTATGGTTAAGCTGTTTAAATTCTCTGGGTCACTACTATAAAATACAGACAAGAGAAGTAACCTACATCATAGCGTTGACTGGTAGATTAAATGAGATAACTTGTGACATTCAAAGCATCGTATCAGACACTTGAAGTGCTGATAAATTGCAACTGCTGTTATCATTACTACAGTAAGGATTGTGTTATGGTTTGTGTCTAGTTGTCCCCCCAGAGCTTCACACAGTCATAGGGCAGACTGCTAGAGTTTATGATTAAATCATGATGCACTGGGATTATGGGTATGAGTACTACACCCAGCCTGGGGCAGGTAGCCTGAATGCTACCTTAAGGGAGACAGACTTGCTCTCTGTAACCATTGCTGCTGCTACTCCTCCTTTACTCTTGCTCTTTGCCACCACCATGAACTGCTGTCCTCTGTCATGTGCCACTCAGCCTTGGAGCTAGCAGAGTATGGACATAAACCTCCATTAACTGTGAGCTAAATACACCTTTCCCTCCTTTATTTTGGGTGTCAGGTATTTGGCCCAGCGATGAGAAAAGAGTAACCGCCAGGTTGTGAGGTCATTCATGGTGCCAGTTATACATACATTGCTAATTCTTCAGTCTTTGCTCCTCTGAAATAGAAGGCTTCAGACGCATTTCTCACTTCAGTTGAGCTGTGCTGAGCTTCCTGGATAAAAGATGCTGGGTGGATAGTATAGGAGGAAGCAGCCACTTACTGGTCGCAGCTGCTGCATCATTGGCCAGTGGTCTCCTTGTGAGTCCTGGCCCAAAGGGCTGGGGTCAACGGCGGGATTCTCAGATCCTGGGGAATTCTTTGGGCTCCAAGTAAGCCGATCTTAAGTGATGGTGTGCTAGTGGTGAGCTTCAACTCCTGGCTGACAGGGGCTTCCTACTGAGGGCAAACTTCCGGGAGAACTATACTCTCCTATGATCTGCACATAGGGAAGGGAGGCACTTCTGTTCTGGCCTTTGATGAATGATACCATAGATCTTGGAAGGCTCTAGATAAAAATGCTAATAAAAGTAGAGCCGCAGTTAACTTTTATTGTTGCTGGCCTTTCTCCTCTGGGCCTGTACAGACAATATCACACCTAAGAATCAAGTCATTCTGAGCCCTTCTACGTCCACTTTATTTTTTATATTTATTTATTTTTATGTATTTGGTACAGGGTCTCACTACGCAGCTCGGACTCATAGTGATCCTCCTGTTTTCAGACTCCCCAGTGCTGGGATTTCAGGTGTCTACGTGTACTTTAAAGATGCCAAAACTGAGGCCCTGGTGTTAACAGTACCTCCACCATCTTACATTACTTTATTTCTGTAAGTCTGGCACCTTCAGAAGCCCAAGGGGTTCTTTCCCAGCTCCAGGCAGGGTGTAGGACAGAGGGCGCGGGGCACGCGGGAAGTAGGCAGGGTTGAACTCAGCCGGTAGGCGGTGCAGTGCGTGCAGAGTGAGGCGGCCACGCGGGTCCTGACACATGCATTCAATCTCGTCTCACAGGACAGACCCTCTGCACACGGATGCCGAGCACCGATACTTGCTCTGGAGGCGGAGGTGCCGCCCCATCCCACCAGTCCGCCCCCTGGCGTCCTCCCCCTCCATTGTCCATCATGCTTGAGCTGCTCCACAGGATTTGAGGGTTGCCTGAGCTGAGGAGGGGCCACCGCTCACCCCGCCCCCGACATCGCACGCTCAGCCATTCCGTAAGCTTAATACCTCCCCGCGCGGCTTCAAGAGTTGGCCTTTGAGCAAGGGCTTTCCGCCCCGCCTCCTCTGACGTCACGAATCTGCCGTCAATCACTCTCGGCCCCGCCCCAAGCGGCTGCCTCAATTCGCGGAGAGGAGGTGCCACAGCGGATCCCGCCCGCCCCTGACGTCGGCACCCTGCTCCGCCCTCACCCTTTGCCCCGCCCCGCGCGGCTGCTGTAGTTCCAGGCGTGGAGGAGGAGGAGCCGATGCCGACCCCGCCCCTGACGTCACGCCCGGCGCTGTCCCTCACGCTCGGCCCCGCCCCAAGCGGCTGCGGTAGTTTGAGTGGAGAGGCAGGTGTTGGTTCAGCTACCGCCGCGGACAACACCGGACCTTGCCAGCCATGACTTCGGCCCCTGCGGGTAAGGACGCGCGCGGGACGGCGGGAGGGCAGCCGGGAACGCTCCCACCGCGCGGCTGACTGGCTTTCGTGCTTGTCCCCAGAGGCGGAGACCCGGCAGAAGCTGCTGCGCACCGTGAAGAAGGAGGTAGGTGCAGGTGACCCCGGGACTGGGGCGACCCCGCCACTGGAGAACGAGGCTCCACGGAGAGGCAGCCACCTCAGAGGCGAGCTCCCCCGGTGGGCGTTGCTTCCTGCAGGCCTGAGGGCAAGTGGAGTTTGGGGGGCTAGGGGGTGTCCAGGAGCTTGGGTGGGGGAGGGGGAACCTCGGTGTTTTTAAACGTTGTGCAGAGGGGGAGACAGCTGGAGGGGTCCTCCCGTAGGTGTGGTACAGCGGGCGGCTTGTAGGTGGAACTCAGTGAGAGGTCTTCCTTTAGTGTTTACAGCCGTCGCCCACCGAGGTTGTTGTAGAGGAGGGGAGAGTTTATAGTGACTGGGGCAGGAATAGCATTTAGGTGCCTGTACTGCGTGAGAATGTGTTTACGCACACACCTGTGGATGGAGATGTGATGTATGTATGTGTGTCTCTGTGGAGGTACCCAAGTTGATCTCTGTCATGTGATCTGTATGTGTGTATAATTTTTTGAACGTGAACCTATGTATACTTACGTGACACATGTGTGCATGAACATATAAGGCTAAGGCAGTGATCATGTGTGTGTTTATGTTGTCTGTTCGCATCCTTCAGCCTGAGACACCATTGCTGTCGCCTGCATCTTTTGAGTCCTCTGTCCAGGAACCCTGCTTGGCTGTAGACCTTGTACCCAATCCTGCTCCCAGTGCTTGGTTTCCTGGCCATTTGTTAACGTGTGTTATAGTTGGCACCTCTGAAATACAGAGAAGCCTTTTATGCGGCAGGCAGCCAGCCAGAAAAGGCAGCCTCTAGGCTGGGACCTGTTGCTGCCCCACCCTCCACAGGAAGCACGTACAGTGTTGGTGTTCATATGTTTCTGTGTGTGTCATGTCCCTTTGTGTTTAAAGAAACAGCTCTAGAGCTAACTGTACTTTCTGGCATGTTTTAATAAAGAGACATGCAAGATATATGTATTCCTCAGAAAGCCAGGAAGTTTTCATCTCAACCTTTCTTTTTAATGAAATGGTTGTTCAGTGGAGGAGGCAGCTGTAGACAGAAAAGAGTATCAGCAAGTCATCTCGGGAAGGTTCTGACTGAGTTCCTGGGCCCCTTAGAACCCTGCACAAGTCCAGGACTCAGTTTCCCCATCTATAAAAGAAAGCAGTAGTCCTGGTTTCCCAGATCTGGTACATGTCAGGCTAGGATGGGCTGCTGAGCAGGCATTGCTCCTGGTACCCAGAGGGCTGGGCCAGTCTCCTAGGAACAGCCGTTAGGGCTTGGAAGGAGCTGTCTCCTGGCTTGAGGGCTGAAGCCAGCTTCTAATCAGCTAGACCTCTGATTACCATATGTGTTGCCTGAGATGGGTAGATGCAGAACCTTGCTAGAGGCAGATACATTAAACTGCCGATATAGAATCCAAAGGTAAGTTTCTTGGTTGCAAATTCTTAGCTGTTTCTAAATTCTGAATTTATTGAGGCCAATTGTTTCATTAATGATAGCTTCTGTTTACAGGGGGAAGCTATATGCCTTGCCTTGAGTAAACATTAACCTTATAAAGTGAGTGGAGTTGTCTCCATTTTATAGACAAGGAAACTGAGGCTCGTGGTCCCTGGGGAGGACCACTAAACCAAGAAGGGGCAAAGTCAGGAGTTACCTCCCCGCTCGATCTGACTTCAGAGCCAAGCTTAGCTACAAAATATGCCCATCCATGCCTATAAGATGCCACAGTCTTGGGATGTGTTGGTGACGTAATCTTCACTGTACAAATGAAAATATCCTGGAGCAGAGAGTAGGGCTTGTTTCTAGGACAGAGAATAGGTGCAGGGGACAGGTTCAAGTCTGGCATTTTTTATCTGTCTGATGAGCACTGGGTGCCCCTGAGAGCTTACATCTGTGCCCTCCAAAGCAGCCATCTCCTCTCCATTCCTTCCTTTGCTTACCTCTGGGGACAGCAGGATTTGAGGGATGGGATTCCCCTCTCATAGCCTCATCCTCCTTTATGAAAGGAGTACTGTAGGGATCAGCCTCTGTCTTAAGATAAGCCAGGCATGTGTGTAAGCTTGGTCTGAGCCACTGCAGCCACCAGGAGAAGGGGAGAGGTCATGGGCTGTAAGCTTTGTTCCATGCTGATGTAGGAAGCCATCAGGACCTAGTGCCCAGGCGGCAGGGCAAGAAGGTGCCTGGTTGAGGTTGGAGATGTGACCGAGTGATAGGGCGCTTGCCTCAGCACTTCCTAGCCTGCACAAGGCCCTGGGTTTGAACCCCAGCACCACCCCCACACACAAGCACTTTGACTCAGCCAGAGCAGGGTCCAAATCCTGAATGCAGTTCCAATGATGTGTGCGTCTAGTGCTGAGCCAGCTCCTAGGCACAGTGATAAACAAAACAGGCATGGCTTCTGTCCTGGCACTGACATCTGGCTGCAGGAGACAGACTCTGGCAGAACCTTGAGTGGGATTAAGAGAAAAGATACAGAGGGTCTAGAGATGAGGCACTTGGCACCGCAAGAATACAAAATGATCTGTGGTGCAGCTTAGTAGTAGAGCACATGTGAGACCTGGGTTGCATCCCCACTATCAAGGAAAAAAAAAGGATTACAGAGCACGGAAGAAATAAAAAGATGCATGGGAGGGCCGGCGAGATAGCTCAGCGGACTAAGCACTTGCTTAGGTAAGCGCAGGGGCCAGAGTTCAATCCTCGGCACTGCATGCTGTGCCAGCAATGGAGTCCAGGCGTGGTGGCGCACACCTGTAATCCCAGCACTAGGGAGGCTAAAAATAGGATCACTACACGTCTGAGCTGTGGAGTGAGACCCTGCACGTGCACACGTGCGCGCGCACACACACACACACACACACACACACACACACAAAAGAGATGCATGGAGCAAAGGAAGTTCTTTTGCAAGGATATGATTTTTTCTTTTTTTTTCTTTTCTTTTTTTGTCTTGTTTTGTCTTGTTTTGTTTGGGTACTAGGAATTGAACTCCTTGCACTTACCGGACAGGCACTGTTCTACTGAGCTATATCCTCAGCTCCCCAAGGATGTGTGATGTTAAATAACATATAAAATATGACTTAGGCTGTGTAGGTAGTTGTGTGAGATAGAGGGAGAGAAAGAAAAACCATTCTGGACTATAGGAACTGTTTGTACAGAAGACTATGGCTGTAGAGAACAAGGTGGATTTGGAGGAACCCAAGTAGTTGGAGCAGAGAGAAAGAATAATTGTTCTGGATGGTGCTCAGTCTCACCAAGCAAGAGAAGAGAGTGGGGATGAACAAAACTGGCAGTCCGGAAAGAAGAGAGTAGACCTGAAATCCAATGCTTATGATTTGCATGCCCTGGATGGGATGAGTGACTATCTTTATCTTCACAAGAGCCTGACTTTAGGTTTATTCATTATGTGAATGAAGATTACTCACCTGGCAGGGTAACCTCTATGAAAACACCCACCATGTTTGCCTAAGCTTTTCCAGAGAAGAGTGTGTGTGTGTGTGTGTGTGTGTGTGTTTCTACCACCGAGGGAGAGCTGGAGGCAGTGTGGCCTCCAGATGATTTCCTCCAGGTAGCTCCAGCCAGCTGCACCCTGGCTCCTTGCTTGCTCTTGTTGCCCTCCCTGCCATCTTTTAATTTTGTTTTGGCTCCCAGAGCTAGCGGACTGGCTTCCTGTTGTCATGACAACAGCCATTAAAAGAGCCAGCCACATGATACAGGTTGATAAAGGAAGCAAAGTGACTAACTGCCTTGTTTTCCTGCTGCAGACTGGGCCTGGAGGGGGGGAAGGCGAGTGTTTGTGGGCAGCAGTTCAGACCCCGGGAAGGGGGCAGGGAGAGGCAGCAAGTCCTGCAGGGGAAGCCACATTTAGCGCTGTGAACTGAGCTGAAACGGCCTTGACTGTGGAGCCATCACAGCTTCAGAGCAGAGAACATGGAGAGCCTCTGGGGAAGTGTGCCTCCTGCCTCAGTAGGGGGTTAGGGGATGGGAGAGGAAGTGGAGGGAGCTAAGGCTGGAGGGAAAGGAAGGAGGCACTGATGGTGCTGTAACTCAGTGGTCTTAAAGAAGGTACAGCTTTACCAACCCCACTTCCAAATTGGTTTGCCACATAATATACAGTTTGCCCACACTTAATTTTACACTTTAGGTAGAGTGTAGTGGTGCATATCCGTAGTCTCACTACTTAGGAGGCTAAGGCAGGGCGACCACAAGTTTGAGGCCAGTCTAAGCAGATTAGTGAGACCTTGCCTCAAAATAAAAAGCTAAAGGAAGAGGGTTGGGGCTATAGATAGAGCACTTACCTAGCATTGGGGAGACCCACCAAAAGAAAAAAAAAATTTCAGATGAGCAACAAATAAGTTTTCAGAATGAATATGCATTACTAAACCTGGCTACCTTACCCCAAAGCACATTTAGCAGTGTCTGGAAACATTTTGGTTATGGGACTAAGCCAGGTTTGCTGAATTGTATGGTTTGGAATAGCTAATCCATGGAATAGCTCAATATTCTATGATGACAGGACCCCTGCTCTGCCACCACCTTCACCCTCATCACTAGGAATTATCTGGCCAATGTGACAGTACCATCCCTTATCTGAAATACTTGGGATCAGAAAGCTGTGGCTGTCCCCAGATTTTGACGTGTTTGTGTGTGCATGCTCATGGGGATGAGACCCAGGTCTAGCAGTGTTGCATTGGTACCTCCTACACACCTTGTTTCTCTAGCCTGGAGCTAATTCTGTGTAGTGCTGCCAGCATTTTGAATGTGATCCTTTGCATAGGGTCACATGTGGAATTTTCCACTTGTGCCATCATCCCATGTCACAGTCAAAATGTTTTTCAGTTTTTAGATTTTTGGATTAGGAGTGTTCAACTAGTCCTGGGAAAGGTACAAACCTACCAACTGACAGCTGATGGACCCAGTACCCACCATGACCCTTTGCTTCTCCAGTAGGTCTGATGCAGGGGTCTTCCTTTTGAATGCTTCTCCCTGCTTTTAAATTGTTTTGTATGCTTATTTGGGGTCTAGAGGGACAGCAGGGGCAGTGAAAAAGGGTCCTGGCTCTTCATCTGTCATCCAGGACAGACTTCAGTGTGTCTCAGCTTCATTCCTGTGCAGTGAGCATAGGCTGTGGGAGAGAGATTGAACTCTGTGATGCCCAGTGGCTGCCTTCGTTGGATTGTTGTTGGGTCCCAGGTGCTGTGCCTGGGGCTGCCCAAGTATTGTCTCCATCCCTGCTGATAAAGTTCCAAGAGGGAACATCATTATCTCCTTGCCTTGATTGTGAAGTTCTTAAGGCACAGATGTGTGAGCAGTCAGCTCCAGAGTCACTTGGCCAATCCATGGAATAGCCAAGATTCTTCTGGGACAGGATCTTGTGACAGAGGACAGTGACTGGGAGCTGTGAACTTCAGACGAGACCTGGAAACACAGCTCAGGATTTCACATACGTAGGGGAAGCAGATGAGGCAGGAAAGCCCACTTACCCCAGCTGGTGCAGGGTTGTGACTGCCAGGCCACGGCACTTGGATTTGCCCTAACAGATAGCTATAGGAGGTGCTATAGAAGACGTGTGAGCAAGGGAGGGTTTGCCTTGAGTTGTATGTGAGAAAGTGTCCTCTGATAGCATTGAGCAGGATGGACATTTTCTGCCAGTTCTAATTAAAAGAAAACTTTCTTCTTTCCTCTTTCTCCTTCCTCCCTTTCATTCATTCTTCTACAAATATTACCAAGGATCCACTCTGTCTTGGGCCCTGTTCTGGAAGGCGCAGGTTAAGAATTGAGATAAGGAGACTCATTATGTGATCTCATTGAGTGCTCAGTCTAATGAGGGGACATACAGATGAATGGTGTATCTTAAAGGTGCCAAGCGCTGGTGAAGCTCATGAAGACTAGAGCAGGATGGGAAGGGCTTGCTGGAGGTCATGGTCCTGGTGGCTTCTTGATAGGTGATGCCTGAGAAGAGATGTAAAGAAAGGGAAGAATTGGAGTGGACATGGGCAGGATAAGTGGTAGAAACAGAATAGCACAGACATCAGTGAAGCCAGAGTGGAGTGAAGAGTAGAGGTTGGAGAAAAAACTGGGGGCTGATTGTGCAGGGCCTAGTGGCCCTTAAAAACTTTCACTTTCACTTTGGGTAAGATGGGAGCCCTGGATGAGTGGAGTGGTGAATGCCTGCAATCCCAACACTTAGGAAGGTGAGGCAGGAGGATTGCCACAAGTTCAAGGCCAGCCTGGACCACATAGTTCAAACCTAGTTTAAACTACATAGTGAGACCCTGTCTGGAAAAAAAAAAAAAATGAGCATAGGAGTCCTGGTGGAGTTTTGAGCAGGCAAGGAATCTAAATTCGTCTCGAGACAAATGGGGAGGGAACAAAGGCATTAGGGCATGAGGCCAGAGAGGAAATTTCTGCCTTATTTGTTGGGCTTTAGGTTCTTGGGCTAGGAATCACAGTCTCCCCCTGTTCCCCCTTGGGCTGAGTAATGACCCCAGATGTGCTTGCCATGATATGCATAGAGGAGAGCCAGGTGGCATGTAAGAGTTCTTAGAGGCCCTGCAGGGTTGACTCAGACTGTAGGCCTGAGAGGTGGAATCCTCCTTGTGAGGATGCATTTTGATGCTCTTTCAAGGCTTTGGCATTGTTGGGTTCTGGAAGCTGTGGGAAGTGTTGAACATCTATACCAGCTTGGTGTCCTGGTTCTCTGTGAAAGGGTGACAGAAAGAGCCTTCCTTGTGTTCCGTTGCTATATAGCTCATGAGCTGCTCAAGGAGTCAGGGACATCCAGTTGCAGGTCAGCAGGGAGGAAAGGGCATCAGTGTCCCCCTGTAGGCCCATGCTGTTGCATATGTAGAATCCTGAGTGGGACATGAGGGTGCCTGAGTCTTTGTTCCACTCCTGCCCCAGCATCTCTGTGGCCTACACAGCTGTATGGCTCTCAGAGCTTCAGCTTCTCTGATTCAGCATGGCTGATGCCATTTTCTAAGAGTCAAGTGTGCCTTGTTTTTCTCTATCCTGAATTTGCTGCATCTGAATTTAAGACTTAATAAAACTTCATAGCTGATAAGGCTTTCTGGAACCTTTACTCTGTTCAGGGAAAATCAGAGTTTGACCAAAGCCTTAACAAAAAATTTTTTAAAGGATAAAACAGCAGGTAATGAGTCTTTTATAGAGGTGCTGTATGTAACTATCCCAGCACCCTTCTCTTGGGTAAGTAAACACCTTCTCTTGATTAAGGAAACTTGGGCACCTAGTTTCCAGATGGCAGCTAACCTGCCTAAGGTTGTAGAAATTGTCAGTGGCGCGGCATGGTGGTCTGGCTCCAAAAGCTTTCTTTCTATTATTCTGGGGATAAACCCTGAAGCTCACACAGTCTTGAGCTGTTCCGAGGGCACAGAGTGGGACAGAGGCCAGGCTTTGGAATCAGACAGCTCTGGCTGAAATATGGCCATGCCTTTAGCAGTGTGTAAACCTCTCACTTGATAGTCTCCTCATGGGTCCAGTGGCAACAAGGATGTGGCCTCCCACAGCAGCCTGTCCATGCTCTTATTGCCTGGCTGTTGGCTCCTCTTTGGAGGGATCTGTCAGCACAGCACTCTGCTCGTCTCATTGGTCACAGAAGGACACTTACCAGCGTCTCTGGTCACAGCTGAATGTGCCAGTGCTCTCTGTAGGATCTTCTCTCCATAGGGCTGGGGATGCTGCAGCCCCAGAGGAATGCTGTGGAACGAGTGGCAGAAGGAATTCCTTAAGGTCTGAAGGAACGAGCCCTGTAGTGGGATCTGGAGGGCTGAGGGGCTTGGTTGGCTGCCTTCCTGTCCTGGGAAATCTCTGGCTTCCCTCTCAGTCTGGTTGCCTCTCATTCCCTAGAGATTGTCCCTGGGTTTGGGGAGCTCTGAACCCCTTGTGAGCCATCTGCCAGCAAAGTTGCTTTGCGCCCAGGACTAAGGGGCTGAGAGTTCTAAATGCAGATAAGGCTCATGCATTTTGTTAATTTTTGGTGATCAAAAGATGGTGAATGAAAAGATCTATATGCTTTTCTTCTTTTCAAAATTTTGCACTAGGATCGTGAGTATTTTTTTAAGGATGGCAGCAGTAAATTGTGCTTAATTAATTATAATTAATTAAGCAACTTCTACTTAATGCCAGTCTAAGTTGTATTTATCTCACTTATGCCACAAAGCAATATTCTAAGTACAAGCAGCAGCTGTTCTTTACTTATGGGGAAATTGAAGCTCAGAGAAGTTAAGAAAATGAACCAAGGACACAGTGGAGAAGCAGAGGAGCTGGATCCATTCCAAGTTAAATGCTAATAAAACTGCTTAGAATAGTGATGGTGAACCCTTTAGAATTTTCAGTGATAACGAACAGCCTGCTGCAGCATGTGTGCCATAGGTTCATTACCACTAAACAAGAAATAAATATATAAACATAAGAGAGACAGAAAGAATTAAAAAAAAGATTTATTTCAATGGGGAAGTTCAAGATTATTAAACTTCAGGTACAGCTGTATCCAAGTAGTCCAGTGATGTCATCAGGACACTATTTCTCACCATCTCAATGTTCTGTCTTTCTCTTGTGATTGTTGACTTTAGGCTGAGCACTCTCTGTGGGGAGGTAGAGTGTCTCCCAGCAGCTTTAGGGGCACAGTATGCCAGCTTGGCATCACAGCACTAGAGAGCATCACCTTCCTGGTGGTTCTAGAGCAAGTCGTAGGATTAGGTCCCACTGGCCCATGCTGCTGTTGGGCCCGTCACAATGAGTGAGATGGCTCTGATTGGTCATACCTCTGGGAGAGTCAACCCTGTGGGCAAAGGGACAGCAGAGGACAGTCAAGGTCAGATGGTAGAGCAGGGAGCTGGACACCAGGCAGACAAACCACAGGTGACACCGTCACATTGGTGAGGGTGTTCACATCTGCAGCTCAGCCCCAGACAGTGATGAGGGCACAGGTGGGGTCCCTGTCCCTCTAGAGAGGAGGGGCCAGCAGTGGACAAGCCAACAGGTGAAAAACTAATATTGAGTCAATATGGATGAGCAAGGGGAAGGATGGGCTGGGGTATATTAGGGTGGGCGTCTCAGAGACGGTGTTAACTGAGCCAGCTAGTAGTTTAAAGATGAAAAGGAGCAGCTGTAAGGGACTGGGAGTACAGAACAAGGTACTGAGGAAGGAAGTAGCTGGCAGCATTAAGGGAAAGCATGGGGGCGGGGAGTGAGGAGGAAAGGGACAGGAGACAAGTCAGAGACAGACAGGGAGAGGTGACCTGTCTGTCAGGACCCTGAGTGTTCTCTGGGATTTTCCTTGGGGTGGTGGCAAGGAGGGCTTTTGAGTTGTCCTCACCTGACACCTTTGTGAAGTCCCATGCCCCATTGCAGGTCATGTTGCGGTGAGTCTGTGAAGAAGCTGGCTTAGAAGGAGGAGCTGCACAGAAATCTTGGGCTCCCTGCCTGCATCCTTCCCAGTGCTTAATGAGGAAAACATATTTGTCTCTTTTTGGGTAGACTTTATTTGCAGTACTGTGAGGCAGGACTCAATGAACCCAAGTCTGTGCATGCTAGGCAAGAGCCCTACAACTGAGCTGCACTCCCTGCTGTAGTCCTGATTTTATTAGAGCAGCTCTAGGTTCATGGCCAAATTGAACAGAAGGTATTAGAGACTTCCTGTAGATCCCCATCACTGCACACACACAGCCTCCCCTGCTGGCCTCTTCCCTCCGTGGTGCAGTTGTCATAATTAATAAACCTGCATTTGGAGCCTGTGGTTTGTATTAAGGTTTGTGATTGATGTGCATTCTGTGGTTTGAACCAGCATATAATGACATAAACCCATCACTGTCACTGAGTGTATACAGTACTGTACAAATCCCTTGTGCTCCAGCTGTTTATCCCTGCCTCTTCCAACTCCTGGGGGTGGTGGTCTTTTTACCATCTCAGTAGTTTTCCCTTCGCCAGAATGTTGAATCCTAAGTGTGCGGCCCTCCAGATTGGCTTCTTGTACTGATAGGCATTGAAATTGTGGCATTTCTTTTCATTAGCACAGTTCTTGAGAACCTACCTGTGGCAGAGAGAGGGAGACTGGAAATGTCAGGTGTACCGGGAGAGGTAGGTCATGGAAACCAAGAGCCCAGGGCAGAATGGAGCTGGCAGGTGCTGCTAACTGCTAGCCCTGGGAGCAGGGAGCTGGCTGTGCAACAGGCTGAGTGTGCAACACACTGGCTACCTAGCCACCCTGCTGCTGGAGTCCACCTGAGGCAGCCTGGAGTATCCGAGCAGGAAGTCTTGATTCAGACCCTGGCCTCTCCACAGGCCTGATGACACTGCTGTGAATGTTGGGCTCATGTGGGCAAACCTCCCTTACAGGAAGCCTCCAGAGGTGTTTGTTGAGTGAAGAATCACTCTGCTGTGTGTCAGGCGTGGGATCAATAATCCTGGGTTTGGAATCCCACCCTGCCACTCCCAAGTTGTGTGTTCTGTGGCAAGTTGCTTGACCCAGCCGTGACTCAGTTTCCTCATCTATAAAACAGAACTGTACCCATCTCCCTGAACTACCATGAAGATTAGATGAAGTCATCTCTTAAGCAGGGCACCAGCACACAGCAAACACTATAAGCACATGCTAATCATTTCTATTTCAAACAAGTGTTCAGAGCTTTTAACTGCAATGGCTATTGCATTAAATGCTTGAAATGCACAGTGCTCTCCTCATTATTAAAGGACATGGATTCCAAGGCACCCTGAGATCCCAAAATCCATGAATGGTCAAATTCTCCATAGAAAGTAGCGAAGTTATGTGTAGCACCTGTGTACATTCTGCTGTATACTGTACCATCTCTGGGTTACTAATAGTATAATAGAAATAGTTGTTACACTGAAGTATTTAGGGAATAATGTGCATGTTTGTGAATGTAGAGGCCCTTTCAGAATACTTTAGGTCCACAGGTAATTGAATCTGCACACGTGGAGCCCTCATATGTGAAAGGTTGATTAGTCATCTTTCACTTGTGGGGCAAACTAGTGTCACCCATTTTGCTGTTGGAAAAGCTGAGGCTCAGAGAAGGAGCATGGATTGTCCAAGATCATGTATGCAAGATCTGGAATTCTGGGAGTCGCATTCCAGAATCTAGTGCTCATATCCAAGTAGTAGCAGAGGTCATACTAGGAGCTCAGAAAATGGAGAACCATGAAAACCTTGGTGTGTGGCCCAGGAGGGGATGAGGAGAGGGCATGTGATTTGGCCCATGAGGACTAGGGGACATTTTCCAGAGCTGGAGATGGTAAAGGTATGGACGGGGATTGAGTGAGGGGCCTGCAGGAGCCAAGGCCAGATGGTAGGATCACTTGGGTCACTCAGAAGGAATGGCACGTGTGACAGAGCTCAGGATGCAGAGGTGGGGAGGAACAAGATTCAGCAGGAAAGGAGATTGGCCCACACCATGGAAACAGTCACTGTCTGCAGAGTGGCCCCCTCCCTCCTGCTTTCCCTCCCTGCCGCCCTGCTTGAAGTCTGTCTGTGTGAGTCTTGGAGCTTCCCAAAATACTCCAGTTCCCACCCCCACCAGCCCCTCCCATCTGACACCTCCTGCATGCCTCTCCCATAACAAATTGAAAAATTAACAACTGCCAGCTCTTTTCATATAGTGCTTTTCCCTGCCACATTGTCCTTACGTCTGTTCCTTTGGTGAGCTTCAGGACAATTCTGTGGAGGCAGTTGCAGGGCCAGGAGGGCAGAGTTTTCCTCTCTGCTTTAGAGTTAAAGGAACTAAGAGAATTAACTTCTACTTGTATTTTCCATTTTGAGCCATCACTACCTCCAGCAAGCCCTCCCTGACCTCCTCTTCTGTTATTCTCATTGAGCTTCATTCTTTGACACAGAAAACTGATCTCATATTGTCAGTTACCCTTTGTGTGGCTTAGTTCATGTCTTTCCATGTCTCTGGCCACATGGCAGCACTGCAGAGATCCTGAGTGACTGAATGACACAGGCTCATGTGATAAGTGCCTGCAAGGAGGTGCTAATGAGACATGGAAAAGCAGCATACTTGCCTCCCCTGCTTGGAGAACCCGGGGAAGCTTCCAGAAGGAGGTGATGTCTTGGCTGAAGTTTGCAGCCTGAGACACAGGCAGCCAGCTGGGCGTCTGGCTGAAGACAGTGGAGATGAGGCATAATGATGCCACTTTTGAGAACCTGGTCTTACGGGGTGGTAGAAAGAGATGCCAGCCTGGGAAGGGGTTTATTCCAGTCCTAGGAACCTGAGGTGCCTTTGGGCAGGCAGAGTGGTATCACCTGCCTTCTGCCAGCCCCTTTCTCTATTGGTTACCAAGGGTCCTTTAAGTCACCCCACGCACACGTACTTGCTCCACATGCTGTGGGTTATTTTTAATTCCACCCTGTAGTGCCCTCTTGGCATCCCAAGTTAGCCATCACAACCTCTTCTGGTTTCTCATAGATAGGAGTCAGGACACCTGGGGCTGCATCCCACACACAGCTGATGCTGGCTCAGCATCACCCTCTGCCCCATCACTTCTGCCAGGTGCCGGCCATCTGAGATGCAGGTGGAGCATAGAGCAGTGGCCTGAGTGTAAATGCAGCAGCCTAGAGGAACAGTGCACAGCTCTGGTGACTTTAACTTAGGCCTACTTTCTGACCAGGGCTCCCCATGGGCTGAATCTAACCTGTTATGTTCACCTTTAAGCTGCGAATGTTTTGTTTTTTTTAATTTTGAAAGGGTTGTAGACACAAAAGAGATTATGTGACTTAAACTGTGTGTGGCCTAAAAATAGCCTTGTACGATTGAACAAGTAAAAATAACTTGCTGGACATAACCAATAAAAATTCATGATACCTAGCTAAATTTGAGTTTGAGAGAAACAGCAATACTGCATGCAATACTCCATGGTGTTTTAGAGACATACTTTTACTAAAAATGATTCTTTACCTGAAATTTTAGATTTATATGGGCTGGCCAAAGAACTAAGCAGGCACAGGGGCTGGGGGTTCAATCCCCAGGCCTGCCGTGCCGGCCCTGTCCCCAGGGCGTGCTGAGACAGCCTCTGAGATACTTGCTATGTAATCTTTTATAGGAAAGCTGTTGGCTTTAGCTTTGCACATGTCAGTGGGATCAGGAAGGAAAGGAGCCCAGGATGTTGCCTGGCCAGAGTGCCTTAAGCATTAGCTGCTGTTATTAATGTAGTCAGCATGATTCACCAACATAGAGTACCTGCTGTGGTAGGCGGAAGTCTTCTTGGGAGAGATGGGCATTAGAGGAGTAAACCCTGAGCTGTGTGAAGAGGTGGGTTTTGATACAGTTAGTCCTAAGGGGCAAGGGCAAGCAGGGTGGAAGGATAGCAGCAGACAGGGCAAGCTCCTCTGCAGAGGGACACAAGAATGAACCCTGAGTGAAAGTGGGAGGCACAGGGTGTCTGGGGCTCTCACCTACCTGGCATGAGCGTGGCTACCTGCACATACCATAGCACTCAAGAAAGATGATGTAGGTACTGTCCCTATCTCACAGTAAGGAAACTGAGGCCTGGGGTCACCCCACAAATGGCAGAGGTGAAGTCTAACCTGGGCCTTTGGGATTCCTAGTAGCATGATCCGGCTTGTGTCCCTAGAGTGCCTCCCGATTTGGTGCCAGCTGTATGTTGAGTCCTGTTGGCAGTCCTCTGCCTGCACTTTTCTTAATCCTTATGACAACTCTGCATGCTGGGGCATTCCAGTCCTATCCAGGACTTAGAGGAATAAATGCAGCCAGGTGTGGGGAAGCCAGGAAGTATAGTGAGGTGATTGGTAAGATGGCAGGCGTCAGGTAGCAGTATGAGGGTACCTCCTGTAGGCCGGTAGCATGTGTGAAGAAGGGAGAAGACCTGGTGGGCCAAGGAGCTCCAGGAATTCCCTTTCCCACTTCACAGACTGGCTCTGATTTCCCTTCCTGGGCTGATTCTCTCCTCAGATTAACTTTCCTTTCATGCTGTTTAAATATTTGCAGGTGGAGGAAGGCAGTCAGGGTAGGGCTTGGCGGGTGGCCCCAGTGCTTAAAGGCTGGACATGAAAGAGGCTGCTTGGCCCCACCTGGCCTGTAGGTGGAAGCTCTGGGAAGATGGCCTTATGCTGAGGGGCTCCCCAGCAGCTGGCCAACCACTGATGCCCATGAGCACCACTGTGGACCTGGCTGGGAGATTCTATGTCCTCTCAGGAGTGCTGCCATTTGTAGGGTCCCTGCTGCATGCCAGGGACTCTCCACATTACCAGTCCTTATATCAACTATAGGCGGTCAAGATGCTGTTGTCTTCTTCCCCATCAATGCCAGAACTTCTGGGCTCTTAGCTGCTTTCAGCTGCCTCCTGACACCTTGTCCTTCAAGTAGTGAATTGGTTCTAAAGCTCCCCTTCATGGAAGAATGCGAGTTGATGTGGCAGGCCTCCTTGGAATGGAATCTAGAGAGATACAAATACTTCCTGACCACTCTGATCATTGAGACACTCCCAGAAAGACCCTCAGGATGGGTTGGAAGTCTTGTCATGGAAACCTTGGTCTCATGATTTCTATTCAGTATCAGTTCAGTCCTGTTTCCAGTCCAGTTCAGTTCCCAAATTAGGGACCTGAGGGATCCCTTCCTACAGATTCCTAGTAGCTTGGCTTTCCAGGTGATTGATTGGGGCTAGAGGCAGAGTTGTAAGGCAAGACATTAGAAAGCTTAGGTTCAAGTACCTCCTTTGCCTTTTTCTAGCCATGTGACTGGGAAGACTGCACAGGTCTAAGCTTCAATAATTTATACTTGGGGTTTTTTGGGAGGTACCATGAATCAAAACAAGGGCTTTTCCATTGCTAACCACGTCTCTGCTCCCAGCACTATGCATCCTTAGAATGAAGGTAGTAATGCTGTCAAAGGATTGTATGAGGTATTCAGTCCCAAGCACCTGGTCCCTAGTAGGTGTTGAGTAAGCCCTCTTTCTCACCTTCTGAGGCATAGCAAAAGCATTTGACTTGAAATGGCCTTTGGATTCTCTGAGCAGAGGCCCTGACCTACCTCCTTCTGCATCTGCATGATGACTCAATCTTGCTAGGATTGTAATACTTATATACAGTCCCTGGAATAGAATGGAGTGCTCAAAAATAGTGAATTTTGTTATCATAAAACTCCTAGTATGTGCAAGCACTGCTGCCTGTTCACATTTACATCCTGAGGAAGTCTCACTGCAACTCCAAAGGACCCACTTCACAGAAGAGCGTCCTGAGGTACAGTGGTGTGTGACCTGGCTGGTGTGTGAAGGCGGGTCTGTGTGGCCTGGAAGTGTGTCACCATTCTTCCGTGCTCATAGAGCCTGGCAGGATTCCTGGGCTGAAGCTTAGAAAAACATTTGGGTTGCAGTGAGCCAGGAACATGCCACCGCCACTGTCCCCAGACCATCCCATGTCCCTCTGATCTGCATCCTCCAAAATGGACAAAGACCAAGCCCACTTTGGGCACCTGAGAGGATGAGAATGAGTTAGGTAGATTTTGGGTCTTCCCAGGTCCTAGGCCCCCTGCCTCTGCCCCGGCCCACTGGTCTTGTCCATCCCATGTGGTCTCCACCAGAGTGAGCAGCAGCCTCTTCCTGCATGGAGACAGTGTGAGGCTCTTCTCTGTGTGGGAGGCTGCCTCCCCATCACTAGTCATCAGCCCTTTTAATTCCCTCTCCTGGCCTCGGCTTGTCAGCCTGTTAATAACTTCTGGTGAGGTGGTCTAGCCAGTTGCTGGGAGCTAGTGCAGGTGAGGAGGAGTCCTCACTTGCACCCATCCTTGATACTGAATCCACATCTTCATCTCTCATCCTATTCCAGGTCAATTCCAAGGGTGAGAGGCTTGAAGCCAGGTAACATTGGGCTCCTTGCTGCTGCCAGCTTCCCAGCTATCTGACCTGGGGAGAAGGGCTCAACTCCTGGTTTCCAGATCAACAGTCATAAGCACAAACTCCATTCTGCAGGCTTTGGACTTGACACATTGTATGTGTACAATCAGGATACCAATAGGAAACAGTTCCCCCAAACTGAATACAAGAAGGCGAGTGTAGTAAAAGCTGTATTGACTAAAGTAGGAAAAGGATGCTGGGAGTCTCCAAAGCAGGATGTAGCACCATGTTGCCACTGACAGTGGGGAACCGGGAGTCATTAACACCCTTAGATCTGACAGGAGTGGGTGAGAGAAGTTACCAGAAGGGAGCTAGCTGTGTATGGAGAGGTCCTGGACAATAGCTCTGGTTGCTAAGTCCCTTTCTAAAAAAGTTTGAGACACTTCTGATTTCATTTCCACTTCTTCATCCTCTATTGTTTCCCTGTGTCTTTCTCCTTCCTCTCATATTGTTTTGTTGTTGTTTTTAACGTATGTGGTATAGGGTCTCACTACACAGCTCAGACTCGTAGTGATCCTCCTGTTTTCAGCCTCCCCAGCTCAGGGATTACAGGTGTGCACACCACGTCCAGTCTCAGTGGCCAGTTCAGTGTGCCTGGGGGCGGGGCCAGCAGGGCATGTGGTGCTGGGGGTGGAGCTCATATTCTCTTAAGCCACTGTGAGCTGAGCATGTGTAAGAGTTACCTAGAAACCCAACATTTCAGGTTCAGTAGTAATACTAGGGGCCAAGAATTTGTATTTCTCCTTCTGGAGGAGCGGGGCGGGGGAAGGGAACCCTTGTCCACTGTTAGTGGGAGTATGGACTGGGGCAACCACGGTGGAAATCAGCATAGAGATTCTCAAAAAAACTATGATTAGCAGTCCCATTAGATCCAGCTATTCCCCTGCCAGACATCTTCCCAGAAGAATTAAAAACATCATACCACAGAGACATATATTATGCACTCATGTTTATAGCAGCACAGTTTGTAATTGCTAGATCTTGGAAACAGCCCAAATGCCCATCAACCAAGCAATGAATAAAAAATATGTGGTCTCTTTATACCATGGAGTACTACTCAACCAAAAAGGATAAACTAGAGACTTATAGGTGAAGGGATGTAATTGTAACTTGAGACCATACTGATAAGTGAAATAAGCCAGAATCACATGTGTAAACGTATTGTTTCCCTAGTGTGAGAAGCTAAAAGGGTTAAATTAAATTCAAAATGTACAAGACATTGTGAAATGGTATGAGACTGTTCAAAAGGGAAAAGAAACTGAGATGGGGCAAAGGAGAAAAGAAAAAAAATATATACATATGATAGTTATATTACTAATTTCTCTTAATTCATTGAGAAAGGTTTGGGCTAATATTGTTTGAATAATTAAATGCCTATATCTTGTACTCTGAGTAATTTATAAATAACAGTATGCAATGGATTAGCCATTGTTCTACTATTATCTTGTTTTAAAATTTTGTGTTCTCTTTAAAATAAAATTTTACGAAAGAAATGAGCACTTCTCACCTGGCCTAGGTGAGGCTGACACTGCAGGAGCACAGTGGAAGAGCTCTGTCTATGCACAGCACTTCCCTGTACCTCTTTTACCTCATCTGGTGGGGCTCATGGGGCTAAAAGCCCCTCCAGGATAGAAGAGTGGCCTCCTCTCTGTCACTGCCCATACCTGACATTTAGTATCCAGGATCTGCTCAGAGGCCATCCTCTGTCACCTGCCCAGCTGAATCAGGGGCATTTGCGCCTGGGCTTTCCTGACTGCTGCTCTGACTCATCCACACTGCTGCTTAGCAGTCCTGGATGAAGACAGGCTCAGCATGCAAGTGGCTGATGAGACACATTAGGATCTATACTCGGCACAGATATGCAGAGGGGGATTCGACCACCATGTCATCTTAGTGGAAACCTCAGCTACCACAGTGGTGTGGCCTGCTGTAGCTGGGACGGCGCCACAGAGCTGTTCTGAGGAGGAGCATGGGTGCAGCATCTTTATGCCCAGCGTGCACCGGACCTTGGATATAGGCCACCCTAGGACAGACTAAGACTGAGCAGAGATGCTCTCTACACCTGAAGCCACGCCCTGTCCCCCACAGAGTGCCAGCTGAGTGTGTCCACCTGCTCCACCAAAGGGATGAGGATAATGATGACAGTGCTGATGGTGGATGCATTAGTTTGCTGAGGCTGCTGTTTCAAGGTGCACAGACTAGGCAGTTTAAACAACGAATTTATTCTCTCACATTTCAGAGGCTGAACGTCTAAGATCAGGATCAACCAGATAGGGTTGGTTCCTTCTCATACCAGTAAGAAACTGATTTGCTCTCACCTGTCTTCTTGGCCTGCGAATGGCTGTCTTCCTGTGTTTTCACAGGCTTTTCTCTGTACATGTGGCTGAGGCTAAATTTCTTCATCTTAATCATATTGGGTTAGGGCCCATCCTAATGACTTCATTTTAACTCAATAATTTCTGTGAAAATGTGATTTCCAAATACTGTCATATTCTCAGTTACACGGTATTAAGGCTTCAGCATGTGAATTTTGAAGAGGGGAGACAACTGAGCCCCTCCCATGAGGAGAGGGGACAGATCGTAGGATCTTATTCCCAAAGGTGGAAGAGGAGTGGTAGGGAAAGGAATAGGTGATGAAGATATCCACAAAAGTAGGGGTTGTATAGCTGGGTTTTTGAAGCTAGAGGGGTACACTGAGACCATGGGGGCCAGTGTCAGCCTGAAGGCACCTACTAGTTGGTAACAGAGACTAATTAGCAAGGCTGACTCCTGTCCTCCTCTCTGAGCACCAGGAGAAATCCGGGGATGAGCCGTGAGTGTGGAGAAAGCTCATAGCCTCCTTTGTGGACATGGAACAGATGGGGCCTGGTATTCTCTGTCCATAGGGAGGACACACAGCCAGCAAGTTCTTGCGTCAGAGCTGCAGAGGGTGATGGGCAGATGGCTGCTTCAATGGAGCAGGAAGACATTGTTAAGACATCAGCCTTTCTGAGAATGCACCGTTCACCAGGAAGGGCTGAGACCCTCATTTTAGCCTGTGTTGGGGGGATGCTGTCAGCCACATTAGCACGCACCATGAGAGCCACATTAGCGCACACCCTGAGATCTGGGCCATGGTGCAGAGCGCACCAGCCTGGCAAAGCGTCACATTCTTGTGCAGACTGGCCCTCCAGCTGTTTCATGAGCAAAGCTTTATTGGAACTCAGACATGGCTGTTCATTTACATATTGCCTTTGTTTGTTTTTACAGTCATACAAGGGCTGTGATGAGTATTTGACAGAGCACATCTTTTTTTTTTTTTTTCTTTGCACCAAGAGTTGAACTCTAGACCTGTGCTTACCAGGCAGGTGCTCTCTCCCTGGTCCTACTTTTTATATCTTTACAGAAAAGTGGCTAGCCCTTCTCTAATTTAGGAGTTCTAGGCCCTGGAACTTGTGGTGAGCTGCCCCTGGCTCAGAGGCTAATTTCTCTTCTCTCAGGGAGCGATTATTTTCCTGAAACTGCTGTGATGACCTAGTGAGGCAAGGCAAGCAAAAGAGTCTTGTGGACCGCAGCACACAGTTGGCCTAGACAGCCGCAGAAGATTGGCTCCTGGAGCCCTGGCAGGCACCCAAGTCCGTCAGTGCTCGAGTCCTTCCTATGCAGTGGTGCACGTTTGCATATAAGCTGCACACATCCCCCAGGATGTTTTCAGATTCTCTCTAGATTGCTTATCATACCTAATTTTCTGTGTAAATAGGTGTTATACTGTATTTTTAAGAGAATAATGACAAGATGAAGTCTGTGTTCAGTAAGAATGATTTTTTTCAAATGTTTTTAGTGTACAGTTGTTTGGGTCCACAGCTGTGGATTCCACAGATAGGGAGGGCCAACTGTGTTGCTTTCTGCATTCAGCCTTCTTGTAATCTTCTCCTCCTAATCTAAACAAAGCCCTGTTCTTCTCCCAGCTTCTTCAGACTGCCCTTGGTGGTGGCATCTCCCCTGCCAGGTTCACTGTGGTTTCTGCTTGATTTTTACCTGCATAATGGTGTCTGATGAGCAAGGAGGTGGGATGAAGTAGCCAGCCAGCTAGGATTTGTTCCAGGGCTGCCGTGGTGTCCGCAGTTGTCATCGTTCAAATGCTATTTCCTGTGCACGTGCTGTGTCCCAGGCACTGTGCTGAATGCTTCATCTGTATCGCGCCCCCCCCCTTAAACCTCACCATGGGACACAGGCATTCAGCAGGTAGTTAGGAGTACCAATACTGTGCCAGCCACCCTTCTAGGTCATGAAAATACATAGAGCACTGAGTAACAGAATTGCTGACCTCATAGAACCCACTAAACTGGAGTCAGGGGATAAAGTAAATAGGCTAAAATACAGTGAGGTAGAAATCAAAAGGACTGTGGAGAGAAATAAAGCAGAAAAAGCATGTACTATCAGGTGAGGAGGGAATGAGGAATGCAGTTTTAAACAGGGCGAGCTGTGTAGGTTTCTGGAGGCAGAGTGTTCCAGGTAAAAGGAACAGTAAGTGCAGAGGACTGGAGAGGAGGATGCTGATGTGTGGGGGGCAATGACTGGCACCATGGGTTGTGCTTGTGAGGGCCTGGCGGCTGTAGTGACAACTTGGGCTGCTACTGTCAGGAAGATGAGAGCAGTGGGAGGATAGTAACAAAAGAGGAACACGATCCCATGCACCTTTATTTTATTCACTTATTCACAGTATATTAACAGAATTGTTGTAAAATGTATATAATACAGAAGTTGTCTTCTTAACCATTTGAATATATTTAGTTCAGTATTGTTAAATAACTTACATTATTGTGTAGCCAACATCCAGAACATTTTCACTTGGCAAAACTGATGCCATGTTCCCATTAAATAATAACGCCTCATTTTTTTGCTGCTAGACACTGGTACTCACCGTTCTACTTACTATCTCTGATTTTGGCCACTCTAGGTACTGCATATAAATGGAATCACACAACAGTTACCCTCATTGACTAGCTGATTTCACTGAGCATAATGTCCTCCAGTTTTGTCATGTAGCAGCATGTATTAGGATTATCCAAATGCTGCTGGCAAAGCCCAGTTTGAGTTTGCTGTATTGGGCAGTCTGGAGCTGTTCACAGGGTGGGTACTGACATGGTTGGATGGTGTTGGGCTGAGTGCCAGCCCTGAGAGTGCCTTGTTCTTCAGAGAGCATGGCCAAGTGTTCTCTGAGCTCTGTCTTCCTCTCCAAGAAGGAAGTGGAAGGAAGGGGAGAGGGCCAGTGGGGCCTGAGACAGCGCGGACGTACTGTGGCTGAATGGGCTATGGGAGAGCAGGCCAGTCATGCGCTGAGTGGCTGGGCAGGGGGAGTCCTTGCTCCCTTCACTTCACATCAGAACTCCATGAAGCAGAGCTGAGGTGGACATTTGAGACCATATCTTTTGGCTTCCTCAGTCTCAGGGTTAATAAGGATCAGAAAAGGGCTTTGCTTGAGTTCCACAGTGACTGAGCAGATGGAGTCTAGAAGCCAGAAAGACAGAAGGTGTCAGGGCCAGCAGAAGGTCACTTCTGTGAAGAGGGCCTTGACTCCCCTTTCACACCACATACCCTGAGCCTGACACACTTGGAGGCAGTCAGGAAATACTGTTGAATGAGCATGTGTGTGAAAAAAATAGCCTGGGTATCAGACCCAAGCTGGGATTGCCTCCCCTCGGGCTGGCTTTACCTCTACTGCACAAGTTGCTTCTCCTTGCTGAGCTTCCATTTCCCAAAACAGGTTTATAAGTTCATTTGGCAGGTGCCCCAGCAGGAATTTAAACCCAGGTCTGCCCAGTTCCTTGGATGATTTTCTATACAATGCTGTCCTGATTCCTTTACTGATTCACTTGCTTATTGAGCACCTACTGTGTGCTAGACTCAGTCCTGGGCTCTGTAGATACGGCAATAAAGGAGGTGGGTTTGTGCCCTCAGGACTTATATTCTAGGAAGATGCAGACATAAAGCAGTGAAGAGATAACAGCAATGGTGGGATTACTCAGAAAGGACTGGAATGGGGACAGGATAGGACTGCCTTAGTTGCTGTCATCAAGGAAGGACATTTTGATGGCGATTGAGAAGCAGCAGCCATACATATGCCATATGTAGTCACTGTATGCAAAGAGCCTGAACAAACAATTATGAAGGGACACATGTAAATAGATAAGCTTCAGATATGCTGATGACAAAGTGATGAAGCTGTAGAAGGAAATCAGCTGTCAAAGTGCACTAAACAGCCTGAAAAGGCTCTGAGGGCAGCACAGTAAGTCTGCACCCTGGTCACACTGGCTCACCTCACCACTGGCTTTGCCTTCTAGGTAAAGCAGATCATGGAAGAGGCTGTCACACGCAAGTTTGTCCATGAGGACAGTAGCCACATCATCTCCTTCTGTGGTGAGTCTGTGGTCCACCCAGGCCTGCTTCCCTTTCCGGAGCTGCCTCGGGGAGGGTGCATCTCTGAAGCAGAGCTCTCATACACTGCTTTTGCACTGTGACTTGAAGTTATTTTTGGGTCCCAAAGGAATTGTATTGGGGAAATTCAAAGTAAAACTAGCACAAGACACATGAATGATGAGTTGGACTGCCATGAAGAATCACCACGGAGCATCACCTTGCCCTCCTCAAGGGCTCAGCTCATGCTACCCACACCCTGAGCACTGGGCGGTCCTGCCTCTGGGAAATGACCTCCATGGCTTTTTCTTCTTCTGCCGCCAATGAGCGCTAGATAAAGGGAGAGATGCAGAGATATTTAGTGAGAGGGGGAAGAGAACCCTGACACATCCTGAGGGACTGCAGCAGCTGGCTCAGCACAGGCAACAGCGGGGGCTCAGAGCGTGACTCACTGCTCTCTGTACAGCTCTGTCGTGAGACCCAGAGATACCCACAGTGCCAGGTCCCGCTGTACGTTGAAGGCAGCTAGAGATGCGTTTTGCATGTACCTGAAGTCCACACTGAGCTTAGTCTCTGTGTATATATACATGGGAGTGTTCTTTCCTGATCCTTGTAATGCCTTTTTTAATACTTGGAGTGTCTGACGGTGAAGAGCGTGCTCTAATTCCCCTTCTGTGGCTTTGGCCCCATGGAAAGGCCTGAGCAAGGACACCTGGCCAGCCACCAGCTTCTATGCAGATGACGAGGTTCTACCACCTGGCATCTAAATGCTGAGCACACTGAATTGGGGGCCAGAATTTCAGTTCACCCATTTTTTCAGCCAGGCAGACTTGGGTTCAAATGCCCAGTTCTACCACTTACTACTGACCATGAGCAAAATCTTAATTTTTAGATGGAATATGTTTTTCAACACAAATAGAAAGTGTAATGTAAAAGTATATATGTATATATATCTATAAAAGTATATATGTATGTGGAATATATGTTTTATATCCATATGTCTATGTATATATACACACATATTTTTACAAATACATTTTATTATATTTACATGACTTTTTATTTTCTCCTGGACATTTTCTTTATAAATCAACTTACTAATGTATCTATCAACTAAAGTCTTTCTTTCCTTTTTCTTTTTCTTTTTTTATTTCTTTTTCTTTCTGTCTTTTTTTTTAAGGCAGGGTCTCACTATGTAGTTCAGGCTGGCTCTGAACTCACTTATATAGCCCAAGCTGGTCTCCAACTCACAGCAATCCTCCTGCCTTGGCCTTCTAGGTGCTAGGATTACAGGCAAGCACCAATATGCCCAGCCCAACAAAGAATAATAAGAATTGTAATAGTTCCCTAACTCAGATCCAAGCTTTTGGGTGGGAGAAATTGGATGGCAGTAAATCCCACTGATTCTTTTTTGGATCCATTGTTCCTAGGGCCATTGTGCAGAAGAATTGGACAATGTGTACAAAACTTGAAGAGATGATTAAAAAACTAAAAAGTGCTGTGTATATAAAGCCATGTGCACTCATAAATCCAGCCTCTTGAGAGCCTAAAGCAGGAGGATGGCAAGTTGGACCCCAGCTTAGTCAACTAGACTCTGCTCAGAATGAAAAATAAAAAAGAGCTGGGAACGTAGCTCCGTGTGAAGGTGCTGGGTTCATTCCCTAACATCATCACCACCCAAAAAGAAGGAAAAAAAAAAACTTTTTAAGAGAACCTCACCAATCTTTTAAGTGTATGGGCAGATTAATCAATTTTTAGGCATTCATTCAAAACCGAATGATGGTGTACTCAAAAATAGACGATTAACCCAAAACCTCTCGCAGTTTCTCCTCACACATCACCCAGGCCAGCCTCTCACCCTGGGGGTAGCTCACTTGTTCTGTGAGTGGTGATAGGTAGAGCTCTTACATCATGCATTTATAGCAAGAGTTAGGTGAAGCAAATCTTAACACTGACCTGACACACAGCAGGTACCAAAATAAGGAATAGCTCTTATAATGTACTCACTTTTTGAATAAATACGGAATATGTGCCTATTGCGTGCCACAGTGAGACAGAAGGTAAGAAGTCCGAGGCCCCCAGAAGTACCAGGACTAAGATGGGGGCCTTGGTGTTTGAACAAGGCCAGTTTCCCAGAAGGGCTCACTGAAGCCTGGAGAGGGAAAGTGGCTCACCTGAGGTCACTCAGCAAATTAATGCGAGCGCCCCGGCCTACACCCTGGTGTGTGCTCTGGCAGGGCTCCGAAGGGCAAGACAGAAATGAGGTGATGAGGAAATCCTTCCCAGGCCCTTTGTGGAAACACAAGTATTACATGTGGCACATCTGGAACTCAGGCCTTGTTGAAGGCTCTATCACTTACTTGCTGGGTAGCCTGGAGCAATTCAGCTTGCCTCTCTGAGCCCCAGTGCCCACCTCGGGGAAGTAGGGGTATTTTCCTTACTTGCTGGCCATGGCAGAGATTAAATGAGATCCATAAATGTTAGCCATGCTGTAATCACAGCTTTGATGACAATGGTGATGCGATTCCTTAACCTGGTGAGCCAGCATCCAGCATCCCAGTCACCTCTCCCTGCTTGACAGAAACAGAGGAGATGTTCAGCAATAACCACTGCGTGCCAGGCTCTGCCTCATACTTTGTGTTTATTTTCCCCTGTCTTACCAGCAACCTTATGAGGTTAACGTGTATACTGTCCCCACTTTACAGATGAGAATACTGAAGCCCAGAGAGGCAAAGTCATTACCCACAGTGACACCTGGTTAGTAGCTGGCCGAGGATATGAACAGAGATGGTCCACATTTGGGCCACAGCCATGGGCTAACCATTGTGCCTTCTTTGAAGAGTGTTGCAGGTGTAGGGGAGCATGTTTTTCAGGGATTCTCACCTGAACTTAGTGATTCGGAGAGTCCTGGCTGGCCAGGGTACCTCTGATGGAAGCTCTGAGCCACCTAGGTGCTGGGGAGTGTGGCCAGGTCAAGGCCTGCTGACCCCCGTGTTCCCACAGCGGCAGTGGAAGCCTGTGTCCTGCATGGGCTGCGTCGGCGGGCAGCTGGCTTTCTGCGCAGCAACAAGATTGCAGCTCTCTTCATGAAGGTGGGAAAGAGCTTCCCGCCAGCAGAGGAACTGAGCCGCAAGGTCCAGGACCTGGAGCAGCTGATTGAGAATGCGTGAGTATCAAGTGTTGGTGCAAGCTGGGACAGTCCTCAGAGGATGGTCTACACCCTCCCTCAGCCCTATGAGGGCCCACACCTCTTGGGCCGCCTTTGTTTTCCTTTCTGCTCCTCAGAGCTGCCTGGCTTTTTTCCACGCCGCAGTTTTTGCACACTTGGTACCTTCGTATTAGCATTCCCCTGCCAATGCCTGACATAAACTACCTACATGAGAAAAGATTGATCTGGACCCATAGTTTCAGAGGTTTCAGTCCATGGTCTCCTAGCCCCAAAATAGAAACATCATGGTGGAAGGGTGTGGCGGAGGACGGGACCGAGACCAAGGAAGATCCTGAAGAAAGATGCGCCCTTCAGAGCCATGCCCCCTGCGGCCTGCCTCCTCCTACCAGTGCCTCCCTCCTAATAGCACATTCAGCCATGAACTCACCTGTATGTCGGAGTGTGTGCTCATGACCCAATCATCTCTCCAGACATTTCTTAGTCCAGTTGAGTTGACAGTTAAGGTTGACTGTCAGCCCCACACCAGGCTCATTGCCTGTGTTTCCAGGCCTGGTTCCCTGGCTCGTTCACACCTTCCTAGTCTGTAGATTCTACCCCACATACCATCTTCTCTCTTGTATCACCATTTATTCTCTTCCCACTTGTTGCCACCTATAGTTAGCCATTCCTGCATTTGTTTACTACTGACTTGGCTGTAATCAGGCTCCCTGAGCGCCATGCAAATAGTCAGGTCACCTGTGCCATTTTCCATTGGGTACCAAGCATGTGGGCCAGTGTACAGCACCTGACCCATGCCTGTGAAATGGCTGTTGAGTGAATAGGTACTGAGTGGGAGCCACACCCCTTCCAAACATAAGCTGACTGACATTTAACAGAACCTATGTGGTCTCTGTACAGACCGGATGCTGGGGCCTTTGGTTAAAACTCACATTGAAGCAGCCATTGAAGAGGAAGGCAGCTTTACTTGCTTGTGTTTGTGGCTGCTTATATGTGTTGGGGGAGGCTTGGGACTGAGTGTGGTACCTAAATATCTATTGCCGTACCCTCCCGCTGCGGTCCCAGATGCATAGCCAGGCACCCAAAAGGAGCCTAGCCAGCGATGGCAGGTAGGGCAGAGCTCCTCCTGGTGCCTGGGGACAGGGCCGTGACAGCTTCTGAAGCTATAGCTGAGCATTGTGGGAGGAATGCATGGATCAGCTGGCCACGTCCGCCACAGGCACAGCCAAGGAGGAAACAAGCACATCATGTGTTTCCCAGCTTTCCCTTGCCATCCATTATAAAATTCCTGAGATGGCCACATTATGAAGAGGAGAACTTTATTCTGACTCACAACGTTAGAGGCGTTAGCCCACATCTGCTCGGCCCCTTTGCTTCTGCACCTGCGGAGGGGCAGCACAGTGAGACTGGAAGGGAAGTGCACAGCAGAGCAAGCTGCTTGCCTCCCCACTGCTGGGGCAGGAGCTGGGGAGGGGGAGGTGGTCCCAGAGTCCCCCTTGAGGGCATGCGCCCAGTAGCCTGCTGTCTCCTCTAGGCCTGCTTCTTAAAGGTTCCCCCACCTTCCCAACAGCACCAAGCTGGAGTCAGGCCCCACCCTGTGGTCCTTCGGAGGACGTTGCAGATCCAAACTGCAGCATGCTAAGTTTGCCATCTCAGCCAAGGTGACCGCACCACAAAGTGAAGCCCACCTCCCCTTCTCTTTCTTACACTTTGGTCCCTGCCTGCCAAGGGATGCTGGCCAGAATGCTCTACAGACAGAGCTCAGGATGTGGCTCTGCCAGCTCCCTTTGGCATGACTTTCCAGCCAGGCAGTCTTTGGTTTCCCTCCAGCCTATCTAGTTATTCTCAGATAACTTCTTAAAGGGCTGGATCTCCAGGGCCTTCTGCAGTGTGGGTGTGACTTCCCAATGGAAAGATGAAAGGCATCCCTGCCAGGGGTGAGGGAAAACCACGCATTCATCTCTGCAGTCACCATGTATGAATGTATTTGATGAGCAGCTCGTGTGTGCCAGGACTGTGCTAGGCCCTGCCCTGGAGAAATAGACATGATGGTTCCCATACTTGCCATTGGATAGATATATTGTAGTTTTAAAACACTTAAATTGTTTTTGCACATGCTCAAAATCATGGAGTAAAGGGAGAAATGAGCAGGCTGAAGGAGTATCTCAGCTTTGGTTGGGTCCAGAGAGCTTCCTCTAGGATGAGATGCTCTGTCTGAGGCTCAAAGACTGAGAGGGTCATTCCAGGAATAGGATCAGGAGGAAACTGGTAAGAAGCAGCAGCCAATGGAGAACCTGGCAGCTGCAAGCATCTGCACAAAGCTGTCTGGCTGGAGCACTCACAGAGAGTGACTGAGGGCAAGGTTATGAGCATCCTGCGGACCATGGTGAAGCCCGCGCTTTCCAGGGCTGGTAATGGGGAGTCTTGCGAGGCTCCATAGCCCTGCACTTCCTGGTCAGCAGGAAAAGAAAGAGAAGGAGAAAAAGAAAAGATGGAGAGAGAAGATAAGAGAAGGGAGAGACTTACAGGAAGAAGAGAGGGCAGTAGGGTGGGGGAAGGAAGGAAGAGAGAGATTGGTCAGATCTGGCTGGCCTGTCAGAGGTGTGTGGAAGGATGTTTAGCTACATCTTCCCTCTCACTGGGCATTGCTGTCTTTCCAACTTTGTGTGTGTGTGTGTGTGTGTGTGTGTGTGTGCACGCGCGTGCACCAGGAATTGAACACGGGGCCTCGCACTTGCCAGGTAGGCTCTGCTCTGTTACATCCGGAGCCGTACTGTCTTTCCAGCTCTTGACCCACTTTCTAGGAACAATGTGTGTTCTTATTGTTTAGCTGCCACTCCTCCATTTCCTTAAGACGGTGAACATTTTCCCACTTGCATATCCAGTCCTGTGGATTTCCTTCTTTGTGAATGTTTACCTACCTTCTCTTATTGATCTTGAAGGAGAAACCAGATCCAGGGCCTCCAGGAGAATGTGCGGAAGCTCCCGAAGCTGCCCAACCTGTCCCCGCTCGCCATCAAGCACCTGTGGATCCGCACAGCCTTGTTTGAGAAGGTCCTGGACAAAATTGTGCATTACCTGGTGGAGAACAGCAGGTGAGAGGGGGAGCTGTACACCTGGTGCTCTCTGCCTCCCCCTACTGGCAGAATTGCACCCTCTTGCACATAGCCACTTGTTCTCCTGGACAGCTGGTTAGATTTAAAAGTGATTGTAGAGAAGCCTCCTGGATGTTTGACTCTGAACTAGGCTAGCTCAGAAATCTGGGGAGAGTTCAGTAGTGCACAGCATTCAGAGTTAGGCTTGGGTGGAGGGATCTTGGATTTCTTCCTTCTACTGTGGATTGTCCCACTTGATAACCATGTGGCCCTAGGAGATCTACTTAGCCTCTTGCTCCTTGTCTCTTTTGGTAAATGGCATGGATGTCACTGATGCTTCTGACAAGTGAGAAGGGAATTCAGTATATACTGTTTTGAAAATTCAGTGATACGGGGCTGGTGACATGGCTCAGTGGTCTAAAGCACCTACTTAGAACAAGCTTAGCAAATCACAGCGGCCGTGGTTCAATCCCCCGGCACCACATGCCAGCCAGCCCCGCCCCCTGGTGGGCTGAGCTGGCCACACACACACACACACACACACAAAAAAAAAAAATTTAAAAAGAAAAAAGAAAATTCAGTGATACTTTCTACATTTTCTCTCTTAGTTCAGATTGGTCAGATATAAAGGTTTTATAGTGCACATTTCTTGGCCAGTATCCATCCATTCACCTGATAAATATTTAGTGAGCACCTACTGTGTGCCAGGGACTAACAGAGGAATAATTCCTCTTAATAATTCCTCTTAATAAAGAGGAATAATTGCTGCTATTTCAAAAGCGGCAGAAGCCACCAACTAACCTACACTGTAACATGAGAGCCTGTGTGGCCAGCGTGCCTCTGTAGCCAGAGAGAGAAAAATTTGAAGGAACTGGTGCTGTGCAGCTCAGTGGTAAAAGGTTTTACAGTTTCTGGGTTCAACGCCCAGCCCAAAGAAAACAAGGAGGAAAAAGTCAAAAGAAATGTGCATTTCAGGGGGCTGGGGAGATGGCTCAGTGGAATAAGTGCCTCCCTGGCAAGCGCAAGGGCCTGAGTTCAATCCCCAGTTCCACCAAAAAAAAAAAAAAAAAAAAAAAAATTTCCCCATCTTTCATTGTATGAAAGTACTTTTTTAATCACCTGTTCATGAAAGTAAGTTCTACTATTATTAATTTTTTGCCCCTTCAGTGAGAAAATTTATATAGTATATGTTAGATGTTCCAAGGGGATGTGGTGGTAGCTTTTGCTGTTTTGTTTTTTCACTACTGGGGTTTGGGCCCAGCACTTTCATAGTAAGCTATAACTCCAGCTCTTTGATTATAATTCTTTTGTCATTTATGTATTTGGTACAGCGTCTCACTACACAATTCAGACTCGTAGCGATCCTCCTGTTTTCAGCCTCCTCAGTGTTGGGATTACAGGCGTGTGCCATCACACCTGGACTTGGTTTCTGGCTCAGTGTGTCCTGGGGTGGGGTGGGGCCAGTGCAGCATTCAGGACCAGGGATCAAACCCTGGTCCCTGCACTTGTGAAAACAGACACTTAGTCCGCTGAGCTATCTCGCTGGCCCAACTCCAGCTCTTGTAAACAAGTTTTGAGGCAGGATCTCAACGAAATTGCCAAGCTAGGCATAAACTTGTGATCCTTCCACCTCAGCCTCCCGGAGTGGTGGGACTCCAGGTCTGCACCACCCCACCTGGCCTGTGTAGATGCTTAATCCCCTGTATGGCCAGAGAAAGCCTCCTGGAAGAAGCAGTATTCCAAGGGCCTGATGCAGGGCAGGGCAGGGCTAGGGTGGAAAAAGCATGCTCCCATCAGGAGCAACAGCCAACTCAAAGGCCTGCAGAGGAGCAAGCTGAAAGAAACCCAAACTCTGAATCTCCACTTAACTTCTTTTCCTTCTAGTAAGTTGTAATGCGCCTGTGTCCTGAATGGTCCTGGGCTGCTTTAGTCATTGCCTTTGAGCTGTGACCCTGTGTTGCCCTGCAGAATAAGACAGTTAATTCCAAAGGAATTAGGAATTTATTAAAGCATCAGTGCCAGCCTGCTATTTTTTTTATTAAATTTTGAATTTTAGATTTCTGTAACAATAGCAAAATTAGTACAGAATGTACTGGTTGGCTAACCCCAGTAATTGCATCCTATTTAACAGTAGTACAGTTGTCAAAATGAGGACATGGACTGGTATGCTACTATTGACAGCCTTTATTTTCAGTTCACTACTTTGTAAACTTTTTGTTTGGTTGGTTGGTTGGCATATAATTCAATGAGATTTTAACTTGCAAGATAATTTTGTATGCCCAGCATCATAAATAGGGTACAGAATTGTTCCAGAGAAGCTCCAAAGAAACTCCTTGGCTTGCTTTTAACAGTCATCTCTTTTCCCAGCCCTGCCTGCTATTTTTTGTGGCAGCATTTCCAAGGCTTATGATCACGATGCTGATTTTTGGAATGGAACTCAAGTGGCCCCAAAGTGTCTCAAGCATTATGTTCAGATTTGACCTCCAAATGTAGAACTTTGATACTGAGCAAGTCCAAGGCAGATCAGCTCTGCTGCATCCAGTATTCTGGCTGATAGAGGATTTCTTTGGAGTAAGATTACAGTGACGTTGGTACCATTCAGTGAGGACTCCTAGTGTTGGACCCTGTGCTCTACATGCAGCTCATTGTTCAGTCTTTTCAACAACCACGCAGATGGATTTTGCCACTCTTATTTTATAGCTAAGGACATGGAATCTCAGGGAATTCACTTGCCTCGGGGCACACAGCAGTGTGGAGAGTAGCCGAGCTAGGCTCCTGCCCGGTCTGTCTGACTCTAGGTCCTGTGTCCTCCCCCTTGCTGTATGATAGTAAAAGTTGAGCTAGCTGGGCATAACCTGAGACCACATCTGCCTTCTGTGTGTACTCTAGTGAGTCACTTTACTTCTCTGGGCCTGAGATTGTGAGGAGATCAGAGAGGTCCTTTCCAACTTTGAAATTCTCTTAGTTTCCAGGTTGCACATATGTTTAAGGAATTAGAAAATATTACATTAAAGCTCATACATGGAATCATTCCATGGTGACATCACATAATGTTCTACAGAACCAGATTTAAGGCACCCTTTTGAGCATCTCAAGCCAGTGTTATCAGTTTTAGTTACCAGGCAGGACAGCCTATTAGCCCAGTGTTTGAGTACACATCACAGTTAAACAGCATTTTATTGCCTCAGGAATAGTAGAGCTGACTTCATCTGCACCGCTAAGTGACTTGCCTTCTCCAGCAGAAGTAAATTGAATCTGCTAGGCCTCATCAGCCTTTACTGCTATTCCTCTCAGAAAGGCTCCTACTCCTATTCCTCTCAGAAAGGCTCTCTCACGATCACGTTTTGACAGGTCCGCACCAAGCACACCCTAAATGCCTTTCTGCTGTGTAGCTCAGAAGTCCTCCCAAGCGCTGTACAGCACATTTTGTGCCTAGTGCAGCTGAGCCTCTGAGCATTCCTGGGTGACATGGAGGGAACGGACCTAGTCTTTCATGTCCTCTGGTGGTCTCCATCTAAACTTGTGTGTCCTTTGCTCTCTCACTAGTAAATACTATGAGAAGGAAGCACTCCTAATGGACCCTGTGGATGGCCCCATTCTCGCATCTCTCTTGGGTATGTGGTACAGTGCTCAGAGCTCCATCTGGACCTCTGGTCTCAGGTCTTGGTACCCTCCTGAGGGCCCCTCTCCTCCCGTTCTCACCCATCAGAACTTGCCTGTTCACTTTTCTCTTGCTCCCAGAACCTTCTTCAGGTCTCTTCCTTACAGGACACTAGGACATCCTAACTGACTAGAGGGGAGGGGTAATGGAATGGATGGTTCATCCCATAGTAGATAGGAGGGTGGACATTTGGGGGCTTCAGGTCTCCAGCCTGCTGTGCTCCACAGTGGGGCCCTGTGCCCTGGAGTACACCAAGATGAAGACGGCAGACCACTTCTGGACTGACCCCTCGGCTGACGAGCTGGTCCAGAGGCACCGCATCCACAGTTCACACCTGAGGCAGGACTCACCCACCAAGCGGCCAGCCCTCTGTGTGAGTGGAGTGGGTTGTGGGGCCATGGGAGGGATCTGAGGCAAGGTCTGAACATGGGCTGGGGAAAGGAACAGGGTAGGAGCCCTGAAGGTCACTCCAGGGCTGTCCTTCTGTCTCCTA
Organism: Octodon degus; assembly: GCF_000260255.1. Taxonomy (NCBI): domain Eukaryota; kingdom Metazoa; phylum Chordata; class Mammalia; order Rodentia; family Octodontidae; genus Octodon; species Octodon degus. The sequence goes on along the minus strand of NW_004524597.1, from coordinate 15,285,688 downwards.
TCACACTACCAGATCCAGAAGAGGCATTCGAGTGGCAGCATGGATGACCGGCCATCCCTCTCTGCACGTGACTATGTGGAGTCCCTGCACCAGAATTCTCGAGCCACCCTACTCTATGGCAAGAACAATGTTCTGGTTCAGCCGGTGAGAGTTCACAGAGGGCCTGGATCTGCCTCTGAGGGTTTTGGCTCCATGTTATAGAGGAAGTTTCCTTCTGGCCCCAGGTGGCTCATCCCTTCATATACCCACCCACCCACCCATTTGTTCATCCATCTGCCAGTCCATCCACCCATCCATCCATCCA
>NW_004524597.1:15280220-15285274 GCF_000260255.1 Octodon degus | reverse complement strand
CATCCATCCATCCATCCATCCATCCAGTCAGTCTCTGGTCCCTTAACCAGCCAGTCACCTCTCCTCACCACAGACCTATTCTCCTGTCCACTGCATTCACTCCTCATCGGCTCATGCCTCTGTTTATATCCATCTACTGTCTTTACACCCATGCATTCATCCATCCAATTATCCATTTATTTTCTAGTCCATCTCTCCTCCTTATTTCTTTAAGGCCATGAATTTAAGATGAACGTTCTTTTCATATAGCCACCAAGAAATCAAAAATGCCATTTAAATTACATATAGGAGTTTTTCACTACCTGAAAATTTTTTACCTTGCTATTTTGAGACTTACTTAGACTGAGGAGGCTTTTTTTGTCTTTGCATAACACATCAGTATTTTAAGTATGCATAAGAGAAAATATAATTTGAAGTGCTTTATCTAAGCTATTCTTAAAGTATCTCCACACTTAAGAGTTTAATCTCCTATATCTCTTTTTGATTTAGAGTCATTGAGGTCCTAATTTTCCACATACAGTAGTTGTCCATTATATCAACAGAAGAGACAATGAATTAGAGCAGTGAGTCAGATGTGGCCCTCCACCTGGTTTTCAAAACATAGATATGGCCATTTGTTTGTGTATCATGTATGACTTTTCAGGCTATGAGGGCAGCTGAATAGTTACAACTGAAATTATATGGCTCCTAAAGCCAGAAACATTCCCTGTCTGTTCCTTTACACTAAAAGTTTGGTTTCCCCTGACCCAAAATAGCAGGAGGTGCAGCATGCATTGTAAGAATGTCACTCTCATCTCTGAGACAACCAGGTCTGAAGTCCCACCAATCACTTGCGATTGCTGCTTTTTGGGGAACTCTGGAGTTGTGGGACTGAATAATGTGCCTGTGTCACCAGCGTCACATTAGCACTGCACTACTCTCACCCACCCTATGCTGCAGTAACCTTTTCATGTTAGAGCTGAATCACAGGCTGATCCTTTGGAAGACATCTAGAATAGCACCTGTTCTCCAAATGTAAAATAACTATGTACAAAGCTTGGTGACAGTGTGCGAACAAACTATGACCAATGTGCATGAGATCATACAGCACACTACATCAGAGTTGTGAGCTGTCACTGATTACAATAGAATATGCATTGTAGGATTTATGGAACACCCTGCTCCCCCGTGTACATGTAGTTCACTGTGACAGTGTGTGTGGTGACTGAGCACTTCTCAGTCTACTCTTCATTCTCAGTGGGTGTTGGTTGTCTGTCCTCGTGGGAGTGAATTTGTTGGAGGAACTGCTTTCTTCGTGTATGAGGGATGTTGACATTGCCCTCCCTACCCAGTTGTTTGGGATAAAATAAGCAGGTGAGGAGTCCTTTAGGCACATTCTGAGAAGGCAGAGGCTCTGAGTGCTAGATAGGAGTGTGGTGAGGGTGCTCTAGAAGCAGGTGTCAAGGTACTGTCTATGGGATGGACCACAGAACTCAGCTGCCATCATAAGATTGGCCAACATGTGTATCTTTTTTTAAAAAAAGAATGACTAAGAGAGACATAGCCTACTACTTGGTTCTAAAGGAGCAGTGGAGCAAGGCCCTTTACCTCAGAGGGAGACATGGATGTGACTGTGTAATGGTAGATGACTTTCTAAAATGGACTCTACACCTGTCCTGGAAGGCTTTGCAGATGGCTTTCCTTAGTACAGCCACCTGAAAGGAGTCAGGATCTTCCTACACCATTGCCTTGAATAACTCACCCTCTTAGTTGCAGTTATGCATCTTTGAGTCAGAAGGCCAGGACCTCTTCCCACTGAGGCTCCAGTACCTTGGCCAGGCCTGAGTGAACCTCTCTCTTCAGAGGGATGACATGGAGGCTGTGCCAGGGTACCTGTCCCTGCACCAAACAGCTGATGTCATGACCTTGAAGTGGACACCCAACCAGCTGATGAATGGGTCCGTTGGGGACCTGGACTATGAGAAGAGGTAAGCCACTGGGTTCATTGTCTGCCCCCCTCCCAAGTCCCTGTATGCTCCTTGGCACGGGGAAGTTCCCTTGGGGGAGATTACTCCCTGCCCCCAGGCCACTCTGCCTGGTTATTGCAGGGTTTTCTCACTCCACCTCCCTGCAGCTGTGGCCTCGGGTGAGTGAGAGAATCAGGAGCATCCACAGACCAGTGGGAAGAGTCTTAGGGTGTGGACGTCAGGTAGCACCCTGGTCAGGGCAGCATGCAGGAGAAATCTGTGCAGTGATCTAGTAAACCTGAAAATAGCAAGACACTCCCGAGTCTGCCTCCTGGTCTCACGTCACTCAGTGAAAGGGGAGTTGTTAGCAAGTGTGTGGTCCCCATGGCTGTGTCGTCTCTGACACACATGATATATAAGACCCAAGAAAAACTTTGGAGTTATAGTCGGAAGAAGCACTGGGCCAGGGCTCTCTGCTACACACAGGACACAGGTATCCAACGCCCAGCCTTATGGCCATCTGCATGTCCTGTAATCCCTACATATTATTTGGAAGGAACATCTGCAAATATTTTAATGTGTATCTCTAAAAAATAACTCTAAGACATAACCACAAGACAGTTGTATTCTATTAAATACTGAGTTTGTGATTCATGTTAGGCCTTGGAGGGATCACTAGTGTTCTCAAAGCTGGATGTAGGAGCCTTTAGGGGTTTCTTTTGGCTTTTTGAACTCTCACAAGGCAGTAAGCTTCCCAAAAGCTAAACTCTCCCTCCTCTTGCAGTGTCTACTGGGACTATGCCATGACCATCCGCCTGGAAGAGATTGTCTACCTGCACTGTCACCAACAAGGTAGGAACTGTGAGGACAGATGGCCTGGCTGGCTGTTTTTAGGTCCCCTGCCAGGCTCCAACCCTGAACATTCATTAGCAAACTGAGACAGTGTGGTGAGTAACTCATATCACCTGTACAGCCTCAAACAAATGACTGCCTCTCTGGGCTGGGTTTCCCCCTCTGTAACATGAGGGTGCCTATTATTTAATCATTGTAACCTGAGGATGAAGTGAAATCATTCCCACATTACAGGTAAAGAGGCAGCTGGACACAGAGTCAACACAGCCTCTGAGCTCCAGAGCCTGAACTTGAACCAGGGCTTTATGTCTCCAAAGTTAGTGCTCTGCAAATTAGGTATCAGTAACCAGCAGTCCTTTAAAGCCAGATGTACCCAGAACCAGCCAGGAGATAATTTACTTTACAAAGCAAAAGGGCCTATGGCTGACCAATAATTATGAGATAGTCCTAATTTTAGACTCAGGCTATGACTCATACTTGTTCTGTAGTTTTGGGGAAGTTGCTTAACCTCTCTGATGCTTGGTTTCATTATCTGTGGAATAAGCAATAATAAAACTTCTAGGAGCCAGGGAGATGGCTCAGTAGAATAAGCGCTTCCCTGGCAAGTGCAGGGGCCTGAGTTCAATCCCCAGTTCTGCAAAAAATAAAAAATAAAACTTCTAGGGATGTTGTGGCTACTATAAGGCAGTGCTTATAACATGCACTAAGCTAAAGTCAAAATGGATTAAAGATCTAAACATTAAAACAGAAACACTAAATCTGGAAAAGAAAGTAGGAGGAACTCTTGAAGACATAGGGGTAGGCAAAGAGTTCATGAATAAAAATCAAATCACACGGGAAACACTTGAAAGAATTAACAACTGGGACCTGCTCTTGTTGAGAAGTTTTGCACGTCAAAAGAAATTACCAACAAAGTGAAAAGACAACCCACAAATTTGGAAAAAATCATGACAAATAAGTACTCAGACAAAGGTCTGCTCTCTAGAATTTATAATGTGCTGTACTTGCATGCAGCAAATGTTCACCATGCTCACCAGAGTAGCTATGGCCCTGAGAAAAGGGTATCTTATGTCTGAAAGCCTCCTTACAAACATAAGTCACATTTGCAGAGGTTTCTTGAGTAACATTGGTTGTTTGGAGGCGTCTTTTTTCCTTGGGTGGCGAGGTAACGTTCTTGACCTTCTCCTATAGTTTCCCAGACAGTGGTGGCTGGTGTGTAGGTTGCATAGGTCTCAGGACCCAGATCCTCAGAGCAGGACCCCTTTGTGTTGGCTTCCCTGGGGGAATGTGTTTTCAGAGCGGGGGTCTCTCACCACACCTCATAGTGACTTCCCACTGGTCTTCTCTGGACTCTTGTGATGGCAGTGGACAGCGGTGGGACGGTGGTGCTGGTCAGCCAGGACGGCATCCAGAGGCCACCCTTCCGCTTTCCTAAGGGTGGCCACCTCCTCCAGTTCCTCTCGTGCCTGGAGAATGGGCTGCTCCCCCATGGTCAGCTCGACCCACCACTGTGGTCTCAGCGAGGCAAGGTGAGTAGTTGGGAAGCCGTAGGCCGGAGGCGGGGAGGTCTGCCATAGAAAGAGGTCCTTCTTGCCTCAGGACCCTGAGGTGTGGCCTCAGGCACTGCCTCAGAGACCCTTGGGCTGGGCAGTCTGTGGGAGCCCCTGTTGCCCTGCGGACCTTGCATTGAGACTAGCTTTTCTAGGGCAAAGTGTTTCCCAAACTACGCAAGCGAAGCCCCCAGGGTTCCTCTGAGTCCACGTCTTCTGACAAGGAGGAGGATGAGGCCACAGATTATGTGTTCCGGATCATCTATCCTGGCATGCAGTCTGAGTTTGGTAAGTCTGCCCTGTGCCCACACCCTGAGCCCAGCTGCTCACTAAGGCTGGAGACCACTCCAGTGTTTGGGACTAGCAGGGGACTTGGAATCAGGAAGTTAAGTATCTTGGCTTCAGTTTCTCCCAAAATGCAGACAAATAATCACTCTATACCTAGCTGTTAACCATGGTTGAGCACCTTCCATCTTGGTTTTTCAAATGTGCATCTCTAATGTCTTATCTATTATTTTTATGCTCGCTTTATACTAAATTAAAAAGAGCCAGCAAGATAGCTTAGTGGACTAAGCGCCTACTTAGACAAGCACAGGGACCAGGGTTTAATCTCTGGCACCACATGTCATGCTGGCCCCACCCCTGGGCTCACTGAGCCAGTGACCAAGTCTGGGCCTGGTGGTGCACACCTGTAATCCCAGCACTG